>NC_091284.1:422449459-423127309 GCF_032444005.1 Ranitomeya imitator
TTAAGCTCTTCCCCAGCAGTTCTACTTTATGGACAATAACAACACAGAGACACACAAAGTTTATTAAAAAAATTTTTTTTTAAAGTTTGTAAACACTGTGTGAAAAATACAATCACTTAATTTAAGCGTGTGATTTATATTACTGGATATATAAATACAAAACCAAATGGAAGTTTACTGCATGAAGTAAATAAATCTATAAATATTATATATAAGTATATATACACATATATCACATAGATCCGTATATGTGATATACATATATACCACACACACATAGATAGATACGTGCACATTACATATAAAGTGAGTGATGTACGGTATAGACACATGCGGTTATGTCTGCACACACGCATACCTTATATATGTATCAATTTATACTATGTCATGTACCTCTGCTTGGCTTTGACGCTATTGTGGCATCATGCGCAGATATTTTACCTTTTCCCTGTAATGGTATATATATATATATACCATTACCATATACATACACACACACACATACCTCTACATGACTCGTCGCCAGCCTAGCGTATCTACACATGGAATTGATAAAGGGAAGTATTGCAATTTTTGAATCAATGAGGAAATCCAGCATTTCAATTGATTCTGTCCCGTTAAGTGACAGGATATGGGCAGCTCATCAGACAGGGGGCAGATTTTTGTTCCAGGAAACAATAGCATCCTATCAATACAGCCAGTGCCTGATCTGCCATAGAGGGGAACAATGACCAGATGGAGCACAGATAGGCGCTGGGGTAGCAATTTGAACATTTTGGTTTCACCGTGAAGTGATTGCCGGCAGCAGGGGATGATAGGTGTCATTGCTTGTGTGCTAGCAGCTGATGGTCACTGTAGCTGTAGCGCTGCTGTGCACAGGTTGTGTCCCTGCTTTGCTGGCAGTCTATATGGAATGGTTCTCTCCTCCACTCCCTGAGTACACATGACCCCCACTCTTTCCCAACTCTCCCTTCTCTTCTTTGATCATTGAGCTCTGACCTTGTTCTCAACAGTCCAGCAGGTTGATTGATTTTCAATTACAAAGTCTTCACTGAGTTGGGACTGAATTAACCCCTTGTCTGTGCGTTTAGCTATGTGTGCATGGTCAGCCTGATGATAGAGTCGTCTCCCCCGGGCACAACTCCTGCCATCTCGAAACAGCCATTTGTTACAATCTCTAATAATAATTCATAGAAGAGCAACAAGGTTCTGGGAGAAGAGGTTTCCTACCATACACCCCACACTTCTACCATCCAATCCAGAAAAGGCCTCCGTAGCAGGATAGCCATTATTCATGCGTCTCCACAAAAAAAAATCACCGGCTAACTTCTACAGCCCCAAACTGGAACCAAGGAGTTATACAAAGTATAGAAACCTGTTCTGAAATGTTTTCCTGTGACAAGTAGAGTCCGCTTACACTTTGCACTTACTTATTTTACTTATTGCATAGGTGAAACTTGCAATAATATTAGGTGCTGGAAAGTTATGTTTGATCTTTCGAGAATCATATTAATAAAGTTTGCCTCACAGAAATAAATAGGATCAGATATGATCAATAAAAAAAAGTTAACATAGCTTTCATTATTTGCATTGCATACTAATGTATTATACATTGCCCGAGATATATAGCTTTCCTTATACATTGCCCTTAAGATATTAAACATATACGCCAAATGCTATCACTGCTTATCATTTATGTTCAGAAATGTATTTCAAAGAGATCTCTTTTACATTATCTACTTAGAAACAAATGCATTATATATTATTATTATTATTACCATTGATATGAAATAATATCTTTCATGAAATAGACCATCGCACTGCTCATTCCCCCCATGTTGTGTGTGAGTTGTGCATTTTCCAGTTGTGGAAAACAATATTTCATAAACAGTGGAGGCCACACACAAACACACAGACACATAGGCTAGCTGTGCTGTGTGAGGGTTTGTTGGACTTGTACCTACAATCCTGTGGGAGATGAAAAGTGCATTAAATCAAGCTCTGTATTTACGGCATCTCCAGCCTTTACATAAAAGGGATTAAGCAAAGCTAATATTTAATTAAAACAAAAAAATAAGGTTGTCAGTGTCTCTTAGCAGGGATTAGAGTGTGGATCTAGAGGCAGTCCTGTTAAGTCTTGCAGATGGAGCACTGAGGTCAGGTGTAACTATCACTACTGTTTGTATAAGGTGGTGAGGATGGGTAATAGGGCGCCTGAGGATCACACTGGGCAAACATTGGCATTTTCTATCTATCCCTCTGTACATCTCTGCCACCATTGGATTACACTTAGGGAAAGTGACCTGCACAGGGCACAATGCAGTCTGTCACCACAACCAAAGGGCAGGAGCAGGGTCATCATGGAGTCTGATGCCCACCGGTAAATGGCAGCCCCCTCCAGCTCAGTCCTAGCGAGTCCCCTTATTTCCTAAATACAAGAACTTCGAATAGCAATCACCATTACTGTCTAGCCTTTCTTTCTTCATAATCAGGAAAGTATGAAGCTGATGAATTTAACTCTTTGTCTCCTACCAGTCCGGAAAACCCAGGAGATGAAAGCAGTTCCAGATGGGGAGACTGCCAATCTGATTTAGCTAGGTAAAATAGATACAGGTGGAAGGTTCCCTAAGAGGTCACCTCGAGGTTTATTTTAAATCACTTTCTATTTCCTTCCTTTTTGATTTAAAGGAAAAAAAAAACCTAAACAGCTTTCATGATGTCTACAAATTCCAAGCAATATGGAGCATTGCTCGGGAAATGGGACTACAACGTCCAGAATTTATTTCCCCGTAGTTAAATACAAACTAGTATATTTTTCTCTTGATAAACTTTCGGGATTAGAAAGGAAATATTTCCTAAATAGGTACCTGAGTCAGACATGTTACCCTATATATGTTTCCTATCTATTCCATTGATGTGTAATGTTTGCACCCTCTTGTGCTGTATTAGCAGAACTTCTAAATATTACATATAATAATGTAACTGCGTGAATGATTAAAAGTGGTACAGAAAATTGAACGTTTAATGAATATGTTTTAATGGATGATGAATGTAAATATTAACATACACGTCTCAATGTTTGTGATATAAGATCAGTGGTGAGAGTTCTTATTGTGACACTTCTCCCCAGAACATCACAATGGAGAAGACAAGATCACAATTTGCCACCAGATCCTACAAATTCCCAACTATATCCAGAAGAGTCAATAGCCCCTGGCCAGCAAGAAAGCTTCCTGCAGCTGCATGGACAGGTGTACGACACACAAGGGCTACTATTAGCCAGATCCGGGCCAATGGGCGCAGATAAAGTGCCAAAGGTAACCCTGAGCTTCTCAGTCCAAGTCATAGCAGTGATAATAGCGAACTCAGCTGCTGTCTGACAGTGCCTGAAAAAGAGAACATATAGGTATATATTTATCTAGACTACAAGTACTATCTAGTGAAGTAGTAGTACAAGTGTGTATCACAGTTTAGTGTCTGGTCTGTTTTAGGGTTAATCGCTGGGTGATGTAATAATCGATACTGTCATGAAACTCATCAGAAGGTGAATAGGTTGTATATTATAAAGGAAACATTAGAAGCAAATGAGTGGGATCTTGTGTTATTTATATAAAAAGGTTATATATATATATATATATATATATGTATATATATAGTAATAGAGACATTATAATGCAAAATAAACAGTAAAACACAGTGTTTGCACAGTTTGCATAATTAAGGCTATATTCACACTTTGCGGATTTTGCTGCGGATCCGCAGCGGATTTGACCGCTGCGGATCCGCAGCAGTTTCCCATGAGTTTACATTTCAATGTAAACCTATGGGAAACAAAAAACGCTGTGCACATGCTGCAGAAAAATCCGCGCGGAAACGCTGCGGATTACATTCCGCAGCATGTCACTTCTTTTCTGCGGATTTTCAGCTGCTCCAATAGAAAACTGCAGTTGAAAATCCGCAGAAGAAAACGCAGTAAAAACCGCGATAAATCCGCAGTAAAAACCGCGATGGGTTTTCACTGCGGATTTTGCAATTCCGCTGCGGAAAAATCCGCAGTGGAATCTGCAAAGTGTGCACATAGCCTTACAGTTTCATGAAGTTTTAATAGTGGATTAACCTTGGGTTAGGGAAGTCAAATAATAGGGTTAACTAAGACAAATCACAGTGGTAAATGGTATGGCTGCATAGTCGCCATTATTGAGTGACTGTACATAATATTCTGCCATTCTAGATTGGTTTATTGTACATTACATGCTTAGATCTAATACTTAGCTTTGTAATGTTTTGAGTGTTTCTATTAGTACATAGCTCCCTCACAATCTGTATTATTGAATTATTTACGAATGTATTCTGCTTGCATGGTAAGAGCATTAAGTGCCATTGCGCATGCGCTGGGGGGCTTTTTTTTATCTAGAAGGTTACCTTTGTTGTTGGGTGGGGCTCTGGTTTGTCATATGCCTTATGTCAGTGTATTACGTTTTATACCCTGATTTATCAGGATCTGCATTCCAGATACCAGGGTCACAGGTGTACTCCTTACCCAGGATCTGCTGCTGCTTCACATGTGAAAAGTTACATAGTAACTTTATGTCCCCCCACCCACTCCCCTGACAGCACAAGGAATATTCACTGCATTAGTTTGTGACTTTGACAACTTTTGAAGCAGTGCAGGTTTTTTCTCAGCAGACAGTGATATTACCCCCTCCTGCTTTATCTGTATAGGAAGCTCCTGTCTCATTCTCTAGACACTGTCTGGATACAAGCTCAATTGAATCTTCCTGATCTTAATGCTTTCCAGATTTTACACCTAAACCTTCCAGCCTTTCAAAAGTATGTATTTTCACAGATAGCATAGACATAATGATAATTGTTAACCAATCCAAAGGCAGTGAGATCCAATATTTGAATTATATTATTTTTTCTCTCACTTATTAAACAAGTACAGCAATGCATATGAAAAGTGTTCTCATCAGCAGTACTATATGCCCCTTGAAGAGCAGGTTTAAACCAATGTCTTTTCACAGTATGTCTTTCCTGCAGACTATGCACTTTGCCCTATAGAAATATACATGATCAGTCATGGTCAGTTGTCTTTAAAAAACATGCTAGAAAGAAATGCAAATAAATAAATAAAATACTAATGTAACTTCCTAATTGTTGTCAATATGTAAGAAGACTGGTCAAACAAGGGAAACACTGCTTTATCTGTTCCAATTTTTATTGCATATTTTCAAGATATCCTAATTTTGCCTTACTAGACTTAATAGACTTCATTCACTCACAGTTTTCAGGTGGCTGTGTGTTTTTTTAGAAGCAGGTTTAGTGGTATTTTTTAATTCATATTCAATAATTTGTAAAGCGCTGCGGAATATGTTGGCGCTATATAAATAAAATTATTATTATTATATTTTTTGATGTCTTATATCTCCTGTACGGATGCCACTCGAGGAAAATTTCATATTTAGAGCATGCTGCATTTAGAAAAAAAAAATGCCAGGAACTCGAAAACATACTAAGGCTATGTTCACATGTTGCGTTTGTGCAGCGTTTTTTTTTCTAATGCAAATTTAAGCTGCGTTTCACAATACCAGCAAAGTCTATGAGATTTCAGAAATCTCGTACCCACACTTTTTTTTTATTTTTCCTGACTGTTTTGTCAAAGAGCTGCTTTAAAAAAAAAAAAAAAAAAAAAAAAAAGCTGCAAAAAATGCAGGTATCAGGTTTTGCTGCATTTTTGGTGGCAAAACCTGATGAAGTAGAGTCAGATTTTTTTAATGCACTAAACCTTATGAGCATGCACAAGAGACAAATGTGCCCTGACAATAACTTAGTAAATAAACGCACAAAAAGCGCTGCAAAATACGTGGCAAAGAACCTGCTTTTTTTTTACGCTGCTTCTTTTATGCCAAGAGAGCAGGTTTTGCCTGCAGGAGAAAAAAAAAATACAGCAAAAGCGCAAAGTGTGAACATGGCCTTAGAGTGTTAAAAACACGCCACATTGTGTATTTAAGACATTTCCACACATGTTAAAGCCATAGAAAGTCACTGTAAAGTTAACCTTAACAAACACTTATAAAACTATATGACTACCATGCATCATAAATTACATTTTTAAATCATTTTTATATTTGAAAGGCTTTGGGTTGTTAGCATAAAATTGTTTCACTGCTATAAAAATAAGCATGTGTAAAAAAAAATATTTGGAGATCACCTGATGTCCCTGCAGAATGCAATAACACTTAATAGAAATCCGAGATTTTTTGTAGCCTTCTCCTAGATCAAGGAATGCGTCTCTATTTTCAAAATTAATAAGGATGGTCATAGTAACAGAATCAGAGATTATATATACTATATTATACAGTCAGTTCAGTTGCCTAAATTTTTGTCACTAGGGAATTATATTTCTTGTTACATTGATATATTGGGACTCAATGACTTTCTAGGTGTCTGTTCTCTGGAGCTATTGTCAGGATAATATGTTTTTCCCCTTGTTTAATTTCCTTTACTAGTTATGACATAATCTTTTCAGATAGTACTGAAATGCTGGATGAAAAATAATGTTCGTACCAATCCTATTGTTTTCTATGGGTTCATTTCTGGCACTCTGCTCATCAGTTGTTTTCCCATCTAGGAGCTGGATCAAAAAAATTGTTGCATGCATTGTTTTTCTGTCTGGCTATGAAAACCAGATCAGTGCTCAAAGTCCACAATTTTGTCATTAGCGGTGTCTGCCTAGCTGGCCAGACAAAGCTGACCCTAAGGCTATGTTCACAAGTGGCGTTTTTGCCGCATTTTTTATGCACATTTTCAGCTGCATTCTACAGCACCAGCAAAGTCTATGAGATTTCAGAAATGTCATGCAGACAGCTTTTTTTTTTTATCTTCAGTATTTTGTGCTTTGCTTGTTTTTTTCTTGCACAACATAGCATGTCACTTCTTTCAGCATTTTTTTCAGAGTTTTTTTGCCCATTGAAAGTAATGGGTGCTGTAAAAAACACATGTTCCTGCGTTTTTTTGTGCCAAAACCTTATGTGGTAGAATATAATTTTTTTTGTCACTATAGTTTATCAGCATGCACAAGAGACACATGAAACATGACAAAAACATAGCAAAAATGCACAAAAAAGCAAGAAAAACCTGCTTTTTTCTGTATCTTTTTTAATCCAAGAGAGCAGGTTTTGCAACATAAAAAACCCCACAAAAATGCCACATGTGAACATTTACACTGGCCGATCCATGGCCATTAAACGACCACTGATTGGCCACATAGCAGCCAATCAGCACTGTTTTGAATCCTATTTAGCTAAGCCAACCATACTCTAATGCACACAGAAAGATTCTTAATTTGATCTTTCTGTGTACACAGAATATAGTTGTTGTCAGCAGCACGTTTGGTTTACATAGGATATTGTGCTGCCTAACACTATGATTTGTAAGCAAGCTCAAAAATATTTTGAATCAAGTGTTTTGTTCATTCATCGAGTGCATGTATATATACCAATTACATTTATTTTTTTATTTGGTCCAGTTCATTTATCCACATGTTAATGGGCAGAGACAGATGTTGGATTATCAGATATTCTTGATTGTAGAGTAGTCATCATCAATTTTCTCTACCCAGCCTTCTGCTTACACAATATATTTCATTTCTGTTCGGGAAACAATTTCCATACAGAACATTGATTCTTTATTATTGAATTCCACATTAAAGAACTTTTGCAAAGTGGGTTGTATTTAATGGGTGTCTGTGAGCGTGTGTGTGTACAAACTTATATATTTTGTTTTAGTTTTTATACTGTTTGTCAGAATTTGTAATGTGCCTATGCATTATTTAATATATTTTGATACTGTATACATAAAGCTTATACATTTACATATTTTTTTTATTTTATTAAAAAGTAAGGGTTTATTTACACCTTGCCGACTGGTGGCACTAAACGACCTCTAATCAGCAACTTGTTTGCTGACTGGCGTTTTTTTAATATCTTGTTTACAAAGGCAGATCATGTGTCAAATGCAAACTTTATGATTTAATAGATCGTTCTATGTGAATAGGCTGTGATTGTTCTCGGCAGCACTAGAAGATGTGCTGCCAAGAATGATAATCTGTGCAAACCAAAAGATCATTTAACACAATGAGCAAGAATTTTTACTTGTTCGTTGGGTGCTTGGCAGCACAATTATTGAGAAATGATCTTTCCTAAGAACAATTGTTATTAACCCCTTAACGACCGTCGATGCGCCTTTTAACAGTGGCAGTTAAGGGTACTATAAGGTTATAGTGCCACCCAGCGTCGAAAAATCTCTGGGGTCTTGGCTACCCCGGAACATGATTTGGGTAGGTTTTTACAGTCCCCAGTGTTGCGATCGCTGTTTTTCACCGAATACCGGTGACCACAAAAAAAGGTCTGATTTCCCATTTATTTCTCTCTCCTCTGATATGTTCTAACACATCAGAGGAGAGAGAAATGGGGTACCTCTGGTGTCCCCTGGTCCCTCCAGCTGTGTCCCCTGGCTGTGGTCAGGGTTAGGGTTGGGGCTAAGGTTAGGGTTGGGGTTAGAGCTAGGGTTAGGGTTGGGCTAGGGTTAGGGTTGGGGCTAGGGTTAGGGTTGGGGTTAGGGTTAGAGTTGGGGTTAGAGCTAATGTTAGGGTTGGGCTAGGGTTAGGGTTGTGTTGGGGTTAGGCTTGTGGGATTAGGGTTAGGGGTGTGTTGGGGTTAGAGATTGGGTTAGGGCTGTGTTAGGGTTGTTGTTAGAATTGGAGAGTTTCCACTGTTTAGGTACATCAGGGGGTCTCCAAATGTGATATGGCATCCGTCATCGATTCCATTCCAAAATCAAACAGTGCTCCCTCCCTTCTGAGCTCTGCCAAGTGCCCAAACAGTGGCTTTCCCCCACATACGGGGTATCGGCGTACTCAGGAGAAATTACACAACAAATTTTGTGGTCCATTTTCTCCTGATACCCTTGTGATTGGTTCCAAAGTAAATTTTTTGTGAAAAAAGTAAAATGTTAATTTTTTCCTTCCACATTGCTTTAGTTCTCGTGAAGCACCTGAAGAGTTAATAAACTTCTTGAAAGTGGTTTTGCGCACCTTGAGGGGCGCAGTTTTTAGCATGGTGTCACTTTTGGGTATTTTCTGTTATATTGACCCCTCAAACTCACTTCAAATGTGAAGTGGTACCTAAAAAAAATAGTTTTGTAAATTTTGTTGAAAAATGATAAATCGCTGGTCAACTTTTAACCCTTATAACATCCTAACAAAAAAAAAATTATGTTTCCAAAATTGTGCTGATGTAAAGTAGACATGTGGGAAAATTGGCTCTGTCATTATGGGGTTAATAAATCATAAAGGGGCAGCAGTGTTTACATGCCCAGGTCTCAGAACTTGCCAAGAATGCAGATGGTGGCAAGTTCCGAGACCTGGGCAGGTACACACTGCTGTCCCTTTTTTTGCTGTATTAATTCTTGAATGTTTGGAGGATTTTTATTCTTCTTTTTGTGGCTTTGCTTTTAAGTTAAGTGTATGAACAATTGTTTCCAATAATCTTGAAGTATAAACGGCCTATCATTTGCAGTGAAAATTACACACGTATGTATCATTATAAAGTGCAAAGTTTTTTATACCATTAATTTTGATTTAATATATGTCACATACTTTTTAGTATGAAATATATAATATTTACACATTTTTCATCTTCAGATTGCAAGAAATCTTTCAATAAGGATGAGGTGTGGAATATTTGTAAACCAAGAGAGAAGACTGAAAACGTTCTTTGGGCTAGGCGCCATCGCAGAGGAGGCAGACAAACCATGGGTATTCTTCTAGCATTACATATCTTTTCCTGTGTGCTAGGTCTATCATTTCATTCCCTATTTATCTGTTGCTATTAACATTAATGTAGGCAACAAGGATTTGTAAGCTGTTTGCCATGTATTTATACAAGTATACCGGCTGTATACATATATTTGTTTATCCTTGTTTGTACCTGCAATCCACTTTTTACATGTTTGTCTATGGTGCATATATTTTAATTGCCATTAATGGCCATACTTCTTTTTTGTATATACTTTTTTGTATAACTATGATATATGCCACATTTTGTATGCTTGTTTCCTCTTGAGATGCTGCCTTTCTTATACCATTAAGTCACTTGTTAAACATTTTATACACTTGTGTTTCAATAAAGAATTACCGTATATATTTTGTTTTCATGTTTGCATTTTAATTGCTGATTGCCCATTACTTGTGTATTGGATATTTACTGACTGAATTCTAGTATATAATAAGTGGGTGATTTTGTACTTCTAAATAATGAAATTATGAATAAGCAACTATTACAGTAACTAATGGTGCATTTACACTGGCTGATTATCGGCAATGAGTGTTCTTAGGAACACTTGTATCCTAATAATAGGTCAGTGTAAACAGGCTGTCAATCGATGAATGAGCAAAATGCAAGTTCATTGGGTGACATCATTTGTAAGTTTGCAAATCATCGTTCTCAGCAGCACATCATCTTGTGTAAACAGAACATGTGCTGTCTATAATGAAAGTCTATGAGATTAAAACATAGTTGACCTGTGTAAACAGTTGATCACAAGTCAGCTTTTATATAGTCATTTGATAGTCATTGATGAACCAATGTAAATGCAACTTGAAGGGAACATGACATGTAATTTTTAGCAACTAAACTGTCCCCAGTGTGTTGTTAGTGATGTATGTGCATCACTAACACATTGTTTTCAATCAAAACGGTGCCATAATCATCTAGAAAATCACTTTGTATAGTATAGTTTTATAGTACCTTCTCTTTCAGTCATAGGGGTGGTTTTTCATTTTCGTTCAGTCACGGGCTCATCATATTGTTGACGCCCATGCACTGATTGATGCTCAGGGTAGCGCTGATGTCACGGGAATCCGCTTTAAACATCCGCTCATGCGCAGTGACGAGCGTCTCCTCGCACTTGCACAGTGCCGAGCGGCTCCCCCCGTGTACGAACCCAGCTTCATTGACTGTGTGCGCATGCTCCAGAGCCGCTATGAGTCACAGGTTCTGTGACCACGCTCATCACTGCTCATGCGTAGGGAGTGGCTTGACACTGCACAAGCTTGGGATTTTAGTCCCATTATGTTGCATCACCCCGAACATCAATCAGAGTCAACACACGTGATTCATAAAAACCCCGGATGGAACCACTCACTTATGAGGCAGATGGAGTCACTTTGGACTGGTCTGTGTTCTTGTAGTGTCCCATCATTTTTGGCATCTTTTTAGCGCACAAGTGTGGACGACCACAGATATGTGCACACCTAAAAAGATGGTTACCAACGGAGCAGACTCCAAAGTGTCTCCATCTGCTTCATTGTGGTGGGTGGTTCCCTTGGGGGTTAAGTCTAAATTACATTTTCGTGGGATTTACATGGAAACCCCGACATAAGTGCTCAGCTAGAACACTAGAATGTGTTTCAGCCTTATTCTGGAAGCAATATAAAAATATGTACCCCAAAATGCTACCAATAAAAACCCTAATTTATCCTGCACAAAACCAGCCCCCACTGAGGTCTGTCATCTTTCACTGGAACTATAGGGGGTTCCCACATTGCTGGTAGAATAAAGACTGTGGAAAAGCGACATGACTCCTGCCCCCTCAAATAAAATCCAGTGAATTCTTTGCTCCCAAATTCAAATGCCCCCCCCCCCCTCCTTCTGAGCCCCACTGTGCCTAAACCACAGTAAGCAGCCACATGTTGTCATTATTGTAGTGGAGAGAAGGCACTTAATCTACTGGTGCATATCGCCAGAAGCTCAAGCTGGGCACAATGTATGAGGCACTACAATATATGGGAGCTCTAGTCTGTATGGGGACACAATGTATGGGCAATAAACTGGCAGATTTGCCATTTCCCCCACAAAAAAGCCTGGCATAGATGTTACTAAATAATCACTGCAGCCGTAGATGAGTTCATTGAGATGCAGTTTCTACAATTGGGTTACTTTGGGGGGTTTCTGCTATTCTGGCACCTTCGGGGCTCCGCAAAAGTCGCCTGTAAACTATTCTAGCAAACTCTGTGCTCTAAAACCCAAATAGCGCTCCACCCTGATGTGTGACCTACCATTAATTTCTGACATATGAGGCCGCACCACATTGGAGAGAAATTGTGCAAGAAATTGTGGGGTATAGTTTCACCTATTAACCCCTGTGTACTTGACAAAATTTGCAGCAAATACAAAAATTACATTTTTACCACTAAAATGTCATATTTCCATGTCTAAATGTTATAAAATTCTGTGAGGCACCTATGGGTTCAAAATACTCATTACACCCCTAGATGAATTCCTTAAGGGGTCTAGTTTGCAAAATAGGGTCACTTGTGCTGTTTTCACATCAGGGACTCTTCAAATGCGACATAACATTCACAATCTATCCCAAGCAAATAGTGCTCTTTCCTTTCCTGGCCCTGCCATGTGCCTAAGCAGAAGTTTTTGACCACATATGGGGTATAGTCGCATTCGGGACAAATTGCAAAACAAATTATGGGATCCGTTTTCTCCTCTTATCCATTATGAAACATACAAATTTGGGGCTAAAACATTTTCGTGAAAAAAATGAAAATTTTCAATATGACGACCTCAAATTATGTGTAGTACCTGTGGGTTCAAAATGCTCACTATACCCCTGGATAAAATCTTTGAGGGGTGTAGTTTTTTTTTTTTACTGTTTAGGCACATCAGGGGCTCTCCAAACGCAACATGACGACCGCAGAACATTCCATCAAAGTCTGTATTACAAAGTGTCGCTTCTTCCTTTCCAAGCCCCGCTGTGCATCCAAACAGTGGTTTTCCTCCACATATGGGGTATTGGCGTACTTTGGAGAAATTACACAATTTTTGGGTCCATTTTCTCCTGTTACCTTTATAAAAATAAAAATATTGTGGCTAAAAGTACGTTTTGTGGGTAAAATGTGATTTTGTATTTTCACAGCTCTACGTTATAAACCTGTAAAGAACCTGGGGGTTCAAGGTGCTCATGACATGTCTAGATAAGTTCCCTAAGGGATCTAGTTTCCAAAATGAGATCATTTGTGGGGGGTTTCCACTGTTTAGGTACATCAGGGGCTCTCCAAACATAACATGGCGTCCGCTGTCGATTCCAGCCATTTTTGCATTCAAAGAGTCAAACCGTGCTCCTTCCCTTCCGAGCACTGCCATCCACCCAAATAGTAGTATTAACCCACATATGGGGTATCTGCGTACTCATTAGAAAATGTGCAACAAATTCTGAGGTCCATTTTCTCCTGTTACCCTTATGAAAATTAAGAAATAAAAAAGAGGCTAAAAGTAAATTTCTATGGGTAAGATGTGATTTTTTTTATTTTCACAGCTGTACGTTATGAATTTATGTGGAGCGCCTGGGGCTTCAAGATGCTCAGCACACATCTAGATACATTCCTTAAGGGGTCTAGTTTCCAAAATGGTGTCACATGTGGGGGTTTCCACTGTTTAGGCACATCAGGGGCTTTCCAAAAGCAACATGATGTCTGCTCTCGATTCCAGACATTTTTGGTTTCAAAAAGCCAAACGGTGCTCCTTTCCTTCTGAGTCCTCGCCATGCGTCCAAAGAGTGATTTTTCCCCACATATGGGGCATTGGCATACTCAGGATAAATTGCACAACATATTTTAATGTCCATTTTCTCCTGTTACTTTTGTGAAAATAAAAAATTTTGAGCTAAATTTTTGTGAAAAAGATTAAATGTTATTTTTTTTTTCCTTCCACATTGCTTCAGTTCCTGTGAAGCACCAGAAGGGTTAATAAACATATTGAATGTGGTTTAGAGTACCTGGAGGGGTGCAGTTTTTAGAATGGTTCCACTTTTGGGTACTTTCTGTCATATAGACCCCTCAAAGTCACTTTAAATGTGATGTGGTCCCTAAAAAATGGTTTTGTAAATTTGTTGGAAAAATGCGAAATCCCTGGTCAACTTCTAACCCATTTAACTTTGTAACAAAAAAGAAATTATGTTTAAAAAATTGTGCTGATGTAAAGTAGACGTGTGGGAAATTGTATTTATCAACAATTTTGTGTGACACATCTCTCTGCTTTAAGGCATAAGAAATAAAAGTTTGAAATTGCACAATTTTCATTTTTCACAAATAAAAGCAAGTCATAGCAAAGAAATGTTATCACTACCATGAAGTACAAGATGTCATAAAAAATACTCTGAGAATCAGTGGGATACGTTGAAGCGTTCCAGAGTTATAAGCTCATAAAGTGACAATGGTAAGAATTGTAAAATTTGGCTTGGTCATTAACCCCTTTCTGACATATGACGCACTATTCCGTCGAGGTGGGGGCCCATATGACCACCGACGGGGGGAGCGCGGCCGATCGCGGCCGGGTGTCAGCTGACTATCGCAGCTGACATCCGGCACTATGTGCCAGGAGCGGTCACGGACCGCTCCCGGCACATTAACCCCGGCACACCGCGATCAAACATGATCGCAGTGTGCCGGTGGTACAGGGAAGCATCGCGCAGGGAGAGGGCTCCCTGCGTGCTTCCCTGAGACCCCCGAAGCAACGCGATGTGGGGTCTCTTACCTCTCTGCCCTGCAGCAGGCCCGGATCCACAATGGCCACGGCATCCGGGTCCTGCAGGGAGGGAGGTGGCTTACCAAGTGCCTGCTCAGAGCAGGTGCTTGGTAAGCCTGCAGTGCTGTAAGTCAAATCACTGATCTGACAGAGTGCTGTGCAAACTGTCAGATCAGCGATCTGTGATGTCCCCCCCTGGGACAAAGTAAAAAAAAAATTTCCACATGTGTAAAAAAAAAGAAATTCCTAAATAAATAAAAAAAAATATTATTCCCATAAATACATTTCTTTATCTAAATAAAAAAACAAGAATAAAAGTACACATATTTAGTATCACCGCGTCCGTAAGGACCCAACCTATAAAACTGTCCCACTAGTTAACCTCTTCAGTAAACACCGTAAAAAAAAAACGAGGCAAAAAACAACGCTTTATTATCATACCGCCAAACAAAAAGTGGAATAACACGCGATCAAAAAGACATATAAATAACCATAGTACCTCTGAAAACGTCATCTTGTCCCGCAAAAAACGAGCCACCATACAGCATCATCAGCAGAAAAATAAAAAAGTTATAGTCCTGAGAATCAAGCGATGCCAAAATAATTATTTTTTCTATAAAATAGTTTTTATTGTATAAAAGCTCCAAAACATAAAATAATGATATAAATGAGATATCGCTGGAATCGTACTGACCCGAAGAATAAAACTGCTTTATCCATTTTACCAAATGCGGAACAGTATAAAAGCTGTTGTGAATTCTGTGGCCAAGCTCCCTCCTGTGGTCGTGAGTGGTACTTCGGCTGGTTCTGTCTATGAGCTTCCTTTGGTGGATGAGAGTGGTACTGCGGCTTCTGAGTTTCCTTCCTCAGGTGATGAGGTTAAGTCGTTAGGTGCTGCTCTATTTAACTCCACCTAGTGCTTTGATCCTGGCCTCCAGTCAATGTTCTAGTATTGGTCTTGCTTCCTCCTGGATCGTTCCTGTGGCCTGTCTATCCTGCTTAAGCTAAGTTTTGCTTGTGTTATTTTTGTTTGCTATTTTTTCTGTCCAGCTTGCTATATTGGTTTTTCTTGCTTGCTGGAAGCTCTGGGAAGCAGAGGGAGCACCTCCGTACCGTTAGTCGGTGCGGAGGGTCTTTTTGCGCCCTCTGCGTAGTTGTTTGTAGGGTTTTGTGTTGACCACAAAGCAATCTTTCCTATCCTCGGTCTATTCAGTAAGTTGGGCCTCACTTTGCTAAATCTATTTCATCTCTGCGTTTGTATTTTCATCTCAACTCACAGTCATTATATGTGGGGGGCTGCCTTTTCCTTTGGGGTATTTCTCTGAGGCAAGGTAGGCTTATTTTTCTTTCTTAGGGCTAGCTAGTTTCTCAGGCTGTGTTCGAGGCGCATAGGACTGGTCAGGAGCGCTCCACGGCTTCCTTTAGTGTGGTTGGATAGGATTAGGGATTGCGGTCAGCAGAGTTCCCACGTCTCTGAGCTCGTCCTATGTTTTTGGTAATTGTCAGGTCACTTTGTGTGCTCTGAACTTCAAGGTCCATTGTGGTTCTGAATTACCTGTTCGTAACAGTACTGGAGGCCCAAAGTACTAATGCTTCTCAATAGAGGGAAAAGAGAAGTTCTGAGACCATTTTTTTTCTTTGCACTGTGTTCTGTCTTTCTTTTCCCCTTTACATCAGGGTGGTTCAGAACACAGGTGTGGACATGGACATTCAGGGTCTGTCCTCTTTGATGGATAATCTCACTATAAGTGTACAGAACATTAAAGATCTAGTGGTTCAGAATCCTATGTTAGAACCTAAAATTCCTATTCCTGAGTTATTTTCTGGAGATAGAGCTAAGTTTTTGAATTTTAAAAATAATTGTAAACTATTTCTGGCTTTGAAACCCCGCTCCTCTGGTGACCCAGTTCAACAAGTTAAGATCATTATTTCTTTATTACGTGGCTACCCTCAAGACTGGGCATTTTCCCTTGCGCCAGGAGATCCTGCATTATGTAATATTGATGCGTTTTTTCTGGAGCTCGGATTGCTGTACGATGAACCTAATTCAGTGGATCAGGCAGAGAAAAATTTGCTGGCTCTGTGTCAGGGTCAGGATGAGATAGAGATTTATTGTCAGAAGTTTAGAAAGTGGTCCGTGCTCACTCAATGGAATGAATGTGCGCTGGCAGCTATTTTCAGAAAGGGTCTCTCTGAAGCCCTAAAGGATGTCATGGTGGGATTTCCTATGCCTGCTGGTCTGAATGAGTCTATGTCTTTGGCCATTCAGATCGGTCGACGCTTGCGTGAGCGTAAATCTGTGCACCATTTGGCGGTATTATCTGAGCATAAACCTGAGTCTATGCAGTGCGATAGGACTTTGACCAGAGCTGAAAGGCAGGAACACAGACGTCAGAATGGGCTGTGTTTCTACTGTGGTGATTCCACTCATGCTATCTCCGATTGTCCTAAGCGCACTAAGCGGTTCGCTAGGTCTGCCACCATTGGTACGGTACAGTCGAAATTTCATTTGTCCGTTACTTTGATCTGCTCTTTGTCTTCCTATTCTGTCATGGCATTTGTGGATTCAGGCGCTGCCCTGAATTTGATGGACTTGGAGTTTGCTAGGCGCTGTGGGTTTGTCTTGGAGCCCTTGCAGTGTCTTATTCCATTGAGAGGAATTGATGCTACGCCTTTGGCCAAGAATAAGCCTCAGTATTGGACCCAGCTGACCATGTGCATGGCTCCTGCGCACCAGGAGGATATTCGCATTCTGGTGTTGAATAATCTGCATGATGTGGTCGTGTTGGGGTTGCCATGGCTACAAGTCCATAACCCAGTATTAGATTGGAAATCAATGTCTGTGTCCAGCTGGGGTTGTCAGGGGGTACAATGCCCTACCTCCGCATAGGGATTGTGATTGTGCTATCGATTTGATTCCTGGTAGTAAGTTTCCTAAGGGTCGACTGTTTAATTTATCTGTACCTGAGCACGCCGCTATGCGGAGTTACGTGAAGGAGTCTTTGGAGAAGGGTCATATTCGCCCGTCATCGTCGCCATTGGGAGCGGGGTTCTTTTTTGTGGCCAAGAAGGATGGTTCGCTGAGACCTTGTATTGATTACCGCCTTCTAAATAAAATTATGGTCAAATTTCAGTACCCCTTGCCGCTGCTGTCTGATTTGTTTGCTCGGAGTAAGGGGGCTAGTTGGTTCACCAAGATAGATCTTCGTGGTGCATATAATCTTGTGCGTATTAAACGGGTAGATGAATGGAAAACAGCATTTAATACGCCCGAAGGCCATTTTGAGTACCTGGTTATGCCATTCGGGCTTTCTAAAGCTCCATCAGTGTTTCAGTCCTTTATGCATGACATCTTCCGAGAGTACCTGGATAAATTCCTGATTGTATACTTGGATGATATTTTGGTCTTCTCAGATGATTGGGAGTCTCATGTGAAGCAGGTAAGAATGGTGTTCCAGGTCCTGCGTGCTAATTCTTTGTTTGTGAAGGGGTCAAAGTGTCTCTTTGGTGTTCAGAAGGTTTCATTTTTGGGGTTCATTTTTTCTCTTTCTACTATCGAGATGGACCCTGTTAAAGTTCAGGCCATTTATGATTGGACTCAGCCAACATCTCTGAAGAGTCTGCAGAAGTTCCTGGGCTTTGCTAATTTTTATCGTTGCTTCATCAATAATTTTTCTAGTATTGCTAAACCGTTGACTGATTTAACCAAGAAGGGTGCTGATGTGGTCAATTGGTCTTCTGCTGCTGTGGAAGCTTTTCAGGAGTTGAAGCACCGTTTTTCTTCTGCCCCTGTGTTGTGCCAACCAGATGTTTCGCTTCCGTTCCAGGTCGAGGTTGATGCTTCTGAAATTGGAGCAGGGGCTGTTTTGTCGCAGAGAAGTTCTGATTGCTCGGTGATGAAACCATGCGCCTTCTTTTCCAGGAAATTTTCGCCTGCTGAGCGAAATTATGATGTTGGCAATCGAGAGTTGCTGGCCATGAAGTGGGCATTCGAGGAGTGGCGTCATTGGCTTGAAGGAGCTAAGCATCGCGTGGTGGTTTTGACTGATCACAAAAACTTGACTTATCTCGAGTCTGCCAAACGGTTGAATCCTAGACAGGATCGTTGGTCGCTGTTTTTCTCCCGTTTTGACTTTGTGGTTTCGTACCTTCCGGGCTCTAAAAATGTGAAGGCAGATGCCCTGTCTAGGAGTTTTGTGCCCGATTCTCCGGGTTTGCCTTAGCCGGCGGGTATTCTCAAAGAGGGGGTAATTTTGTCTGCCATCTCCCCTGATTTGCGGCGGGTGCTGCAAAAATTTCAGGCTAATAGACCTGACCGTTGCCCAGCGGAGAAACTGTTTGTCCCTGATAGGTGGACGAATAAAGTTATCTCTGAGGTTCATTGTTCGGTGTTGGCTGATCATCCTGGAATCTTTGGTACCAGAGATTTGGTGGCTAGATCCTTTTGGTGGCCGTCTCTGTCGCGGGATGTGCGTTCTTTTGTGCAGTCCTGTGGAATTTGTGCTCGGGCTAAGCCCTGCTGTTCTCGTGCCAGTGGGTTGCTTTTACCCTTGCCGGTCCCGAAGAGGCCTTGGACACATATCTCTATGGATTTTAATTCGGATCTCCCCGTCTCTCAAAGAATGTCGGTCATTTGGGTGGTTTGTGATCGCTTCTCTAAGATGGTCCATTTGGTGCCCTTGTCTAAATTGCCTTCCTCCTCTGATTTGGTGCCATTGTTTTTCCAGCATGTGGTTCGTTTACATGGCATTCCAGAGAACATCGTTTCTGACAGAGGTTCCCAGTTTGTTTCGAGGTTTTGGCGAGCCTTTTGTGCTAGGATGGGCATTGATTTGTCTTTTTCCTCGGCTTTCCATCCTCAGACAAATGGCCAGACTGAACGAACCAATCAGACCTTGGAAACATATCTGAGATGTTTTGTTTCTGCTGATCAGGATGATTGGGTGTCCTTTTTGCCTTTGGCTGAGTTCGCCCTTAATAATCGGGCCAGCTCGGCTACTTTGGTTTCGCCGTTTTTCTGCAATTCTGGGTTCCACCCTCGTTTCTCTTCAGGGCAGGTTGAGTCTTCGGACTGTCCTGGTGTGGATACTGTGGTGGATAGGTTGCAGCAGATTTGGACTCATGTAGTGGACAATTTGACTTTGTCCCAGGAGAAGGCTCAACGTTTTGCTAACCGCAGGCGTTGTGTGGGTCCCCGACTTCGTGTTGGGGATTTGGTTTGGTTGTCGTCTCGTTATATTCCTATGAAGGTTTAGTCTCCTAAGTTTAAGCCTTGTTTCATTGGTCCATATAGGATTTCTGAGGTTCTTAATCCTGTGTCTTTTCGTTTGACTCTTCCAGCTTCTTTTTCCATCCATAACGTGTTCCATAGGTCATTGTTGCGGAGATACGTGGCACCTGTGGTTCCATCTATTGTTCCTCCTGCTCCGGTTTTGGTTGAAGGGGAGTTGGAGTATATAGTGGAGAAGATTTTGGATTCTCGTGTTTCGAGACGGAAACTCCAGTATCTGGTTAAGTGGAAAGGTTATGGTCAGGAAGATAATTCCTGGGTCTTTGCCTCTGATGTCCATGCTGCCGATCTGGTTCATGCCTTTCATGTGGCTCATCCTGGTCGGCCTGGGGGCTCTGGTGAGGGTTCGGTGACCCCTCCTCAAGGGGGGGTACTGTTGTGAATTCTGTGGCCAAGCTCCCTCCTGTGGTCGTGAGTGGTACTTCGGCTGGTTCTGTCTATGAGCTTCCTTTGGTGGATGAGAGTGGTACTGCGGCTTCTGAGTTTCCTTCCTCAGGTGATGAGGTTAAGTCGTTAGGTGCTGCTCTATTTAACTCCACCTAGTGCTTTGATCCTGGCCTCCAGTCAATGTTCTAGTATTGGTCTTGCTTCCTCCTGGATCGTTCCTGTGGCCTGTCTATCCTGCTTAAGCTAAGTTTTGCTTGTGTTATTTTTGTTTGCTATTTTTTCTGTCCAGCTTGCTATATTGGTTTTTCTTGCTTGCTGGAAGCACTGGGACGCAGAGGGAGCACCTCCGTACCGTTAGTCGGTGCGGAGGGTTTTTTGCCCCCTCTGCGTGGTTGTTTGTAGGGTTTTGTGTTGACCGCAAAGCAATCTTTCCTATCCTCGGTCTATTCAGTAAGTTGGGCCTCACTTTGCTAAATCTATTTCATCTCTGCGTTTGTATTTTCATCTCAACTCACAGTCATTATATGTGGGGGGCTGCCTTTTCCTTTGGGGTATTTCTCTGAGGCAAGGTAGGCTTATTTTTCTTTCTTAGGGCTAGCTAGTTTCTCAGGCTGTGCTCGAGGCGCATAGGACTGGTCAGGAGCGCTCCACGGCTACCTTTAGTGTGGTTGGATAGGATTAGGGATTGCGGTCAGCAGAGTTCCCACGTCTCAGAGCTCGTCCTATGTTTTTGGTAATTGTCAGGTCACTTTGTGTGCTCTGAACTTCAAGGTCCATTGTGGTTCTGAATTACCTGTTCATAACAAAACGCCTCCCCCAAAAGAAATTCATGAATAGCTGGTTTTTGGTCATTCTCACAAAAATCGGAATAAAAAGCGATCAAAAACTGTCATGTGTCAGAAAATGTTACCAAAAAACGTCAACTCGTCCCGCAAAAAAACAAGACCTCACATGACTCTGTGGACCCAAATATGGAAAAATTATAGGTCTCAAAATGTGGAGACGCAAAAACTTTTTTGCTATAAAAAGCGTCTTTTAGTGTGTGACGGCTGCCAATCATAAAAATCTGCTATAAAAAAATGCTATAAAAGTAAATCAAACCCCCCTTCATCACCCCCTTAGTTAGGGAAAAATAATAAAATTAAAAAAATGTATTTATTTCCATTTTCCCATTAGGGCTAGGGTTAGGGCTAGGGTAAGGGTTAGGGTTAGGTCTAGGGTTAGGGCTAGGGTTAGACTAGGGTTAGGGTTGGGGCTAGGGTTGGAGCTAAAGTCAGGGTTAGGGTTGGGGCTAAAGTTAGGGTTAGGGTTGGGGCTAAAGTTAGGGTTAGGGTTGGGGCTAAAGTTAGGGTTTGGATTACATTTACGGTTGGGATTAGGGTTTGGATTAGAGTTAGGGGTGTGTCAGGTTTAGGGGTGTGGTTATGGTTACTGTTTGGATTAGGGTTAGGGGTATGTTTGGATTAGCGTTTCAGTTAGAATTGGGGGTTTCCACTGTTTAGACACATCAGGGGCTCTCCAAACGTGACATGGCGTCCGATCTCAATTCCAGCCAATTCTGCGTTGAAAAAGTAAAACAGTGCTCCTTCCCTTCCGAGCTCTCCCATGCGCCCAAACAGGGGTTTACCCCAACATATGGGGTATCAGCGTACTCGGGACAAATTGGACAACAACTTTTGGGGCCCAAGTTCTCTTGTTATCCTTGGGAAAATAAAAATTTGGGGGGCTAAATATAATTTTTGTGGGAAAAAAAAAAGATTTTTTATTTTCACGGCTCTGCGTTGTAAACTGTAGTGAAACACTTGGGGGTTCAAAGTTCTCACAACACATCTATATACGTTCCTTGAGAGGTCTAGTTTCCAATATGGCATCACTTGTGGGGGGTTTCTACTGTTTGGGTACATCAGGGGCTCTGCAAATGCAACGTGACGCCTGCAGACCAATCCATCTAAGATTACAAGAAAGAACTTTTGAAAAGAGAGGCGAGGTGGATAGTCTCCCTCAACACCACCACCCCTAGAGGCCTCAATGAGTCATTGAGCTTTAAGTCCTTTTTGTAGTTTAGCGCGAATTTTAAATATTGTATTTTTTGTTATTTTAGTTGTCTTGTCTTGTATGTCTGTGTTTGGATTTCATCATCTCCTTATGTCCGACTGGAGCGGACGTATAGAAATTATTTCTTGTATTGGTAATATCTATGTCTGATTTCAGTTCTGTTGCAGTAGAAGTAACATCTAGGACTTAGATTATGGATATCAGCTGACCCAGTGCCTTTGGATGTGCAACACCTTCAAGAACAAGCACATGATATGGAGGATGATTTTCCACAACATCTTCCCTTATTAATTGCAAGATCTATACTAAGTGGATGTAAATGCTCTATTATGCTGATATTTTGTATTTTTACTGTATTATACTTTGTACCTCTTGTTATATGTATATGCCTGGTGGAGCAAAATAGGGTTACTTATCATGTTTTGAAGTTTTTTGTTGCATATTCGGGACTAAGTACAGCTTATCCCCAGAGTACGAGTTATCTGTAGCTAATTAGCAAGGTGTTTTAGGTAGGTGCTTTATAACATTCCCCCTTCCAGGACACCTTGTGTGCAGTGCGGTGACGCCAGTGGTTAATTCTGGGGCTATGTTATCTCTGGCCACCCCCCTACTGTTACGTTAAGACACTTCCTCTGCTTACCTAGGGTCAGAGGCTGGAGCGCGCACCGCGCATGCGCTGCCTCTCGGTGAGATGGGCGGCTGCTCTGCATGGCGTGGCGTCGGCACGGATACGGACCCGGTCATGTGACCGGATCACGTGTCTGTGTGACGTGCTCCATGAGCGCCGCCCCTCTCTCCGCGACGCATCATGGCGGTGGCGCGCCGCTTACAGTTGATTACAGGATGTAGTAATAGGAGAGTGCTATATATAGCCGGACAACTGTGCCATTCATTACCTCCTGACGAACCTGCGGGGGCAGTGAAACGCGCGTCGAGGTGCGCTATTGGGACCACTGCTTGGGGATACACAATGACTACAGGTAACACATGAGCTTTTTATGGTGTGCTGTACCTTTACATGTGCATATATTTGTTATGGGCACTACCTAGCTCTGGCGTTTATTACTGGCCTGACTACATCTTAGAATAAAAAAGTAGCCTGCTGCTACTCATTCTCCTGTGAACCATGTCATTGGACTTTGGATTTTATCCTCAATAAATCTTGATATTTTTGGAAGCTGGATTTTTTTTCCTGTTTGCCTACATCTTAGAATAGGCAGTTCCCTAGGACCGCAATATTATTATCATCTGGGTCGCCTGAAATATATATATCTCTGTGCCTCTATGTATTATCTTCAGTGTCTCTATGGGACACTGTGGTTTGACACTTGACACTTTATAGATAGTGGCAGGGTGTGTTACCTCTTAGCAATTTGAGACAGTCCCAGGTGTATGCCTGGTATTTATCTACCTTACCTTTAGCCATTGTAGTATTTATCCCAATATAGTAGTGATCCCTATCGGTTTTTCTCTTACATACAGCCTATCTTGTTCTACCCCTTAATTCAGGGCAATGACGTGTTATTGTATGTGTATTTATAATCTTTAATATTTTGAGTATATATGTGTTTATATGTTTGTTTAATAAATTTATATCTTTTTACATATTTGCACCTTCCTTGTGCTCTATTGGTCTTATGTTCACTAGCGGAAGGGATCACTTGGTGATCATATGTTTGGCTGTTCGCTAGAGTTGTTATAGACCAATTCATCTAAGTCTGCATTCCAAATGGCGCTCCTTTCCTTCCGAGCTCTGCCATGCGCCCAAACAGTGGTTCCCCCCATATATGGGGTATCAGCGTACTCAGGACAAATTGTACAACAACTTTTGGGGTCCAATTTATCCTGTTACCCTTGTGAAAATACAAAACTGGGGGCTAAAAAATCATTTTTGTGAAAAAAAAAAAAATAATTTTTATTTTCACGGCTCTGCATTATAAACTGTAGTGAAACACTTGGGGGTTCAAAGCTCTCAAATCACATCTAGATAAGTTTTTTAGGGGGTCTACTTTCCAAAATGGTGTCACTTGGGGGTTTTAATGTTTAGGCACATCAGGGGCTCTCCAAACACGACATGGTGTCCCATCTCAATTCCAGTATACCCCCACATATGGGGTATCAGCGTACTCAGGACAAATTGTACAACAACTTTTGGGGTCCAATTTCTTCTCCTACCCTTGGGAAAATAAAGAATTGGGCGTGAAAAGATCTTTTTTGTGAAAAAATATGATTGTTTATTTTTACGGCTCTGCATTATAAACTTCTGTGAAGCACTTGTTGGGTCAAAGTGCTCACCACATGTCTAGATAAGTTCCTTAAGGGGTCTACTTTCCAAAATGGTGTCACTTGTGGGGGATTTCAATGTTTAGGCACATCAGGGGCACTCCAAACGCAACATGGCGTCCCATCTCAATTCCAGTCAATTTTGCATTGAAAAGTCAAATGGCGCTCCTTCCCTTCCGAGCTCTGCCATGCGCCCAAACAGTAGTTTACCCCCACATATGGGGTATCAGCGTACTCAGGACAAATTGTACAACAACTTTTGGGGTCCATTTTCTCCTGTTACCATTGGTAAAATAAAACAAATTGGACCTGAAGTAAATTTTTTGTGAAAAAAAGTTCAATGTTAATTTTTATTTAAACAATCCAAAAATTCCTGTAAAACACCTGAAGGGTTAATAAACTTCTTGAATGTGGTTTTGAGCACCTTGAGGGGTGCAGTTTATAGAATGGTGTCGTTAGTTATTTTCTATCATATAGACCCCTCAAAATGACTTCAAATGTTATGTGGTCCCTAAAAAATATTAGTGTTGTAAAAATGAGAAATTGCTGGTCAACTTTTAACCCTTATAACTCCCTAACAAAAAAAAATTTTGGTTCCAAAATTGTGCTGATGTAAAGTAGACATGTGGGAAATGTTACTTATTAAGTATTTTGTGTGACATATCTCTGTGATTTACGGTAATTGCATAAAAATTCAAAGTTGGAAAATTGCAAAATTTTCAAAATTTTTGCCAAATTTCCATTTTTTTCACAAATAAATGCAGGTAATATCAAAGAAATTTTACCACTATCATGAAATACAATATGTCTCGAGAAAACAATGTCAGAATCGCCAAGATCTGTTGAAGTGTTCCAGAGTTATAACCTCATAAAGGGATAGTGGTCAGAATTGTAAAAAATGGCCTGGTCATTAACGTGCAAACCACCCTTGGGGGTAAAGGGGCTAAGGTCAAAATTGTCTCAGTCACAAAGGAGTTAAACCTAGGACCCCAGTACTGGAAGACAACAATGGTAATCACTGAGCAACAATGGTCACTTATTAGGCCGGCTTCACACTCAGCGTATGAAAATACGGTCCGTATATTACGGCCGTAATACGCTGAAAAGTCCCGAAAATAGTGGTCCGTAGCTCCTCCGTAGGCAGGGTGTGTCAGCGTTTTTTGCGCATGGCATCCTCCGTATGTAATCCGTATGGCATCCGTACTGCGTGGTTTTCTCGCAGGCTTGCAAAACCAACATACCGCTATAGAAGTGATTCATGTGTCCCAAAAAGAAAAAAAAATATATATATACTGTCTATATATATATATATATATATATATATGTCAGTAGACACATATATGTATATATATTAATATTTTTTCCAGCGCTAAACAGCTTGAAAGCCGGTAATTCAATTACCGGCTTTTTCTTTCTCCTTCCTAAAACCCGACATGATTTGAGACATGGTTTACATGCAGTAAACCATGTCTTCTCTCCATTTTTTTTGCAGATTCCACACTACTAATGTCAGTAGTGTGTATCTGCAAAGTTTGGCCGTTCTAGCTCTTAAAATAAAGGGTTAAATGGCGGAAAAAATTGGCGTGGGCTCCCGCGCAATTTTCTCCGCCAGAGTAGTAAAGCCAGTGACTGAGGGCAGATATTAATGGCCTGGAGAGGGTCCACGGTTATTGGCCCCCCCCTGGCTAAAAACACCTGCCCCCAGCCACCCCAGAAAAGGCACATCTGTAAGATGCGCCTATTCTGGCACTTGGCCACTCTCTTCCCATTCCCGTGTAGCGGTGGGATATGGGGTAATGAAGGGTTAATGCCACCTTGCTATTGTAAGGTGACATTAAGCCTAATTAATAATGGAGAGGCGTCAATTATGACACCTATCCATTATTAATCCAATTGTAGTAAAGGGTTAAATAAAACACAAACACATTCTTTAAAATTATTTTAATGAAATAAAAACAATGGTTGTTGGAGTATTTTATTCTACGCCCAATCCAGTCACTGAAGACCCTCGTTCTGTAAGTAAAAAACATAATAAACCAACAATATACTTACCCTCCGCAGATCTGTAACGTCCAACGATGTAAATCCTTCTGAAGGGGTTAAAACATTTTGCAGCAAGGAGTTCCGCTAATGCAGGCTGCTCCTTGCTGCAAAACCCCGGGGAATGAGGCTAAATATAGATCAATGATCTATATTTAGCTTCATTTGCGGTGAGGCGCCCTCTGCTGGATGTTCATAGATCGTGGGAACTTTCCTAGAAAGCCTGGGAGCTTTCTAGGATATCCCACCGCTACACGGGAATGGGAAGAGAGTGGCCAAGTGCCAGAATAGGCGCATCTTACAGATGTGCCTTTTCTGGGGTGGCTGGGGGAAGGTGTTTTTAGCCAGGGGGGGGGCCAATAACCGTGGACCCTCTCCAGGCTATTAATATCTGCCCTCAGTCACTGGCTTTACTACTCTGGCGGAGAAAATTGCGCGGGAGCCCACGCCAATTTTTTCCGCCATTTAACCCTTTATTTTAAGAGCTAGAACGGCCAAATTTTGCAGATACACACTACTGACATTAGTAGTGTGGAATCTGCAAAAAAATGGAGAGAAGACATGGTTTACTGTATGTAAACCATGTCTCAAAACATGTCGGGTTTTAGGAAGGAGAAAGAAAAAGCTGGTAATTGAATTACCGGCTTTCAAGCTGTATAGCGCTGGAAAAAATATTAATATATATACATATGTGTGTCTCACTGACATATATATATATATATATATATATATATATATATACCTATTCTATGTGTACACATTTATTATACCTATTGGATGTAAGCTGTCAGTGTGATTTTACTGTACACCGCACTGAATTACCGGCTTTTCTCTCTAACAGCGCTGCGTATTTCTCGCAAGTCACACTGCTTGCCCGTGTGTAATCCGTATTTTTCACGCTTCCATAGACTTTCATTGGCGTATGTCTTGCGCAGTACGGTGACAAACGCAGCATGCTGCAATTTTGTACGGCCGTAGAAAGCCGTATAATACTGATCAGTAAAATACGGCAGATAGGAGCAGGGGCATAGAGAATAATTGTGCCGTATTTTTTGCGAGTTTTACGGACGTAGTTTCTGCGCTCTTACGTCCGTAAAACTCGCAAGTGTGAAGCCGGCCTTAGAATGTGGCAAACAACTTCCAAATGCATTGGAGATCTTCACCTATGTGTACTCAAATTACCCTGTTTCTTTGCCTAATGTATAAAATGTTTATTATTTGCGTCCAAACTGCACAAATCTTCTGTTAGTTGTTACAAGTCATCATACATTCATACTGAATAAACTCCTTCATGTATGTGACTGCTGTTTTACTTTATTTACAGTTGATGATGTTATAAGTTTAGTCAGTTTACATAGCCATCCAAACAATTCTCTTTTATTATGGGAAGAGAATACATATGCAAACTATTTACTTTGGGTATGACTATTATTACAATTAAGATTTTTTTTCTTTCAGAAGTCATATTCTTGAATATCAGAAAAATTACTTTTAATAAATTGTCACAACTGCAAAAAAGCTTTTCTTGGTAAATTGAAGTATTCGAACCACAGGTTACAAAGCATAAAAAAACTAGAAATATGGCTCATTTGCCTATTGATTAACAAAAACTAAGTACTTCACATTTTTTATCTTTTTATCCATAGTGGAATTCATGTATTTAATAATTGCAGTGCGTATACTCATGGTGTATGTACCTGTATATATGATTGTTTATTGGCCATAGTGCATTTGTGTACCTGCATATTAATTTGAGACTACAGGCGCGCAGGTGCCTTTTCATGTTTTTTTTGTATTGTGGTCTGGCCTGAGCTCTGCATCCTTATCAACCCATCTTTCACTATCTCGGACCCTATAAGTCGGATCCTATCTCTTTCCCAGTTTATTTGTGACTAGGTTGGCACACGAAGAAGTAAATGAAAAGATGTAAGTTTCATCTATAAAGGTACACATTGTTGTGGTACATGGCTTATACGCTTTATGCTCCAAAAATTTTAACTAAGAATCTCACATTTTCTAAATGTATAGCAATAGTGAAATTCATGTACTCTTTAATCACAATGTGCTGACCATGTTGGTAAAACATATTTGTTAGGCCGGCGTCACACTAGCGAGTTTTACGGACGTATGAGCACATAAAATACGTCCGTAAAACACGCATTACACACGGCCCAATTATTCTCTATGCCCCTGCTCCTATCTGCTGTACTTTACTGATCTGTATTATACGGCTTTCTACGGCCGTAGAAAATCGCAGCATGCTGCGTTTGTCACCGTATTGCGCAAAAAAAATCACCAATGAAAGTCTATGGAAGCCAGAAAAATACGGATTACACACGGACTAGCAGTGCGACTTGCGAGAAATACGCAGCGGTGTTAGAGAGAAAAGCCAGCAATTCATTGCGGTGTACAGTAAAATCACACTGACAGCTTACAGTAGAATAAATGTGTACACATAGAATAGGTATATATATATATGTCAGTGAGACACATATATGTATATATATTATTATTTCATACAGCGCTAGATAGCTTTAAAGCCGGTAATTCAATTGCCGGCTTTTGCTATCTCCTTCCTAAACCCGACATGATTTGAGATATGGTTTACATACAGTAAACCATGTCATATCCCCTTTTTTTTTGCATATTCCACACTACTAATGTTAGTAGTGTGTATCTGCAAAATTTGGCCGTTCTAGCTATTAAATTATAGGGTTAAATGGCGGAAAAAATTGGCGTGGGCTCCACGTGAGGCACCCTCTGCTGGTTGTCCTCATATGAACTCGAGCCTGGGAGCTTTCTAGGAAAGTTCCCACGCTCGAGGGACAACCAGCAGAGGGCGCCTCACCGCAAATGAAGGTAAATATAGGTCATTGACCTACTTTACCTTCATTCCCCGGGGTTTTGCAGCCACGAGCACCGCTGTATTAGCAGAGCTCCTGGCTTTAAAATATTTTAACCCCTTCAGATGGATTTACATCGTGGGACGTTACAGATCTTCGGAAGGTATGTATATTGTTGGTTTATTATTTTTTATTTGTTACAGAGCGAGGGTCTTCAGATGGATTGAGCGTAGAATAAAATATTACAACAACCTTTGTGTTTATTTCATTAAAATACTTTTTAATAATGTGTTTTTTTAACCCTTTACTACTATTGGATTAATAATGGATAGGTGTCATAATTGACGCCTCTCCATTATTAATTTGGCTTAATGTCACCTTACAATAGCAAGGTGGCATTAACCCTTCATTACCCCATATCCCACCGCTACACGGGAATGGGAAGAGAGTGGTCAAGTGCCAGAATAGGCGCATCTTCCAGATGTGCCTTTTCTGGGGTGGCTGAGGGCAGATGTTTTTAGCCGGGGGGGGGCAATAACCATGGACCCTCTCCAGGCTATTAATATCTGCCCTCAGTCACTGGCTTTACAACTCTGGCGGAGGAAATTGCGCGGGAGCCCACACCAATTTTTTCCGCCATTTAACCCTTTAATAGCTAGAATGGCCAAATTTTGCATATACACACTACTAACATTAGTAGTGTGGAATATGCAAAAAAATGGGGATATGACATGGTTTACTGTATGTAAACCATGTCTCATATCATGTCGGGTTTTGGAAGGAGATAGCAAAAGCCGGCAATTGAATTACCGGCTTTAAAGCTATCTCGCGCTGTATGAAATATTAATATATATACATATAAGTGTCTACTGACACACACACACATATATATATATATATATAGATAGATAGATAGATAGATAGATAGACAGTATATATTTACACATGGATCCCTTGTATATCCGTATGTTGGTTTTGCAAGCCTGCGAGAAAACCACGCAGTACGGATGCCATACGGATTACATACGGAGGATGCCATGCGCAAAATACGCTGACACACCCTGCCTACGGAGGAGCTACGGACCACTATTTTGGGGACTTTTCTGCGTATTACGGCCGTAATATACGGACCATATCGTCTTACGCCGAGTGTGACGCCAGCCTTAGAGATGGTCAAATACATTTGAGTGGAATTACATTCTAAACTATATTTTACAAAAAATATGTGTTACCAAAATGCATCTTTTTTGTAATGTCGTTCTGCACCTCACTGCCTACCTCTCCGGCCCCTACGCTTCTCACCACTAGAGATGAGCGAATTCGTTTGTGTTCCCTCTTATTCGGCAAGCTATAGCACTTGCCGAATAAGCTGCAGAGGAAACCCGGCTTCCTGGATCATGCTGGCCGATCAGCGCCACAGCTACATGTGTCGTGGCTGTGTCACAGTCATGAATACACATATATACCAAGAGAAATATATGACGTACATTCACCAATAATATATACCTACAATATAATGCACGACTCCAGCAAATATAATAAGTGTAATTTTATTTAATCATAAAAACATAACACAATCCATAGTATAAGGGAAAACGAAAACAGATGGATAAAAGTACGAGATGTCACAGGGACTATCACAGTGTATATAGTTCATAATGGCCCATATTTAAAACTACCATAAATATCAGTAATGAAAAAATATTAAAGGGACACTAGAACATGTAAAATTCCTATCTATAGGTACCCACATAAAATAAACAGCAAAATTATATATAAATAAAGGGCAACATGGCTCAAGAATTAGTTATTACTATACAAAACTAATGTGCAAAAAATTGCAATAAGAGATGGGTTTGTATAGGTCAATAATACCATCATAATATATATTTTAAAAAATGTTAGGGGTAAGACCTATAAACCAAAAGTGTCATGGTGCAATAAAGTGCCAAGTAGCTCACAATAATAATAATAATCTTTATTTTTATATAGCGCTAACATATTCCGCAGCGCTTTACAGTTTTGCACACATTATCATCACTGTCCCCGATGGGGCTCACAATCTAGAATCCCTATCAGTATGTCTTTGGAATGTCTTTATAACACTATAATATGCATACATATGCCCAATATAGTGATGAGCCAGAAAATAGGAGGTATCACCATATCAAAGTATACAACTAAAGTGTAATGTTGGTGAAATACCAACCAATGTTGGTGAAATACCAATGTCTATTGGTAATAATAAGCATAAATCCTAAGAAGACAGTGTCATAATGTCAAAAAGAGAGATGAAATCCAGTGGGATACTAACCATAGAAAGAGCCCCGTGGCAGCCCACACCTGCCCGATGCGCGTTTCGCCTGAGCTTTTTCCCTTGTACCATGGATTTTGTTATGTTTTTATGATTAAATAAAATTATGTTTATTATATTTGCTGGAGTCGTGCATTATATTGTAGGTATATATATGTGTCACAGTCATGACACATGCGTGGAGAGCCTGTTTATTAGTTAGCGTGCCAAATAAGAGGGAATCCGGGCAATAGACAGATAGACAGATAGGTAGGTAGAAAGATATCCGTAAGATATATAATCAGTGCTTTGTGTGTCTAGTTTGCTGTACATGTATTAACCGAATACATTCATGAAAAAATAAATTACGTGGGGCGAACTCTATTTTTGATAACCATCCCAGATAAAGCAGACAGTTGTGGGCTTATATTATCAGGCTGGAAAGGTTCCTGGTTATTGAGCCCGTCCCAGCCTAAATATATAAGCCTGCAGCCACCCCAGAATAGCAGTAAAGTGATTGCTGTTCAAATGCGCTGGGTGTGATCTAATGTGATGCACCAATTCTGGGGTGACTGCGTGCTTGTATTTAAAGGTTGGGAAGATCCAATAACCAGACACCTTTCCAGCTTGGTAATATAAGCTAGCAGCTGTCTGCTTTACCTTGGCTGCTTATTAAAAATAGGGGTGACCTCACATCATTTTTTACAAATGATTAATTTATGCAAACCAGGCTAAAAACACCTACATAAACACACTTACCATGCATGCTTTTTTGAGCATTCCCCCAAGAGAAATTGACATGCTGCGGCTTGGAAAGATGAGTTTACACCACGTAAAAAAGAAGCACAATGGGCATTGGATTTCTATTAATCCCATCCTCTGTGCTTGTACTATACAAAACGAAAATATGCTGTGTCCAGAATGCTAGTATTACTGATCATGGGCACTAGCAGTATTTGGTCAGTATTTAACATCAGTATCTGTAAGCCAAAACCAGGAGTGGGTGATATATACAGAAGTGGTGCATATGTTTCTATTATACTTTTCCTCTAATTGTTCCACTCCTGGTTTTGGCTTACAAATACTGATGTAAAATACTGACCAAATACTGCTAGTGTGACGGCAGCCTTATAGTGAATGATTCCATCTGGGATTTTGTGTGAATCATGTATTTTAGAGTTTTAGATGGTAGGGCAGCACGGTGGCGCAGTGGTTAGCACTGCAGCCTTGCAGCGCTGGGGTCCTGGGTTCTAATCCCACCCAGGACAACATCTGCAAAGAGTTTGTATGTTCTCTCCGTGTTTGCGTGGGTTTCCTCCGGGCACTCTGGTTTCCTCCCACATTCCAAAGACATACTGATAGGAATTCTAGATTGTGAGCCCAATCGGGGACAGTGATGATAATGTGTGCAAAACTGTAAAGCGCTGCGGAATATGTTAGCGCTATATAAAAATAAAGATTATTATAAGTCCCAACATAGAGCAAATGCAAATGCGAATTTATGTTTCCCAAAATTCTACTAATAAAAAAACTTCAACTCATTCAGTAAAAAAATAAACCCCACTCAGGTCAATCATCTGTGAAAGGAAAAATAGAGGGTTTCCTTATCAGAGGGAGTTCAAAGGCTTGGAAAAAGCAGCATGGTCCCCTCACATACCATCCATTGAAATCTGCACTCACACAAGCATTGTGCCCGAACCACAGTCAGAATGTATGGCAATGGTGCAGCGATGAGAGCCCACTTAATTTATGGAGTGCATGTCTCCAAGAGCACAAGCTGGGCACAATGTATTGGGCACTAAGCTGGCACATTTGCAATTCTCACTCTGCATCATCCACATGTCTTTTTCTGGAAAAACTGTGGAGCCACTGCACCTGGACTGTACTTGTACTTTAGGTGAATTCATTGAGGGATGTACTCACTTGTTTTCTTTTGTCTGCTGTTCTGCTACCCTAATTGCTCTGAAAATGGCACTAGCAAACTATACCAACAAAATCTGCACTGCAAAATTCAAATGGAACTCCTTTCTTCTCAGGCCGGCGTCACACTCAGCGTAGGGAAATACGGTCAGTTTTTTACAGGCGTAATACGCAGAAATGATCCCAAAACAGTGATCCAAATGTCAACCATAGGCAGGGTGTGGCAGCGTATTTTACGCATGTCATCCTCCGTATGTAATCCGTATGGCATCCGTACTGCGTTTTTTTCTCGCAACCTTGCAAAATGGACATATAATGGATCCATGGGCTCAAATATTCGTGAAAACATATATACAGTATATATATATATATAATATAATGCTGGGAGCGTCACTCTGTCCGAAGCCTTTATAGACTGCTCAAGCGCGAGCGCTGGTGCAGTCTGGACCCCACAGAGTGACGCAGCCCAGGAGATCGCGGTATGTGTAATCACTGAACGCACACCGCGATCTCCAACGGAGAAGCAGGGACGTGCCAGGAGGGTGAGTATGCTATATTCACCTGTCCTGTTCCAGCGCTGCGTGCCGCTCCGTGTTCCGGGTCCTCTGCCTGTGACGTTCAGTTCAGAGGGCGCGATGACGCGCTTAATGCGCGCCGCCCTCTGACTGAACAGTCACAGCCAGAGGACAATAATAATCTTTATTTTTATATAGCGCTAACATATTACGCAGCGCTTTACATTTTGCACACATTATCATCACTGTCCCCAATAGGGCTCACAATCTAAATTCCCTATCAGTATGTCTTTGGAATGTGGGAGGAAACCGGAGTGCCCGGAGGAAACCCACGCAAACACGGAGAGAACATACAAACTCTTTGCAGATGTTGTCCTTGGTGGGGTTTGAACCCAGGACTCCAGCGCTGCAAGGCTGCTGTGCTAACCACTGCACCACCGTGCCGCACTAGAGGACCCGAAAGACGGAGCGGCACGCAGCGCTGGAATGGGACAGGTGACTATAGCAAGTGTCGGGGGCCTGAGCTAGCGGCGACTCCGGCACCTGACCCCCACAGCGCGCCGGTGTCCCCGTCAGCACAGGCCCCCCAGAACTCGGCACCCAGCGACGATAGGTGAGTATGTTATTTTTTTATATATATCGCAGCAGCATACGGGGAATATACTATGGAGCATCTTATGGGGGCCATCAACCATAATGGAGCAGCATACAGGGCATATACTATGGAGCATCTTATGGGGGCCATCAACCATAATGGAGCAGCATATGAGGCATGTACTATGGAGCATCTTATGGGGGCCATCAACCATAATGGTGCAGCATACATGGCATATACTATGGAGCATCTTATGGGGGCCATCAACCATAATGAAGCAGCATACAGGACATATACTGTGGGACATCTTATGGGGGCCATCAACCATAATGGAGCAGCATATGAGGCATGTACTATGGAGCATCTTATGGGGGTCATCAATCATAATGGTGCAGCATATGAGGCATGTACTATGGAGCATCTTATAGGGGCCATCAACCATAATGGTGCAGCATACGGGGCATATACTATGGAGCATCTTATGGGGGCCATCAACCATAATGCAGCAGCATATGAGGCATATAATATGGAGCATCTTATGGGGGCCATCAACCATAATGGAGCAGCATATGAGGCATATACTATGGAGCATCTTATGGGGGCCATCAACCTTTATGGAGCAGCGTATGGGGCATATGGATGGGAGCAGCAAATTACAGAACGAAACCAAAGAAAGGACAATCAGCCAAAAAGTCCCATAAAATAGAATTTTATTGAATCCAGTATAAAAGCCATGTAAACAAAATATAACAGTGCAAACAAGGGGATAGACGCACAGCACAAATGGCCATAGCACAAAACCGGGTACAGACCATGCAGATCATACAGATCAGCCCGCCACATATGTAACACTGGGACCTATAACGGTAAAAGGCCCAAAACTGTCTATAAGTATAAAAGGACAATGCCCTAGCATGGGACGTATAACTGAATCAGTACATACCTGGTGTATACAGGCAGCAGCGGGGTCCTGCGGCTGGACCCGACCCCTGATGGGTTGAATGAGAATATTTCATTCGCCCCATTCTTATGATCCACATGTCGGCTGCGCACCATGTAGGATGCCGGTACCCTTTTGGTCTGGCTTACTTTTTAATTTTTTATATTTTATGTATATATATGATGTGTGGTTGTCGTGTCTTTGTTTTTATTCCTGTCCATTTGTCTTTAGGGCTATTTCCGTCTATACTGTAGCTTGCAGTGTAATTTGCAAACCATATTGGCTGAAGATATATGAAGATCGTATTTGGGCATTAATACAAGTACTAACAGAAGAAGATATATAAGTGTATCCACCTTTATTTGAGAAGGATATGTCTACGTATCAAGATGACAAGCATGTTTACTTCATTTAATATGCTGTACTGTTTTTATGTATATGCAGCGTATTATTTAATACGGTGGTTTGGGGTATGTTGTGGTTTTTCCATGACATGCTTCTCCATGGTGATTACATATTGCATATAAATATACAAAAAAGGTTGCACTCTATCGTGCAAAAGCATGTCTAATCTGAAATATATGAAATATGAATAGCAAAATTGCTTTTGAACATTAGGAAAATATTTAAGAGACGCTTTGCACAGAATTTGATATAATCAAATACTGTGAGCCCATCAACCATTGTCAAGGTGGTCTCATAAAACTGATGGGTCCCTGACCCCCCTGTCCAAATGTGAACACTTACCAAAGGCAAATGTCTGTATGCCTGGGTGAATGTGGACACCTCTGTTCAGCAAAGCCTACATATGAGTTGGCCAGGACCAAGTGTGATGAGATGCAATTAAAAACCACATGGTGATGGGAGGAGTGCTTAGTCAGTCAGCTACCATAGAAATGACAAAAAAAGACTCGCACATCCAAACTAGTGTGAATAGGTGCATACCAGGAGCAGCTACCTCCATACATAAATATACAAAAAAGGTTGCACTCTATCGTGCAAAAGCATGTCTAATCTGAAATATATGAAATATGAATAGCAAAATTGCTTTTGAACATTAGGAAAATATTTAAGAGACGCTTTGCACAGAATTTGATATAATCAAATACTGTGAGCCCATCAACCATCGTCAAGGTGGTCTCATAAAACTGATGAGTCCCTGACCCCCCTGTCCAAATGTGAACACTTACCAAAGGCCAATGTCTGTATGCCTGGGTGAATGTGGACACCTCTGTTCAGCAAAGCCTACATATGAGTTGGCCAGGACCAAGTGTGATGAGATGCAATTAAAAACCACATGGTGATGGGAGGAGTGCTTAGTCAGTCAGCTACCATAGAAATGACAAAAAAAGACTCGCACATCCAAACTAGTGTGAATAGGTGCATACCAGGAGCAGCTACCTCCATACATAAATATACAAAAAAGGTTGCACTCTATCGTGCAAAAGCATGTCTAATCTGAAATATATGAAATATGAATAGCAAAATTGCTTTTGAACAATAGGAAAATATTTAAGAGACGCTTTGCACAGAATTTGATATAATCAAATAGTGTGAGCCCATCAACCATCGTCAAGGTGGTCTCATAAAACTGAGACCACCTTGACGATGGTTGATGGGCTCACACTATTTGATTATATCAAATTCTGTGCAAAGCGTCTCTTAAATATTTTCCTAATGTTCAAAAGCAATTTTGCTATTCATATTTCATATATTTCAGATTAGACATGCTTTTGCACGATAGAGTGCAACCTTTTTTGTATATTTATGTATGGAGGTAGCTGCTCCTGGTATGCACCTATTCACACTAGTTTGGATGTGCGAGTCTTTTTTTGTCATTTCTATGGTAGCTGACTGACTAAGCACTCCTCCCATCACCATGTGGTTTTTAATTGCATCTCATCACACTTGGTCCTGGCCAACTCATATGTAGGCTTTGCTGAACAGAGGTGTCCACATTCACCCAGGCATACAGACATTGGCCTTTGGTAAGTGTTCACATTTGGACAGGGGGGTCAGGGACCCATCAGTTTTATGAGACCACCTTGACGATGGTTGATGGGCTCACACTATTTGATTATATCAAAATCTGTGCAAAGCGTCTCTTAAATATTTTCCTAATGTTCAAAAGCAATTTTGCTATTCATATTTCATATATTTCAGATTAGACATGCTTTTGCATGATAGAGTGCAACCTTTTTTGTATATTTATATGCAATATGTAATCACCATGGAGAAGCATGTCATGGAAAAACCACAACATACCCCAAATATTTATGGATGGAGGTAGCTGCTCCCGGTATGCAGCTATTCACACTAGTTTGGATGTGCGAGTCTTTTTTTGTCATTACATATTGCATATACTCAGATGTATGTAGTATTGGTTTTTGTATAATTTTGCATATTGTAATATATTTATATGGAGTACTATTATAACTTTATAAGTGTCACATGCCCAATTTGCATTTTGTGCCTCCTATGTGGGTGTATTTATATATATGATAGTCTTTCATTCTGTGTGTTTTATGCCAGTACCTCTTCTGTATGATTGCGGTTGCTTGCCCTATTTAGAAATGGCCGAGATGGGTCTTGTGTCTAGTGCGCATGCGCTGGTCTGCTATGCGCCGCTCTGCTTCCGTGTCTGTCCGACGCTGGATCACGTGGGGCCCCAGGTGTTTCCGGTGTCGGCGGCCATTGTGGAGCTTGCGCGTGTGTCTGGCGTCCTGTCGCAGGTGTGCTGGATGGGTGAACCCTTTTAATAACGGTATACTATTTAATGTGACTTTGTGCTGCCTACACTTACCCCCTGATGAAGGAGCTTGCGCTCTGAAACGCGCGTAAAAAAAAGGGTCGGGTCCAGCCGCAGGTCCCCGCTGCTGCCTGTATACACCGGGTATGTACTGATTCAGTTATACGTCCCATGCTAGGGCATTGTCCTTTTATACTTATAGATAGTTTTGGGTCTTTTACCGTTATAGGTCCCGGTGTTACATATGTGGCGGGCTGATGTGTATGATCTGCATGGTCTGTACCCGGTTTTGTGCTATGGCCATTTGTGCTGTGCGTGTATCCCCTTGTTTGCACTGTTATATTTTGTTTACATGGCTTTTATAGTGGATTCAATAAAATTCTATTTTATGGGACTTTTTGGCTGATTGTCCTTTCTTTGGTTTGGTTATGTATAGTTATCAGCTGGTCCCTATTATATATGTCCTTTTGCATATTTAGTATTACCTACACATACATTTATTACAGTATCTTCTTGAGAGATATAATATGCTTGCCTTAATAATATTATTAAATTACAGAACGGTAGCACAGGATGGGAGCAGCACATGACAGGATGGGGGCGCAGGATGGGAGCAGCACATGACAGGATGGGGGCGCAGGATGGGAGCAGCAAATGACAGGATGGGGGCGCAAGATGGTAGCAGCACATGACAAGATTAGGGCGCAGGATGGAAGCAACACATACCAGGATGGAGACCATATACCAATATAAATGCTTGCCACCCGGGCATAGAACGGGTTCAATAGCTAGTATATATATATGTCAGTGAGAAACATATATATATATTTATATTTCATACAGCGCTAGATAGCATAAAAGCCGGTAATTCAATTGCCGGCTTTTGCTATCTCCTTATCAAACCCAGCAGGATATGAGACATGGTTTACATACAGTAAACCATTTCATATCCCTTTTTTTTGCATATTCCTCACTACTAATGTTATTAGTGTGTGCAAAATTTGGGGGCTCTAGCTGTTAAAATAAAGGGTTAAATCACGGAAAAAACTGGCGTGGGCTCCCACACAATTTTCTCCGCCAGAGTGGGAAAGCCAGTGACTGAGGGCAGATATTAATAGCCTAGAGAGGGACCATGGTTATTGCCCCCCCCCCCCCGGCTAAAAACATCTGCCCCCAGCCACCCCAGAAAAGGCACATCTGTAAGATGCGCCTATTCTGGCACTTAGCCTCTCTCTTCCCACTCCCGAGTAGCGGTGGGATATGGGGTAATAAAGGGTTTATGTCACCTTGCTAATGTAAGGTGACATTAAGCCTGGATAATAATGGAGAGGTGTCAATAAGACACCTATCCATTATGAATCCTATATTAATAAAGGGTTAATAATACACACACACATTGTGAATAAAGTATTTTAATGAAATAAATGCACAGGGTGTTGTAATATGTTTATTATACGCTCAATCCAAATGATAACCCATGTCTTCTGTAAAAAAGGTAAAAAAAAAACAACAACAATATCCCATACCTCTCCGACGGTACAGTCATGTCCCACACTCTAAATCCATCAGAAGGGGTTAAATAATTTTACATCCAGGAGCCTGCTAATGCAGCTGTGCTCCTGACTGTAAAAACTGGGGAATCGCCGCAAAAGGTGGACCTACACCATATTAAACTAACTTTTGTTGATGTTTCCAGGTGTTTCCATTATTTTGTCCAACCCCTGTATATATACCTGTACTATGTGTAGACATTTAGTTGATCTATTCTATTCTATCCTGCGAAATATACGGCAGATAGGAGCTGCCCCATAGAGAATCATTGGTCCGTATGCAATGCGTTGTTTTTGCACCTCTCATACGTCTGGAAAACTCTCTAGTGTGACGCCGGCCTATAAGCCTTGCCGTGTGGCCAAGCAGTAGTTTCTGGCAACATGTGGGAAATTGCTGTATTTAGGAGAAATTGCATAACAAATTGCAAAACTAATTTTTACCTATTTTTGAAAATGATAAAAATGCAGGTAATAGAACATTTTAGTGGTAAAAAAAATAAGCTTTCAAAATGGTGTCACATGTGGAGCATTGTAGATTTTTTGACACCTCATGAACTTTGCAAATATGACATGGCAACTGCAATGCATTCCAGTCAAATTTATGCCTAAAACATCCAATAAAATTTCTTACTTTGATGACATATGGCGTATTTTTGCGTTCGGGAGAAATTGCATGGAACATTGCGGTGTCCATTTTCCCTTATTACACCTTTTGAAAATGGTGGTGCTAATGTAATATTTTAAGGTAACATAGTAACATAGTTAGTAAGGCCGAAAAAAGACATTTGTCCATCCAGTTCAGCCTATATTCCATCATAATAAATACCCAGATCTACGTCCTTCTACAGAACCTAATAATTGTATGATACAATATTGTTCTGCTCCAGGAAGACATCCAGGCCTCTCTTGAACCCCTCGACTGAGTTCGCCATCACCACCTCCTCAGGCAAGCAATTCCAGATTCTCACTGCCCTAACAGTAAAGAATCCTCTTCTATGTTGGTGGAAAAACCTTCTCTCCTCCAGACGCAAAGAATGCCCCCTTGTGCCCGTCACCTTCCTTGGTATAAACAGATCCTCAGCGAGATATTTGTATTGTCCCCTTATATACTTATACATGGTTATTAGATCGCCCCTCAGTCGTCTTTTTTCTAGACTAAATAATCCTAATTTCGCTAATCTATCTGGGTATTGTAGTTCTCCCATCCCCTTTATTAATTTTGTTGCCCTCCTTTGTACTCTCTCTAGTTCCATTATATCCTTCCTGAGCACCGGTGCCCAAAACTGGACACAGTACTCCATGTGCGGTCTAACTAGGGATTTGTACAGAGGCAGTATAATGCTCTCATCATGTGTATCCAGACCTCTTTTAATGCACCCCATGGTGCAAAAAGGTAATTTTTTGTTTTTTCATTCCACTTTGCAGTTATTTATGTAACACACCTGGAGGGTTAACACACTTTCAGACAACAGATTTTTACATTGAGGGATGTAGTTTTTAAAACAGTACCAGGGTTTAGTAGGTTTTCTAATATCTAGGCCCATTAAAGTCAATTCAAAACTGAATAAAACTGTAAAGAAATAGGATTTGAATGTTTCCTTGAAAAAAAAGAAAAATTGTTGCTAAAACATTTAACCCTTTTAACATACTTATAAAACAAAACAAAAGGAAGTTTGAAAAATGATGCTGACATAAAGCAGACACCATAGCAAATGTTATTTAACAATTTTTTTGTGTAGTATGAATATTTGATTAAAAGTAAGCATTCAAATTATTAAAATTGCTAATTTTTCTACATTTTTGTCCAATTTCATTAAAAAATGCAAAACTAGAACCTAAATTTACCACTAGCATAAAGTACAATGTGTAGCTAAAAATAATCTAGAATCACTGGGATATGCAGACGCATTCCAGATATATTAAGCAAAGTAACTAGTCAGATTTGAAAAATGCGGCTTGATCATTAAGGCCAAAATTGGCTTTGTCACTTATGGCTTGAAACCCACCCCAGAATTTACCAGTGTTGTATTTGCTTTTGAGGTTTCTGTTTGTCATAGGGCATCAAGCCCTATACTGTAATTGATCCAGCTGTAGTTGGATCTTAAGTTTGAAGCTGAAAGTCGTGTATAAGAGGAAAAATCCATCTTGTATCAATCTATTGTTAGAAAACCACGTTTGCAAAACTTCTGCAATGCAATGCAATTTGTATTATTAGGTTATTATGTATTCTTGGTTTTCGAAACAGAAACACTTACACATTTTATTTTTATAAGTAAATAATGATTAAGGCCGGCTTCACACTTGCGAGTTTTACGGACGTAAGAGCGCAGAAACTACGTCCGTAAAACTCGCAAAAAATACGGCACAATTATTCTCTATGCCCCTGCTCCTATCTGCCGTATTTTACTGATCAGTATTATACGGCTTTCTACGGCCGTACAAAATCGCAGCATGCTGCGTTTGTCACCGTACTGCGCAAGAAATACGCCAATGAAAGTCTATGGAAGCGTGAAAAATACGGATTTCACACGGACAAGCAGTGTGACTTGCGAGAAATACGCAGCGCTGTTAGAGAGAAAAGCCGGTAATTCAGTGCGGTGTACAGTAAAATCACACTGACAGCTTACAGTCCAATAGGTAGAATAAATGTGTACACATAGAATAGGTATATATATATATATATATGTCAGTGAGACACATATATGTATATATATTACTATTTATTCCAGCGCTATACAGCTTGAAAGCCGGTAATTCAATTACCGGCTTTTTCTTTCTCCTTCCTAAAACCCGACATGATTTGAGACATGGTTTACATACAGTAAACCATGTCTTCTCTCCATTTTTTTTGCAGATTCCACACTACTAAGTAGTAGTCAGTAGTTTACATGGTACTGTACAACACATGGAAAACTGCTGCAGATCCACAGGGCCAAATCCGCTGCGACGTGTGCACATACCCTAAGAGGTTAGCTTTATTCACAATGCAAGGCCAGGAAGGTGGAAGCAGAAAACATTGCTTTTGTGCCAATTTGATCATTCCAAATACAGAATCTAATTGTATGCAGATGGGAATTGTTATTTTTACATATAGATGTCATTAGTAGTGTTGAGCATTCAGATACTGCAAATATCGGGTATCGGCCGATATTCGCTGTATCGGAATTCCGATACTGAGTTCCGATATTTTTGCGATATCAGAAATCGGAATCGGAAGTTCCTATAGTGAAATTATGCAGTATAATGAAGTGTGGGTGGTTTGTGGGCGGTGAGTGGGCGGACACTGTGAGTGTCTGCATGTGCGGGCGGGGTCTGTCTGCTGGGGCTCTGTGCGGGGCTACCGGGGTTCTCTGGGTTCTGTGCGGTATCTCTGTGCGGCGTGCGGGGCGTCTCTGTGCAGGGTCTCTGTGCGGTGGGCAGGGTGTCTCTGTGTGGTGTGCGGGGGTGTCTCTGTGCAGGGTCTCTGTGCGGTGTGCGGGGTGACTCTGTGCGGCGTGCGGTGTGTCTCTGTGCGGGGTCTCTGTGCAGCGTGCAGGGTCTCTGTGCGGGGTGTCTCTGTGCGGCGTGTGGGGTCTCTGTGTGAGGTGTCTCTGTGCAGGGTGTCACTGTGCGGGGTGTCTCTGTGCAGCGTGCTGGGGCTCTGTGTGGGCATCGTCCGATGGGACTACAAGTTCCATCAGACGATGCCTGCTACACTGACAGTGATTGACACATTAGCCAATGATGGGACAGTAGTAGTCCCATCATCCGGCTAATGTGTTGAATGAAAAAAAAAAATACTCCATACATATTCCATTCATACTCCATACATACTCCATACAGTACATACATATACTTGATGCAGTTTTTGGAAATAAATAAATACATAAACGGAAAATGTGCGTGATTTGAATGGAAACATGCATGAAAAAACAGATTCGGAGGCCGGATTCATCATTTCACATCAACAACTGCATCAAAAACTGCCTCAAAAACAGCACCAAAAACCTGCATCAAAAACTGCATCAAAAACTGCCTCAAAAACAGCACCAAAAAACTGCATCAAAAACTGCACCAAAAACCTACATCAAAAACGCACCATGAACTGCATCAAAAACAGCATAAAAAACACATGAAAAACAGCACCAAAAACCTGTATCAAAAACTGCACCAAAAACAGCATCAAAAACTGCATCACAAACTGCTCCAAAAACTGCATCAAAAACAGCATCAAAAACTGCACAAAAAACTGCACCAAAAACTGCATCAAAAACAGCACCAAAACCTGCATCAAAAACTGCACCAAAAACTGCACCAAAAACCTGCATCAAAAACTGCATCAAAAACCACATCAAAAACTGCATCACAAACAGCACCAAAAACCTGCATCAAAAGCAGCACCAAAAACGGCATCAAAAACTGCACCAAAAAATGCATCAAAACCTGCTTAAAAAAATTATTTTTTTATGCTGTTTTTGATGCATTTTTTGGTGCGGGTTTTTGGTGCTGTTTTGATGCAATTTTTGGAAATAAGTAAATAAATAAATGGAAAATGTGCATGATTTAAATGGAAACATGCATGAAAAAACGGATTCGGAGGCCGGATTCATCATTTCACATCTCAGTTTAATCCGTTTTTTGCTGGATCCGTCACTGTGCGTTTTTTCACCGGACAGAAAAACCGTTCCTCTGTATGTGTTTTCCATCTGGCGGAAACAGCTTTTTTGATGGATCCGGCAAAAAACGGATGAAATGTGTGGCCATCAGGCGCAATCTGGCGCTAATACAACGCTATGAGAAAAAAACGGATCCGGCGGAAAAAACGGATCCTGCAAATGTATTTGCAGGATGCGTTTTTTAACCCATAGACTTGTATTAGCGACGGATGGCCACACGTCGCGTCCGTCGTGCAATGGATCCAGGCACGAAAAAACGTTCCAGTGAACTTTTTTTGGCCGTCGCGTCCGCCATTTTCTGCCACGCATGCGCGGATGAAACTCTGCCCCATCCTACCCGGACTTCAGAATGGGCAGCGGATGCGTTGAAAAACTGCATCCGCTGCCCACGTCGTGCACAAATTTCACAACGTGCATCGGTACGTCGGCCCGACGCAAGTATGAAAGAGGCCTTAAAGAGCGGTTAATTTAAAAAAAAAATCAGAAGAAAACGGTGTGAGCTCCCGCGCAATTTTCTGCACCAGAGGGGGAAAGCCGACGGCCGGGGGCCAATATTTGTAGCCTGCTATGAATATCAGCCCGCAGCTGTCTGCGTAGCCTTTACTGGCTATTAAAATAGGGGGACTCCCCAAAAAAATGACATGGGGTCCCCATATATTTTATAGCCAGAAAGGCTATGCAGACACCTGCGGGCTGATATTCATAGCCTAGAGAGGGGCCATGGATATTGCCCCCCCCCCCGGCTACAAATACCAGTCCGCAGTCGCCCCAGAAATGGCGCATCTGTTAAATGCGCCAATTCCGGCACTTAGCCCCTCTCTTCCCACTCCTGTGTAGCGGTGGGATATGGGGTAATAAGGGGTTAATGTCAACTTGCTATTGTAAGGTGACATTAAGCCGGGTTAATAACGGAGAGGCGTCAATAAGACGCCTATCTAATCCAATAGTAAGAAAGGGTTAATAAATCACGCACACATTAGGAAAAAAGTATTTTAATATTCTTCATTTAACCATACTTACCATACTTCAGCGCCTGCAAAAAATGTAAAATAATAAACCTTATACTACCTGTCCGCCGTAGTCCAATTAATAACGAGTGTCCCACGATGATCTCCCCTATAGAACAGTGACATCGGGTGATGTCACTGCTCTATAGGACCCTCAGTGACACACTGACAGGAGACAAAGGCTCCTGCAGTGCATCACTGAGGTTACTAATGTTCAAAGTCTTACTTTATGGCAATTGCTGCGTGGGAAAATGTCTCACCCAGCAATGCCATAAGTGAGGCTAGGTACTATTTTTTTTACAGCGGCGGAGGAATACCTCCCTCCCGTCATTGTGTTTCTGGGGCCCCTGGAGAGCAGTCGCAACAGCTGTTGCTGCCGTTCTCCACGGGAGATCGCCGTGGGACACTCGTGGATTTCTGCGGACAGGGAGTATATTGGTTGTTTGTTATTTTAATCTTTTTACAGGTTGACACTGGCTTCGGGGAACAAAGTGACAAGTAATGGTGAGTATGAACTCTATGTTTAATGTACTGTATGTTTATATGTATGTCATCCTCTGCTACCCCTATTGCTCTTTACCATCCTCTATTCTTCCTACTTCTAGCTGATGGGTCCTCTATTCAGGCAATATCTGATGGTGCTGGACATATATCTATGTACTGTATATTAATTTATATTGTTGAATCAGTATTTAAATTTTAATGGTGGTTTAGAATCATAATTCCTTTTTAAAAGTGAAATGTAATACATGTATAATTAACCAGGGGCAGACATATGGCAAGTGGAGCAAATGCAGCTACACTGTGGGGCCCGGAGGTGGAGGGGGCCCTTGCAGGGTGGTAATAATGAGGGCAATCTGGCCTGTTGCTTTGTGCCTGAGGGTTTATGGGGCCCATGAACAGATTACCCTCATCATATGTGGTGTGCTGGGCAGGAAGCAATCCTGCAGCTCTGTTGCATACAGGAGTAGATGACAGTGGAGCTGCAGGAAACGTCCTCAGCTTCCTGTAAGGCGCTTTCTCGGTGACACAGGTGTGCACAGATTGATGATGTCAGCATGCAGCGTGTACCTTTGTCATTTAGAAAGTTGCCAGCAAAGAGTAAAGAAGCGTTGCTGTGGGGGAACAAACATAGTGGTGAGTTCTTTTTTTCCCCAATACACTGGGGAGAGGACAATGATGGGAGTGGGGAGAGGACAATGATGGGAATGGGGAGAGGACAGTGATTGATGTGGGGAGAGGACAGTGATGGGAGTGGGGATAGGACAGTGATTTTAGTGGGGAGAGGACAATGATGAGAGTTGGGGAGAGAACAATGATGGTAGTGGATGAGAGTACAATGAGGGGAGTGAGAAGATGACAATGATGGGAGTAAGGAGAGGACAGTGATGGGTGTGGGGAGAGAATAATGATGGGGATAGGGCAATGATGTGGGTGGGGGAGAGGACAATGAGGAATGTGGGGAAGAGAATAATGAGGGGATGGGGAGAGGACAATGATGGGAATGGAGAAGAGGACAATTATGGCGGTGGGGAGAAGACAATGAGGAGTGTGGGGTAGAGGACAATGATGAGAATGGGAGATAGGACAATGATGGGAGTGGGGAGAAGACAATGAGGAATATGGGGGAGAGGACAGTGAAGGTGGTGGAGTAGATGGCAATGAAGGATGTGTAGGAGAAGACAAAGATTGATGTGTGGGAGAGGACAATGATCGGATGTGTGGGAGAAGACTTTGATGGGATGTGGGGAGGAGGACAATGATAGTGGTGGGAAAGAGGACAATGATCGGGATGGAGTAGAGGACAATAAGGGATTTGGGGGATTTGGATGGGATTAAGGGGGATTTATAATGGAGTTATGAATAGGGGAGAAGGAGGAGGATGTTAGCTATAGATGTAAAATAAATTGGGTGGTGGAGGAGGGTGCAAAGTCTCTGATAGCATCCTCCCCAATCCCACAATTTCATTATGACACTAGAGGGGCTTAACATTTATTGGGTAGTTGGAGATGAGAGGGTAATTCACTTTATAATGAATTGAAAGGTGGGAGAATCGCTATCAGGGACTTGTAATGAATTGAGGAGTGGTGGAGGATGTTAAGTACCTCATAATATCTTCTCCCATCCCCAAATTCATTATGATGCTATTGTGACGCCCAGGAGACCGGGATACCCAGCACCGGACCAATGGGGTCTGTCTCTTGAGGGGGATGTCACGGGTGGCTTGACCCGGTGCTGTGGCCTCAGGCAATGCACAGTGTAAGGGGTATCGTGAGGGGACAGGCACTTACTTGATCAGCAGCAGGTTCTCCCAGCGGCGATGATCCCGATCCTGGATAGATGGCTATTGTCCAAATGAAAGGCTGAGGCACTGAAACGTTTAACCAGTTTACTTTAACATAAAAGGATTTACAACCAGTCCTGTCACCGGAGTCTGTATGGGAACTCTGAGTTACTTTGACCCTGCCGGGGTCTTCGCCTCTTATTGTGCGCAATTTCTGTGTGGCCCTGCTGCTGTATGTGAACTGGCTGCCGGCCCAATCTGTCCCCTCCGGGTCCTGGTTCGACGGGCAACCCGAGTCCTTTTATCGGCTTACCCCCTCCAGGAGTACCGCTGAACTTTGTGTCTGTTGCTGCATCCGGCCCTAGTGAAGCTGATATCACCTCACGTTTTTCCGGTCGCTGTATTATATATAATGAATACAGCCACGGATCCGGTATCCGTCTTTGCGCCTGTTCTGGGTAGTGATTAATGCTACCCGGTTCTCACAATATCCTTTTTCTCTGTCCCTTTTCTCCTCAGGCCGGTGATTTGGGCCTGGAAACCATCATAGGGCTGTTAGAAATTCAGCTGTATGACCTCTCACTTTCAGCTCCTTAGCCCAACTGCCATTTCTTCTCTCAGACCAGAATGGATCAAGGGGAGTCTCTGGAGCTCCCCCTTCTGGCCGGAGGTGGTAGTGCAGTCTTGCTATTTTAGTATTTGTACTTACTGTCAGTAACTATTTTTGTGGCAAATACCCCTAGGGGTGCCACATTCCCCCTTAGTTAAGAACAGTACTCCGGGACTGTGGGACAATAACATTTTGAAATAACAATTAATATGTACAGAGTCTTAAAAATGAAAAGTTACAAAAACCACTCAAGGAAACAAAAATAGAGTTCTGTAAAAAGTCACTTCAAATAGCGTCCATTAATACAGTTCTATCCTTGAAGGTATTAGGAACGGCACTGTACTTTGTGTCCAAGAATTTAGTTCCATTTTTCCAACGGAGTTACCAATATAAAGTCTACAGAAAGTTCAAAAAGAGCAAAAAGCAAAGTTCAAAAAGCAGTCTTTCCGGAGCTTTGATTTAGTGCCTCCGGGCTGATAAAAAGTTCAAGAATATGCAATAAGTTCATACAGACAAGTCTCTGTAGGCACTGGGCTTAAACGTTGCAGACTGATAGCAATGACTATACTACATTTTCTGTTTAACTATATACGGCATAACATATATACAATTCACATTATGAGCTTTATAGTTGGTAATCTGCATACCTGGCCGGTAATTGACCCTGGGTACTACGCTGTGATCTACGTAATAGCGGTGTCTCTTCATGTGGTGTACTACTGTCTACTGCGGATGTAGTATCTGCCCGCTCTGCTAAAGATAATTCCACGACTATGGAGTTGGCAAGTCCACCGTGAATGGGATTACTCTGACCAGGAATCTGTTCTTCCTGGCCTGGAACCTCCTGTAGTATGGGGTCAGCCTCTTCCTGTCTTGGGACTTCTGGTATTGGGTTCGGTGTTGGATAAAAGGCCACCATGGGAACCACTACTGCACCATGGTATGTTAGTAGGGTTTTTGGGAAAGTCTCCTATACAGGTGTGATACACTTCCTCTTCTTTTTCCTTTACTGGTTGAACCTGTATGGATTGAATAACTTCTGGTTCTGGCTGGACAACGTCTGGCTCTTTCAATGCTTCCGGACATAATTTAAGATTGTCTCTTGACACTAGTACAGATGTTAAGCCTCCGTTTTTGCTAATGAGACACATTTTAGGATTATCCACTCTTGTTGGTAAAACTGTGTAGGGTACGGCTTCCCACTGATTGTCCAGTTTATTGGTTCGACGATTTCTCTTGAGCACTTGGTCACCCGGTCTTAATGGGGTCGCTAGAGCATTCTGGTTGAAAGTTCGCTCTTGTCTTTCTCTAGTTTGCTGAAGGCTTCTTTCCACACTCTCTTGCACTTGGCGATACTGCTTTTGCCGTATGATATCCCAATTGGAGTCTTGAACTTCTGCGTCTGGTTTCAGAATTCCCATTTCTAGATCGATTGGTAATTGGCCGGGTCTTGCACGCATAAGGTAAGCTGGGGTGCAGTTGGTGGAGCTCACCGGGACATGATTATACAGATCCACCAAGTCAGGCAATTTCTCTGGCCATTGATTCCTTTCTGTCTCAGGTAAAGTCTTTAGTAGGTCTATTACAATATGGTTCATCTTCTCGCATAAGCCGTTTGTTTGTGGATGATAGGCCGTCGTCCGGATCTTTTTGCAACCATACATATTACAGAATTCTCTGAAGATCTCTGATTCAAAGGCTGTACCTTGGTCGGTGAGAACCTGTTCCGGATATCCATGGGGTCTACAAAAGTACGTTTGGAACGCTTTGGCTGCTGTTTTTGCTGTCAGATCTTTTACGGGTACTACTACCAAGAAACGTGAATAATGGTCCACGATGGTCAAGGCATAGACATAGCCGGACCGGCTTGGTGTCAACTTCACGTGGTCCATGGCTACAAGTTCAAGTGGTTGTTTGGTGATTATGGGCTGCAGTGGTGCTCTTTGGTTCTTTTGATCGTTTCTTCTGAGGTTACACGGGCCACAATTTCTGCACCACTGTTCGATTGATTTTCTCATCCCGACCCAATAAAATCTTTCTCTTAGAAGTACTTCTAACTTTTTCCAACCGAAGTGACCAGCACCATTATGGTAAGCTTCGAGGACCATCTTCACATCTTGTTTAGGCACAATAATCTGCCAAACCAATTCATGTGTTTTCGGATTGGTGTATCTTCTACAGAGCTTCCCTTGATACAGGAACATTTTGCCTCTCTCTTTCCAGAGTTGATGCGTCTCTTCTGGGGCATCCTCATAGGGATATGCACTTTGCTCAGTCAACAGTTCCTTCACCAACTTCACAGCCGGATTGCTGTCTTGGGTGTCAGCCCATCTATAGTGTGCTAACGGATTAAAATTCACCTCTTGTTGTTTCTGATAGGTACTTGACTGATGATGTTTTGCCTTGGGACGATGGAAGGCTGGTAGTTCAATTTCTTCAAGCTCCCCCGTTTCCTCTTCTACATCTCTCAAGTGTGGCATCCGGGATAGGGCATCGGCATTTCCATTCTTGCGACCTGCTCGATACTTGATTATGAAGTTGTAATTAGATAACCGGGCTATCCATCGCTGTTCTAACGCACCTAATTTGGCTGTGTCCAGGTGGGTCAACGGATTGTTGTCAGTATAGACAATAAATTCTGCAGCGGCCAGATAGTGTTTGAAACGCTCCGTCACAGCCCAAACTACTGCCAGTAGTTCCAATTTGAAGGAGCTGTAATTTTCTGAATTTCTTTCAGTAGGCCGGAGCTTTCTACTTGCAAAGGCGATGACTTTCTCCCGACCTTCTTGCTTTTGTGACAGCACCGCTCCTAGTCCCACATTACTGGCATCGGTGTAGAGGATGAAAGGTTTATGGTAATCTGGGTATGCCAGAACCTCTTCTCCGGTTAGTGCCTTCTTTAGTTGTTCAAAGGAGTCTTCCCTTTTGTCGTTCCACTGAAAAGGAGGGTTTCGGTTTGAAGGTTTCTTCGTCTGCCCTACCAAGGTGTCTTGCAAGGGTGCTGCCAACTTGGTAAATCCTTTTATAAATCTGCGATAGTAACCCACCAATCCCAGGAATTGTCTCACTTCTTTTGCGCTGGTAGGTCTTGGCCAATCCCTTTTGGCGCTTATTTTCTCGGGATCTGGTGCTACTCCCTCCGAACTCACGATGTGTCCCAGGTACTGTACCTTTGGCTTGAGAAGGTGACATTTGGATGGCTTGACTTTCATGCCATACCTGGATAAGGCTTCGAACACTTCTGCCAGGTCTATTAAGTGTTGTTCGTAAGTCTTTGAGTAGACGATCACATCATCTAGGTACAGGAGGACGGTCTCGAAGTTCTTGTGTCCGAGGCAGCATTCCATCAGCCGCTGGAAGGTACCGGATGCGTTGCAGAGTCCGAACGGCATGCGATTAAATTCACATAGACCCATTGGTGTGGTGAATGCCGTCTTTTCCTTATCTCTCTCAGCCACAGGGACTTGCCAATACCCGCTTGTTAAGTCTAAGGTGGAAAAATAATTAGCAGATTTCAAAGCAGTTAAGGACTCTTCTATCCTAGGCAAGGGGTAGGCGTCTTTATGGGTGATGTTATTAATCTTCCGGTAGTCTACGCACATTCTCATGGTTCCGTCCTTTTTTTTGACAATCACTAGAGGGGCCGCCCAGGGGCTACAGCTATCTCTTATTACCCCGGCCTGTTTCATTTCCCTCAGCATATCTTTTGCACATTGATAGTGAGCGGGCGGTATGGGTCTATATCTTTCTTTTATTGGGGGATGGTCACCTGTGGGGATTGTGTGTTCTACCCCTTCTATCCGTCCGAAGTCCAATGGGTGTTTACTGAAGACTTGTTCATATTCCGTCACTAGCCTATACACCCCTTGTTTTTGATGGGTAGGTGTTGAATTTATGCCCACGTGTAGTTGTTGGCACCAATCCTCCATTTCTCCATCTGAGCCATTGCCTTCCACCTGACAGGTTGGTTCTAAGGGCTCAATGGTTGTGATGGCATTGTTGTCAACAGTATATAGCTTTGCCATTGTAGCATACCTTGGCAAAGTGACCTCTTCCTCTCCACAGTTCAAAAGTCGTACCGGCACTCGTCCCCGGTGTACCTCGACTATCCCTCGTGCTGTGAGTATAGTGGGCCTGCTGTCGGTGTACACTGGTTCTATTAAGGCTTGATAATCTCGTCCCTTAGTACCAATGGCTGCTCTACACCATACCAGCATTTCTGTTTTTGGTGGGATTACAATAGACGTTGGATCACTTACCCTCACACTGCCGATTTCTCCACCTGCAACTTCTACCTGTTGCCTTAACATCAATACTTTTATTTCCCTCCGGAGAACTCTCTGCTGGCAGGATTGGGCAGTTTCAGCAATTTGCTGTAAGACAGAAATGACTTCGGAAAAGCAGTTCTCTAACACATTCATTCCTATCAATACAGTTGGTTCACAGTTCCGCCGGTCAACATCAACAACAATTATACCCTGTTTCTTCAGTTCTACTTTACCAATCTTTATGGTCATCTCCCTGAATCCTAGTTTCGGTACCAACTTACCATTACTGGCCCATATATCTAGTTCAACATCAGAGGGCCCTTTATCAATATCTGCCTCAGCCCAGTACCTCTTATAAAGGATATACGGTATAGATGAAATCTGGGAACCTGTGTCCAGCAAAGTGTTGAGGGGAATTCCGTCCAGCACGATAGGGATAATGGGTCGTCCTCCGATGTACCTGTCGTGCCAGGGTGTTGGGCCTTGAAAGTTCATTCCTGCGAAGCGGCCCGCATTCCCAGGGGATTCCCGTTTAAATCACAATCTCGTGCAAAGTGGCCCGGCTGCTGGCAACGGCGGCAAATGGGCTGTCCATCCGGTTGGTAGCGGTCGCGGGGTCGTCCTCTCCATGTCGGGTATCTCCGGGGTCTCATCCATGGAACATCCTCTCTACAGTTTGCCAACTCCATCTTGTGTCCTCTCATCTCCTGCATGGTTTTAGCCATTGAAGCAACAACATCAGCTAAAGAGTCAAGCTTTTGTTGAAGAGCCTCATTAGTACTGGGCCCCAGGGGCTTAGCAATGGCCCCAGACATAGCTGATGTCACTGGCACTCCCTGTTGTTGAGGTGCCTCTGCCATGGGTTGCGCAGGATCCTGATCCCGAGGTGCCTCTGCCAGCTGGAGACGTATAGCGCTCTCCTTTAATTGGGCAAATGTCAATTCAGGGTTCTTAAAAACAAGCATGCTCACATGCCCCCGGTGAGAAGGGGTGTAGAGTCCCTCAATAAATTGATCTCTTAGCAGTTTATCCGCTCCGGTGTTAAAAATGGGTTCAGCCAGTGTAAGTGATTTAAGGGCTTCCTGCAGGTTTAAGGCAAAGTCTCTCACGCCCTCATTAGCTTTTTGTTTGCAACTAAAGAATCGTATTTTAGCTTTGCTGCTGGCCGTGGTTTCAAATGTAGCTTTTAATCCAGCAAATATGCGTTCAACAGTGCCTTTTAGATCAGCTGCCCATGCTGTGACTTCTCGCTTAGCATGGCCACTTAACTGCATCATCAGGAGACTAACACGCTGAACTTCACCCACAGGGAACATGTCAAAATGGGCCAGCATCTTTTCTCTGAAATCGTCAAGGGTATTAGGCTCACCTTCATACATTGGAAGCCATGGGCCACCCGGGGTGTATGGCATCAGCACCGGCATGATGGGCGCCACTCCTTGCACCGCTGCGCTGCCGGACTCTCTATTGACACTCTGTCTTTCAGCTGCATTAGCGTTGCCGAGTGCTGCGGCGTCTCCGTGCTGCGACATACTGTGCCCCCTTAGTTAATCCGGACCCTTCCGGTCCTCCGCTTCCGTCGGGATAGTGTAGATTCGTTCCGCTGTGCAGCAGGATCGATTTTCCCCTTGCTCTGATGTCAGAGCACTCAGCTTGGTGCCGCCCACAATGACACGCCCCCTGCTGCTCCCACCCACCGCGCTCTGTAATGGCGGATTCTGAAGTTTTTCAGTTAGACTGGGGCTCAGGTGATGGCGTAGCTCAATTAACAGTCTCATGCCTAACGGTTATGAAGTGATTACCTCAGGGGATGGCGGCCATCTTTACTCCATTATAACCAATGGGGAAAAGTCACTTTCAATAGTTTTCAATGGGGAATGGATTTTTCTTTAATAAAGTCAATTTTCAAGATTTTTCATCCCAGTTTTCACAGTTTTGGGCTCCAATCACGGCACACAATACCCGGTATACGGGCTGGCTAGATCCTGTTCGTGACGCCAATTGTGACGCCCAGGAGACCGGGATACCCAGCACCGGACCAATGGGGTCTGTCTCTTGAGGGGGATGTCACGGGTGGCTTGACCCGGTGCTGTGGCCTCAGGCAATGCACAGTGTAAGGGGTATCGTGAGGGGACAGGCACTTACTTGATCAGCAGCAGGTTCTCCCAGCGGCGATGATCCCGATCCTGGATAGATGGCTATTGTCCAAATGAAAGGCTGAGGCACTGAAACGTTTAACCAGTTTACTTTAACATAAAAGGATTTACAACCAGTCCTGTCACCGGAGTCTGTATGGGAACTCTGAGTTACTTTGACCCTGCCAGGGTCTTCGCCTCTTATTGTACGCAATTTCTGTGTGGCCCTGCTGCTGTATGTGAACTGGCTGCCGGCCCAATTTGTCCCCTCCGGGTCCTGGTTCGACGGGCAACCCGAGTCCTTTTATCGGCTTACCCCCTCCAGGAGTACCGCTGAACTTTGTGTCTGTTGCTGCGTCCGGCCCTAGTGAAGCTGATATCACCTCACGTTTTTCCGGTCGCTGTATTATATATAATGAATACAGCCACGGATCCGGTATCCGTCTTTGCGCCTGTTCTGGGTAGTGATTAATGCTACCCGGTTCTCACAATATCCTTTTTCTCTGTCCCTTTTCTCCTCAGGCCGGTGATTTGGGCCTGGGAACCATCATAGGGCTGTTAGAAATTCAGCTGTATGACCTCTCACTTTCAGCTCCTTAGCCCAACTGCCATTTCTTCTCTCAGACCAGAATGGATCAAGGGGAGTCTCTGGAGCTCCCCCTTCTGGCCGGAGGTGGTAGTGCAGTCTTGCTATTTTAGTATTTGTACTTACTGTCAGTAACTATTTTTGTGGCAAATACCCCTAGGGGTGCCACACTATCAAGGACTTAAAATTAGTTATGAGTGAATATACTCGTTACTCATGATTTCCCGAGAATGCTTGGGTGTCCTCTGAGTATTTGTAAGTGCTCGGAGATTTCGTTTTCCTTGCAGCAGCTGAATGATTTACATCTGTTAGCTTGATTACATGTGGGGATTTCCTAGCAACCAGGCAACCCCTACATGTACTTATTCTGGCTAGTAGCTGTATATCATTCAGCTGCGACAATGAAAACCAAATCTCCGATCACTTACAAATACTTGCAGGACACCCGAGCATGCTCGGGAAATCTCGAGTAACGAGTATATTTGCTCATCACTACTTATAATGAACTAAGATGGTGGCCCGATTCTAATGCATTGGGTATTCTAGAATATGCATGTCCACGTAGTATATTGCCCAGCCATGTAGTATATTGCCCAGCCACATAGTATATTGCCCAGCCACGTAGTATATTGCCCAGCCACGTAGTATATTGTGCAGCCACGTAGTATATTGCCCAGTGACATAGTATATTGGCCAGCCACATAGTATATTGCCCAGCTACGTAGTATATTGCCCAGTGACATAGTATATTGCACAGCAACGTAGTATACAGCACAGAGCCACGTAGTATATTGCCCAGTGACATAGTATATTGGCCAGTCACGTAGTATATTGCCCAGCTACGTAGTATATTGCCCAGTGACGTAGTATATTGCACAGCGACGTAGTATACAGCACAGAGCCACGTAGTATATTTCCCAGCCACGCAGTATATTGCCCAGTGACGAAGTATATTGCCCAGTCACGTAGTATATTGCCCAGAGACATAGTATATTGCCCAGTGACGTAGTGTATTGCCCAGTGACGTAGTATATTGCCCAGCCACGAAGTATATTGCCCAGCTACGTAGTATATTGCACAGCGATGTAGTATACAGCACAGAGCCATGTAGTATATTGCCCAGCCACGTAGTATATTGCCCAGCCACGTAGTATATTGTAGTATATTGCCCAGTGACGTAGTATATTGCACAGTGACATAATATATTGCCCAGCCACGTAGTATATTGCCCAGTGACGTAGTGTATTGCCCAGTGACGTAGTATATTGCCCAGCCACGAAGTATATTGCCCAGCTACGTAGTATATTGCACAGCGATGTAGTATACAGCACAGAGCCACGTAGTATATTGCCCAGCCACGTAGTATATTGCCCAGCCACGTAGTATATTGTAGTATATTGCCCAGTGACGTAGTATATTGCACAGTGACATAATATATTGCCCAGCCACGTAGTATATTGCCCAGTCACGCAGTATATTGCCCAGCCACGTATGTCACAGGTTAAAAAATAAAAAATAAACATACTCACCTTCGGATCCGAAGGCCCATTGTAGTTCTAACATACTCATCTTCGGATCTGGCGCAGGCGATGAGCGCGCGGCTGCCGCCATCTTCCGTTTCCAGGATGCATTGCGAAATTACCCAGATGACTTAGCGGTCTCGCGAGGCCGCTAAGTCTTCTGGGTAATTTCGCAATGCATCGCCGGGAACGGAAGGTGAGTATAGCAGGTTTTTTGTTTTTTTGTTATTTTTAAAATTAGATTTAGAAAGTTGAGGACACACAGGGTTAATAGCGGCGGTAACGGAGTGCGTTACCCACAGCATAACGCGGTCCGTTACTGCCGGCATTAACCCTGTGTTAGCGGTGGCTGGAGGGGAGTATGCGGGCGCCGGGCAGTGACTGCGGGGAGTAAGGAGCGGCCATTTTCTTCTGGACTGTGCCTGTCGCTGATTGGTCGTGGCTTTTTTCCGCGACCAATCAACGACTTGGATTTCCTTGACAGACAGAGGCTGCGACCAATGAATATCCGTAGCAGACAGACCGAATGGCAGAAGACGGAAGTGACCCTTAGACAATTATATAGTAGATGGGGTGACACAGACAGGACAGGGACTAAGGCTTTGTTCACAAGTTCAGGATTTGTTGGAGAAAATTCTGCTGCATGTCCTAATGTGTTGCCAAGAAGAAAGCTGCATAAAATACATTTTCTTTGCCACATTTTTTACATGCTTTTATTGTGTATTTTTTCCCACTCATTAGTATGGGTGAAATACACTACAATAATTGACATTATTAACCAAAAACCCAGACTCATATTGATATGTGAACAGAGCACAATGTACTCAGCCACAGAGAAACCACTCCAAAATGAGCATTATCAAACAGGAGAAACATAGGAGTGTTTAAAAATGTACAAAAATACTTTATTAGCACCTAAAACAATACACACTAAATCACATACACAAAGTGCGAAATAAGGACACACAGTAGTGATGCTCTGCAGATAAGTAGTGAATAATACTAGAGATACAATTCAGATTCTATCCTAAGGCAGGGTATACCATGTTAATTTGACATCATTTTCATGACATATAGCCTCTCATACAAAGTAGTACTGTATCCTTCTCCCATATCAAACAATCATTGGTCTTTCAGAGGCACGATACACAACATAACATGTAAAGCTGTCATACTAAATTCACAAAATGAGCCATTAGAGCATGTTCACATAAGTAGTGACATGGGTCACCTTACCAAATCGCAGAGACACCACGGCAGCAGTAGTGAACAGCCCCGATGCGCGTTTCGCCTGGTAAATCTCCATGTTTTCTCAAGGGGAAGTTTGTATGGTTACCCTGCCAGAACCTTTTATATCCCTGGAATCCGGTCACGTGTTGTATCACATGATTGGCTGCTGAATGGTTGTATTAGATGGCGCATGCGCCCATGGCCAGCCACACTATACCCTCACAGCACGGCCCAACCCAAGTACAAGCAAGCAGGTGCATGGCGGTTGCCATAGCTCTATGTCGCAAGATGCTGAAGCCAAAGTGCCGGATTATGTGGGGCAGAAGCAGGTGGCAAGCGGACGCATGCGCACAACAACCCAAAGATATCTGTATAAACATACCATCATATGATGATAATGATATAATAAACAAGGATAAGGAGTACAAGTGTCAAGGCATTTCATCCTCTTCCAGTTGGGAAATTCATCCATATTCTGTTCATCCTTCTCTTTATCAATTTAGATATAACTCAGGTATAAAGTCTTCATGATATCATCAAAGCAGATTAACTTATATCACCGTCCATAGCTACATAGTTACACCTCTTTTATTATGTATAACACGTCCCTTATTAAGTACCATCCTCTCCATTATTATATAGCTTCCTCTGATGTAATGTACAGTGCTGTCCCTTACATAGTGTATTCTTGTTAATTTTTTAATTTGCAGTGCCCTCTTTTATTACATAGTTATCTCTTGTTAGATATAAAATTACTGCTGATGGAGGAGCTGATGAAGCCTCTAGTGACCAGAAGACCAGTCCTTCAGCCTCCTCCATTAGAAAAGAAGTTTTCCCATGTTACATCAGCAGTCATTGCATTATATATCTAAAAAGAGAGGACGGTATGTAAAAAAAACAGGGCTCTATATAATCAGATATGTAAGTGACAGTGCTATACATAACAAGAGAGGTCACTGTGTAATAATGGATGGTAATATACATAATAAATTAGACTATGTAAGATATACAGTTGAAACTAGAAGTTTACATAAACTATATGAAAAGACACATATGCATTTTTTTCTCAATATCTGACATGAAATCTGAATAAACCTTTCCCGTTTTAGGTCAATTATTACCATAATTACTAATATTTGCGAAATGCCAGAATAATGAGTGATAGAGATAGCTGGAGAGAGAGCGAGAATGTCTTAAGTCAAAATTTTACATACACTAAGATTGCTATGCCTTTAACCCCTTTACCCCCAAGGGTGGTTTGCAAGTTAATGACGGCCAATTTTTACAATTCTGACCACTGTCCTTTTATAAGGTTATAACTTTGGAATGCTTCAACAGATTCTGATGATTCTGACACTGTTTTCTCGAGACATATTGTACATCATGATAGTGGTAAAATTTCTTTGATATTACCTGTGTTTATTTGTGAAAAAAATGGAAATTTGGTGAAAATTTTGAAAATTTCACAATTTTCCAAATTTGAATTTTTATGCCCTTAAATCACAGAGATATATCACACAAAATACTTAATAAGTAACATTTCCCACATGTCTACTTTACATCAGCACAATTTTGGAACCAAAATTTTTTGTTTGTTAGGGAGTTATAAAGGTTAAAAGTTGACCAGCAATTTCTCATTTTTACAACACCATTTTTTTTAGGGACCACATCACATTTGAAGTCACTTTGAATGGTCTATATGATAGAAAATACCCAAGTGTGATACCATTATAAAAACTGCACCCCTCAAGGTGCTCAAAACCACATTCAAGAAGTTATTATTAACCCTTCAGGTGTTTCACAGGAATTTTTGGAATGTTTAACAAAAAATGAACTTTTAACTTTTCTTCACAAAAAATTTACTTCAGCTCCAATTTGTTTTATTTTACCAAGGGTAACAGGAGAAATTGGACCCCAAAAGTTGTTGTGCAATTTGTCTTGAGTATGCTGATACCCCATATGTGGGGGTAAACCACTGTTTGGGCGCATGGCAGAGCTCGGAAGGGAAGGAGCGCCATTTGACTTTTCAATGCAAAATTGACTGGAATTGAGATATGATGCCATGTCGTGTTTGGAGAGCCCCTTATGTGCCAAAACATTGAAACCCCCCACAAGTGACACCATTTTGGAAAGTAGACCCCCTAAGGAACTTATCTAGATGTGTGGTGAGCACTTTGACCCACCAAGTGCTTCACAGAAGTTTATAATGTAGAGCCGTAAAAATAAAAAATCATATTTTTTCACAAAAATGATCTTTTCGCCCCCAATTTTATATTTTCCCAAGAGTAACAGAAGAAATTGGACCCCAAAAGTTGTTGTGCAATTTTTCCTGACTACGCTGCTACCCCATGTGTGGGGGTAAACCACTGTTTGGGCGCATGGCAGAGCTCAGAAAGAAAGGAGCGCCATTTGACTTTTCAATGCAAAATTGGCTGGAATTGAGATCGGACGCATGTCGCGTTTGGAGAGCCCCTAATGTGCCTAAACAGTGGAAACCCCCCAATTCTAACTGAAACCCTAACCTAAACACACCCCTACCCTAATCCCAACCCTAACCATAACCCTAACCACACCCCTAGCCCGAACACACCCCTAACAGTAATCCCAACCATACCCCTAACCCCAACACACCCTAACCCTAATCCCCACCCTAACCACACCCTTAACCCTAATCCCAACCATAACCCTAACCACACCCCTAACCCTGACACATCCATAACCCTAATCCCAAACGTAAATGTAATCCAAACCCTATCCCTAACTTTAGCCCCATCCCTAATTTTAGCCCAAACCCTAACTTTAGCCCCAACCCTAACTTTAGCCCCAACCCTAGCCCTAACCTTAACCTTAGCCCCAACCCTAACCCTAACTTTAGCCCCAACCCTAACCCTAAACCTAACCCTAATGGGAAAATGGAAATAAATACTTTTTTTATTTTATTATTTTTCCCTAACTAAGGGGGTGATGTAGGGGGGTTTCATTTACTATTTATAGTGGGGTTTTTAGCAGATTTTTATGATTGGCAGCTGTAACACACCAAAAGACGCTTTTTATTGCAAAAAGTTGTTTTTGCGTCTCCACATTTTGAGAGCTATAATTTTTCCATATTTGGTCCACAGAGTCATGTGAGGTCTTGTTTATTGCGGGACGAGTTGACATTTTTATTGATACCATTTTTGGCCATGAGACATTTTTTGATCGCTTTTTATTCCCATTTTTGTGAGGCAGAATGACCAAAAACCAGCAATTCAGGAATTTCTTTTGGGGGGGTCGTTTATACCGTTCCACATTTGGTAAAATTGATAAAGCAGTTTTAGTTTTCGGGTCAGTACGATTACAGCGATACCTCATTTATATCTTTTTTATGTTTTGGCGCTTTTATACGATAAAAATTATTTTATATTAAAAATTATTATTTTTGCATCGCTTTATTCTGAGGACTATAACTTTTTTATTTTTTTGCTGATGATGCTGTATGGCAGCTCGTTTTTGCGGGACAAGATGACGTTTTCAGCGGTACCATGTTTTTTTATTTCCCTCTTTTTGTTCGCATGTTATTCCACATTTTGCTCAGCAGTATGATAATAAAGCGTTGCTTTTTGCCTAGGTTTTTTTTTCTTTTATGGTGTTCACTGAAGGGGTTAACTAGTGGGACAGTTTTATAGGTTGGGCCATTACTGATGTGGTGATACTAAATATGTGTATTTTTTTATTTAGATAAAAAAATGTATTTATTGGAACAATATTTTTTTTCATTATTTAGGATTTTTTTTTATACAAATATAAATATTTTATTTTTTTACTTTAGAACATTGTCCCAGGGGGGACATGACTGTATAGTGTCAGATCGCTGATCTGACACTTTGCAGTGCACTGTGTCAGATAAGCGATCTGACAGGCACTGCAGGGAGGCTTGCCGGCGCCTGCTCTGAACAGGCGCTTGCAAGCCACCTCCCTGCAGGACCCGGAAGGCCCCCCGTGGCAATTTTGGATTCGGGGCCTATAGGGAGGAGGAGGTAGGTGACCCTTGGAGCAACGCGAGGGTCTCAGGGAAGCACGCAGGAGCCCCCTCCCTGCGCGATGCTTCCCTATGCCACCAGAACAATGCGATCATGTTTGATCACAGTGTTCCAGGGGTTAATGTGCCAGGAGCGGTCCGTGACCACTCCTGGCACATAGTGCCGGATGCCAGCTGCGATAGTCAACTGAAACCTGGCCCCTCTCCCCCCGTGAGCGCGACTGATCGGTGATGACGTACTATCCCATCGGTGGTCATACGGGCACATACCACCTCGACGGGATAGTACGTCATATGTCAGAAAGGGGTTAAACAATTCTGGACTGCCCACATGATGTCGTGTTTGGAAGCTTCTGATATTTTCTTTTTGCAACATGAGTTAATTGGAGACACACCTGTGGATGTATTTTAATGCACACCTGAAACACACTACTTCTTTGTGCAGCACCATGGTAAATAAATCAGCCAAGACATTGGGAAGAGAACTGTGGACTTGCACAAGTCTGGCTCATCCTTGGGCACAATTTTGAGATACGTGAAGGTGCCTCATCCATCTGTACAAACAAATATATGCAAGTAAAAACAAGATGGGAATGTCCAGCCATCATACTGCTCAGGAAGGAGACGGGTTCTGTGTCCCAGAGATGAACGTGCTTTGGTCTGTCATGTGCATATCAATCAAAGGACAAAAGCAAAAGACCTTCTGAAGATGATGGCGGAAGCTGGTAAGATTGTGTCAATATCAAAGGGGAAAGGAGTACTGTATCAACATAGGCTGAAAGGCCACTCTACCAGGAAGATGCCATTTCTCCAAAAGAAACATGAACAAGCCAGATTAATGTTTGCAAATGCACTCAGGGACAAATTTTTGGAGACATGTCATGTGGTCTGATGAAACTAAAAGTGAACTGTAACCTTTGGAGACATGTCCTGTGGTCTGATTAAACTAAAATTGAACTTTTTGGGCATAATGAGCATCGCTAGGTTTGGAGGAAAAGGGGAGAAGCTTAGAAGCCTGAGAACACCATCGCAACTGTGAAACACGAGGGTGGCAGCATCATGTTGGGGGGTTGTTTTGCTGCAGGAGGGACTGGTGCACTTCACAAAATAGATGGCATCATGAGAAAAAAAGATTATGTGGCAATACTGAAGCAACATCTCAAAACATCAGCCAGGAAGTTAAAGCTTGGGCGGAAATGGATCTTCCAAATGGACAATGACTCAAAAGATACTGCCCAAATGGTAACAAAGTGGCTTAAAGATAACAAAGTCAATGTTTTGGAGGGGCCGTTACAAAGCCCTGATCTCAATTCTATTGAAAATTTATGGGCAAAGCTGAAAAGGCAGGTGTGAGCAAGCTGACCTACAAACCTGGATCAGTTACACCAGCTTTGTCAGGAGGAATGGGCCCAAATACTAATAAAAGGTATGTAAACATTTGACTTTGCAGTAAGTAATAAAAATGCCTTAAAACTCTCTCATTATTCTGGCATTTGGCAAATATTAATAATCATAGTAATCCTAACTGACCTAAAACTGGAAAGGTTTATTCTGATTTCAAGTCAGATATTTTAAAAAACACGTATATGTGTCTTTTTATATAGTGTATGTAAACTTCTAGTTTCAACTGTATATATGTGTGTGGCTATGTATCTGTATTTGTATCGTTGTCAAAATAAAAGCAGGGGGCCCAGACACATTTTTTGCACAAGGGCCCCATTCTGTCAGTGTTCGCTTGTATAATATACAGTGTGTGTATATATGTGTGTATTTGTTTCCATAGAATGTAAGTCTGCAAGGACAGGGTCCCCTCCCCTCTGTACCAGTCTGTCACTGTAAACCTGTTTAAGGTAAACGATATCTATAACCCTGTATGTAACCCCTTTCTCATGTACAGCACCATGGAATTAATGGAGCTATATAAATAAATAATAATAATAATTTGTTTGCTATATGTATAGATGTACAGTGTGAGTGTGTATAATGTGTAATGTGTACTTGTATAGTTATGCATGTAATGTTTTATGTTAATACATGTTAAACGTTCATAACCATGTTTATTATGTATGTGTTTAATGTGTGAATTTAAGTGTATAAATTGTATATTTGTATAATGTACACTATGTGTGTTGTTGTTTTGTGTCCTAAGAGCTGTATACATGTACAATGTATATACATATGTAATGTTGATGGGTGTGTGATACATATACTATCTAGAGTATATGTGCTTAATGGATATACAGTTGTGCTGAAAATTTTACATACCCTGGCAGAATTTTTGCTTTCTTGGCCTTTTCTTCAGAGAATATGAATGATAGCACCAAAACTTTTTCTCCACTCATGTTTAGTGGTCGGGTGACGCTATTTATTGTCAAACTACTGTATTTTCTCTTTTTAAATCATAACGACAATTTAGAAACATCCAAATAACCCTGATCAAAAGTTCACATACCCCATTTTTTAATACCTTGTTTTGCCCCTTCTAACATTATTGACAGCTTTAAGTCTTTTGTGGTAGTTGTGGATGAGGTTCTTTATTTTCTCAGATGGTAAATCTGCCCACTCTTCTTGGCAAAAAACTCCAGTTTCTGTAAATTTCTAGGCTGTCTAGCATGAACTGTGCACGTGACATCTCTCCAGAGTGGCTCAATGATATTGAGGTCAGGAGACTGAGATGGCTTTTCCAGAACCTTCACTTTGTTCTGCTGTAACCAATGACAGATCGAGTTGGCCTTGTGTTTTGAACTGTTGTCATGTTGGAAAGTCCAAATACGTCCCATGCGCAGCTCCTGGGATGATGAGTGCAAATTTGCCTCCTGTATTTGCTGATAAGGTGATTAATTTAATTTTCCTTCAACTTTGACCAAGTTTAATGTGCAAAGTTGCATAGTACAAAAAGACACAACTGGTACATGTACTTGAATTGACACACAGTCACAATGCGTTTCATACTTAAAAGGAATACTTTCACCCATAATTGTGGAAACTTTGCAATGCAGACATGCTCTGTGAAGGACAAATTATGTTTGATGTTCAAATTTAAAACATTTACTATGTTTTCTATGGAAGGTATATAGTATTACATTTGTATTTTAGTTCATGAGACAGACCATGGCTGTTTCTCTTTAGTCCATACATAAAAGCGTGAGCACACCATGGATGTAGAATATGTTTCTGCTATGCATCCATTAGATTAAAGGCAAGGGTTATGAAATCCTGTTTTTCATTCCTATAGGCTGCATGAGCCTGCATAATACTCCCATGATCATGGAAGTAATATCACAAAAAATGAGGGGCGACCTCTTTACTAGGCAATGATAGGATAGGATGGAGAAAAGCAACAAACATTAGGGCCATTTTTTATCAAGATGTTGACTCGTGAACCCCTGGGTTTAAATCTCTCCAAACACTTTAGATAGCTGTTGTTCAAAAGATGGTTGGGCTGATCATTCAGCCATCAGCTATCTCCCCTGATTCCCCCATATATAGTAGCGCTCAGCTAGCCGAGGGTTCATGTGTTCATGTGTTCATGTATAAGCTAGCTACTGTCAGACATCTCTGGTATTGGCTTATCTGTTAGAAAACATAAGGATTGGCAGTCCATAATCGGACATGCTGGATCCATCTGTTCCCCAATATCATTTATCAGGGGATAGTTAGGAGGCCTCCATGCAGACTGTCAGCCAAACCCATCAATATCAGCGGGTTCAGCCAGCGTTAGTCTAATACGTATGTGAGCCTTAGCACATTTCATCAGCACCAACATGAAGTTGCATGCATTTTGCTTAAGGATCCCTTTGTTCATTATAAGTCTCAGTCACGAACATAATTTTTTTTTAACATAAGTCCTTCCAGTATCCTGTTTAAATCAAGAGGAGTCAGAAGGAGACTATTTCATATAAGTGACTTTATCATAGATATCATCAGTTCCCACCATCAACATGCCTAAAATAGAGTATATGTAACTGTGTACATAAAGTATAAACCCAGGAGTGTTAATGTACTCATAAACAAGTTTAACAAATTATATTTGCAAATCAATATGTTTTTGGAGTATGAAAAGAAACCTAGAGGAAACCCATACATACACACTGGGAGAAAGAATCAACTCAAATTCAATAAATAGACTGTCAATGCTCAAAACACAAGATATAGATTTCAAGTATCCATTCATGGCTAGAGTCATATTTTCTTATACAGTAGTCCTGGTTCAAGTGTGAGCAGGTAGGAAGATGCAGTAACGGGTCAGAGGCAGAGCAACTGTTAACGTGGGGTTTAATTTAACAGGTATACTCCTCACAGGGAGAAAACAGATAAAACAGTATAAAAGAACACAGGGGTCTTAACTCAGGGGAAGCGGTTGTGAGGTATAGGGTAGAAAGTTCAAGGATAGCAAACTTATCAGTCTGACGACTTCAGAATGCGGTTAGTTCAGGATGTGGATGTTGGCGCCAAAGCAGTGGCGCATAAGGGGTCCAGTATGGTCCTGGAAAAGATGGCATCCTGGATCCTGGGGCAACGGTGATTCCTCGTGGTCCAGTGTAGTCCTGGAAAAGATGACGTCTTGGCTCCTGGCGGAGATGGTGATTCCTAGTGGTATGGTCGGTGATCGGTGTGTCAGGAAACGATGAGCTGGAAAGAGCACAGTCTTTCCCCCTGTCAGCGTACAGGGACAACGAGCAACTCGATTCAGGTACAAAGGGAAACCCCTCACAGGGGGTGTCCCAATTCTCCCGTTTGTGCATGCACAGGCTTATGTCCTGACTGGGCGTCATGTCACTCACAGTCAGCGATGTCAGCGGGGACCAGGTACATCGTTGTCGGCAGTCTCTGTTAACAGCTTTTTGCTTCTGCTCGTTTTTGCCTGCTCGGGCAGTTGGCCCCCCTGCAGAAGCCCTGACACTGCCCTCCTGCGCGATGCACTTTCCCAAGGCAACTAACTGATTTGCCATGCGCTGTGGCCCTTTTATCTTAGCCACGCCCCCTACTTCTAGGTGCAGAGGTTGGTCCGGGCTTTAAGCTTTCCCCCATGAAACCTGGTTGACAGCCCCGACAGTTCCGGATCCGTCACGGAGTAGGTAGGCCTGGTCCGGGTCTTCTCCTTACACAAGCAAACCTCTTTTTAGTCATGACACTTCTCTACAATAAAATCTGTTTAATTTGAAACGTCTATGCTGTTATACGGAAACACTCTCTCAAGATCTGACCGATTGAGGCATGAACCCCTCAAAACCTGTAGGTTAAGCAGTTAATGTTATGGCTGATTGATGTAAAATCCTTTAGAGTAGGGAAATCTGAAATTTGAAACAATGTTGTGTATAATAAATTCCGTATGCGTTACAATCAGAATTATAGTTTTACACCCATAAGCATAGTCGGTAAAGTTGAGCAAATCGACTTTGATTCCAATTTCCTGAAATTGCAGATCCCAGTATATTGAAACAATTTATGTTTAAATTAAATCAAATGCAGCCATGTGAGCTTCCCCATCATGCCTTGCAGTTATCACATCCCATTGAAATGATAAGGAATAGTTATATCTGTATAATCGTGTGACTCTGAATTGATCAATCCGCAATATATAACTGCACCTCATTAAAAATGTCATACTTCACACATTGTAGACAAAAAGGCAGTTTAAAACCCCTCTGTTCTAATTTTGCTTCTGAAGAAAAATCCTGAACATGAGGCTTGTGTGTCACAGAAAGTGTGCTTTCTTTTGAGACGGACAAGCAATATTTTTTCTTCTTAAAGACAAAAGAAAAATCTCCATATTCCAGAAATGTAAACACAGTTGTCTCCCTCAAGAGCTGTATATGATACAAAAAAGGTTTTTTTTGCACGATTCCAAGTTGTAAAGTTGTAATAACAGTAGTGGTAATATTATACTCGTGGATGCTACTCGATAGATATATTAGATAAGTTCTGGCCACTTGGACATTAAAAGGGTTTCAATACACTCCTATTAGACATCAGATTGTTGTACATGTACTTTCTGGACAATTGGAGGCTTTGCAGTATTGAGGTTTAGCGTAGGGTTGAGCGACTTTTCATTTTTTGAGATCGAGTCGGGTTTCACAAAACCCGACTTTCTCAAAAGTCGGGTCGAGTGAAATCGGCCGATCTTATTGAAAAGTCGGGGATCGGCCGAAACACGAAACCCAATGCAAAGTCAATGGGAAATTTTCTTTTTTTATATTTGCTTCAGCGCGATAATAATAGTAATTCAATTGCCGGCTTTTCATTTTTCCTGCCTAAACCAGACATGATATGAGACATGGTTTACATACAGTAAACCATGTCATATCCCCCTTTTTTTTGCATATTACACACTACTAATGTTAGTAGTGTGTATGTGCAAAATTTCAGCGCTCTAGCTATTAAATTTAAGGGTTAAATTGCGGAAAAAATTGGTGTGGGCTCCCGCGCAATTTTCTCCGCCAGAGTAGTAAAGCCAGTGACTGAGGGCAGATATTAATAGCCTGGAGAGGGTCCATGGTTATTGGCCCCCCCCCTGGCTAAAAGCATCTGCCCTCAGCCACCCCAGAAAAGGCACATCTGGAAGATGCGCCTATTCTGGCACTTGGCCACCCTCTTCCCATTCCCGTGTAGCGGTGGGATATGGGGTACTGAAGGGTTAATGCCACCTCGCCATTATAAGGTGACATTAAGCCAGATTAATAATGGAGAGGCGTCAATTCTGACACCTATCCATTATTAATCCAATTGTATGAAAGGGTTAAAAAAACACACACACATTATTAAAAAGTATTTTAATGAAATAAACACACAGGTTGTTTTAATATTTTATTGCTCTCTCAATCCACCTGAAGACCCTTGTTCTGTAACAAATTAAAAATAATAAACCAACAATATACATACCTTCCGATGATCTGTCACGTCCCATGTTGTAAATCCATCTGAAGGGGTTAAAATATTTTACAGCCAGGAGCTCTGGTAATGCAGCTGCGCTCGTGGCTGTAAACCCCAGCGAATGAAGGTAATGTAGGTCAATGACCTGTAGTTGCCTTCATTCGTGGTGATACGCCCCCTGCTCGATGTCCCTCGAACGTGGGAAAAGTTCCCAGGCTCAAGGTCATATGAGGACATCCAGCAGGGGGCGCATCACCGCAAATGAAGGTAACTACAGGTCATTAACCGACATTACCTTCATTCACTGGGGTTTACAGCCACAAGCACAGCTGCATTAGCAGAGCTCCTGGCTGTAAAATATTTTAACCCCTTCAGATGGATTTACAACGTGGGATGTGACAGATCATCGGAAGGTATGTATATTGTTGGTTTATTATTTTTAATTTGTTACAGAGCGAGGGTCTTCAGGTGGATTGAGAGTACAATAAAATATTAAAACAACCTGTGTGTTTATTTCTTTAAAATAGTTTTTAATAATGTGTGTGTGTTTTTTTAACCCTTTCATACAATTGGATTAATAATGGATAGGTGTCAGAATTGACGCCTCTCCATTATTAATCTGGCTTAATGTCACCTTACAATAGCAAGGTGACATTAACCCTTCATTACCCCATATCCCACCACTACACGGGAATGGGAAGAGAGAGGCCAAGTGCCAGAATAGGCGCATCTTACTGATGTGCCTTTTCTGGGGTGGCTGGGGGCAGATGTTTTTAGCCAGGGGGGGGGGCAAAAACCGTGGACCCTCTCTAGGCTATTAATATCTGCTCTCAGTCACTGGCTTTACTACTCTGGCGGAGAAAATTGCGCGGGAGCCCATGCCAATTTTTTCAGCGATTTAACCCTTAAATTGCCTTTAACCCTTAAATTTAATAGCTTTCGGCAATTTAAGGGTTAATTCGCTGAAAAAATTGGCGTGGGCTCCCGTGCAATTTTCTCCGCCAGAGTGGTAAAGCATCAGTTCTGGTGGTAAAGCATCAGTTCTATGCATGTATCGTCATAATTACACAAGCCACTAATGAAATATGATTCCATAGAAATGATGCACCTAAATGCAAAATCTGGAAAAGAGATCCACTTCAGTGTAAAACTGCTGCATTGCTGTTGCAGGCATCTAGTGCTTAAGGCAAGCAAACCCCACAAATCTACTCCAATCTTTCTATGTCAAATCAAACTTAGATTGTTTATAGTTTGTTTTATGACTTAAGTTTATGTTTAAGACTTAGCCTGCATATAAATCTCTAAAGCTCCAAAGAAAATATACATATTGTACTCATTACAGGCTAGTTAAGGGATTAGAACCAAATGACGTAACAATGCATTACCCATTCTGGATAAATTCCACAGCGTGTCTTCAAAATTCACAATGGCAGCCATATATGTGAGGCCCACCAAGTCGACCTCAATGTACACACTGATGTATATTTACTGCACAATTGACAGTTTAGAATTTAGTATACAACCAAATTACAATAATGTGAATTAGTATATAATAAAGGAATATAAAATGTATTCACTGTCCAGAATAAGAAAAATGAAATCGAGAATACAAGCCTTTGTATGTGAAGAATGAAAACAGTTCACTGCCTAATTGTTTTCATTTGGGGAAATGTATCCAGTATTATTACATGACATCGAACTCAGTCACAAAATGAAACTATTGTGTTTTTCCCATAAAATTAGAATGCTAATATGCTCTGGATTTATCTATCAGTCAATTTATCTAAGGTATCTCTGCATATATGGGGGCAGAACTCCCATTCATTTTCTTTATTAGGATTTATTACATTTTTGGAATGAAACATTTCACCTCCATGATAATGATGGGGCAACATCTGTTTTCCTTTTAGAAATCTTGATAAGACCTCTGAATTTTGTTTTCTTTTCCTTTTTTTTCATCTTAAGTAGGAAAATGACTGAAGCAGCTGCACTAATGTTGTGTCATCATCACAAAGGTATATTTCTTAAAGTTGCGACACAGTGTCTCTTCAAAGACAAATTATTATGAAACCTGAGGTCAGTCACATGGTTTAAACATTTCTTGGTGCCATTAAAAAGGTATTACCGGAAAATATTTGCAACATCACTCAGACATGTGTATTAAAGGTATTGTTTGTAAAGTCAGGATTCGAACTAGTTAATGAGAGACTTGATTTATTTTCTTTGACTTTGCATTTTAGAATTGTAAGTTCTGGTTTATGCTCATTTATAGCTCTTGTACATAATAATACTTTCAATACATACAGTACAGACCAAAAGTTTGGACACACCTTCTCATTTAAAGATTTTTCTGTATTTTCATGACTATGAAAATTGTACATTCACACTGAAGGCATCAAAGCTATGAATTAACACGTGGAATTATATACTTAACAAAAAAGTGTGAAACAGCTGAAAATATGTCTTATATTCTAGGTTCTTCTAAGTAGCCACCTTTTGCTTTGATGACTGCTTTGCACACTCTTGACATTCTCTTGATGAGGTTCAAGAGGTAGTCACCGGGAATGGTCTTCCAACAATCTTGAAGGAGTTCCCAAAGATGCTTAGCACTTGTTGGCCCTTTTGCCTTCACTCTGTGGTCCAGCTCACCCCAAACCATCTCGATTGGGTTCAGGTCTGGTGACTGTGGAGGCCAGGTCATCTGGCGTAGCACCCCATCACTCTCCTTCTTGATCAAACAGCCCTTACACAGCCTGGAGGTGTGTTTGGGGTCATTGTCCTGTTGAAAAATAAATGATGGTCCAACTAAACGCAAACCGGATGGAATAGCATGCCGCTGCAAGATGATGTGGTAGCCATGCTGGTTCAGTATGCCTTCAATTTTGAATAAATCCCCAACAGTGTCACCAGCAAAGCACCCCCACACCATCACACCTCCTCCTCCATGCTTCATGGTGGGAACCAGGCATGTAGAGTCCATCCATTCACCTTTTCTGCGTCACACAAAAACACGGTGGTTGGAACCAAAGATCTCAAATTTGGACTCATCAGACCAAAGCACAGATTTCCACTGGTCTAATGTCCATTCCTTGTGTTCTTTAGCCCAAACAAGTCTCTTCTGCTTGTTGCCTGTCCATATCAGTAGTTTCCTAGCAGCTATTTTACCATGAAGGCCTGCTGCACAGTCTCCTCTTAACAGTTGTTGTAGAGTTGTGTCTGCTGCTAGAACTCTATGTGGCACTGACCTGGTCTCTAATCTGAGCTGCTGTTAACCTGCGATTTCTGAGGCTGGTGACTCAGATAAACTTATCCTCAGAAGCAGAGATGACTCTTGGTCTTCCTTTCCTGAGGCGGTCCTCATGTGAGCCAGTTTCTTTGTAGCGCTTGATGGTTTTTGCCACTGCACTTGGGGACACTTTCAAAGTTTCCCAATTTTTCAGACTGACTGACCTTCATTTCTTAAAGTAATGATGGCTACTCATTTTTTTTCACTTAGAATTTGTAATATGGCAAGAAAAAAGCAGCTAACAGTCTATTCAGTAGGACTATGAGCTGTGTATCCACCCGACTTCTGCACAACACAACTGATGGTCCCAACCCCATTTATAAGGCAAGAAATCCCACTTATTAAACCTGACAGGGCACACCTGTGAAGCGAAAACCATTCCCGGTGACTACCTCTTGAAGCTCATCAAGAGAATGCCAAGAGTGTGCAAAGCAATCATCAAAGCAAAAGGTGGCTACTTTGAAGAACCTAGAATATAAGACATTTTCAGTTGTTTCACACTTTTTTGTTAAGTATATAATTCCACATGTGTTAATTCATAGTTTTGATGCCTTCAGTGTGAATGTACAATTTTCATAGTCATGAAAATACAGAAAAATCTTTAAATGAGAAGGTGTGTCCAAACTTTTGGTCTGTACTGTATATTTAGCAAACTTCTGTTAAACTAAAGATAATATTGTGACTTGCAACCAACAATTGACGTGAAGAATTTTAAACAAGCTAGCTTTATATTTTTGTATGGCAACATCAAGATGGAAAAGTTGAAAATTGATGCATATATAGACATGTTAATGAAATGCAAATGATGAAAAAAAGTGAAACAAAATTTTCAAATCATTGTGATTTATTTAGTATTGAGGAGTGCCACACGTGGAAATACCCGCACTTACACGCCTTGACATTTTATCAATGAGGTTATTACTGATTATCTTTGGAATGTTCTGCCATGCTGAATGCACTTGGGCACATAAATCATCAAGATCCGTTGCTAGCAGCTCCCTTTGCAATTGCCGAAAAATGATGTTCCACATGTGCTTGATCAGAGAATCCCGAAGAAGGTGCAAGCAATGGAACCAGGCTATCAGGCTGCTTACTGTAGATGGCCTGGCACTGTAATGCAAAACATGCAAGTGCATGTATTTCTGTGTGTGGTGCATATACTTGAAACTGAATAAATAGGGATGTTTTGAAAATTATATTATATTATTTCTATCAGGTCTGTAATTTTCAAATTGTTTACTATTTTTTAAACAAAGTTTTTCACTATTTTTTCTATCGATACTGTGATTTTCACGTTCACAGTTCCACGATTTTTCCTCCTTTGGGTTGCAATTTAATTGTTGAGGAGTGTCTTTACAAGAGCATTAGCCATAGTTCCATGATAAAGATTAGTGATGAGTGAGTGTGCTCATTACTCGGGTTTTCCGAGCATGCTCAGGTGTTCTCAAAGTATCTTGGATGTGCTCGAACATTATGTTTTTGTCCCCACAGCTGCATGTTTTGTGGCTGCTAGAGAGCCTGAACACATGCAGGGATTGCCTGTTTGTTAGGGAATCCCCATTTGTATTCAAGCTGTCTAGCAGCCGCAAATCATGCAGCTTCGGGGACACAAACATAATCTACGAGTACGCCCAAGATTCTCAGAGAACACACGAGTAATGAGCACTCTCACTCATCACTAATGAAGATATCATGAAAAATAAAATCTACTCTTAAACAAGTTTATTTTCCCACTAAAGCATGTCTAAACACATCATTATAATAACCAAAGCATGATGTGTTGTTACCTTCAACCATCAATTATCAGAATATCGGTGAATAGCCAAAACTTTTTAAATGTAAAATATCGCGCTACCAGTGCCTGGAGTACAACTACTGTCTACCTAATACATAAATAAACAAATAAATTAATAGATAAATAAATAAATTTCTCGCCCGCTTGCTGCGGTATATACTGTACACCTAAATGGAAATCATCTGCACTCACACCATAATGGATAATACGCTGCCTACTGAGTGTGCACATACACCGTAATGCTAAATAAATAAGTGTAGTGGCCACAGTAAATAGATATATCGTATCTGCGTGTTTATAACTGTTATAGGTAGATTCCTTACCGCGTAAGATATATGCCGGACTAGGTTCATGTAGAGCTGTCCGTGATGAGTGCCGGGAATGGTGTGCTGCCCTTCACCGGTATCAGCAGTGAGTTTGGAGGCAAGATGGTACATTCAGGCAGCGTATTATCCATTATGGTATGAGTGGAGATGATTTCCATTTAGGTGTACATTATATACCGCAGCAAGCAGGCGAGAAATTTATTTATTTATCTATTCATTTATTTGTTTATTTATGTATTAGGTAGACAGTAGTTGTACTCCAGGCACTGGTAGCGCGGTATTTTACATTTAAACAGTTTATCTTCACTTTGGCAGAGCAGGCACAGGCCTGCCTAAATACCTGCAGCACTTAGGCCTTTTATAGTATAGCGCCAGTGTGTCCCATTTCTGTTTCGAATAGCCAAAACTTACATTTGAAAAGATAACAGGTTTACTAATGTGAATAGTATATCACCTTGTAAAATATGGGTTGGTGAAATACTGTAGTATACATTGCTCCTCCCACCAAAAAAATTGTAAAAATTGACACATATTATAGCAGCCTCAAAAAAAATATTCACAGAGATATTGTTATTTTTTTGTTTTGTTGTGTCAACCATAGTGTATTTCAAATGTAGCGGAAATGTTGTAAATTTTTCCTTGAGATTTGCAACTAGAAAAGCAATGATTTACCAGCAGATGCAAATCCACAACAAAATTTTCCTATTTTGGTGACGATTTTTCTGGTAGATATCTCTTTGGATTCCTACAGAATCACTGTATAAATGTTCTTTTTAATTCTATTATGAAGGCCATACTCTCAAAGTAGCTTTTTTAAGTGATGATTAAATATCATATTTTCAGCATGCCTATCTTAAAAAAAGAGTAACTCTTTACCAAGAACCTATGTAAGATGACAATTAGTGATGAGCGAGTGTGCTCGTTACTCGAGTTTTCCGAGCATGCTCGGGTGTTCTCCGAGTATCTTGGGCGTGCTCGTAGATTATGTTTGTGCCTCCACAGCTGCATGACAGCCTGAATACATGTGGGGATACCCTAACAAACAGGCAATCCCTGCATGTGTTTAGGTTGTCTAACAGCTGCAAATCATGCAGCTGCAGTGACACAAACATAATCTACGAACACACCCAAAATACTCGGAGAACACCCGAGCATGCTTGGAAAACTCGAATAACGAGCACACTCGTTCATCACTAATGACAACCAATATAGCTGTTTTCTTTTTTTGCCAAAAAGGTCACTCTAGCCAAAACCAGTTTTGCTAAAATGTGCTGCTACTCCAGATTATAGTTTACTTATATGTTACCATTCTTGTGCTCATTCTTTCATCCAGCGACTTTCTGACAACTGTGGCTTTAAATATTTTTCTATAAAAACCCCAATCATTTCAATGGTAATGTGCCACAGCAAAAAAGAAAAGGACTGAAACATCTGAACATCTCAGTTACTACACTCCTGTTCACACTTATAATTAGGAAAAACAGCCATTTGAGACTTTATCTGCAAATATGTTATATTTTCCTAATAAGATTCAATGAACATATTCTAACAACATATTATCTAGATTGTCTTCATTTATGAGACTTTTTGCATATGGTTCACAAAGTGAAATTCTTATGTGCATCAAATTTGAAATATTTTTATTAGAAATGGGTAATGTATATGAGAAGTGTACTGTACCTTTTATCCATGATGCAAATAAGTAATAGTAATCAGTAATAAAGTTATGAATTTTCACGTGTAATATATAGTATTATGGTTCAAAGGTCTTTTTGGCCCCATCAGGTTCCAGGGCCCAAATGTTACAGCAACCTCTTGAAGCCACTGATCATTATTACATTTCTTTTTCAGGAATAATACTAGATATTTTTTACCACCTTCAAATATGGAAAAATTAAATATTCACATTAAATGGGCATTGCAGCTAGTTTAAAAAACTGGCCACGACAACCAATGGGGGATACGAGAAGATATATTCACCTCAGGAATCTGCTCCATACTCCAGTGCTGCTGTTCCAATAGTTTCCATCGGAAGTGATGATGTCCACAGTCCTGGAGAGAGAAAAAGAGAGAGAGAGAGTACGAGAATGACAGAAAGAGATATTTTTTTCCTGCCAATATAAGAAGAGCTAACTTTTCCAAGAATTTATTGCATGTTTTCTGTAATTAGAAACTCACTTTCCTTTGTGATGTAGTAGAAATAGTGAAAACAGATAAGAACCATAAAACATTCCTGGTCATTTTCCAAACTTCTGCATTCCCAGAGTAATTATACAGTTCTTTCCTGGTCTTCTGGCTTGCCTCAGTAGTTTATTAATTCAATTATTGTCATTTTTCATATTTGGTCTATTAATACATATTATTTCTGCAAGTTCCACTAAACACAGAATATCACAACACGGTGTAGTGTATCATAAAACATAACAGTGTATCTATGATTGATAGTCACAAATAGGAGCATAGAAACATTATCAATGTGAACGCATGTCAGATAAAGCTGCATTTGTAAGCCTGGAGCAGTTATAGGATACATATTGTTAGGTGTCGAGTTCCCACCGCTGCACAGGGGGAATCTCGAACCATGTCCACTGCGGTCTACCATTCTTCTCCAGCCACAGTGGAGCCTGCTCAGCAGAGACATCGGTCCCAGTGTCTGGCTCAGGCAGATACTGTGCGCTTGGTTACTACGGCCCTTCCAGGTCCAGCCATTGTAACCAGCACTGATCATCGGCGAGCAGACACTCCTGGGACTAAGTTCTGCTTTTTCTCTACTGAGCATGCCCAAGGGACGACCTCTTATTGGAAGTCGGGGGCCACATGCTCAGGTCCTGTAGCAGCTCCTATTGGATCACTAGGAAGGTCCCGGAGAGCTTCCTCTATAAAAGGTTTGCATGGCCACACGGCCATGCGCTAGTATAAACTTGATAACGTGTGTGTAGATGAATGACTGTTGATGGATGAAAGCTCCTTAAAGGGACTCTGTTCCCTGAATTTGGCGGGCTCTCTGTCCGGTCCGATGGGCGGTGTTTTCTCTCCTTTCATTCACCCCTTCCTTTCCCACTGGCCGCAATAATATCTTGAATATGAGTCTGCTTCCTCCGTAGTTCACGCGTGCGCAATGCAATCTTGCCTTGCGCACATGCAGTATGCTTTGCCCAACTGCGGGCAAAGCTGAAAAGCATTAGTGCACATGCGCAGCCGCACTATGTCCCAGAAGTATTTCGCTGTGTTCCGAGACACTAGTGTCTTGCAGCTGCACCCTGCGACTGCTAACAAGGCGCAGAATATTTTGGCGATTCTGTGAAGCAACAGAGTTTGCTTCCATTCACACTGGGTGAAGTCTAACCCACGTGTGAGCAAGTGTCCATCCGCCATTACTCAGCAGCAGGTACCATCTCTGCACGGTGGACCTCAGGCTGTGAACGCTCCTCATATCTACCTCTTTATTATTTGGTGCGTTACACATACCTGCGATATTTTGTCTCAGCCAGGCAGGATGACTGGGTATCCTTGCTACCGTGGCTGGAGTTTGCGCTGAACAACGCCGTAGCCGACTCCACTGAGCAGACCACATTCCTCCTTAATTACGGCCAGCATCCGCAGATTCCTGTGCCCATGCCCATGTCTTCCGCCAACTCCAGGGTGGCAGACTGGGCTGTGGAGGCACGTGACATTTGGGACCGCACACAGGATGCAATCCTGGCCTCCAAGGATAGAATGAGGGTCTCCGCCGATGCACATCGGTGCCCCGCTCTGACCTTTGCTCCTGGCAATTTAGTGTGGCTCTCCACCCGTAACATCAGGCTGCGAGTTGAGTCCACTAAGTTTGCACCTCTCTACTTGGGTCCCTGCAAGGTCCTGGAACAGGTAAACCCTCTGGTCTACCGTCTGGCCCTTCCTCCATGCTTAGGCATCACTGACACCTTTCATGTGTCCCTCTTAAAGTCCATTCACATGTCCCGGTTTTCTGAGTCATCTGCCGGGACATCGGGTTAGTCTACGGATGATTACGAGTTGAACACCATCATGGGGGGGAAGGTGGTACGTGGTAAAAACTACTATCTGGTGGACTGGGAGGGTCATGGCCCAGAGGGCAGAACCTGGGGAGCACATTTGGGCTCCACTGCTCATTGCAGCCTTTGAACGTAGCAAAGCCCAAGGAGAGGGGGTAATGTTATAATAATAATAATCTTTATTTTTATATAGCGCTAACATATTCCGCAGCGCTTTACAGTTTGCACACATTATCATCACTGTCCCCGATGGGGCTCACAATCTAGAATCCCTATCAGTATGTCTTTGGAATGTGGGAGGAAACCGGAGTGCCCGGAGGAAACCCACGCAAACACGGAGAGAACATACAAACTCTTTGCAGATGTTGTCCTGGGTGGGATTAGAACCCAGGACCCCAGCGCTGCAAGGCTGCAGTGCTAACCACTGCGCCACCGTGCTGCCCTAATGTTAGGTGTCAAGTTCCTGCAGCTGCACAGGAGGAATCCCGAAGCATGTCCACTGCGGTCTCCCATTCTTTTCCAGCTACAGTGGATCTTGCTCAGCAGAGACGTCGGTTCCAGCATCTGGCTCAGGCAGATACTGTGCGCTTGGTTACTGCTTCCCTTCCAGGTCCAGCCATTGTAACCAGCACTGATCAGCAGTGAGCAGACACTCCTGGGGCTAAGTCCTGCTTTTCCTCTACTGAGCATGCCCAAGGGACGACCTCTCATTGGAGGTCGGGGGTCACATGCTCAGATACTGTAGCAGCTCCTATTAAATCACTAGGATGGTCCCGGAGAGCTTCCGCTATAAAAGGTTTGCATGGCCATGCGCTAGTATAAACTTGATAGCGTGTGTGTAGATGAATGACTGTCGATGGATGAAAGCTCCTTAATCATTCCCATTCCTTGTGTTGTTGACTGCTCGTGAATGGTGGAAGTTATCTAGCGCCTGACTGTGCTACCTGCACACGTAGCCCACGTTACAGTGCCTTTTTGCAGTGCCTATCTGTACGGCACCATGCACAATCAGTGCGCTTTCCTGACAGCCTGTCAGTGTAGGGTGGGAATTCCCGCTTGGACTCTGCCTCTGACTTGGGGCGTCCTCAGGCACGGGCTCAAAAGCCACCGAGGGTCAGAGCGAGTCCAATCACCAGTTTAGTGGCAGTGATTCATCGGGATCCCACTAGTGTCTTGCAGCTGCACCCTGTGACTGCTAACAGGGCGCAGTGTATTTTGGCAACTCTGTGAAGCAACAGAGTTCGCTTCCATTCACACTGGGTGAAGTCCAACCCATGTGTGAGCAAGTGTCCATTCGCAATTACTCAGCAGCAGGTACCATCTCTGCACGGTGGACCCCGGGCTGTGAACGCACCTCATATCTACATCTTCATTATTTGGTGCATTCCGCTAGCCCTAACACATATACTACAAAATTAGTCACGGATCAATTTCATTTTCACCAACTGGATTCCAGCAACAGGACAACAAAGTTTTCAGTGATAAATGGAACATTCAGATATTGGTTTATTTAGCTGACATATCATGGTGATTAGTGGCATATTCCAACATCTGATGGTGCTTATTGGTATCCCTGAATCTTAAAGAGACTGTGTTGAATCCTTGTGGTCCATTGGGTTCTTGGTTTACATGTCAAAATTGAGGTTTTGAGTTTCCCAGCCTTAGTATAAGCACCAATACCACGACAAATTATCTATACTCATTAGTAGTCAACATTATCGAGACCTTCTGCCTCACATGCTCCAATTATAGCCATAATTCTGCACTCCTACTTCTGTCTTCTGTGCTAAGGTCAATCATTTATATAATGTAAGCTTAAAAGATTATATATTTCTTATAATTTAAATAGTTATATTCTGTAAAATTTCATAGGACGCCGGGAAAGGTCAGAAAGGCCCGGCGCCTGCGCATTGCAGTACTTTACTCTGCCCTCAACAGGACAGATAAAGTACACCTGTGCAGGAGCCATGGCAGGAAGCAAAGAAGATGACGTCATTGTATGAAAATGGGAGGCGCCGGACCCGGATCGCGACGCCCCAAATCGGGACCGCCCCTGGGTGAGTATAATATAACCTGTTTTTCTTATCTTGCAGGTTACATCGGGGGCTTAACGACAGCATTACAGAATACTGTAGATAAGCCCCTGATGGCGGTGGCTGCATCTTATAGGTGAAAATTGGGGTGACAGATTCCCTTTAAGGCCATTTTGACAAATAGCAGTCACACTGTGGACTTTCCACTTTTTAACTACACATTCATTTAATCTTGCAAGGAATGTTTCCCTGCAATATTAAAGTGAATCTGACACCTGATGTCTGCTGCCCAATCCATGGGCAACATGTATCAGGCACTGGCTGTATTGTTTCAGTCATGTTAGTTTGACTTTGAAATGCTATGGTGTTTTCAGAGAAAAACATACTTTAATAGCTGCGTGCCTTATAGACTAGTTGGGCGGGTCCCCAGTGGCTTCTTCCTGCCTGCTGCTCTGGATCCACAGGTCTCTGCCTATACACCTATGCGTTGGGCAGCATGCACGAGATGGCAGGTTCTAAAAAGAACCCCTTTATCCCCTGGCCATTTTCCATTTTCACTTTTTCTTCCCCTTCTCCCAAGAGCCATAAGTTTTTTTTTATTTTTCTGTTAATATAGCCAAATGAGGGCTTGTTTTTTTCCAGGACGAATTGTACTTTTGAATTATACCATTTATTTTATCATGTAATGCACTGGAAAACAGGGAAAAACATCCAAGTGGGGTCAAATATCAAAAAAAGTGCAATTCCATTATTGTTTTTTGAGTTTTTATTTACCATATTAACTATATGGTAAACTGATCTGCCATTATGATTCTCCAGGTCGATATGAGTACGCAGATACCAAACTTTTATATATTTTTTTTATTTATGTGGTGAAAAAAATTTAAAAATTTGTATGAAAAAAAAATTGTTTTTGTTGCCATTTTCCGCGAGACCCATAATGTTTTCATTTCTTGGGATATGGGGCTGAGAGAGGGCTCATTTTTTGTACCCTTAGCTGTCGTTCTTACTGATACCATCTTGGGGTAGATACAGTTTTTTGATTGCTTCTTATCACATGTTATTGCAATGATGTGGCGGACAAAAAACGTAATTCTAATTTTGTTTCTCGTTACGGTGTTTATCGATCAGATTAATTTGTTTCATATTTTGATAGATCAAACATTTCTGAAGGCAGTAATATCAAATGTGTATTTTTTAAAAAAATTGATTTGAACTTTAGTTTTTTTATTTTTTGAATATTTTTTAAAACTTTCTTTTTCTTTATTTAAAAGTCTCCTTAAGAGATTTGAAGTTGTAGTTGTTTTATTGCCTGTGCTATAGATAACGGTGCATCCGCACTGCTATGTATAATATAAATCACGATCTGCTATGAATGCGAGCAAGGGGCCGATGTTCACAAGAGGATGATAGGCTGTTAGGGCTAGCGGAACGCACCAAATAACAAGACTGATAGTGTACGGTGCGTTCGTAGCCCGGGGTCCATCGTGCAGAGATGGAACCTGCTGCTGAGTAATGATGGACTGTATGGCGGTACTCATAAGTATACTCGCGTGGGTTAAACTTCACCCAACGTGAAGGAAGCGATCCTGTTGCGTCACAGGATCGCGGTACCGCACATAGAAGGCGAGCAAGCAGTCAGCGAACTTAACCCCAACTAGGATTGAAGTCCGATTAGACCACTTGCTGGCACAACACCGCAACAGGGTGTGTTAGGCAACTCTTATAATTAGAGCACCGAAGTGCGAACTGTGCCGTGCTGGCAGGCACCACTAAGCACCCAGACGTGGGTCAGGAAGTGCACTACTGGCGCGTGGCGCCGCACTGGCGGTCACAGCAATAGACGCTGATACGTGTGTGACACGTTGAGTGATTTGTCGGGCGCTAGATAGCAGCCGTACTCCATACGCGAACAGTCATACAATAGGGTAGGGGTATTTAATGAACGACTTGCACTCACAACAAACACACGTATTCAATTGTACACTAGCGCATGGCCGTGCGGTCATGCGCAGTTTATATAATTGCAGGACAGGAAGTGGCCACAGAAACTTTGCCCTTCCAGGGCCTGCCAAGAGGACCAATGGAATGCGCAGCAGAGCCAGAGCACATGACCCTCGATCTCCAACGGGAGATCTTGCTCTGGGCATGCTCAGTGTGCGCAAACAAGGACTTAGTCCCAGGGAAGTCCGCTCGCCGCTGACCAGCACTGACTTTAATGGCAGGAGCTGAAGAAGCAGCAGTAACTCTCTGTACAGAGTGAGAGCGAGCAAGACACTGGGAGCGACGTCCCTGCTGAGCAGACTCCACTGCGGCTGGAGGAGAATGGGAGACCGCAGCGGAGACGGATCGAGATTCCCCCTGTGCAGCAGAGGAAACTCGACTCCTAACATAGGCACTTGCACAGGGGTCATCAGTAGACCACCAGCTGCCATGAAAACACCCATTGGCGCTCACGATCACATGACAGGGGCGCAATGACTTGCTTACAGCCGGCACGTGTTAAATCTTGCTGTCAGTAATTGACAGCAGGATTTAATTGGTCAACAGGTGGAGCATTGCTCAAGTCACATGATTAAATCAGTCATCATGTGCAGGAAAAATGTGGGCTCAGCGTGTGATCCTGCATCAAAGTCAGGGACATAACATATTATGTAAATTGCGATTGTGCACAGAAACAGTGCAAAGACTGAAGCAGAATCAAGCTGTTGTGGTTTTCAGCATGACTGCTGCATGTGAACGGAGCATAGAGAGTATGCTGTTACAGTATCTATTTTAGATATATCATTTCAGGTATGGAAAGTTTAGTTAGGATATGTGTGCATGTTCTAACCAAAATTATGTGAGAAAAAATTGTCTAGCATTTAATATAAATTAAACCTTCTGGGTCTCCACAGTTAGGCTGCCTTCACACTATCAGTATTTGGTCAGTATTTTACATCAGTATTTGTAAGCCAAAACCAGGAGTGGAACAATTAGAGGAAAAGTATAATAGAAACATATGCACCACTTCTGTATTATCACCCACTCCTGGTTTTGGCTTACAAATACTGATGTAAAATACTGACCAAATACTGCTAGTGTGATGGCAGCCTTATAGGCTGAGTTCTCTTGGGACTGGCAATGCTTCGTAGTGTACATCAATACAATGGGATTATTCACACTAGTCTGCTGCATTAGTTTTGGTGATGAAAAATTAGTTTCTTTTTGAGGATGGATCGGACTTATGCTGGAAGAACTGTATTCAAAACCCTAACATATTACATATTTTCTGGTCCTGTCCTAAAATAATCGACCTGTGGAAAGAAGTAGCTAATTTATTGAGCAATATTAACAACTCTGTAGTTGAATTGTCTCCTCAGCTGCTTTTGTTCTCGCTTGATTCAAAGAGATTCCTCCCCAAAACTAAATATCTCGCAATCCATCTATTTGCTGTAACAAAAATACTTATAGCATCTAAGTGGAAATCAATATATGTTCCCTCCATTTCAGAAATAAAGAAAAGAATGTCTACCCATAATTCTTTTGAACATTCTTACGCTCTAGAAAATAATTCTTTAACAAAATACTATTCCGCATGGTTATCTTAGAACCTATGTCTTTCCTCAAGTCAGAATGCCCTCTTTTAAATAAAAAGCCTTATTATATGCCAAGAAGTACAAGTTGCAGCATGGTGACTCAGTGGATAACACTGCAGCCTTGCAGCGCTGGGGTCCTGGGTCCAAATCCCACCAAGGACAATATCTCCAAGGAGTTTGTATGTTCTCCCCGTGTTTGCGTGGGTTTCTTTTATGTTTTATTACTCACCTTATTGACTATAACTATAATCCCCTTCCCAAAAATTGTTACATTTTTGTATCATTATACAAAGTACAAACCTTCTACTTTTTTTTTTTACCGTAGATCATTAATTTAATTACTGGGCATACCTGATGAAGTAAGAAACCATACAGGATTCTGGAATAGCTTTTGCATATGGGTGCGTAACACATACCCATGATTTACTTGTGTATATAACAGTCTGTGCCCTGTGGCGATGTTTACAGGGGAATACTGATGTATATGTATATATGGGCCCTTTTATCTTTCCTACTGCCATTAATTCATTAGATAGTATACATTATTTCCTTTTAAAAATCAAAATAGAGAAAGACGCCTTTAAACAATTTTCTAGGCAGATTATTGTTTAGAAAGAAGAAGTACATCCTGGGTTGATTTACATGAGTTACAAGAAATGCAGAGGAGTAGAGAGTAATAAAGTCATATTTATAAATCCACTGATGATGCAAGGTTTAATGTGAAATTACTAATGCTAGTGTGAAGAGATCATCTGGATAAAAGACAGACACAGGGAACGACATTACACATTTCCTTCATCTATCAGTGAGATAGATGCAAAGATAAATACAATAATAATTACAGCTGCCTGCCTATCCTTCTACTCCCCTGCCCCATCTGTTATACTTTAATCTCTTCCAAGCACTGATACAGGGAACATTACATTGGATTCACAGTACTTTAGACAGCAGCTAGAATATGCTCAGTCTAATAAATGTGATCAACATACAGGTTTAAACATATTGGGGCGACTTTATTTTCCTGAATGAACTTTTTCTCTAAAAACATTTATTTTTTTTTGCAAATAGTATGTGTTCTTGAGTCATTTAACTCTTTTGAAAAATTTTCTCGGCCATATCAAACAAAGAGGATTTGAAAGATCATTCAGCAACAATTCTATATTTAGCAGACACACCACCAATTTATCTGACCCGTTCAACAATTTTGTTGGCATTGTAAAATTGAATGTAAGGTTATCCAGTTGTGCACTATGCAACTAATTCATCAATATGTTTCCCATTCATAAATGTGACTGTGAGCTTAGCCTGGTAAACATTGGCTAAATTCAGCAGCACAGGGCTTTTGCAATCTCCCAATACAGTGCACAAAAATACATAGCATACAATTAACATCACATTTAAAGGATGTTCACTACTGGATAATGATCTCTTAACAACTCATAAAAAAATATATACAGTGGGTATGGAAAGTATTCACACCCCTTTAAATTTTTCACTCTTTGTTTCATTGTAGCCATTTGGTAAATTTAAAAAACAAGTTCATTTTTTTTTACTCATTAACCCCTCTCTGACCTTAGACGTGCTATCCCGTCGAGGTTACCTGGGCCTATCTGACCCTTGACGGGATAGTACGTCATAGCGATTGGCCATGCTCACGGGGAAAGCACGGCCGGGTGTCAGCTGACTATCGCAGCTGACATCCGGCACTATGTGCCAGGAGCGGTCACGGACCACCCCCGGCACATTAACCCCCGGCACACTGCTATCAAACATGATCGCAGTGTTCCAGCGGTATAGGGAAGCATCGCGCAGGGAGGGGGCTCCCTGCGTGCTTTCCTGAGTCCCCCAGAGCAACGATCCTAGAATGCGGAAAATGACAGCCCACAAAACATGTGCTTCCCGCAATAATGTTATCACAAGAATCTGACTGCACAAGCGAAAATAATGCAAGGATAAATGACCACTCCATGAAGTGGGTGTGAAGATGTTAATATTGCAATACCATACATCCCTATAATAAGCCACATAATATGCGTGCAGGATACTTCAATAATATAGAAACTTTAGTCATATGGCAAAAAGAAAAAATGTAACTGATGAAAAAAGGCATACAACAAAAATGGTGATGAATGAGACAGTAGAAAAAATAGAAAAGCATAAGAGATGTTAATATATGAAGTGTCTCAGTAATAGTACGCATAGGACCTGCGGGAGGGGGAGGGAGAGGGGGAACTAGACAATGCAATAGCCCAAAACCTCAATCCCATGGGAAAAAAAAAAAACCTTGTCATACCCACAGTCCAAAACCATAGAGAAAGATCTTGTGAAGTGGGGAGGCAGAATGTGGGATAGGCTCCCACGCGTATCGCCGCCTGAGTAGCGGCTTCCTCATGGAAAAGATATCATGTAGTCATGTAGTGGCGTTATCCTCAGAGCAAATTTCTGAGCCTATGCAATGTGATAGAATTCTGTCTAGAACGGAACGACAAGGTTTCAGACGTCAAAATAGGTTGTGTTATTATTGTGGCGACGCTTCTCATGTCATTTCTGTCTGCCCTAAGCGGACAAAGCGGATCGCCAGTTCAATTACCATCAGTACTGTACAACCTAAATTTCTGTTATCTGTGTCCTTGATCTGCTCATTGTCATCATTTTCTGTCATGGCGTTTGTGGATTCAGGCGCCGCCTTGAATTTAATGGATTTTGAGTTTGCCAAGCGTTGTGGTTTTCCCTTGCAGCCTTTGCAGAACCCTATTCCTTTGAGGGGCATTGATGCTACACCCTTGGCTAGAAATAAGCCCCAGTTTTGGACACAGGTAACCATGCGCATGGCGCCAGCCCATCAGGAAGATTGTAGATTTCTGGTGTTACATAACTTGCATGATGTTATCGTGCTGGGTTTTCCATGGTTGCAGGTACATAATCCTGTGTTGGACTGGAAGTCCATGTCTGTGACTAGTTGGGGTTGTCAGGGGGTTCATAATGATGTTCCTTTGAAGTCAATCTCCTCTTCTTCACCTTCTGAGATTCCAGAGTTTTTGTCTGATTTTCAGGATGTATTCGATGAGCCCAAGTCCAGTTTTCTTCCACCGCACAGGGACTGTGATTGTGCTATTGACTTGATTCCAGGCTGTACGTTTCCTAAGGGTCGACTTTTTAATCTATCTGTGCCTGAACATACCGCCATGCGGAGCTATATTAAGGAGTCATTGGAGAAAGGGCATATTCGGCCATCTTCTTCACCGTTGGGAGCGGGGTTCTTTTTTGTTGCTAAAAATGATGGTTCCTTGAGACCCTGTACAGATTATCGCCTCTTGAATAAGATCACGGTCAAGTTTCAATACCCTTTACCTTTGCTTTCCGATTTGTTTGCTAGGATTAAAGGAGCTAGTTGGTTTACCAAGATTGACCTTCGAGGGGTATATAATCTTGTTCGTATTAAGCAGGGTGATGAATGGAAAACTGCGTTTAACACGCCCGAAGGCCATTTTGAATACCTTGTGATGCCATTCGGACTCTCTAATGCTCCATCTGTTTTTCAGTCCTTCATGCATGATATCTTCCGGACTTATCTTGATAAATTCTTGATTGTATATTTGTACGATATTTTGATTTTTTCCGATGATTGGCAGTCTCATGTGCAACAGGTCAGGATGGTATTTCAGATCCTTCGTAACAATGCCCTGTTTGTGAAAGGGTCTAAGTGTCTCTTTGGGGTGCAGAAAGTCTCTTTTTTGGGCTTCATTTTTTCTCCTTCGTCTATAGAGATGGATCCGGTTAAGGTTCAGGCCATTCATGATTGGATTCAGCCCACATCCGTGAAGAGCCTTCAGAAATTTTTGGGTTTTGCAAATTTTTATCGCCGTTTCATTGCTAATTTTTCCAGCGTGGTTAAACCCTTGACCGATTTGACGAAGAAGGGCGCTGATGTGGCGAATTGGTCTTCTGCGGCTGTCTCTGCCTTTCGGGAGCTTAAATGTCGATTTACTTCTGCTCCAGTGTTGCGGCAACCGGATGTTTCTCTTCCGTTTCAGGTTGAGGTTGACGCTTCTGAGATTGGGGCAGGGACCGTTTTGTCTCAGAGGGATCCTGTTGGTTCCTTAATGAAACCGTGTGCCTTCTTTTCCCGTAAGTTTTCGCCTGCTGAACGCAATTATGATGTCGGCAATCGGGAGTTGTTGGCTATGAAGTGGGCGTTTGAGGAGTGGCGACATTGGCTTGAGGGAGCTAAGCACCGTATTGTGGTCTTGACCAATCATAAGAATTTGATTTACCTCGAGTCTGCTAAACGGCTGAATCCTAGACAGGCTCGATGGTCCTTGTTTTTTTCCCGTTTTGATTTCGTGGTCTCGTACCTTCCGTGTTCTAAGAATATAAAGGCTGATGCCCTCTCTAGGAGTTTTTTGCCTGATTCTCCTGAGGTCTTAGAGCCGGTCGGTATTCTGAAAGAGGGGGTGGTCCTTTCTGCCATTTCCCCTGATTTACGACGGGTTCTTCAGGAATTTCAGGTTGACAAACCTGACCGCTGTCCTGTGGGGAAATTGTTTGTTCCTGACAGATCGACTAGTAGAGTGATTTCTGAGGTTCACTGTTCCGTGTTGGCTGGTCATCCTGGCATTTTTGGTACCAGAGATTTGGTTGGTAGGTCCTTTTGGTGGCCTTCATTGTCACGTGATGTGCGTTCTTTTGTGCAGTCCTGTGGGACTTGTGCGTGGGCCAAGCCTTGTTGTTCCCGTGCTAGTGGGTTGCTTTTGCCATTGCCAGTCCCTGAGAAGCCCTGGACGCATATTTCGATGGATTTTATTTCTGATCTTCGGGTCTCCCAGAAGATGTCTGTTATCTGGGTTGTTTGTGACCGGTTCTCTAAGATAGTTCATTTGGTGCCCTTACCTAAATTGCCTTCCTCTTCTGATTTGGTTCCGTTGTTCTTTCAGCATGTGGTTCGTTTGCATGGTATTCCGTAGAATATTGTTTCCGACAGAGGTTCCCAGTTTGTTTCTAGGTTTTGGCGGGCCTTTTGTGCTAGGCTGGGCATTGATTTGTCTTTTTCTTCTGCATTTCATCCTCAGACAAATGGCCAGACCGAGCGTACTAATCAGACCTTGGAGACTTATTTGAGATGCTTTGTGTCTGCTGATCAGGATGATTGGGTGGCCTTCTTGCCATTGGCCGAGTTTGCCCTTCATAATCGGGCTAGTTCTGCTACCTTGGTTTCGCCTTTCTTTTGTAATTTTGGTTTTCATCCTCGTTTTTCTTCTGGGCAGGTTGAGCCTTCTGACTGTCCTGGTGTGGATTCTGTGGTGGACAGGTTGCAGCAGATTTGGGCTCATGTGGTGGACAAGTTGGTGTTGTCTCAAGAGGAGGCTCAACGTTTTGCTAATCGTCGTCGGTGTGTTGGTCCCCGGCTTCGGGTTGAGGATCTGGTCTGGTTGTCTTCCCGTCATGTTCCCATGAAGGTTTCTTCTCCTAAGTTTAAACCTCGGTTTATTGGTCCTTATAGGATTTCTGAGATTATTAATCCGGTGTCTTTTTGACTGGCGCTTCCGGCCTCTTTTGCTATCCATAATGTCTTCCATAGATCTTTCTTGCGGAAATATGTGGAGCCCGTTGTTCCCTCTGCTGATCCTCCGGCCCCTGTGTTGGTTGATGGGGAGTTGGAATATGTTGTTGAGAAGATTTTGGATTCCTGTTTTTCGAGGCGGAAGCTTCAGTACCTGGTCAAATGGAAGGGTTATGGCCAGGAGGATAATTCTTGGGTTTTTGTCTCTGATGTCCATGCTGCTGATTTGGTCCGTGCCTTTCATCTGGCTCATCCTGATTGTCCTGGGGGCCCTGGTGAGGGTTCGGTGACCCCTCCTCAAGGGGGGGGGGTACTGTTGTGAATTCTGCTCTTGGGTTCCCTCCGGTGGTTGTTGGTGGGAATGCAGTTGTCTCTGGCTCGCAGTCCTGGCCAGGTGTATCGGATGATTGTAATTCTGACTGGGATATTTAGGTGTGCCGGATCCTTTAGCCCTTGCCAGTTGTCAATGTTCCTTGTGAAGTGTTGGATCTCTTTCTGGCTTCTCCTGCTTGCTGCCAAATTCAGCAAAGATAAGTGTTTTGTTTTTGTATCTGTGGCACACTGCTGTGTGCTTGTTTCAGTTTTATTCCTGCTCTGTTTGTATGATTCACTGGAGTTGCAGATATACGCTCCTACATCTTTAGTTAGATGTAGGGAGTTTTTTGTATATTCTGCTGTGGATTTTTTGAAGGGTTTTAATACTGACCACACAGAACTCTGTCCTATCCTGTCCTATCTAGCTAGAGTGGCCTCCTGTGCTACATCCTGTTTTTCTGCCTGTGTATGTTTTTTCCTCGCCGACTCACTGTCAATATTTGTGGGGGGGCTGTCTATCCTTTGGGGATTTTCTCTGAGGCAAGATAGTATTCCGATTTCCATCTTTAGGGGGATTTAGTCCTCCGGCTGTGACGAGGTGTCTAGGTGTGTTAGGTACACTCCACGGCTACTTCTAGTTGCGGTGTTAAGTTCAGGATTGCGGTCAGTATAGTGGCCACTTTCTCCAGTGAAAGTTCTCATGCAGCTCCAAGGTCACCGGATCATAACAGGAGTGCACGTCAGATCACTGACATGACACAGTGCACAGCAAAGTGTCAGATCAGTGATCTAACACTATAACATGATGCCCCTCCCTGAGGCAATGTTATAGTGTAAAAAAAATTCACATGTTAAAAAAAATTTTAAAAAAATTCCTAAAAAAAATTAAAATAAAATAAAATATATTGTTCTTAGAAATGCATTTTTTTATCTAAATAAAAAAAAACAATAAAAGTACACATATTTAGTATCGCCGCGTCCGTAATGACCCAACCTATAAAACTGTCCCACTAGTTAACCCCTTCAGTGAACACCGCAAAAAAAAAGAGAAATAAACAACGCTTTATTATCATACTGCCAAACAAAAAGTGGAATAACATGCGATCAAAAAGATCATAAATAAGCATGGTACCACTGAAAATGTCATCTTGTCCCGCAAAGAACGAGCTGCCATATAGCATCATCAGCAAAAAAATAAAAAAGTTATAGTACTCAGAATAAAGCGATGCAAAAATAATAATTTTTTCTATAAAATAGTTTTTATCGTATAAAAGCGCCAAAGCATAAAAAAAGATATAAATGAGGCATCACTGTAATCGTACTGATCCAAAGAATAAAACTGCTTTATCCATTTTACCAAACGCGGAACTATATAAACGCCTCCCCCAAAAGAATTTCATGAATAGCTCTTTTTTGGTCATTCTGCCTCACAAAAATCGGAATAAAAAGCGATCAAAAAATGTCACAAGCCCGAAAATGTTACCAATAAAAACGTCAACTCGTTCCACAAAAAACAAGACCTCACATGACTCTGTGGATCAAAATATGGAAAAATTATAGCTCTCAAAATGTGGTAACGCAAAAAATATTTTTTGCAATTAATAGCGTCTTTCAGTGTGTGACGGCTGCCAATCATAAAAATCTGCTAAAAAATCCACTATAAACATAAATCAAACCCCCCTTCATCACCCCCTTTGTTAGGGAAAAATTAAAAAAATGTATTTATTTCCATTTTCCCATTAGGGTTAGGGCTAGGGTTAGGGTTAGGGTTAGGGCTAGGGATATGGCTAGGGTTTGGATTACATTTATGGTTGGGAATAGGGTTGGGATTAGGGTTAGGGGTGTGTCAAGGTTAGGGGTGTGGTTAGGGTTACCGTTGGGATTAGGGTTGGGGATGTGTTTGGATTAGGGTTTCAGTTATAATTGGGGGGTTTCCACTGTTTAGGCACATCAGGGGCTCTCCAAATGCGACACGGCATCCGATCTCAATTCCAGCCATTTCTGCGTTGAAAAAGTAAAACAGTGCTCCTTCTCTTCCGAGCTCTGCCATGCTCTCAAATGGTGGTTCTCTCCCACATATGGGGTATCAGCGTACTCAGGACACATTGGACAACAACTTTTGGGGTCCAATTTATCCTGTTACCCTTGAGAAAATGCAAAACTGGGGGCTAAAAAATAATTTTTGTGGAAAAAAAAGCTTTTTTATTTTCACTGCTCTGCGTTATAAACTGTAGTGAAACACTTGGGGGTTCAAAGTTCTCACAACACATCTAGATAAGTTCCTTGGGGATCTAGTTTCCAATATGGGGTCACTTGTAGGGGGTTTCTACTGTTTAGGTACATTAGGGGCTCTGCAAACGCAATGTGACACCTGCAGACTAATCCATCTAAGTCTGCATTCCAAATGACGCTCCTTCCCTTCCGAGCTCTGTCATGCGCTCAAATGGTGGTTCCCCCCCACATATGGGGTATCAACGTACTCAGGACAAATTGGACAACAACTTTTGGGGTCCAATTTCAACTGTTACCCTTGGAAACATACAAAACTGGGGGCTAAAAAATATTTTTTGTGGAAAAAAAGATTTTTTATTTTTACGGCTCTGCGTTATAAACTGTAGTGAAACACTTGGGGGTTCAAAGCTCTCACCACACATCTAGATAAGTTCCTTAGGGGGTCTACTTTCAAAAATGGTGTCACTTGTCGGGGGTTTCAATATTTAGGCACATCAGTGGCTCTCTAAACGCAACATGGCGTCCCATCTCAATTCCAGTCAATTTTGCATTGAAAAGTCAAATGGCGCTCCTTCCCTTCCGAGCTCTCCCATGCGCCTAAACAGTGGTTTACCCCCACACATGGGGTATCAGCGTAGTCAGGACAAATTGTACAACAACTTCTGGGGTCCAGTTTCTTCTCTTACCCTTGGCAAAATAAAAAATTTGGTGCGAAAGGATCATTTTTGTGAAAAAATATGATTTTTTACTTTTACGGCTCTGCATTATAAACTTCTGTGAATCACTTAATGGGTCAAAGTGCTCACCACACATCTAGATAAGTTCCTTAGGGGGTCTACTTTCCAATATGGTGTCACTTGTGGGGGGTTTTAATGTTTAGGCACATCAGGGGTTCTCCAAACGCAACATGGCGTCCCATCTCAATTCCAGTCAATTTTGCATTGAAAAGTCATATATCCCTCCTTCACTTCCGAGCTCTGCCAAACAGTGTTTACCCCCACATATGGGGTATCAGCGTACTCAGGACAAATTGTCCAACAAGTTTTGGGGTCCATTTTCCTGTTACCCTTGGTAAAATAAAACAAATTGGAGGTGAAGTAAATTTTTTGTGAAAAAAGTTAAATGTTTATTTTTATTTAAACATACCAAAAATTCCTGTGAAACACCCGAAGTGTTAATAAACTTCTTGAATATGGGTTTGAGCACCTTGAGGGGTGCAATTTTTAGAATGGTGTCACACTTGGTTATTTTCTATCATATAGATTCCTCAAAATGACTTCAAATGAGATGAAAAAAAATGGTGTTGTAAAAATGAGAAATTGCTGGTCAACTTTTAACCCTTATAACTCCCTAACAAAAAAATTTGGTTCCAAAATTGTGCTGATGTAAAGTAGACATGTGGGAAATATTACTTATTAAGTAGTTTGTGTGACATATCTCTGTGATTTAATTGCATAAAAATTCAAAGTTGGAAAATTGCGAAATTTCCAAAATTTTCACCAAATTTCTGTTTTTTTCACAAATAAACGCAGGTAATATCAAAGAAATTTTACGATTATCATGAAGTACAATATGTCATGAGAAAAGAATGTCAGGATATCCGGGATCCGTTAAAGAGTTCCAGAGTTATAACCTCATAAAGGGACAGTGGTCAGAATTGTAAAAATTGGCCTGGTCATTAACGTGCAAACCATCCTTGGGGGTAAAGGGGTTAATGTACACTCTGCACAACATCTTGACTGAAAAAAACCCAGAAATGTAGACATTTTTGGAAATTTAATAAAAAAGAAAAACTGAAATATCACATGGTCAAAAGTATTCACACCCTTTGCTCAGACACTCATATTTAAGTGACATGCTGTCCATTTCCTTGTGATCCTCCTTGAGATGGTTCTACTCCTTCATTGGAGGTCAACTGTGTTTAATTAAACTGATAGGACTTGATTTGAAAAGGCACACACCTGTCTATATAAGACCTCACAGTGCATGTCAGACCAAATGAGAATCATGAGGTCAAAGGAACTGGCCAAGGAGCTCAGAGACAGAATTGTGGCATGGCATAGATCTGGCCAAGGTCAAGGTTCTTAAGAGCACAGTGGCCTCCATAATCCTTAAATGGAAGAAGTTTGTGACCACCAGAAGTCTTCCGAGACATGGCTGTCCAGCCAAACTGAACAATCAGGGGAATAGAGCCTTGGTGAGAGAGGTAAAGATGAATCCCAAGATCACTGTGGCTGAGCTCCAGAGATGCAGTAGGGAGATGGGAGAAAGTTCCACAAAGTCAACTATCACTGCAGCACTCCACCAGTCAGGCCTTTATGGCAGAGTGGCCCAACGAAAGCCTCTCCTCAGCGCAAGACATATGAAAGCCTGCACAGAGCTTGCTAAAAAACACATGAAGGACTCCCAGACTATGAGAAATAAGATTCTCTGGTCTGATGAGACAAAGATAGACCTTTTTGGTGATAATTCTAAGCAGTATGTGTGGAGAAAACGAGGTACTGCTCATTACCTGCCCAATACAATCCCAACAGTGAAATGTGGTGGTAGCATCATGCTATGGGGGTGTTTTTTAGCTGCAGGGACAGGACGACTGGTTGTCATTGAAGGAAAGATGAATGCGGCCAAGTACAAAGATATCATGGATGAAAACCTCTTTCAGAGTGCTCTGGACCTCAGGCTTGGGCGAAGGTCACCTTCCAACAAGACAATGACCCTAAGCACACTGCTAAAATAAGAAAGGAGTGGCTTCAGAACAGCTCTGTGACCATTCTTGACTGGCCCAGCCTAAACCCAATTGAGCATCTCTGTAGAGACCTGAAAATGGCTGTCCACCAACGTTCACCATCCAACTTGATGGAACTGGAGAGGATCTGCAATGGAGAATGGCAGAAGATCCCCAAATCCAGGTGTGAAAAACTTGTTGAATTATTCTCAAGAAGACTCATGGATGTATTAGCTCAAAAGAGTGCTTCTACTCAATACTGAGCAAAGGGTCGGAATATTTATGACCATGTGATATTTCAGTTTTTCATTTTTAATAAATTTGAATATGAATACTTTCCGTACCGACTGTATGTAGCAACGCTGTTCCTGCAATGCAAATACAGTGTTCCTTGGTTGTCAATTAACATAACGTCATGTGAATGCAGCAGTTAATCATCAGCTGCTGATTTGTTGCAGTGGTCGAATGACATTCTAAATTGTGGGCCCTCGCAGGCAGAGTCCTCTCTCCTCCTGTACCAGTAGTACTTGTTTTGTTTAAGATTACTGTACTTGTGTTTATTATGTATACCCCTCCTCACATGTAAAGCACCATGGAATAAATGGCACTATAATACTAAATAATAATAATATGTCACATGACCACCAGGGGATACGTCCGTAACACTGCACCACTTCGGGAAGTAAATATACAGCTTTTTATTTTAAGCTGTGCACCTGTAAACCGTGCGAGAATGATAGTCGCGATTGAGCTGCTGTCTGATTGCGCTCTGGCACTTTACAGACAAAAGGTGTCCCAGTTCCAGTTCCAATGTACTATAGGGTATGGGGTGCATCACACTCACTAATAGGCTGCAGGTCTCCGCTGCCTCCAGGCTTCCGTCCTCAGGAGCCGCGCACACAATGCAAGGAATACCAAGTTCTTTGTAACAGTCAATCATCTGCTAAACAGTCCATTTTTTTCAGGTGGGCACAAATGGGGCACAGCAATTAGCACTTCCTCCTTAGTACAACTCTACTTCTAACTTGCCTCCTGTTCGCTCTGGACTACCCCCAAGCCCGCTGTCTCCATTAGCCTCAGGGATTTGTTTTCCATTCTGGCAGTGCACCCAGGACTGGCCACCTGCCTCCCATGTAATTCCATGTCCATCAACCTCGTGATGTCAGAAGACCAGGCCCACTCTGTGGTACCTGGCCCGAACCCTAGGCTCCAGATGCCGCTGGAATGTCCATCACGAAACTCCCTTAGAGCTCCCACTGTCTCGAATGTTTTGCCCATGCTGACTCTATCAACACACCCCACCTGAACGTGAACTCCACTATACATTTCAATAACTGACATTGAACTCCTCCTAACCAGCAAGTGTTCCCCTTTCTATCAGCACTAGGGCCCACCAAATGGGCTAATCCTATCCTTAACCATTTCCTATCTTAAATGCTAAACATACTTTTCCTTATTCTATATCCTATGCTGTCCTAAGCTTTAACACCTTATATACTGTACATCACCATAATGCATTACATTAGACACACGTTACTTTCACATAAAAAAAAGCTCAACGGTATTCACATAGTGCATCTGTTGTCTTCAGAGGCAAATTAGCTAATTTTTCATGTATTTCTCACACACACACACACACACACACACACACACACACACACACACACACACACACACACACACACACACACTATACCCCACCCACCCAATAACCCCATAAGTTCTTAAAACACCTTTGGGGGTTATTTGAACACAATAATATATTTTTTAGATTTCTGATTTCCCCTGTAACTTGGGCAAGTATAACAGGTGTTCCTAGCACCCAGCAGCTCCTGCTCCCTCATTGCACCCAGTGAACGCATGAGCACTTGGTCTTAAGGTACCGTCACACTCAGCAACTTTGCAAAGAGAATGACAACAATCCGTGACGTTGCAGCGTCCTGGATAGCAATCTCATTGTGTTTGACACGCAGCAGTGATCTGGATCCCGCTGTGCCATCGCTGGTCAGAGCTAGAAGTCCAGAACTTTATTTTGTCGCCAGATTGGCGTGTATCGTCATGTTTGACATCAAAAGCGACGACACCAGCAATGAGCATAGGGCCCCTAGATGTGTGTCGGATCGGTACACTCCGGCTGTTTGACATGGAGCTAACAACCAGCGAGAACGAGAAGTGAGTCTCCGTTACGTCACTGGATCGCTCCTGCATCGTTCTGGAGTTGCTGTGTTTGTCGTCTCTACAGTGACCTAAACAGCGACGCTCCAGCGATCTAGTTTAGGTCGGCTCGTTGTCTATATCGCTGCAGCGTCGCTGAGTGTGACGGTACCTTTAGCTAAGAAGCACCATCAAATCTTCCTAATATATTCACAAGACTACTTGACCAGCATTGTGTATACGGTGATTGAAAAGGTAAACATGACAATAAACTATGTTTGTCTTCTCTGTGAGGAGTCTGGTTGTGCCTGATAGTCAGCTCCCCACCCTCACAGATGTACAATCTCATGCAGGCCACTTACTCTTCACTAACGTTTTACAACATCAGTATAGAGTGGTATGGCCTGCATGGATTTTTAAAGTGCTTGGGCATTCCAGAAGTAGTTAAATGAAAGCTCTTTGGTATACTGTAAGTGCCTCCTACCGGTTGCTGTATGAAAACCACAATTGTAACACGTCAGGGATAGCAACAAAGAGTTAAACAATAATAAAATATATCAAAATAATAATGAAATATATACACTGCTCAAAAAAATAAAGGGAACACTAAAATCTCACATCCTAGATATCACTGAATGAAATATTCCTGTTGTAAATCTTTATTCATTACATAGTGGAATGTGTTGAGAACAATAAAACCTAAAAATGATCAATGTAAATCACAACTAATATCCCATGGAGGTCTGGAGTTGGAATGATGCTCAAAATCAAAGTGGAAAATGAAGTTACAGGCTGATCCAACTTCAGTGGAAATGCCTCAAGTCAAGGAAATGATGCTCAGTAGTGTGTGTGGCCTCCATGTGCCTATATGATCTTCCTGCAATGCATTGGCATGCTACTGATGAGGCAGCGGATGGTCTCCTGAGGGATCTCCTCTCAGACCTGTACTAAAGCATCTGCCAACTCCTGGACAGTCTGTGGTGCAACGTGACATTAGTGGATGGTATGAGACATGATGACGGAGACTGTTAAGACTATGCAGGGAACCACCCCTCATGCTTTTAGTCGACCTGGTGATTCAGTAGTTGTTTTGCACTCTCCTGAACCCTCAATTAAGCTTCGCGACACTTTTCTGGTGAAAAAGATAAATTTCGTACGTTCAGGGAAAATTGTAAATTATTGTTTTCTTTTAGACCCCAATCGTCTGGGAATGAGACTCAGAGGGTAGGGATTATTAGCTCCTTACTTAGGGAGGGACCCCAATCTTGGGCTTTCTCGCTGCCCCCTTACTGCCCCTGAACGGATGTCAGTAGATAGGTTCTTTGATGCCCTAGAACTTATCTATGATGAACAGGACCATGTCAGGAGGACACTGTTATGGGTCTGGTTCAGGGAAATCGCTCAGCTGAGTGGTACAGCTCCGAGTTCAATTGATGGTCCACTAAGGTGTCCTGGGATCACTCCGCGCTGAGATGTCAGTTCAGGAGTGGACTGTCGGATTACCTGAAGGATGCTCTTGCTCTCCATCCACCTCCCAGCTCATTGGAGGAAGCTATGATTCAGGCTATCCGTATGGATTGGAGGCTGCGGGAGAGAGGTGTTACACAGGGAGAGGTTCCGCTACTCTCTGCTGGTTCTGTTGTTTTGCCTCCGTCTGAACCTATGGAGGTGGGGGCCGTCAACCTTGAGGCGAAGGAGAAGAGACAGCGACATGTAGGAAAGCTGTGTTTTCACTGGACATTGGAAAAAGGACTGCCCACTGACTGCCAAGCGGCTGAGTTTTGATGATTGTCGTAGAAGTCACCCAGACTCTCAGGTACCTTCTTCTGCATTTTCAAAAATTTGGTTGGAAGTGGAACTTTGTTGTGGGAGTGGCTCCACTCCTACTTCTGCCTTTGTGGACTGTGTGTATTAAGTTTATTATGTTTATTATATTTATTATGTTTTCAACCCCCCAGCGTTATATGGTAGGGATATTGCACTACTGTGTATTCTATTATATTTCTCATTCATTTCCTCTACCTGCCTGCTGCCTTATAAATCTATCATGCCTACAACACAGGTCCACTCTATGACTTACCACTCATATACTATCCCGTTGTGCCTCTATTCATTAGATTGGACACTTAGACTACATAACTGTACTCCTCACAGTGCGCAGGCGCTGCCTATCGTTCTCTTCTACACAAGCGCCAGGATACATTACTGCCTCCACATATCTGGCTGGCCCCGTGCTCCCCGGGTACATTCTACGCATGCGCCGGCTCTTTTTCTCAGCGTGCAAGCACCAGACATACACGTTCCCTACAGGATGTGTGCGCAGGCGCATAACTGGCTGGCCCCGTGCTCCCCGGGTACATTCTGCGCGTGGGCCGGCTCTCCTCCTCAGCGTGCAAGTGCCAGATGTACACGCTCCTTATTGGACGTGTACGCTAGGCGCCGGCGGTCGTTCCTCCTTCCGGTCACATGACCGGACATGGCCACTTATAACCCTGCGCCATGGAGACAGGGCACCACCGCTTCCCCCGCCTAGACACTGCTCGTGTCGGCGCTCCTCACTGAACCACCAATGCGGATTCCATGTTCCCTGATCGCGCCTCCATTGCGCCACCAATTGCTGTGAGACTGCGGCCATATTTTCAGATAAGTTCCTCTGTTCTATTACATTATATACATTATATAATGCAACATATTTCTATTCGTTACCCTTACCAGGCACATGTATCCTCTATTAAGGTGACAAATACGGCACGGAGGAAATAAAATATTCCCTGCCTCCACCAGCTTTCCCCTGCTGGGACCTTTGGGTTTGCAGGATCACATAGGAGACAGCTAATAATCAAGGTAGCAACCCTTTTGCCACACTTGGTCTGCTGATCTATCCCATAACTCCGATATTGTATACATTCCTATACTATTTGTATTACAGCCAGCCTGACCCTTGACAGATGTCTCATAACCACTGATGGACTGTCCTTTAACTATTACTATTGAAAATTAAGACATTATATCCGTCATCTGGGTAATTACTTTCTCTTATGCATATGCTATGAATCTATGTATACATCCCCGTGATCCTATGTGTCTCTGTACACGTTTTATTACATCGCTTTCTTTTCTTTATATAGCTATGCTGCTACATATTCTCCTGTATTTCATACAGGTTACATCGGGACCATCTCCACCCTTGTATATATAACAATATCCCTATTTTCACATGACGCGTCACGAACAGTTATTAAAGGTATGTTAATTCATCTTTTTGGAACAAAGAAGAACTGCACTTGGATGGCACAAGAGTAACGCATTACACAGCCTATGGACTTCACAACTACTGACAACTAGGTGTCACGTGAGCTATGGGTATAAAGGTGCTCTGCATATAAAGCAATAAGATATATATAGTCCAAGAAAGCAGAAAAATATGCGGCACTCACCCAGAAGAAGCTATATTCACGTGCTCTTTATTGGAACAAAAATTGTGTGCATACATCCATTTAGGACATCAGGTGGGACGGAGGGTGCGGTGATGGAGGCTGGACAAGCCTCCATCACCGCACCCTCCGTCCCACCTGATGTCCTAAATGGATGTATGCACACAATTTTTGTTCCAATAAAGAGCACGTGAATATAGCTTCTTCTGGGTGAGTGCCGCATATTTTTCTGCTTTCTTGGACTAATTCATCTTTTTACCTCCTATTGGGTCTCCTCGTTTTTGGAGATACTAACCTCTAGAAACCCATCCTTTTTCTTTATGTCCAGTGGATGTAGGATTAGTTGCAGGATCATAAGAACCTTTACCTTCCTTCTACGTTACATGACATGTGTCCCATCCTGTGTATTATCTTTGTAAATAGTCTTGTACATATTTTGAACACTGTATATATGTTATGTTCATACACTGTTTTTTATTTCTCTGTTACAGCACCATTTGTGAACAAGGCCACTGAGTGGCCGAAACGTTAAACTTGTTGCCTTACTGTTTCGCCTTTGCCTCATCTTCAATAAATATATTCACTTTAGCAAAATTGAACTGGATGAGTGCAGTGTTTTGACTATTCTCTTTGTGGACTGTGGGTCATCCATGAACTTTATTGACTTGGTGTCCAAGTGTAAATTATGGATAGTTAGGCTGGAGACTCATATTCATGTTGTTGCAAATGACAAAACACCACTGGCTAAAAATGTCATCAAATGTGTTTCAGAAGAGTTTCTCTTTAAAGTGAGTTCCCTGCACCAGGAACATATTTCATGCTTTGTTATGGACAATCTGACTGCGGGACTGGTGTTGGGGTTCCCCTGGCTACAATGGCAAAACTGTGATCTGGGTTGTTGTTGATAGGTTCAGTAAACGGGAGCATTTCGTACCATTGGCGGTAATAATGCTCAGACTCTATCAAAACTATTCATTGAGCATGTGGTTCGATTGCATGGTGTGCCTGTCAGTGTGGTGTCTGATAGAGTGGTACAATTTGTGGCAAAATTTTGGAGGGCTTTTTGTAAAAGGCTGGGTATCAGTCTGACCTACCATCCTGAGACCAACGGTCAGACTGAAAGGACCAATCAGTCTTTGGAGCAGATATTACGGTGTCTTGCCATGTCTAGACAGGATGATTGGTGCTCTGCGGTACCCATGGAGGAATTTGCTTTCAATAATCATGTCAATCAGTCCACTGGTACTTCCCCGTTCTTCTGCAACTATGGGTTTCACCCTCACTTTGGTGAGTTTTCCCAGCTGGATTCAGGGTGTCTAGGGGCTGACTCAGCCTTCTTGCGGTTGGGGGAGGTCTGGAAGGAGGTTCAGAGAAACACTGGGGAGGCTCAGGGCAAATATAATTTTTTTGCGGATAAACGACGTTCTGTGGGGCCAGCTTACCAGGTGGAGGATAAGGTATGGTTATCCACCAAGAATATAAGATTGAGGATTCCCATTGCTAAGTTGGTTCCCATGTTTATTGGCCCTTATGAAATTTTAGAGGTGATTAATCCTGGACCTTTCGCCTGCACTTGCCTCCATCACTGTGGATCACCAATGTGTTCCATAAGGTGCTTCTGAAGCGAATTGGTGCCTTCCTCAGATGTGTCTCCCTCACATCCGCCATCTGTTGTGGTGGATGGCCAGACCAAGTGTGAGGCAGAATGGGTGGTGGATTCTCATATGCTCCACCGTTCACTTCAGTACTTGGTCCGTTGGAAAGGTTACGGTCCTGAAGACGAGTCGTGGGTGCCAGCCTGTTCGGTCCATGCGGATCGATGGGTCCAGGCCTTTCATGACTATTGTTCAGGGAAGCCTAGGGGTCCTGTGGCCCCCCATTGAGAGGGCGGTACTGTCATGATCCAGTCTGGAGTTTGTTTTCTGCTATTCTCTCTCTGGACTGGTCATGCAGGGATAACCCCCTCTGCCTTGTTCTGGAGCTGGCTGGGCTTCTTCAGTCCTCTGCAATCTGCTAGCCAGCGTCAGTGGTAGTTCATGCTTCCAGGCTAGAGCAGCTGACCTGTATACCCTGGTAATCCATCTGCCTCTGACTTCACATATTTGTGTGAGACCCATTCCCTATCCCTGACTTAGTGTTTGTCTGGTGCTTTTTCCTTACAGTGTATGACTCGGCCTAGTCTCTGAACCCCACCTCTTGCTTTCCGTCTTTACGTCTCTGATACCTCGTCCCCCGACCGGCTTTGACTTGTGGCTTGTACTTTGACTTCGTCTTACGTCTCACGTTTTGGATACCGCCCTCTCGTTTGGCTCTGACTTCTGGCTTGTCTCTCACTTCATGCATTGCTGTTATCTCTTGTACTTCTGCTCCTGACAGTTTCTGACTCTGCTCATCTGACCACTCATTCATTACCTGTGACACCTGTGCGGCTGCTCAGAGTTGCTACGCTGTAAGTGTGCAGCCTCTCTTCCCTCACCAGCAACCCCTGGTGGAGGCTGCGCTAAACTGCACTGCAGCCGCATCACAGATGAGTAATTAATAATAATAATAATTTTATTTATATAGCGCCAACATATTCTGCAGCTCTTTACAAGTAATTGAATCTATAACAACATTTTGAACAAAAATATTTTGAAAGTGTAGTTGATGTACTTATACAGTCATAAAGGATTTGCAGAAAGTGCAAAGCCAGACAGAAAATATGATTAGGGTCATTCATAGACCTCTGACAGGCAACAACTGTCAGGTTTCATTAAAATATTGAATATTACAAACACTTTATTTGCTGCTGTCATTTGTTGTTGTGAAAACTGTGGGCTAATCCAGACATTGTTCATTTTTATGAGAGTGAGTCTGCATTCTCTGTTGACAGGTGAAAGCGTCTGTCTGTTATAACCACCCCAGCGGCACTAAAAACCCGCTCAGTCAAGATGCTAGTGGCAAGGCAGCACAACACCTCCAAAGCATAAAGGGACAGCTCATGCCACGCATCCAGCATTGAGACCCAATAGTTGAAAGTTGCATAGGAATTAGAGCGTACGCTGGTTTGGTCTGCCAGGTATTGCTTGACTATCTTTAAAAACTTTTAACTCCTTGTAAAAAATGCCCAGTAATTAGGCCATGGGTGCTGGGCTAGTGTCATGAAATTGTCTCACGCCTTCGAGAGTGTACCTCTGCCTCTACAAGTAAACCAAAGGAAAGAGAAAATAGAGTGGCAAAAGAAACAGTCTACTTACTGGTAGAGTGGGTGGACTCTGAGTCAACGACACTTTACTGGGTGAACTCACGGTTATGGAGGTGCTTGCTTGAAGAGACACACTTGAAGCAATCCATGAAGTGAGGAAAAAAGCAGCAACACTCCCCGCATGTCATAAAAACATAAGTCAACAAGCTTTTCATGGAAAAGCTGAACAAGCTTTTCATGGACAAGGTTTACAAAGGCAGGACTAGTGCAGGCATGTGGGCAAAAGAACTGGACTACGGCTGTTTCGCGATTAACATGCTACCACGGGTCCATCTGGATATGTTTTCAGAAAGAGCTGAACTACAACTACATGTGCCAAGCAAGGTACATGTGTAAGCTTGACAAGATTCACAGCCACCACCAGGTAACTCCCTTTATCAGAGATGACCATGCCTATTTGGAGGTTCATTGGCAAAAAACACAGATGTGTCTGGTCAGTTATTCCTTTAAGTAACTCGTCCGCAGTGTGCGGTTTGTCTCTTCCGCTAATGTTGCTGCTTCACTCCTCTTGGGCTATCTGCACAAAGGCTGTTCTACCCTGTATGCACACATGGATTTTTCCTCTCTGAACCCTGTTCACACAGGTTATATACAGATGATCAGGTTTTTAAATACATCAGATAGGGATTGCATACATTAGTTAGGACTGCTCTGATAAGGGTATACCGTGAAGATTGGTAGAGCAGCTTAGTATACATTTTTTGCAAAAAACGTATCAACCAAATACCCTGTTTTTTACATTTTTTACTAGCACTTGCGGATTACTGCAACATTTTTTCAAACTGAGTGTTTTTGGTTTTACTATTCTCTTTTGTGTCTTCAGGTTTCTTGGTGGTGTGTGAACATGATCATACAGACTTGTTCACTGTGCAAGTAGCCCATGTGTTCCTGTTTCCATAATTGTTCTCTTGTGTCTACAAGACTGGGGAGTTCCACCACTCCTCTTGGGCTATCTGCACAAAGGCTGTTCTACCCTGTATGCACACATGGATTTTTCCTCTCTGAACCCTGTTCACACAGGTTATATACAGATGATCAGGTTTTTAAATACATCAGATAGGGATTGCATACATTAGTTAGGACTGCTCTGATAAGGGTATACCGTGAAGATTGGTAGAGCAGCTTAGTATACATTTTTTGCAAAAAACGTATCAACCAAATACCCTGTTTTTTACATTTTTTACTAGCACTTGCGGATTACTGCAACATTTTTTCAAACTGAGTGTTTTTGGTTTTACTATTCTCTTTTGTGTCTTCAGGTTTCTTGGTGGTGTGTGAACATGATCATACAGACTTGTTCACTGTGCAAGTAGCCCATGTGTTCCTGTTTCCATAATTGTTCTCTTGTGTCTACAAGACTGGGGAGTTCCACCACTCCTCTTGGGCTATCTGCACAAAGGCTGTTCTACCCTGTATGCACACATGGATTTTTCCTCTCTGAACCCTGTTCACACAGGTTATATACAGATGATCAGGTTTTTAAATACATCAGATAGGGATTGCATACATTAGTTAGGACTGCTCTGATAAGGGTATACCGTGAAGATTGGTAGAGCAGCTTAGTATACATTTTTTGCAAAAAACGTATCAACCAAATACCCTGTTTTTTACATTTTTTACTAGCACTTGCGGATTACTGCAACATTTTTTCAAACTGAGTGTTTTTGGTTTTACTATTCTCTTTTGTGTCTTCAGGTTTCTTGGTGGTGTGTGAACATGATCATACAGACTTGTTCACTGTGCAAGTAGCCCATGTGTTCCTGTTTCCATAATTGTTCTCTTGTGTCTACAAGACTGGGGAGTTCCACCACTCCTCTTGGGCTATCTGCACAAAGGCTGTTCTACCCTGTATGCACACATGGATTTTTCCTCTCTGAACCCTGTTCACACAGGTTATATACAGATGATCAGGTTTTTAAATACATCAGATAGGGATTGCATACATTAGTTAGGACTGCTCTGATAAGGGTATACCGTGAAGATTGGTAGAGCAGCTTAGTATACATTTTTTGCAAAAAACGTATCAACCAAATACCCTGTTTTTTACATTTTTTACTAGCACTTGCGGATTACTGCAACATTTTTTCAAACTGAGTGTTTTTGGTTTTACTATTCTCTTTTGTGTCTTCAGGTTTCTTGGTGGTGTGTGAACATGATCATACAGACTTGTTCACTGTGCAAGTAGCCCATGTGTTCCTGTTTCCATAATTGTTCTCTTGTGTCTACAAGACTGGGGAGTTCCACCACTCCTCTTGGGCTATCTGCACAAAGGCTGTTCTACCCTGTATGCACACATGGATTTTTCCTCTCTGAACCCTGTTCACACAGGTTATATACAGATGATCAGGTTTTTAAATACATCAGATAGGGATTGCATACATTAGTTAGGACTGCTCTGATAAGGGTATACCGTGAAGATTGGTAGAGCAGCTTAGTATACATTTTTTGCAAAAAACGTATCAACCAAATACCCTGTTTTTTACATTTTTTACTAGCACTTGCGGATTACTGCAACATTTTTTCAAACTGAGTGTTTTTGGTTTTACTATTCTCTTTTGTGTCTTCAGGTTTCTTGGTGGTGTGTGAACATGATCATACAGACTTGTTCACTGTGCAAGTAGCCCATGTGTTCCTGTTTCCATAATTGTTCTCTTGTGTCTACAAGACTGGGGAGTTCCACCACTCCTCTTGGGCTATCTGCACAAAGGCTGTTCTACCCTGTATGCACACATGGATTTTTCCTCTCTGAACCCTGTTCACACAGGTTATATACAGATGATCAGGTTTTTAAATACATCAGATAGGGATTGCATACATTAGTTAGGACTGCTCTGATAAGGGTATACCGTGAAGATTGGTAGAGCAGCTTAGTATACATTTTTTGCAAAAAACGTATCAACCAAATACCCTGTTTTTTACATTTTTTACTAGCACTTGCGGATTACTGCAACATTTTTTCAAACTGAGTGTTTTTGGTTTTACTATTCTCTTTTGTGTCTTCAGGTTTCTTGGTGGTGTGTGAACATGATCATACAGACTTGTTCACTGTGCAAGTAGCCCATGTGTTCCTGTTTCCATAATTGTTCTCTTGTGTCTACAAGACTGGGGAGTTCCACCACTCCTCTTGGGCTATCTGCACAAAGGCTGTTCTACCCTGTATGCACACATGGATTTTTCCTCTCTGAACCCTGTTCACACAGGTTATATACAGATGATCAGGTTTTTAAATACATCAGATAGGGATTGCATACATTAGTTAGGACTGCTCTGATAAGGGTATACCGTGAAGATTGGTAGAGCAGCTTAGTATACATTTTTTGCAAAAAACGTATCAACCAAATACCCTGTTTTTTACATTTTTTACTAGCACTTGCGGATTACTGCAACATTTTTTCAAACTGAGTGTTTTTGGTTTTACTATTCTCTTTTGTGTCTTCAGGTTTCTTGGTGGTGTGTGAACATGATCATACAGACTTGTTCACTGTGCAAGTAGCCCATGTGTTCCTGTTTCCATAATTGTTCTCTTGTGTCTACAAGACTGGGGAGTTCCACCACTCCTCTTGGGCTATCTGCACAAAGGCTGTTCTACCCTGTATGCACACATGGATTTTTCCTCTCTGAACCCTGTTCACACAGGTTATATACAGATGATCAGGTTTTTAAATACATCAGATAGGGATTGCATACATTAGTTAGGACTGCTCTGATAAGGGTATACCGTGAAGATTGGTAGAGCAGCTTAGTATACATTTTTTGCAAAAAACGTATCAACCAAATACCCTGTTTTTTACATTTTTTACTAGCACTTGCGGATTACTGCAACATTTTTTCAAACTGAGTGTTTTTGGTTTTACTATTCTCTTTTGTGTCTTCAGGTTTCTTGGTGGTGTGTGAACATGATCATACAGACTTGTTCACTGTGCAAGTAGCCCATGTGTTCCTGTTTCCATAATTGTTCTCTTGTGTCTACAAGACTGGGGAGTTCCACCACTCCTCTTGGGCTATCTGCACAAAGGCTGTTCTACCCTGTATGCACACATGGATTTTTCCTCTCTGAACCCTGTTCACACAGGTTATATACAGATGATCAGGTTTTTAAATACATCAGATAGGGATTGCATACATTAGTTAGGACTGCTCTGATAAGGGTATACCGTGAAGATTGGTAGAGCAGCTTAGTATACATTTTTTGCAAAAAACGTATCAACCAAATACCCTGTTTTTTACATTTTTTACTAGCACTTGCGGATTACTGCAACATTTTTTCAAACTGAGTGTTTTTGGTTTTACTATTCTCTTTTGTGTCTTCAGGTTTCTTGGTGGTGTGTGAACATGATCATACAGACTTGTTCACTGTGCAAGTAGCCCATGTGTTCCTGTTTCCATAATTGTTCTCTTGTGTCTACAAGACTGGGGAGTTCCACCACTCCTCTTGGGCTATCTGCACAAAGGCTGTTCTACCCTGTATGCACACATGGATTTTTCCTCTCTGAACCCTGTTCACACAGGTTATATACAGATGATCAGGTTTTTAAATACATCAGATAGGGATTGCATACATTAGTTAGGACTGCTCTGATAAGGGTATACCGTGAAGATTGGTAGAGCAGCTTAGTATACATTTTTTGCAAAAAACGTATCAACCAAATACCCTGTTTTTTACATTTTTTACTAGCACTTGCGGATTACTGCAACATTTTTTCAAACTGAGTGTTTTTGGTTTTACTATTCTCTTTTGTGTCTTCAGGTTTCTTGGTGGTGTGTGAACATGATCATACAGACTTGTTCACTGTGCAAGTAGCCCATGTGTTCCTGTTTCCATAATTGTTCTCTTGTGTCTACAAGACTGGGGAGTTCCACCACTCCTCTTGGGCTATCTGCACAAAGGCTGTTCTACCCTGTATGCACACATGGATTTTTCCTCTCTGAACCCTGTTCACACAGGTTATATACAGATGATCAGGTTTTTAAATACATCAGATAGGGATTGCATACATTAGTTAGGACTGCTCTGATAAGGGTATACCGTGAAGATTGGTAGAGCAGCTTAGTATACATTTTTTGCAAAAAACGTATCAACCAAATACCCTGTTTTTTACATTTTTTACTAGCACTTGCGGATTACTGCAACATTTTTTCAAACTGAGTGTTTTTGGTTTTACTATTCTCTTTTGTGTCTTCAGGTTTCTTGGTGGTGTGTGAACATGATCATACAGACTTGTTCACTGTGCAAGTAGCCCATGTGTTCCTGTTTCCATAATTGTTCTCTTGTGTCTACAAGACTGGGGAGTTCCACCACTCCTCTTGGGCTATCTGCACAAAGGCTGTTCTACCCTGTATGCACACATGGATTTTTCCTCTCTGAACCCTGTTCACACAGGTTATATACAGATGATCAGGTTTTTAAATACATCAGATAGGGATTGCATACATTAGTTAGGACTGCTCTGATAAGGGTATACCGTGAAGATTGGTAGAGCAGCTTAGTATACAATTTTTGCAAAAAACGTATCAACCAAATACCCTGTTTTTTACATTTTTTACTAGCACTTGCGGATTACTGCAACATTTTTTCAAACTGAGTGTTTTTGGTTTTACTATTCTCTTTTGTGTCTTCAGGTTTCTTGGTGGTGTGTGAACATGATCATACAGACTTGTTCACTGTGCAAGTAGCCCATGTGTTCCTGTTTCCATAATTGTTCTCTTGTGTCTACAAGACTGGGGAGTTCCACCACTCCTCTTGGGCTATCTGCACAAAGGCTGTTCTACCCTGTATGCACACATGGATTTTTCCTCTCTGAACCCTGTTCACACAGGTTATATACAGATGATCAGGTTTTTAAATACATCAGATAGGGATTGCATACATTAGTTAGGACTGCTCTGATAAGGGTATACCGTGAAGATTGGTAGAGCAGCTTAGTATACATTTTTTGCAAAAAACGTATCAACCAAATACCCTGTTTTTTACATTTTTTACTAGCACTTGCGGATTACTGCAACATTTTTTCAAACTGAGTGTTTTTGGTTTTACTATTCTCTTTTGTGTCTTCACTGAGGCAGTGCTGCATCGCTTCCAGCTGATGTGGATGACGTGCTTTAAGATACCACATCAGAGATGGAGGATGAGGAGGAGCAGGAGGGGTGCAGGAACTCCTGTAGGAGGTGGAGGAGACTCTGGTAGAAGTAGAGCCAGCAATCCTCTACGTCGGGAACACATGCACTGTGCCAGGGTGTGACGCTGCTCCGGCCTATGCAATGTTCACCCAGTGTGCTGTGAGGGAAATGTAGAGTCCCTGGCCTCAAGTGCTCGTCCACGTGTCAGACACCGATGCCACAACGGGAGAAACAGTGGTAGCTGGGGACAAAGTACCGGGAGACGGCTGCCGCCATGAGTGTGGAACTCCTCAGTGTCTACCAGCCTAAATGGAACATTTCCATGGAAAGCAACCTGGAAATATGCTCGTTTAGCATTTGGGCCTGTGGGTGCATGGCTCAGAATTTTCTTTTTTATCTCATCACCTTCTTCCTCCTCCTTATCTGAAATTTGCCGTTCCCCACCGTCATGTTCTTGTGGCTGTGTCTGCTCTAAGTTTTGTGTATCACAAAACAGAATGTCATCCTGTCCTTCTTCTACCATGCAGTCTGAGAGTCCACAATCAGGAAATATTGTGGTAAACAGCTCCTCAAAATATCCTAGTGTGGGATCACTAGTCTCTCAAGACTCAACATGGCAGGAGGAAGGAGGATGAGGGTGAGAATTAAGTTATCCAGACCTTAGGCTAGTGAGACTAGACTGTGTGGAAGACTGTGGGGTGCTGCCAAACCTGCGGAAGAATTATCGTCTATTCAACCAACCACCTGTGCACACTGTTCTGGCTTTAGAAGTGGTGTTGCGTGCCTCACTGCAAAGTGCGACAGGAGCCTATGTGTCATGGATGGGCGTGTTTCTTGTGCTCTAGCAACAGGCATAGTCGCACCTGCCCCACGTTCTCGGCATTTGCATGCACCATCATCAGCACTTCATTGTCCCTTAATGCACGCCTTACACATTTTGTAATTGCTTGAAACCAAGTTTATTTTAATAAAAGAAAAAAATTGGTCACCTGCAGCAATGAAAGCAAATTTTGTGAGTTTACACCGTAATGTAACATAAAGAATGCAAAAGTGTATGGATGACAATCATCTTCAATCCAGAAAAATGTTTCAATGCTTTTTCTCGGTATTAAAGATCACAGAAATGTTCACAGATCACATAGCACTGTACGTACAAAATTTATAAAAGCTTTTTTTCAGTTTTACAGATCACAGAAATGTTTACAGACCATGTAACACTGTATGCCTGAGAAATGGAGGCCTCCAATTTTTTTTTATGCTTTTGTTCCCTTTTAGACAACAGAAATATTCACAAAGTAACACTGTATGTCTGAGAAATGGAGGCTGTGAGTCCATATACAGCATGGGCTCATCCGTTTGAACATGAGTCTTTTTCGCTCAACTCCAGGATGGACTGAGCAGCACATGCAAGGCATCCTCATCTTGTAAAACATACAGACCAAATGAGACAGAGACAGCCCCAGCTGTCTTAAATTAGGCATTACAAGAATCAAACTGAAGGTAAGTGAGCAGATAACCCCGCCACCTCTTTCACAACCTGGACTCATAATCCAAGCCCTTTAAAATAGATCTCAGCACTATGTGTGCTGGAGCCTGCTTCTCCGAGTCCTACATCACCGAGGTATGATAGCTGCGATAGATTCGGATGCCATGTCCCATATGAAGAGACCTATGACCTGTCAAAACACCAGAAACTCCCACAAGTGACCCCATTTTGGAAACTACACCTCTTGAGAAATTCATCTTGGGGTGTAGTGAGCATTTTTATTCCTCAGGCGATTCATATAATTGTATAACAATGGGCTGAGTCAATGGAAAATTACCATTTTTTTCCACTAAAATGTTGCTTTGGCCCCAAGTTTTTAATTTTGAAAAGGGACACAAGGATAAAATGAATGGTACAATTTGTTAAGCAATTTCTCCTGAATAAGCCAATACTTTATATGTGGTCGAGATCTACTTTTGATGCACAGTGCAAAGCTCAGAAGGTAAGGAGTGCCATATTGGATCTCAAATTTTGCTGGACTGGTTTCAGGGTGCCATGTCACATTTGCAGAGCCCCTGAGGTGCAGAACAGCAGAACCCCCCATAAGTGATCCCATTTTACAAAATGCACCGATCAATGAATTCATGTAAGGGTGCAGTGAGCACGTTGACACCACATGTGCCTCACAGAATTTTATACCCTTGGTCGGTGAAGAAAGAATAATTACGGTACATATTGCCACTAAAATGTTGTTTTAGCCCCAAATTTTTAATTTTATAAGGCCTGATAGGAATAAATGTATCTCATAGTTCGTTGTGCAATTTCTCATGAGTGCGCCAATACCCTGCATGAAATCGAGAACTAAATTTCAGGTGCAGTGGAAAGCTCAGAAGGGCAGGAGCACCATATTATAGTGCAAATTTAGCTGTTACAGTTTGCAGGTGCCCTGACCCACTGGAAGAGCTTCTGAGGTGCCAGAACAGCAGAACTCCCCCAATTAGTGACCCAATTTTACAAACTACACCTCTCAATCAATTAATTGAAGGGTGCAGTGAACATATTGACACCACAGGTGTGTCGAAGAATTTTATACCATTGGGCAGTTAAGAAAATATAATTACATTTTTATCACTAAAATTTAGTTTTACAAGTAAAGAAGCTGCGGAGACACCATCACGTGTTTCTCGACGCAAGCAATGAATAGCCAGGCCTTTCCCCGGGAAGGAACAACCACGGGAAGGGCAGCATCCTAAGAAGGAAAGCCACCTATGCCAAGCATGGTATCCATCCACAGACAGCTGTTTCGGGGTTTTTGCCCCTCATCAGTGTGGAGTAGGAATCTGGCTATTAGGAGCAGTGCCTAGTAAAAAGGCTATAAAGGCACAGATGATTGGCCTCGGGGAGACCAAAACATCCAACACCGCGGAGACACCATCACGTGTTTCTCAACGCAGTGATTCCAGAACACTGCCCCCATCCCTTATGGGAAATATGCAAATGCAAGTAAAGAAGCTGCGGAGACACCATCACGTGTTTCTCGACGCAAGCAATGAATAGCCAGGCCTTTCCCCGGGAAGGAACAACCACGGGAAGGGCAGCATCCTAAGAAGGAAAGCCACCTATGCCAAGCATGGTATCCATCCACAGACAGCTGTTTCGGGGTTTTTGCCCCTCATCAGTGTGGAGTAGGAATCTGGCTATTAGGAGCAGTGCCTAGTAAAAAGGCTATAAAGGCACAGATGATTGGCCTCGGGGAGACCAAAACATCCAACACCGCGGAGACACCATCACGTGTTTCTCAACGCAGTGATTCCAGAACACTGCCCCCATCCCTTATGGGAAATATGCAAATGCAAGTAAAGAAGCTGCGGAGACACCATCACGTGTTTCTCGACGCAAGCAATGAATAGCCAGGCCTTTCCCCGGGAAGGAACAACCACGGGAAGGGCAGCATCCTAAGAAGGAAAGCCACCTATGCCAAGCATGGTATCCATCCACAGACAGCTGTTTCGGGGTTTTTGCCCCTCATCAGTGTGGAGTAGGAATCTGGCTATTAGGAGCAGTGCCTAGTAAAAAGGCTATAAAGGCACAGATGATTGGCCTCGGGGAGACCAAAACATCCAACACCGCGGAGACACCATCACGTGTTTCTCAACGCAGTGATTCCAGAACACTGCCCCCATCCCTTATGGGAAATATGCAAATGCAAGTAAAGAAGCTGCGGAGACACCATCACGTGTTTCTCGACGCAAGCAATGAATAGCCAGGCCTTTCCCCGGGAAGGAACAACCACGGGAAGGGCAGCATCCTAAGAAGGAAAGCCACCTATGCCAAGCATGGTATCCATCCACAGACAGCTGTTTCGGGGTTTTTGCCCCTCATCAGTGTGGAGTAGGAATCTGGCTATTAGGAGCAGTGCCTAGTAAAAAGGCTATAAAGGCACAGATGATTGGCCTCGGGGAGACCAAAACATCCAACACCGCGGAGACACCATCACGTGTTTCTCAACGCAGTGATTCCAGAACACTGCCCCCATCCCTTATGGGAAATATGCAAATGCAAGTAAAGAAGCTGCGGAGACACCATCACGTGTTTCTCGACGCAAGCAATGAATAGCCAGGCCTTTCCCCGGGAAGGAACAACCACGGGAAGGGCAGCATCCTAAGAAGGAAAGCCACCTATGCCAAGCATGGTATCCATCCACAGACAGCTGTTTCGGGGTTGGTGTCTCCGCGGTGTTGGATGTTTTGGTCTCCCCGAGGCCAATCATCTGTGCCTTTATAGCCTTTTTACTAGGCACTGCTCCTAATAGCCAGATTCCTACTCCACACTGATGAGGGGCAAAAACCCCGAAACAGCTGTCTGTGGATGGATACCATGCTTGGCATAGGTGGCTTTCCTTCTTAGGATGCTGCCCTTCCCGTGGTTGTTCCTTCCCGGGGAAAGGCCTGGCTATTCATTGCTTGCGTCGAGAAACACGTGATGGTGTCTCCGCAGCTTCTTTACTTGCATTTGCATATTTCCCATAAGGGATGGGGGCAGTGTTCTGGAATCACTGCGTTGAGAAACACGTGATGGTGTCTCCGCGGTGTTGGATGTTTTGGTCTCCCCGAGGCCAATCATCTGTGCCTTTATAGCCTTTTTACTAGGCACTGCTCCTAATAGCCAGATTCCTACTCCACACTGATGAGGGGCAAAAACCCCGAAACAGCTGTCTGTGGATGGATACCATGCTTGGCATAGGTGGCTTTCCTTCTTAGGATGCTGCCCTTCCCGTGGTTGTTCCTTCCCGGGGAAAGGCCTGGCTATTCATTGCTTGCGTCGAGAAACACGTGATGGTGTCTCCGCAGCTTCTTTACTTGCATTTGCATATTTCCCATAAGGGATGGGGGCAGTGTTCTGGAATCACTGCGTTGAGAAACACGTGATGGTGTCTCCGCGGTGTTGGATGTTTTGGTCTCCCCGAGGCCAATCATCTGTGCCTTTATAGCCTTTTTACTAGGCACTGCTCCTAATAGCCAGATTCCTACTCCACACTGATGAGGGGCAAAAACCCCGAAACAGCTGTCTGTGGATGGATACCATGCTTGGCATAGGTGGCTTTCCTTCTTAGGATGCTGCCCTTCCCGTGGTTGTTCCTTCCCGGGGAAAGGCCTGGCTATTCATTGCTTGTGTCGAGAAACACGTGATGGTGTCTCCGCAGCTTCTTTACTTGCATTTGCATATTTCCCATAAGGGATGGGGGCAGTGTTCTGGAATCACTGCGTTGAGAAACACGTGATGGTGTCTCCGCGGTGTTGGATGTTTTGGTCTCCCCGAGGCCAATCATCTGTGCCTTTATAGCCTTTTTACTAGGCACTGCTCCTAATAGCCAGATTCCTACTCCACACTGATGAGGGGCAAAAAACCCCGAAACAGCTGTCTGTGGATGGATACCATGCTTGGCATAGGTGGCTTTCCTTCTTAGGATGCTGCCCTTCCCGTGGTTGTTCCTTCCCGGGGAAAGGCCTGGCTATTCATTGCTTGCGTCGAGAAACACGTGATGGTGTCTCCGCAGCTTCTTTACTTGCATTTGCATATTTCCCATAAGGGATGGGGGCAGTGTTCTGGAATCACTGCGTTGAGAAACACGTGATGGTGTCTCCGCGGTGTTGGATGTTTTGGTCTCCCCGAGGCCAATCATCTGTGCCTTTATAAAATTTAGTTTTAGTCCCAGATTTTACATTTTCATACTGGGAAATGGGTAAAAATGGCACCAAAATTTCTCACACAATTTCTGCTGAATATGGAAATACCCAATATGTGGCTGCACAGTACTGCTAAGCCACATTGCGAGACACAGCAGGGATGGAGCGCTATTTGACTGATGGAGCACAGATTTTCCTAGAATAGTTTGCTGACTCATATAGAAAGCCCCTAAATGCCAGAAGAGCAGAATTCCATTCAAGTGACACCATTTTTTAAAATACACCCCTCAGGGAATTTATCTACAGCTGTAGTAATGATTTTGACTAGAAATAGGCGAACTCGAACCATAAAGTTCGGAGTCAGTACCAAACACCTACTATTTTGGCACGGACCCCGAGCATAGACTTCACCAGGAAGCTTGGGTTCTGCACCCTGAACACCAGCAGCGTGAGAAATACCGGCGGCTCTGATCGCTGGTAAGATTAATACCACCGGTCAAAGTGCTGCGGTTCCCACTTTGTCAGATGACAGCATATGCCTGCAGCTGTGACGGTAGGTTAAAAAAGTTCACAGTCGACAGCTAATGGGAATTCTACTCCCATCAGCCTACACTTGCTGTCACTAATAACAGTGAGAATATGCACGGCTGATGGTAGTATTCATCAGCCAGCACCTGCGCTATCAATAACTAAATAAAAGGGCAAGTGGGAAGAGTCGGGCAAAGCGCAAAAATTGGTGCATCTAATAGATGCAACTTTTCTGGAGCGGCTCCGGGCTGCTATTTTGAGGCTTGAGGGGCCAATATCGATAGCCCATTGCTGTCTGCTTTAGCAAGTTTTGCTTCTACCAAACAGTTCTACTTTGGTTTCATCAGACCATATGACCTCCCAAAACTCTTCTGGATAATCCAAATGCTCTCTAGCACACTTCAGATGGGCCCGTACATGTACTGGCTTAAGCAGGGGGACACGTCTGGCACTGCAGGATCTGTTACGGTGGTCTCAGCTCTATGCAGGTAATTCACTAGGTCCCCCCGTGTGGTTCTGGAATTTTTGCTCACTGCTCTTGTGATCATTTTGACCCCACGGGTTGAGATCTTGTGTGGAGCCCAAGATCGAGGGAGATTATCAGTGGTCTTGTATGTCTTCCATTTTCTTATTATTGCTCCCACAGTTGATTTCATCACACCAAGCTGCTTGCCTATTGCAGATTCAATCTTCCCAGCCTGGTGCAGGGCTTCAATTTTGTTTCCGGTTTCCTTTAACAGCTCTTTGGTCTTCACCATAGTTGTGTTCTACCTACGATGTCAATTACAGGCCTCTCTCATCTTTTTAAGTGGGAGAACTTGCACAGTTGGTGGCTGACTAAATACTTTTTTCCCCACTTTGGGAGCTAATATAAGAAGTAAACAGCAGCCATTCAATAATTCACAACCATCAATTCAAGAGTCAATGTTCAGACTCATACAACAACAGTCTATGTTTCTTAACACACTGAAGAACAACACATAAATTCAACAGTCAAGGCTCAGACAATAGCCTATGTCTCCTAGCCTACTGAAAATATACGTCTGACATAATTAAGATTAAATGCTGTGTCATCACAGCCATTTTTCATCCTGACAATGCCAGGCATATGTTGCTGGTGATACTGTGAGCAGCCGGCATGCAATAATGTGTTACCATGGCCTGCATCATTTTCAGACTTTTCACAATGGAATTGACAGCAGTGGATCTTGATGATTTGAATGCCCAAGTGACTTCAGCATGGCAGAACAATTTACAGACAACCATTACTTACCTCCCTGGTAGCATGCCACAGCATGTAAGTGCGTGTATTTCAGCTTGTGGTGCTCATACTCATTACTAAATAAATCAAGATGTTTTGAAAATGTTGTTTCCATATATGAAAACTGACTGAGATAAGAAAAGGACTTAAACTGGAGTGCCACATAATGAAAGTAGAAATCCTAAAAATCAGTATCAGGATGGAAAGGTAAGGCTGGTGAGGGAGCTCAGACCAAGACAGACACTTGCTTTAGATAGAACAGAAACTTCTTTACTTGGTCACTCACTATCTTCTCACAAAGGTTTTCGGCAGTAAATCCACCTCCTTCCGGAGACATCACCTGATGAAGGCAGTTTTAACGCTGAAAAGTTTTATGAGAAGATAGTGACCAAGTAAAGAAGTTTCTTTTCTATCTAAAACAAGTGTCTGTCTTGGTCTGAGCACCCTATCCAGCCATACCTTTCCTTCCTTGTATTTACACCCTCTGGGCGAGCGGCTTGGTGCAGCACGGTCTCAGCAGACTATCAACCATCCTGTAGGACCTGTAGCCATGCTGTGACATCACCATCACGTGTCGATCTATATGACTTACCTCCGAATATAGAAGCGGGGATGGTGCATGTTGTGCCTTAAGCACCGCGGGCTCTGCTAACATGGTTAACATAGTGTACTTTGTTCTCAATTTCCTCCATTTGACCACCGGGTATCACACCAGGGTATCACACTTCTCTTTTTTGTTTCTAAAAGTCAGTATCGACCCTTTGAGAAGCCTTGCCATATGACTTATGATAGTGGTCAAACAAGAATCTCAATTTAGAGATTCCATATATTAATATATTAATTTACATCAGGGGCGTAATGATTGCTGCTGCAGAGGATGCGGCAGCCGCTGGGCCCCTGTGGGAGGGGGGCCTACTGACACCAGCAGTTATTTTCAGCCAGATGTGCAGCTAAAATGCATTGTGGCGCAGAGGCCTGTGGGCCCTGCACTGCAGGCTGACGGCCAATCAGACATCTGACAGCATGCAAGTCACTGGCAGTGCATGACAGTGATGTCATGTGCTGCCTATTGCTGGCACCCTGAAGTCAGCTAGCAGCTACAGAAAAAGATGCAGAGTGTCGAGGGAGAGGGGTAAGATGAGTAAAATCGCTTATCTTTTTTATGCGTTTTACTAGCAGCGGCAGAACAGGGGACGTATATACCAGGATGGGAGACATATATAGCAGGAAGGAACCCAGGTTGGGGGACATATATACCAGGAAGAGGCCAAGAAGAGGGGACATATATATAAAGGATGGGCCCAGTATGAGGAACATATACACCAGGATGGGGGACATATATATAAGGTCAGAACATATATACCAGGATGAGCCCAGGATGGGCTACAGTGGGTACGCAAAGTATTCAGACACACAGTTTTTCTTATTTAATAAATTTGCAAAAATGTCCACATTTCTGTTTTTTTTCAGTCAAGATAGAGTGCAAAGTGTAAATTAATTAGAGAAAAATGACAAAAAATGTCAAAAAAAGCTTTGTATCCACCAATCGGAAAAATGTATTGTAAAGCAGGGTGTGACTAATATAAAAAATAACTTTTAATCTATATGCATTAAAAATTGGTATAATAAACCATATGTAAATAAGACATAAAACACAAAGGACTCACAGAAAAGATTCCCCCACAAAGGGAATCTATATGTATCGCTAATTCCCTGAGGTTATTGGTGTCAACCTCCAAAGGGACGAAGAGTGTCTCCTGAAAGGGAGTACGTGACATATATGTGTGGTAAGCAAAACACAACCCAAATGTAAGGCAGGAAATATCTCCCAAGAGGGAGTACACATATGTGTCGTTAGCAAACCACAATCAATATATATCCTGTTTCTCAGCTCATATAGAGACACAGGATGTACAAAAAGGAACGATCTCACCTCTGGGCCTTTGTGTTTTATGTCTTATTTACATATGGTTTATTATACCAATTTTTAATGCATATAGATTAAAAGTTATTTTTTATATTAGAGAAAAATGAACCAAATGGCTGCAATGAAACAAAGAGTGAAAAATTTAAAGGGGTTTGAATACTTTCCATACGCAATGTATATATATATATATATATATATATATATATATATATATATATATGTATATATGTGTATATATATATATATATATATATATATATATATACTGTATATATACTGTATATCTATATATAATTGTCTAAGGGGTACTTCCGTCTATTTATCTGTAACTTCTGTAACGGAAATCCCGGCCACGACCAATCAGCGATATTAGGGCAGGATTTAAACACCGCTTCACTTTTTACTATTGATGCTGCCTATGCAGCATCAATAGTAAAAACATATAATGTTAAAAATAATAATAAAAAAATCCCATTATATTCTCACCTTCCGGCGTCCTCGGTACCCTTTCCCGCTCCTCGCGACGCTCCGGTCCCAAGAATGCATTGCGGCAATGACTCGAGATCATGTAGTGGTCTTGCGAGATGATGACGTAGCGGTCTCGCGAAACCGCTACATGATCACAGGTTATTGCCGCAAAGCATTACTGGGAACGGAGCGTCGCGAGGAGCATCGCTAAAGGCCTGGGCTGGATCCGGGGGCCGCCGGAAGGTGAGTATATAACTATTTTTTATTGTAATTTTTTTTAACAGGGATATGGTGCCCACACTGCTATATATTACGTGGGCTGTGTTATATACTGCATGGCTGAGCAATATACTACGTGGGCTGTGCTATATATTGCGTGGGCTGTGTTATATACTACGTCGCTGTGCTATATACTACGTGGCTGTGCAAAATACTATGTGGGCTGTGTTATATACATATATATAGAGAGAGAAACTACAATCAACGTGCCCCTGCAATTCCCTTGTCACCAGGTGAAGAAGTGCTAAAGCGTAACAGGAGAATGCACAAACTCGATGACCAGTGGGAAGCAGAACCATATACCATATTACCATCAAACCTTGACAATACTAAAGTCTGTCTAATAAGCAAAGATGGAGGAGAAACTTCGACTGCGGTGTCCAGAGATCATCTCAAAGTATGCCCTGATAAACTGAGAGACCAGGAAAAAGACCCCAGTACTTCTCAACCTACAGAAGAAGAAGAAAAGAAAATCCATACTGTTATTGAAGATTTTCCCCAGTCTTGGACTCAAGTACATCAGGCCATAGTGAAACCTGTTTTGACTTTTCCCAGTTGGAAATACCAGAACAAGACATGATTCAGAGTCATCCTGAAACAGAAGAGACTTTACACCAGCAGGCTCAAGCAACAGACGTCACACCAGCAGTGGAACCAAAGAATCCACCCTCTGCTATCGGTGAATCTGTCAGACCCATAGTGAATCTAAGAAGTCGCAGACGTTTGCCCAATTTGCCAATACAATACAGGCCTACAAGTAGCACAGACACAAGTGGGTTCACAACAGCAGACATGTTAGACCATGAAGTGCGTAGATCTACCCGTAGTACCAGAGGTCAGATCCCAGCCCATTACAGGGACTGCTCTCAATAATTGTTGTTAACTGTTTTAAAATGTTTGCTTATGATTTAAAAAAACGCTTTAGATGGACAAAAACTGACACTGTAAATAGTTGGCACCTCCTAGGTGCACCTTTGGTTCAACCCACATTGCCAACATGGGTAGGCCCTTATTTGTTCACAGACCTGAAGCAAAACCATTTAGCGTGGCTGAACACTGGGTCTGGATGCATGCCTTGTAGCCCGCCAAAGACTTACGTTGGGGGTTTATGGCGTGTCCCCCACATCGGTACTGTTGTTAATGAACAAGGACACCCTGGTATAAGACCAGTTGCACTTTTGTAAATAAGTTTGCAACGTTTAAGCAAAATGCCTACCGTAAGGGTAGAAAAAGTTTGTACTTGTTTAACCTGTTGAAATGTTTTTCAAAATGTTTTGCACATTTTCTAACCTGTTTGTTTTCTTTTCCCAGTCCAGGAGTACTGGATTTAACATGATGGGGGGGGGGGGGATGTGGCACCCCAGGAGTTCAGGTACCACAGTGGTATTGCCTTCCTTTTGGGGATGATAATGCCATGCCTGGAGACAGGAGGGATCTCTTTGGCAGGTAATCTTACATGCAACATTTTCTGACTCCAGGCCAGAAGGGGGAGCTCTAAACCCGGTTTAAAGGGAACTTCCCTATATACATCCTGATCTGGAGGAGGAGTAAGTTAGTCTGGTGCAGACAAGCAGACAGTTGACAGTTGGTAGCAGACAGTGAAGGAGCACAAAAGGACATAGGAGCTAGAGGAGGACTGCTACTGGGGCTCTCTAAGCTGAGCGCAGAAATCGAGCACCGGGAGCCAGAGGTTGTGAGGAACTAAAGGTCCCACAGCAGAACCGGAGGGCAGAAAACTAAAAGGGACTGGCCCACATAATACCTGAGGTACAGCAGCAATGAGAGTCCAGAGTTACCGTGGACAGAGAACCCAAAAAGACAGCTCAAGTTGCCTACCGTGCAGGTACTGTCCCTAGACAGGGAAGAAAGAGGGCCTTGTTAGAGAGCTACATGCAGCAAGGAACTACAGACCAGCGCATAGTGGAAGGCTCCCAAACTGACCTGTCAAGGGGATTTCCACCTGTCTTTGGGCTGCCTGGACTCCATCCTTACCTGTTGCCGGTACCCTGGACTGAGGCTGTTTGACACCAGTAAACTAGGTAAAGACTGCAACCCTGTGTCCTCCATTTATTTGCCGGCATTCACCGTCCCTGCCAAGCACACTGGGAGCCTTAGGGACACCGCTTCACCTGTGGGAAGAGACACCATCTTTGCTGCAGCACCATCACCCCCAGAGGACCCCTTTAACCAGCGTTGGTCACCTCTGACCGAGAACCACAGGTGGCGTCACGAACTTTCATTATTTCCAGAACCCCTTTAAAGACTGTCCCTTTTACTTGGGCGTCCAGGGCCACGGACCAGGTCGCTGCCACCGTGACCACCCCATTAATTATGACCGGACCCGGTGCTGAGTACCCCACTGCCCTGACAGGCGACTCACATGCAAAAAGTAAAAAAAAATGTTTAAAAAAATATTACATCTTTTTTTAAAAATATACAAGTTCAAATCACACCCCTTAGGCCTCATTCAAAATAAAACAAAAAAAAACAACACACATATTTGGAATCACCGCATTCTGAATAGCCCGATCTATTAATATAAAAAAAATTAACCTGATCGCTAAACGGCATAATGAGAAAAAAAAGTCAAAACGCCAGAAATACTTTTTTTGGTCACGGCTACATTGCAATAAAATGTAACAATGGGCGATCAAAAAATCATATCTACACCAAAATGGTATCAATAAAAATGTCAGCTTGGTACGAAAAAAAAGCCCTCACCCAGCCCCAAGTCATTTTTTTTTTTACAAAAGTTTGGATTTTTTTTCACCGCTTAAATAAAAAAGAACCTATAAATGTTTGGTGTCTATGTACTCATAATGACCTATAGAATCATACCAGCAAGTCAGTATTAGCATTTAGTGAAAATGGTAAAAGAAAAAAAAACAACTGTGGAATTTCACTTTTTTTTGCAATTTCACCACAATTTTTTTTCCCGTTTTCCAGCATATAATGTTAAAACCAATGGTGTCGTTCAAAAGTACAACTTGTCCAGCAAAAAAAGAAGCCATCACATGGCCATTTTGACTGAAAAATAAAAAAGTTATGGCTCCAGGAAGAAGTGGAGTAAAAAACGAAAACGCAAAAATGGAAAATGGCCCGGGGGTCAAGGAGTTAAAGCCATACATCATTCACAATAGCACATACAGCATATCAAAAGTTGAAAGTTAGACATATTTACAGTTCATTTGCAAAAATGAACTCATTTAGAAATTGATAGCAGCAACATAACTCAAAACATATAGCTAGAAGAGATTGAAATCCTTGCACTTTTGTATTCGTTACATTTCACACAGCATCTCAACTTTTGGGGAATTAGACTGACCGCTGCTGCCTCATCACTATCGAAGCTACCGCCTCACCAACACCGGAGCTACCGCCTCACCAACACCGGAGCTACCGCCTCACCAACACCGGAGCTCCTGCAACCCTCAACCTACTGTCTCCTTCCCCATAATCCTGTAGAATGTAAGCCCGCAAGGGCAGGGTCCTCGCCCCTCTGTATCAGTCCGTCATTGTTAGTTTGTTTACTGTATGTGATATTTGTAACTTGTATGTAACCCCTTCTCATGTACAGCACCATGGAATCAATGGTGCTATATAAATAAATAATAATAATAATTAGGGTTGTACATGTCCAAGCAGTGGTGGACAGAGATTAAAAAAGGGCCCCTGTGCAAGAACAGTATATGGACCCTTTGTTTTACAATAGTTCTGTTGAGGAGAGAAGCTGCTTGCTTATTTGGAGGTATAGATGTGCCCTCTTACTTATTGGGCCCTTGTGTACAAGCATTTCCTAGCAATACTTTCAAAACTTGCTTGGGGTTGAAGTTTCTCTCACCGGAAAATGCCGCAATATTGTATTGCAGTGATGGTTCAGTTACAGGAACTGTGCCTCCACCATCTCTTGCTGCTGCTTGTGGTTTGATACAATCGACATCCTGTTCTAATAGCTGGGATCAGAGAAATATAATAATAATAATAATACTGTTATCTATTAGCCTTACTGTCAATCTAACTGACCCTAAAAGATAGGGAGAAAAAAGGGGAACAGGCGCCGCGCACGATCTAAGTGTAATAAAAACTGTTTCTAAATTGCACGCTATAATAATTGCACTCACGAGAAACAGGCGAAATGAGGCATAAACAGGATCCTTTAGGAATCACAAGGAGGCGGACTGCAGCTCGACCAGCTGGACTCACGGAAGGCTTCAGACAACCGCGGTGAAAGCAATCAATCCACAAAGGAACACCCATATAGTTGTCGGTGCTTCCATCACAAGATTCTCGTGGATATCAAATATAATAATTTATTTAGGAGTTACAGGATAAAACAACTTGTTTTCACTCCAACATCCCAGAGTCTTCTTCAAGTTATTAAAAAATATATCATATGTAAAAGTATACCACATTTGCTTTGTACAGCTCTGGCAAAAATTAAGAGACCACTGCAAAATGTTCAGTTTGTCTGATTTTTCTCTTTATAGGTATATTTTTGAGTAAAATGTAAATTGTTCTTTTATTCTATAAACTACTGACAACATGTGTCCGAATTTCCAAGCAATAAATATTGTATTTATTTTCTGAAAATGAGAAATGGTCAAAATAAAAAAATGCATTGCTTGTAGACCTCAAATAATGCAAAAAAAATCAAGTTCATAGTCATTTAGAAACAACAATACTAATGTTTTAACTCAGGAAGAGTTCAGAAATCAATATTTTGTGGAATAACCATGTTTTTAATCACAGCTTTCATGCGTCTTGGCATGCTTTCCATTAATCTTTCACACTGCTTTTAGGTGACCTTATGTCACTCCTGGTACAAAAACTTAAGCAGTTCTTCTTTGTTTCATGGCTTGTGACTATCCATCTTACTCTTGATTACATTCCAGAAGTTTTCAATGGGGTTCAGGTCTGGAGATTGGGCTGGCCATGACAGGGATTTGATGTGGTGGTCCTTCATCCACACCTTGATTGACCTAGCTGTGTGGCATGGCACATTGACCTGCTGGAAAAAACAGTCCTCAGTGTTGGGGAACATTGCCTGAGCAGAAGGAATCAACTGTTTACCAGGATAATCTTGTATGCGGCTTGATTTATACAGTATATCCTTTCCAAAGAACAACCTGCCCAATTCCAGCCTTGCTGAAGCATCCCCAGATCATCACCGATCCTCCACCAAATTTCACAGTGGTTGCAAGACACCGTGGCTTGTATATCTCCAGGTCTCCGTCTAACCATTAGACAACAAGGTGTTGATCTGGACATTTAGAAGATGATAATAAAATGCCCTATTTGGGTTTTTTATTAATAAGGAACTGTTTTTCTTTTTGGCTCTATATCCCTTTTATATGGGCTTCATTAATAAAACTGTTATAATCCCTTAATTTTTCATAATATCTATTACCAGAGAGGATCCTTTCAGCCTCTTGGAGATAATCTTCTAGAACTATCTGGGTGTTCGTTTGTCAATTTATTAGCCTTACTGTATAATCCATCAGATGCTGCATCCAATAGTGACATTGGCACCTTGAGGCAATCTAAGTAATATAGTATAAAAAAAATGTACGTGCATCAAAATAAAAGATTGGAAAAAGTAACTTTCCCTATTCTCTCCATGTCTTCATTGTTTAAGGTAAAATGCACTTTGAAGAATGTTGTGTACAATACAGTTCTGTGTGATAAAATGTATGTGCACGTCTGCGCAAGGCCTAATATTGAAAATGCAATATTTCCATGTAAAGTAGCAGTAGAGTGGGTGCCAAGAATCTGTAGGGTGGGCCTCAGTCACCCTAGTCTTTAAGTTTATCTGAAACCTGTTAATAAAGTTGGTTAATGTGAAAAACAAGGGATGCAAACAGTATGAAGTAGACTAATAATTACTGATGGATTATACGGGACAAATACACAAAGCCTGCAATACAAAATCTGACAACCAAGGTAAAAAAAATTAAAATGTAAAAAAAAAAATATATATATAAGGTAAGGCTGTAAAATATTTTGAATATATTTTTCTTCCATCTGAAAGTGAGTTATACTGTTCAAATCTACTTTAGCCTGAGAAGGAATTACGGGAAAGAAATGCCAGCTATAATTGTAGTTAAACTTACTACACCTCCACATATATTTATATAAAACATAATAAGCCGAGCTGAGCACACCTATGCCAGTAAATGAGGAAATTTCATTAAACGACAAACTTCTAATATTGGAACATAAACTTTAATGCCCTGTCTATTGAAACCAGGACGGCTCCTGAGAGCTAGAACTCTATCAATTTCAAATGTAGCAACATGTCAGACTGATGTATTCAAAAAATAACCAAGGTAGAAAGTCAGACAAGCTAATATTCTCCCTCTATTGAATAAATGTAACTTTGTTCAGTGGCCACTTTATTCACTCCCTTGCTTCTGGTTTTGGTTATTTCATTACCATACAACAGCCAAAAGATGCATAAAACCACCAATCTTCTATAATGGATGTATTTTTTTCCCATCTGGATTATTTCAGTATATTGACCTTAAGGTCTAAACCACAGTTATTGCATATAGAGTCAGGGAGTTTATTTTACGTTATACAACTAATTGCAAATATTTGTGTGTTAAAATATAACATATTGATGTAAAACAATGCACACCTAGATAATAATGATAACATTCACATTAAAGGGACTCTGTCACCTGAATTTGGCGGGACTGGTTTTGGGTCATATGGGCGGAGTTTTCGGGTGTTTGATTCACCCTTTCCTTACCTGCTGGCTGCATGCTGGCTGCAATATTGGATTGAAGTTCATTCTCTGTCCTCCATAGTACACACCTGCACAAAGCAATCTTGTCTTGTGCAGGCGTGTACTATGGAGGACAGAGAATGAACTTCAATCCAATATTGCAGCCAGCATGCAGCCAGCGGGTAAGGAAAGGGTGAATCAAACACCTGAAAACTCCGCCCATATGACCCAAAACCAGTCCCGCCAAATTCAGGTGACAGGTTCCCTTTAACCACTTCTGAACTACCCATTGACATCGGGAGGTCTGCATTCTACTCTGCAGTGATTTTCTAAAATGTCACTGCATAGTAAAGAAGCTGTGCATGATCATGCAGTTGAGTGAGTGTGAAGTCGACTTTCAGATACGGCTGAGTTCCTCATAGAGAAGGCAGGAATGAGTTGCTATCGTCTCTGTCTTCCCAATCACTGTATACATAGCACCGAACGTGTACACAGTAATAGGATGTGCTGACAGTGCTTCTTTCTCATGACCCAGTGATCATATGGCTGATAAGTGTAGGGAGGCATTACAAACTGCTGAGTCCTAGGAGACTCAGTCATCTCTGCTATGCTGCTAGGAGGATGCATTTCCACTGTAACTAGGGCTAACAAATATCCCCAGGTCAAGGGGAAGTCAGATTAAAAATAAAGCACTTAAATGTTGAAATGCCACCCAAAGATCTTTTATGATCTTACATGGGAGACAATATGTACAATGAATGAAAAATAAATATAAACTAGGTAAAAAATAAATTAATGCTGCATGATCTGGTCTTCAGCCAGTATCTAAGAACAGTTACCAAGTGCTATTGGTGCATGGTGCATGTGGAGATAGATGATTAGGAGGGACCAGATTCTGAAGAAAATTTTGAAAAAAGGGAAAAAGGGAACAGTGAAGAGTTAGATGAAGTGATATGCCTGTCTAAACGGCGTAAGTGAGGTAATAGGCCTGTCTAACGAGATGCTTTTTAGAGCATGCTTAACCCTTTTCCGACGTTGGGCTCCCCCTGTTTGGTGCCGGCTTCGGCGCTGAACCCGCACCTTTCCAGGCACACTACACCTGATCTGTACAGCTGATATGTGCCCAATGTTAGGACTAGCGGAACGCACCAAATAATTAGAGAAAAGGAATAAGGTGCATTCACTGTTGTGAATTCAGCTTTTGGGCTCCCTCCGGTGGTTGTAGAGGGTAATGCAGTTGTGCCTGGACTGCAGGATTGGACAGGTGTATCTACTAATTGCAAGACTGACTGGGGTATATAGCTTTGCAGGACTTTTTAGTCCCTGCCAGTTGTCCATCAGCTTGCTGCTAAGGTACAGGGTATTTCATATTTTATTGTTCAGACTCCTGCCTTAGAACCTAAGATTCCCACTCCTGATTTATTCTTTGGTGACAGATCCAAATTTTTGAGTTTCAAAAATAACTGTAAACTGTTTTTTGCATTAAGACCCCGGTCTTCTGGTGATCCTATTCAGCAGGTTAAAATCATCATATCTCTGCTGCGTGGTGACCCACAGGATTGGCCATTTTCCCTGGAAACTGGCAATCCTGCTTTGCTTAATGTTGATTCTTTCTTTCAAGCATTGGGGTTATTGTATGATGAACCTAATTCTGTGGATCAGGCTGAGAAAATCTTGTTGGCCCTGTGTCAAGGTCGAGAAGCGGCAGAATCGTATTGCCAGAAATTTAGAAAATGGTCTGTACTGACTAAATGGACTGAATCCGTTAAAGATGTTATGGTGGGGTTCCCCACGCCTGCTCGTCTGAGTGATTCTATGTCTCTGGCCATTCAGATTGATCGGCGCTTGCGCGAGCGCAGAGTTGTGCACACTGTGGCGTTGTCCTCTGAGCGGAGCCCTGAGCCTATGCAGTGTGATAGGATTTTGTCTAGAGCTGACGTCAAAGATTCAGGCGTCAGAATAGGTTGCGTTTTTATTGCGGCGATTCTGCTCATGTTATTTCTAATTGCCCTAAGCGTACAGAGAGAATCGCTAGTTCTGTTACCATCAGCACTATACAACCTAAATTTCTGTTATCTGTGACCTTGATCTGCTCGTTGTCATCATTTTCTATCATGGCGTTTGTGGATTCAGGCGCCGCTCTGAACTTAATGGACTTAGAATTTGCCAGATGTTGTGGTTTTCCCTTGCAGCCTTTGCAGAACCCTATTCCTTTGAGGGGCATTGATGCTACACCGTTGGCTAAAAATAAACCTCAGTTTTGGACACAGCTGACCATGCGCATGGCGCCAGCCCATCAGGAAGATTGTCGTTTCCTGGTGTTGCATAATTTGCATGATGATATTGTGCTGGGTTTTCCATGGTTGCAGCTACATAATCCGGGGTTAGATTGGAAATCTATGTCTGTGACTAGTTGGGGTTGTCAGGGGGTTCATGGTCACATTCCTTTGATGTCAATTTCCTCTTCCCCCTCTTCTGAAATTCCTGAGTTTTTGTCAGACTTCCAGGATGTATTCGATGAGCCCAAATCCAGTTCCCTTCCACCGCATAGGGACTGTGATTGTGCTATTGACTTGATTCCAGGTTGTAAGTTCCCTAAGGGCTGACTTTTCAACCTGTCTGTGCCAGAACATGCCGCCATGCGGAGCTATATTAAGGAGTCTTTGGAGAAGGGGCATATTCGGCCATCTTCTTCACCGTTGGGAGCAGGGTTCTTTTTTGTTGCCAAGAAGGATGGTTCCTTGAGACCCTGTATTGATTATCGCCTCTTGAATAAGATCACGGTCAAATTTCAGTACCCTTTGCCTTTGCTTACTGATTTGTTTGCTAGGATTAAGGGGGCTAGCTGATTTACTAAGATTGACCTTCGAGGGGCATATAATCTTATTCGTATTAAGCAGGGTGACGAATGGAAAACTGCATTTAATACGCCCGAAGGCCATTTTGAATACCTTGTGATGCCATTCGGACTCTCTAATGCCCCATCTGTGTTCCAATCCTTCATGCATGATATCTTTCGGAGTTATCTTGATAAATTCATGGTTGTATATTTGGATGATATTTTGATTTTTTCCGATGATTGGGAGTCTCATGTGAAACAGGTTAGGATGGTATTTCAGATCCTCCGTAATAATGCTTTATTTGTGAAGGGGTCAAAGTGCCTCTTTGGAGTGCAGAAGGTTTCTTTTTGGGGTTTCATTTTTTCTCCCTCATCTATAGAAATGGATCCGGTTAAGGTTCAAGCCATTCATGATTGGATTCAGCCCACATCTGTGAAGAGCCTTCAGAAATTCTTGGGCTTTGCTAATTTTTATCGTCGTTTCATTGCCAACTTCTCCAGTGTGGTTAAACCTCTGACCGATTTGACAAAGAAAGGCGCTGATGTGAAGAATTGGTTCTCTGCGGCTGTTTCTGCCTTTCAGGAGCTTAAACGCCGATTTACTTCTGCCCCTGTGTTGCGTCAGCCAGATGTTTCTCTTCCGTTTCAGGTTGAGGTTGACGCGTCTGAGATTGGGGCAGGGGCCGTTTTGTCTCAGAGGAATTCTGATGGTTCCTTGATGAAACCGTGTGCCTTCTTTTCTCGGAAGTTTTCGCCTGCGGAATGCAATTATGATGTCGGCAATCGGGAATTGTTGGCTATGAAGTGGGCATTTGAGGAGTGGCGACATTGGCTTGAGGGGGTCAAGCACCGTATTGTGGTCCTGACCGATCATAAGAATCTGATTTACCTCGAGTCTGCCAAATGGCTGAATCCTAGACAGGCTCGATGGTCCCTGTTTTTCTCCCGTTTTGATTTTGTGGTCTCGTACATTCCTGGTACTAAGAATGTTAAGGCGGATGCCCTCTCTAGGAGTTTTTTTCCTGATTCCCCTGGGGTTCTTGAGCCGGTCGGCATTCTGAAGGAAGGGGTGATTCTTTCTGCCATCTCCCCTGATTTACGACGGGTTCTTCAGGAATTTCAGGCTAATAAACCTGACCGCTGTCCTGTGGGGAAACTGTTTGTTCCTGATAGATGGACTAGTAAAGTGATTTCTGAGGTTCATTGTTCTGTGTTGGCTGGCCATCCTGGGATTTTTGGTACCAGAAATTTGGTTGGTAGGTCCTTTTGGTGGCCTTCTTTGTCGCGTGATGTGCGTTCTTTTGTGCAGTCCTGTGGGACTTGTGCGCGGGCTAAGCCTTGCTGTTCCCGCGCTAGTGGGTTGCTTTTGCCACTACCGGTCACCGAGAGGCCCTGGACACATATTTCTATGGATTTTATTTCCGATCTTCCTGTTTCCCAAAGAATGTCGGTTATCTGGGTTGTCTGTGACCGATTTTATAAGATGGTTCATTTGGTGCCTTTGCCTAAATTGCCTTCTTCTTCTGATTTGGTTCTGTTGTTTTTTCAGCATGTGGTACGTTTGCATGGTATTCCGGAGAATATTGTGTCCGACAGAGGTTCCCAGTTTGTTTCTAGGTTTTGGCGGGCCTTTTGTGCCAAGCTGGGCATTGAGTTGTCTTTTTCTTCTGCATTTCATCCTCAGACAAATGGCCAGATTGAGCGAACTAATCAGACCTTGGAGACCTATTTGTGTCTGCTGATCAGGATGATTGGGTGGCTTTTTTGCCATTGGCCGAGTTTGCCCTTAATAACCAGGCTAGTTCGGCTACTTTGGTTTCGCCTTTTTTTTGTAATTTTGGTTTTCATCCTCGTTTTTTTTCTGGGCAGGTTGAGCCTTCTGACCTTCCTGGTGTGGATTCTGTGGTCAACAGGTTGCAGCAGATTTGGGCTCATGTGGTGGACAATTTGGTGCTGTCTCAGGAGGAGGCTCAACATTTTGCTAATTGTCGTCGGTGTGTTGGTTCCCGGCTTCGGGTTGTGGATCTGGTTTGGTTATCTTCCCGTCATGTTCCTATGAAGGTTTCTTACCCTAAGTTTAAGCCTCGATTTATTGGTCCTTATAGGATTTCTGAGATTATTAATCCGGTGTCCTTTCGCCTGGCGCTTCCGGCCTCTTTTGCTATTCATAATGCCTTCCATAGATCTTTGTTGCGGAACTATATGTGGAGCCCGTTGTTCCCTCTGTTGATCCTCCGGCCCCTGTGTTGGTCGATGGGGAGTTGGAATATGTTGTTGAGAAGATTTTGGATTCTCGTTTTTTGAGGCGGAAGCTTCAGTACCTTGTCAAATGGAAGGGTTATGGCCAGGAGGATAATTCTTGGGTTTCTGCCTTTGATGTCCATGCCGCTGATTTGGTTCGTACCTTTCATCGGGCTCATCCTGATCGGCCTGGGGGCTCTGGTGAGGGTTCGGTGACCCCTTCTCAAGGGGGTGGTACTGTTGTGAATTCAGCTTTTGGGCTCCCTCCGGTGGTTGTAGAGGGTAATGCAGTTGTGCCTGGACTGCAGGATTGGACAGGTGTATCTACTAATTGCAAGACTGACTGGGGTATATAGCTTTGCAGGACTCTTTAGTCCCTGCCAGTTGTCCATTGTTTTTGGAGGATTCACTTCCCTGCTGGTCTCTCCAGTTTGCTGTGCTTTTCTACAAAGATAAGTCCTGGCTTTGTTTTTGCTGTCCACCTGCTGTGAACCTTATAGTTCTGTGCATTTTCATGTTTGTCTTGTCCAGCTTTGTCTGTGAAGAATTTTTTGCAGCCAAGCTGAGTCTCTGGAGATGCAGATATACCCTCCATGTCTTTAGTTAGATGTGGTAATTTGTATTTTCTGTGGTGGATATTTTCTAGTGTTTTTTACTGACCGCATAGTACTCTGTTCTATTCTTTCTTTTTAGCTAGTATGGCCTCCTATGCTAAATTCTGATTTCATGTCTGCGTATGTTATTTCCCTCTCCTCTCACCGTCAATATTTGTGGGGGGCTATCTATCCTTTGGGGATTTTCTCTGAGGCAAGATAGGTTTCCTGTTTCTGTCTTTAGGGGAAGTTAGTTCTGAGGCTGTGCCGAGGGGTCTAGGGAGTGTTAGGTACCCCCCACGGTTACTTCTAGTTGCGCTGCTAGGTTCAGGGTTTGCGGTCAGTACAGGGACCACCTTCTCCAGAGTCCGTCTCATGCTGCTCCTAGGCCACCAGATCATAACAGTTCACAGCCCAGGGTCCACCGTGCAGAGATGGAACCTGCTGCTAAGAAATGATGGACTTTATGGCGGTACAATGAGAATACACACACAGGTTAGCTTCACCCTGTGTGAAAGAAGCGAACCCTGTTGCGTCACAGGGCCGTAGTACCGCATGTAACAGAAATAATAATAATAAAGTAGCATGAGAGTGCATGCGGTGACGCACTGACGGATGCCACTAACCACCCAGACTTGGGTTTGGAAAGCGCGGTGATAGCGCATGGCGCCGCACTGGCGGTCACAGCAATAGACGCTGTTTGTGTACTATGTTTGTAAAGTTGGGCGCAAGATTACAATCATCCTCCTTATGCGAGCATTCAAACACAAGGGATGGGATGATTAAAGAGCAACTTTCACTCACAACACACACACATAAACAAGTGTATACTAGCGCATGGCCGTGAGGCCATGCGAACCTTTTATAGCTGCAGCAAGTTCAGGACCTTCCTAGAGGACCAATGAGCACTGCTACAGTAACTGAGCAACTTCAGGACCTTTCTGGAGGACCAATAGGAGCTACTGCAGTACCTGAGCATGTGACCCCAGACGTCCACTGAGAGGTCTTCCTTTGGGCATGCTCAAAAGGGGAAAAGCAGGACTTAGTCCCAGAGACGTCTGCTGGCCGCTGATCAGTACAGGCTACAATGGCAGAGCTTGGAAAGGCAGCAGTAACCCTTTGCACAGAACCAGACTGAGCGAGACGCTGGGACCGACATCTCCGCTGAGCAGGCTCCACTGAGGCTGATGCAGAATAACAGACCGCAGCAGACAAGGTTTGAGATTCCCCCTGTGCAGCAGCAGGAACTCGACTCCTAACACCCGCAACAGCCATGGGTGGAATCATGATCCACCCTCGGCTGTTAACTAGTTAAATGCCACTGTCAATCTCTGACAGCTGCATTTAACTTGCGCTTACCGGAAACGAATCACTAATCCCGCCCATCGGTGATCCCGTCACATGATTGCAGGTCACTCATGGGTTGGCATGAAATCCAGACGTCTGAAGCAGACCTCTATGGTTGTCATTGCCAGATTGCTATGAGCGCCAGCCCTTGGTCGGAGCTCATAGCAAGAGAGCATTTCTGAAAACACAGGCGATCTGATCATTGCCTGTGTGAAGCAGAGATGATCAAAGTACAGCAGCTTCTAGTCTCCAATGGAGACTATTGAAGCATTCAAAAAGTACAAAAAAGGTTTTAAAAAATATATAAAAGTTCAAATCACCACGCTTTCACCCCATTCAAAATAAAACAATAAAAAAATCAAATATACACATATTTGGTATCGCCGCATTAACTACTGCCCTATCAATATAAGAAAAAGAATTAAACTGCTAAAAAAACGGCAAAACGGGAAAAAAATTAAAAATGCCGGAATTATGTTTATTTGGTCGCCGCTACATTGCAACAAAATGCAATAACGAGAGATCAAAAGATTGTATCTATACCAATATGGTATCAATAAAAACGTAAGCCCTCACCCAGCCCCAGATCACGAAAAATGGAGATGCTACAGGTCTTGGAAATGGTGCCACTTTTTTTTAATTTTTTAATTTTTTACAAATTTTGGAATTTTTTTTACCACTTAAATAAAAAAGAACTTAGACATGTTTGGTGTCTGTGAACTCATAATGATATAGGTATATAACGTGACACAACCGATGTAGGTGCTCATGTATGGTCCCAAACAAAAATGTATAATAATTAATAAACTTGGCACTCCATGGATGAATAAGAAGTAGTTTTTATCCCCTTTCTGTCATCAGATGTAATATTCCGTCCATTTGACCATAGGCTGAATATTAAATCATCGTGATCGCTCACGCACACGGGGGATGCGTGGTGGATGGCCGCCGGGTGTTTGCTGATTCTGACAGCTGACACCCGGCACTAGGCGCCAGGAGTGGTCAAAGACCACTCCCAGCACTTTAACCCCCGAAATGTTGCAATAGAACACCATCGCAGCATTCCGGAAGCCGACAGAGCTGCCAGCCCCTCTGCCTTTGCATTGGAGACCCCATGGCATGACGCAGGGTCCCGATCGTGGCCATGGTGACCCAATATCGTCATGACGATATTCAGGCCACCAGAGCTAGGAAACTTCCTGATCATGCACTGTGCATGATCAGCAAGTCTCTCTGTTAGTGCAGAGCTGAGACTTTCTCTAGCATGCAGATGCTGCTTCATCTCCATGCTATAGAATCAATCAACCTCCAAAAAATGATAGTCCCATAGTGGGACAAAGTAAAAAAGTTAGAAAAAAAGTAAATACATTTTTTAAATAAATGTAAAAATATATATTTAAAAAAAAATAAATAAAATAATAATAATAATAAAATCAATATATATTCTATCTCTAAATAATCGTGCTGCTCACAAAATTAGAATATCATCTTTATATATTATATAAAGTCATTGCAAAAAGAGTGATAAATTTCAATTGTTTATTTCTGTTAATGTTGATGATTATGGCTGGCAGCCAATGAAAACCCAAAAGTCATTATCTCAGTAAATTTAAATACTTTATAACACCAGCAGAAAAATGATTTTCATATCTGAAATGTTGGTCTACTGAAATGTATGTTCAGTAAATGCACTCAATACTTGGTTGGGGCTCCTTTCCCATCAATTACTGCATCAATGCGGCATGGTATGGAGGCGATGAGCATGTGGCACTGCTGAGGTGTTATGGAACCCCAGGTTGCTTTGATATCTGCCTTCAGCTCATCTGCATTGTTGCGTCTGGTGTCTCTCATCTTCCTATTGATAATACCCCATAGATTCTCTATGGAGTTAAGGCCAGGTGAGTTTGCTGCCCAATCAAGCACAGTGATACTGTTGTTTCTAAACCAGGTATTGGTACTTTTGGCAGTGTGGACAGGTGCCAAGTCCTGCTGGAGAATTAAATTTCCATCTCCAAATAGCTTGTCGGCAGAAGGAAGCATGAATTGCTCTAAAATTTCCTGGTAGATGGCTGCGCTGACTTTAGTCTTGATAAAACACAGTGGACCTACACCAGCAGATGACATGGCTCCCTAAACATTCACTGATTGTGGAAACGTCACACTAGACTTCAAGCAGCTTGGATTGTGTGCCGCTCCACTCTTCTTCCAGACTCTGTGACCTTGATTTCCTCATGAAATGTACAATTTACTTTCATCTGAAAACAACACCTTGGACCACTAAGCAACAGTCCAGTTCTTTTTCTCATTGGCCTAGGTAAGACGCTTCTAGCATTGTCGATTGATCATGAGTGGCTTGACACAAGGAATGCGACACTTGTAGCCCATGTCCTGGATACGTCTGTGTGTGGTGGCTCTTGAAGCAATGACTCCAGCAGCCGTACACTCTTTGTGAAGCTTCCCCAAATTTTATAGTGTCTTTTTCTTAACAATCCTTTCAAGGCTGCGGTTATCCCAATTGCTTGTGCACCTTTTTCTACCATACTTTTTCCCTCCACTCAACTTTCCATTAATATGCTTAGATACAGCACTCTGTGAATAGCCAGCTTCTTTAGCAATGACTTTTTGTGGCTTACCCTCCTTGTGGAGTATGTCAATGATGGCCTTCTGGACATCTGTCAAGTCAGCAGTCTTCTCCATGATTGTGGAGCCTACTGAAACAGAATAAAGGACCTTTTTTAATCTCTTAGGAAGCCTTTGCAGGTGTTTTTTTTTAATCTTTCTAATTTATTGAATTAATGACTTTTGGGTTTTCTGAACAGAGGCCAGATGGAGTCCAGAGTAACTCTGCTGACTCGTTATAGTGAATGGATCCCCCAGAGTTTTCATCCCGTAGAATGTAAGTCCGCAAGAACAGGGTCCTCTCCCATCTGTACCAGTCTGTTATCGTAAATTTGTGTACTGTAAATGATATCTATAACCCTGTATGTAACCCCTTTCTCATTTACAGCACCATGGAATTAATGGTGCTATATAAATCAATAATAATAATCTGAATCACATCACTCGGAAATTTAGATGGAAACCCCAAAGTAAGTGCTCAGGGTAGAGCTCTGGATAAATGTGATTTCAAACATTATGTAAAATGTTCCAAATAAAAGCATCAACTCAATTCACAAAAAAAGCAATCCCTCACTCAGGTCCGCCATCTGTTAATGGAAATATAGGGGGCTTCCATGTTACTGGTAGCACAAAGGCTCTGGAAAAGCTAAATGGCTCCTCACCCGCCAAAAGAAATTCAGCAAATTCTCTGCTCCCAAATCCAAATGCCCCCCTCTCTTCTGAGCCCCACAGTATTCCTAAACCACATATTGCATCCACGTTTGGCATTTCTGAAGTGATGAGAGCCCGCCTAACTTATGAGTGCATGCCTCCAGAAGCACACGTTGGGCATAGCGTACTGCTGACTAAAACGGCAGTTTGGAATTTTCACTTGGCAACCTGCATTGCTGCTTGTTTCTGGAAAATACCCATGAAGTCAAAATCGTCACTACACCTATAGATAAATTCCCCAAGGGCTGTAGTTTCCCTAATGGGGTCACTTGAGGGGGTATTCTGCTTTTCTAGCAATTGGGGGCTCTGTATATGGAGTTCGCAAACTGTTGTAGGAAAATCTGCACTCCAGGAGGCATATCGAGCTCTGTTCCTCCCGAGTCTCTCTGTATGGCTAAGTAGTACTGTACATCCACATATGGGGTATTGCCATGTTCAGTAGAAATTGTGGGACAAATTTTGGTGCCATTTTTACTCACTGCCCAATGGTACAAAATTCTATGACACACCCAGGGTGTCAATTAGATCACTGCACATTGAGAGGTGTAGTTCCTAAAATTGGGTCACTTATTGGGGGTTCTGCTGTTGTGGCACCTCATGGGCTCTCTCAGTGGGTCATGGCACCTGCAAACCATAACAGTAAAATCTGGTGCTCCTTGCCTTCTGAACTTTGCACTGTGTCTGAAAAATATTTCCCGATTACATGTGGGGTATTAGCGCACTCAGGATAAAACGGACCTCAGTTTGTTGTAAAAAAAATTCCTATTAGCCCTTAGAAAAAATTAAATTTTGGGGCTAAAGCAACATTTTAGTAATAGAAATTTAATTTATGCTTTCTTCACTGCTCAGTGGTATAAAATTGTGTGAGGCATATGTGGTGTCAATATGATCACTGCACCCTTAGATGAATTCATTGGCGAGTGTAGTTTGTAAAATGAGTTCACATATAGGGGGTTTCTGTTTTCCTGGCACCTCAGGCACCTCAGGGGGTCTGCCAATGTGACATGGCACCCTCAAACCATTCCAGCAAAAGCTGAACTCCAATATGGCACCTCTTCCATTCTGAGCTTTGTACTGTGCCTCAAAAGTAGTATTCCCGTACATACGGAGTATCGGCGCACTCAAGAGAAATTGCACAACAAATTGTATGGTGCACTTTCTCTTGTTACCCTTATGAAAATGCAAAATTTGAAGCTAAAGTAACATTTTTGTGAGGAAGATGTGATTTTATTATTTTCACGGCTCAACTTTATAAACTTCTGTGAATCACCTAGAGTTTCAAAGTGCTCATCACACATCTAGATAAGTTCCTTAGGGGGTCTAGTTTCCAAAATGGGGTCACTTGTGGAGGGTTCCACTGTTTAGGCACATCAGTGGCTCTCCAAATGTGACACGGTGTCCAATCTCAATTCCAGCCAATTTTGCGTTGAAAAAGTCAAATGGCGCTCCTTCCCTTCCGAGCTCTGCCATGTGCTCAAAGAGTCATTTACCCTCACATATGGGGGGTATAAGCAGACTTAGGACAAATTGCACAATAACTTTTTGTGTCCAATTTCTCCTGTTACCCATGGTAAAATAAAAAATTGGGGGCTAAAATATCATTTTTGTGGAAAAAATATGATTTTTGATTTTCACGGCTCTACGTTTTAAACTTCTGTGAATCACCTAGGGGTTCAAAGTGCTCATCACGCATCTAGATAAGTTCCTTAGGGGGTCTAGTTTGCAAAATGGGGTCACTTGTGGGGGTTTCCACTGTTTAGGCACATCAGTGGCTCTCCAAACGTGACACGGTGTCCAATCTCAATTCCAGCCAATTTTGCGTTAAAAAAGTCAAATGGCGCTCCTTCCCTTCCGAGCTTTGCCATGCACTCAGACAGTCATTTATCATCACATATGGGGTATAAGCATACCCCATGGAAAAATAAAAAATTGGGGGCTAAAATATCATTTTTGTGGAAAAAATGATTTTTGATTTTCACGGCTCTACGTTTTAAACTTCTGTGAAGCACTTCGGGGTTCAAAGTGCTCACCACACATGTAGATAAGTTCCTTTGGGGGTCTAGTTTCCAAAATGGGGTCACTTGTGGGGGGATCCATTGTTGGGGCACATCAGCCGCTCTGCAAACGCAACATGGCGTCTGATCTCAATTCCAGCCAATTCTGCGTTGAAAAAGTCAAACGGTGGTCCTTCCCTTCCAAGCTTTGCCATGCGCCCAAACAGTGGTTTACCCCCACATATGGGGTATCAACATACTCAGGACGAATTGCACAACAACTTTAGGTGTCCAATTTCTCCTGTTTCCTTTGGGAAAATAAAAAAATTGGATCTGAAGTAAATTTGCAGTGCTATCTCAGACAGGTCACACCGCTGCTGTGCCCTGTCATTGGTGTGGTCCAATGCACCAATCAGAGCTGGCTCTTGTGACACTGGCATTGCAAGGCAACAGCCTTGGATTGGTGCTCTCACAGCTCAAGACACAACCAGGTCACAGTGCGGTCACACTGCGGCTGTGCCCTGTGATTGGCGCGTTCAATGTAATCAGTGGATCCAGGCGATGCCTCTCATTGCCATCATCGATCACACCAATCAGTGTGGGTTCAGGCGATGTCTGGTGCTGCCATGCAGCAGCCAATGATCAGTGCTCTTGAAGCACCGATTATAGGCTGGGACATCAGTGTTTCAGGCAATTTGATTGCCTGTAAAACTGAAAAATGCTGTGATTGGCTGTTCAGAACTGAACAGCCAATCACAGCGTTCGTGGTTGCAGGAGGGCGGCGACACCCCCCAGAGGTATGAGGGTGTTAGGGCTAGCGGAACGCACCAAATAATAAGACTGATAGTGTACGGTGCGTTCGTAGCCCGGGTGTTGTGAATTCTGTGGCAGAGCTCCCTCCTGTGGTTACAAGTGGTACTTCGGCTGATTCTCTCTGGGAGCTTCCGTTTGTGGAGGAAACTGGTACTGCTGCTTCTGAGTTTCCTCCCTCAGGTGATCTGGTGAGGTCGTTAGGTGCTTCTCTACTTAACCCCACCTAATGCTTTGATTCATGCTTCCTGTCAATGTTCCAGTGTTGGACTTGTGTTTCTCTGGATCATTCCTGTGGCCTGCTGCTCTGCATAGCTAAGTGCTTCTTTGCTATTTGTTGCTATTTTTTCTGTCCAGCTTGTCCATTTTGTTTTGCTGGAAGCTCTGGGACGCAAAGGGTGTACCTCCGTGCCGTTAGTTCGGTACGGAGGGTCTTTTTGCCCCTTTGCGTGGTTTTCTTTAGGGTTTTGTGTAGACCGCAAAGTTATCTTTCCTATCCTCGTTCTGTCTAGAATATCGGGCCTCACTTTGCTGAATCTAATTCATCCCTACGTTTGTCTTTTCATCTTACTCACAGTCATTATATGTGGGGGGCTGCCTTTTCCTTTGGGGTATCTCTCTGAGGCAAGGTAGGCTTGTTTTTTCTGTCTTCAGGCTAGTTAGTTTCTCAGGCTGTGCCGAGTTGCATAGGGAGCGTTAGGCGCAATCCACGGCTGCCTCTAGTTGTGTTTGGAGAGGATCAGGGATTGCGGTCTGCAGAGTTCCCACGTCTCAGAGCTCGTTCTATTATTTTGGGTTATTGTCAGATCACTGTATGTGCTCTGACCTCCATGTCCATTGTGATACTGAATTGCCTATCATAACAGTACAGGAAGCCAAAAGTACTAATGATTCTCAATAGAGGGAAAAAAGAAGTTCTGAGACCATTTTTTTTTCTTGGCTTTGTGTTTTGTCTTTTTTTTCCCCTAGACATTTGGGTGGTTCAGTACACAGGTGTAGCAATGGACATTAGAAGTCTGTCTTCATTTGTGGATCAGCTCTCGGCAAGAGTACAAAAGATTCAAGACACTATTGATCAGAAATCTATGTTAGAACCAAGAATTCCTATTCCTGATTTGTTTTTTGGAGATAGAACTAAGTTCCTGAGTTTCAAAAATAATTGTAAGTTATTTCTGGCCTTGAAACCTCGTTCCTCTGGTGATCCAGTTCAACAGGTTTTGATTATTATTTCTTTTTTGCGCGGCGACCCTCAGGACTGGGCATTTTCTCTTGCGCCAGGAGATCCTGCATTAAGTAATATCAATGTGTTTTTCCTGGCGCTCGGATTGCTGTACGATGAGCCTAATTCAGTGGATCAGGCAGAAAAGAATTTGCTGGCTCTTTGTCAGGGTCAGGATGAGATAGAGGTATATTGCCAGAAATTTAGAAAATGGTCAGTGCTCACTCAATGGAATGAATCTGCGCTGGCAGCTATGTTCAGAAAGGGTCTCTCTGAAGCCCTTAAGGATGTCATGGTGGGATTTCCTATGCCTGCTGGTTTGAATGAGTCTATGTCTTTGGCTATTCAGATCGGTCGACGCTTGCGTGAGCGTAAATCTGTGCACCATTTGGCGGTATTACCTGAGCTTAAACCTGAGCCTATGCAGTGCGATAGGACTTTGACCAGAGTTGAACGGCAAGAACACAGATGTCTGAATGGGCTGTGTTTCTACTGTGGTGATTCCACTCATGCTATCTCTGATTGTCCTAAGCGCACTAAGCGGTTCGCTAGGTCTGCCACCATTGGTACGGTACAGTCAAAATTTCTTCTGTCCGTTACCTTGATCTGCTCTTTGTCATCATATTCTGTCATGGCGTTTGTGGATTCAGGCGCTGCTCTGAATTTGATGGACTTGGAATATGCTAAGCGTTGTGGGTTTTTCTTGGAGCCCTTGCAGTGTCCTATTCCATTGAGAGGTATTGATGCTACGCCTTTGGCCAAGAATAAGCCTCAATACTGGACCCAGCTGACCATGTGCATGGCTCCTGCACATCAGGAGGATATTCGCTTTCTGGTGTTGCATAATCTGCATGATGTGGTCGTGTTGGGGTTGCCATGGCTACAAGCCCATAATCCAGTATTGGATTGGAAATCCATGTCGGTGTCCAGCTGGGGTTGTCAGGGGGTACATGGTGATGTTCCATTTTTGTCAATTTCGTCATCCACCCCTTCTGAGGTTCCAGAGTTCTTGTCTGATTACCGGGATGTATTTGATGAGCCCAAGTCCGATGCCCTACCTCCGCATAGGGATTGTGAATGTGCTATCAATTTGATTCCTGGTGGTAAATTCCCAAAAGGTCGACTGTTTAATTTATCCGTGCCTGAGCACACCGCTATGCGCAGTTATGTGAAGGAATCCCTGGAGAAGGGGCATATTCGCCCGTCATCGTCGCCATTAGGAGCAGGGTTCTTTTTTGTAGCCAAAAAGGATGGTTCGCTGAGACCTTGTATAGATTATCGCCTTCTTAATAAGATCACTGTTAAATTTCAGTACCCCTTGCCTTTGTTATCTGATTTGTTTGCTCGGATTAAGGGGGCTAGTTGGTTCACCAAGATTGATCTTCGTGGTGCGTATAATCTGGTGCGAATCAGGCGAGGCGATGAATGGAAAACTGCATTTAATACGCCCGAGGGTCATTTTGAGTATCTAGTGATGCCATTCGGACTTGCCAATGCTCCATCAGTGTTTCAGTCCTTTATGCATGACATCTTCCGAGAGTACCTGGATAAATTCCTGATTGTGTACTTGGATGACATTTTGATCTTCTCGGATGATTGGGAGTCTCATGTGAAACAGGTCAGAACGGTTTTTCAGGTCCTGCGTGCTAATTCTTTGTTTGTGAAGGGATCAAAGTGTCTCTTTGGTGTGCAGAAGGTTTCATTTTTGGGGTTCATCTTTTCCCCTTCTACTATCGAGATGGATCCTGTTAAGGTCCAAGCCATCCATGATTGGACTCAGCCGACATCTCTGAAAAGTCTGCAAAAGTTCCTGGGCTTTGCTAATTTTTATCGACGCTTCATCTGCAATTTTTCTAGTATTGCCAAACCATTGACCGATTTGACCAAGAAGGGTGCTGATTTGGTCAATTGGTCTTCTGCTGCTGTGGAAGCTTTTCAAGAGTTGAAGCGTCGTTTTTCTTCTGCCCCTGTGTTGTGTCAACCTGATGTTTCTCTTCCGTTCCAGGTCGAGGTTGATGCTTCTGAGATTGGAGCAGGGGCTGTTTTGTCGCAGAGAGGTTCTGATTGTTCAGTGATGAAACCATGCGCTTTCTTTTCCAGGAAGTTTTCGCCTGCTGAGCGGAATTATGATATGGGCAACCGAGAGTTGCTGGCCATGAAGTGGGCATTCGAGGAGTGGCGTCATTGGCTTGAAGGAGCTAAGCATCGCGTGGTGGTATTGACTGATCATAAGAACCTGACTTATCTCGAGTCTGCTAAGCGTTTGAATCCTATACAGGCTCGTTGGTCGCTGTTTTTCGCCCGTTTTGACTTTGTGATTTCGTACCTTCCGGGCTCTAAAAATGTGAAGGCGGATGCTCTGTCTAGGAGTTTTGTGCCCGACTCTCCGGGTTTATCTGAGCCGGCGGGTATCCTCAAGGAAGGAGTAATTGTGTCTGCCATCTCCCCTGATTTGCGGCGGGTGCTGCAAAAATTTCAGGCTAATAAACCTGATCGTTGTCCAGCGGAGAAACTGTTTGTCCCGGATAGGTGGACAAATAAAGTGATCTCTGAGGTTCATTGTTCGGTGTTGGCTGGTCATCCTGGAATCTTTGGTACCAGAGAGTTAGTGGCTAGATCCTTTTGGTGGCCATCTCTGTCACGGGATGTGCGTTCTTTTGTGCAGTCCTGTGGGATTTGTGCTCAGGCTAAGCCCTGCTGTTCTCGTGCCATTGGGTTGCTTTTGCCCTTGCCGGTCCCGAAGAGACCTTGGACACATATCTCTATGGATTTTATTTCAGATCTTCCCGTCTCTCAAAAGATGTCAGTCATTTGGGTGGTCTGTGATCGCTTTTCTAAGATGGTCCATCTGGTACCCTTGTCCAAGTTGCCTTCCTCCTCTGATTTGGTGCCATTGTTCTTCCAGCATGTGGTTCGTTTGCATGGCATTCCAGAGAATATCGTTTCTGACAGAGGTTCCCAGTTTGTTTCGAGGTTTTGGCGAGCCTTTTGTGGTAGGATGGGCATTGACTTGTCTATTTCCTCGGCTTTTCATCCTCAGACTAATGGCCAGACCGAACGAACCAATCAGACCTTGGAAACCTATCTGAGATGCTTTGTTTCTGCCGATCAGGATGACTGGGTGTCCTTTTTGCCTTTGGCTGAGTTCGCCCTTAATAATCGGGCCAGCTCGGCTACCTTGGTTTCGCCATTTTTCTGCAATTCTGGGTTCCATCCTCGTTTCTCTTCAGGACAGGTTGAGTCTTCGGACTGTCCTGGTGTGGATACTGTGGTGGACAGGTTGCAGCAGATTTGGACTCATGTAGTGGACAATTTGACCTTGTCCCAGTAGAAGGCTCAACGTTTCGCTAATCGCAGACGCCGTGTGGGTCTTCGACTTCGTGTTGGGGATCTGGTTTGGTTATCTTCTCGTCATATTCCTATGAAGGTATCCTCTCCGAAGTTTAAACCTCGTTTCATTGGTCCTTATAGGATTTCTGAGGTTATTAATCCTGTGTCTTTTCGTCTGACCCTCCCAGATTCTTTTTTCATACATAACGTCTTCCATAGGTCATTGTTGCGGAGATACGTGGCACCTATGGTTCCATCTGTTGACCCTCCTGCCCCGGTTTTGGTGGAGGGGGAATTGGAGTATATTGTGGAGAAGATTTTGGATTCTCGTGTTTCAAGACGGAAACTCCAGTATCTGGTTAAATGGAAGGGTTATGCTCAGGAGGATAATTCCTGGGTTTTTGCCTCTGATGTCCATGCTCCCGATCTTGTTCGTGCCTTTCATGTGGCTCATCCTGGTCGGCCTGGGGGCTCTGGTGAGGGTTCGGTGACCCCTCCTCAAGGGGGGGGGGACTGTTGTGAATTCTGTGGCAGAGCTCCCTCCTGTGGTCACAAGTGGTACTTTGGCTGATTCTCTCTGGGAGCTTCCGTTTGTGGAGGAAACTGGTACTGCTGCTTCTGAGTTTCCTCCCTCAGGTGATCTGGTGAGGTCGTTAGGTGCTTCTCTACTTAACCCCACCTAATGCTTTGATTCATGCTTCCTGTCAATGTTCCAGTGTTGGACTTGTGTTTCTCTGGATCATTCCTGTGGCCTGCTGCTCTGCATAGCTAAGTGCTTCTTTGCTATTTGTTGCTATTTTTTCTGTCCAGCTTGTCCATTTTGTTTTGCTGGAAGCTCTGGGACGCAAAGGGTGTACCTCCGTGCCGTTAGTTCGGTACGGAGGGTCTTTTTGCCCCTTTGCGTGGTTTTCTTTAGGGTTTTGTGTAGACCGCAAAGTTATCTTTCCTATCCTCGTTCTGTCTAGAATATCGGGCCTCACTTTGCTGAATCTATTTCATCCCTACGTTTGTCTTTTCATCTTACTCACAGTCATTATATGTGGGGGGCTGCCTTTTCCTTTGGGGTATTTCTCTGAGGCAAGGTAGGCTTGTTTTTTCTGTCTTCAGGCTAGTTAGTTTCTCAGGCTGTGCCGAGTTGCATAGGGAGCGTTAGGCGCAATCCACGGCTGCCTCTAGTTGTGTTTGGAGAGGATCAGGGATTGCGGTCTGCAGAGTTTCCATGTCTCAGAGCTCGTTCTATTATTTTGGATTATTGTCAGATCCCTGTATGTGCTCTGACCTCCATGTCCATTGTGATACTGAATTGCCTATTATAACACCCGGGGTCCACCGTGCAGAGATGGAACCTGCTGCTGAGTAATGACGGACTATATGGCGGTACTCATAAGTATACTCGCGTGGGTTAAACTTCACCCAACGTGAAGGAAGCGATCCTGTTGCGTCACAGGATCGTGGTACCGCACATAGAAGGCGAGCAAGCAGTCAGCGAACTTAACCCCAACTAGGATTGAAGTCCGATTAGACCACTTGCTGACACAACACCGCAACAGGGTGTGTTAGGCAACTCTTATAATTAGAGCACCGAAGTGCGAACTGTGCCGTGCTGGCAGGCACCACTAAGCACCCAGACGTGGGTCAGGAAGCGCACTACTGGCGCGTGGCGCCGCACTGGCGGTCACAGCAATAGACGCTGATACGTGTGTGACACGTTGAGTGATTTGTCGGGCGCTAGATAGCAGCCATACTCCATACGCGAACAGTCATACAATAGGGTAGGGGTATTTAATGAACGACTTGCACTCACAACAAACACACGTATTCAATTGTACACTAGCGCATGGCCGTGCGGTCATGCGCAGTTTATATAATTGCAGGACAGGAAGTGGCCACAGAAACTTTGCCCTTCCAAGACCTGCCAAGAGGACCAATGGAATGCGCTGCAGAGCCAGAGCACATGACCCTCAATCTCCAACGGGAGATCTTGCTCTGGGCATGCTCAGTGTGCGCAAACAAGGACTTAGTCCCAGGGAAGTCCGCTCGCCGCTGACCAGCACTGACTTTAATGGCAGGAGCTGAAGAAGCAGCAGTAACTCTCTGTACATAGTGAGAGTGAGCAAGACACTGGGAGCGACGTCCCTGCTGAGCAGACTCCACTGCGGCTGGAGGAGAATGGGAGACCGCAGCGGAGACGGATCGAGATTCCCCCTGTGCAGCAGAGGAAACTCGACTCCTAACAGAGGGTGCCTGAATTTTAATGTGATCATCGCTACTTCGGTCGCAGTGTTAAATAAGTGACGTAATTATCCGTCACTGGTCAAATAGGCCCAGGGCACATGGACGGGTCACTACGTCTAATGTCAGAAAGGGTTTAATAATATGGAGACCGATAAGGGCTCATTCACATTTCAAAGAGTCAAGTATGTGCGTTAGCTTTATTTTTCAGAGAACAGATACTCATTAGAATCTATGGACATTTTCACGTCACATAGACTTGTCCGTTTCTGATCCAAGTCATTGATTAAAATTACCTATATAAGTTTATGGATCAATTAAAAATCATTGCCAGCACATGGATGCCATTCATCTGCAATCTGTGGGCTCTACATTTTATAACAGAATATCACTGATGAAACTTCAAATGGTAAAAACTGAAACACTAGACAAATGCTGATGAAAATCAGATCAGTAACATTTATGTAAATCGGATCGGTGTTTACGTATCACAATATTACTGACTGAATGTCTTAAATTGCTAAAGGGATATGTTTGCTAGATAAGGTAAAACATATAGTACCAATTTTCCAATTAAAATAATAAAACATTTATTCCTGTGGCTAGATATTACTGCTACATATTTGTTATGGAGTCTCTGGTGATTTTTTTAATCCCTTTTCTAATGTGTTTATTGCTCGTTAAAACTGGCGATTCATGGTGACTAGTCTGCATAATACAAGGAATATCTCAGCTGGTTTATGCAAGAAGACACTGACAGTAAGGCTCCCTCCAAATGTCCATGTTTCCGGTATGTCTGGCATCCATTTTCACATGTACACATACACACCCATGATAATCTATGGTGCTGCTTACATGTCACACGGAATGTGAACCACACAGAGACATGTCCATTTTTTTTTTACAGGCAGCAAGGATCACGTGGATCCCTAAAAGTCTATGGGTCCTTGGTATGCACATACCGTACATCGATGACATCTGTGTGCCGTCCCTGTGACATGATCCACAATGTAACGTGTTGTGAATTCTGTGGTCAAGCTCCCTCTTGTGGTCATGAGTGGTACTTCGGCTGGTTCTGTCCATGAGCTTCCTCTGGTGGATGTGAGTGGGGCTGCGGCTTCTGAGTTTCCTTCCTCAGGTGACGAGGTTAAGTCGTTAGGTGCTGCTCTATTTAACTCCACCTAGTTCTTTGTTCCTAGCCTCCAGTCAATGTTCCAGTATTGGTCTTGCTCTCTCCTGGATCGTTCTTGTGGCCTGTCTGCCCTGCATTAGCTAAGTTCTGCTTGTGTTACTTTTGTTTGCTATTTTTTCTGTCTAGCTTGCTATATTAGTTTGTCTTGCTTGCTGGAAGCTCTGGGATGCAGAGGGAGCACCTCCTTACCGTTAGTCGGTGCGGAGGGTCTTTTTGCGCCCTCTGCATGGTTGTTTGTAGGTTTTTGTGCTGACCGCAAAGCTATCTTTCCTATCCTCGGTGTTAGGAGTCGAGTTTCCTCTGCTGCACAGGGGGAATCTCGATCTATCTCTGCTGCGGTCTCCCATTCTTCTCCAGCCGCAGTGGAGTCTGCTCAGCAGGGACGTCGATCCCAGCGTCTCGCTCAGTCTGACTCTGTGCGAAGAGTTACTGCTGCTTTTCCTGCTTCTGCCATTGAAGCCAGTGCTGGGCAGCGGCGAGTGGACGTTTCTGGATCTAAGTCCTGCTTTTCTCTGTCTGAGCATGCCCAGGGCAGGATCTCCCGTTGGAGATCGAGGGTCACATGCTCAGGTACTGCAGCACATCCCATTGGTCCTTTTGGCAGGTCCTGAAAGGGCAAAACTTCTGTAGCTGTTTCCTGTGCTGCAGCTATATAAACTGCGCATGACCGCACGGCCATGCGCTAGTATTGTCTTGTAAATATGTGTGTGTGTTGTGAGTGAAAGTCGCTCTTTAAATAACCCTCCCTATTGAATGATTGTTCGCGGAAGGTGTATGTTTGCTATCTAGCGCCCGACTTATCCAACAGCATGTAACACACATTACAGCTACCAGTTGCTGTGTTCGCCTGTACGGCGCCGTGCGCTTGCTCTGCGCTTTCCTGACCCAAGCCTGGGTGGTTAGTGGCGTCCGTCAGTGCGGCACCGCACGCACTCTTGTGCCTTTATATTATTATTTAGCTTCCTTACACACCCAGTTGCGGTGTTGTGCCAGCAAGTGTCTAATCGGACTTCAATCCTAGTTGGGGTTGAGTTCGCTGACTTCTTGCTCGCGCTCTATGTGCGGTACCGCGGTCCTGTGACGCAACAGGATCGCTTCCTTCACGCAGGGTGAGGTTAACCTGTGTGTGTATACTTATAGTACCGCCATATAGTCCGTCTTACTAGCAGCAGGGTTTTTACCTGCACGGTGGACCTCGGACTGCGAACGCACCTAGTTCCATTTCATCTTGTACTTGGTGTGTTACGCCAGTCCTTAACATAATACTAGCGCCAAGGTCTGGCTAGTAAATGATGGACGATCAGCGTTCACAGCGGTACATCCAGCAGCTGGAGGGAAGGTTGGCGGCTCTTGAGCGTTCAACCTCAGCTGTGGATGTCACTGCTGTCGCTGTTCAGGCTGCTAGTGTTGCTGCAGCCACCTTGTGCACTGCCGCTCCTGTCCCGACTCTAACTCACCTCCCGCTTCCAGAGAAATTCTCTGGTGACAGTAAGTCTTGTAGGGGTTTCGTGAGTCAGTGCTCTATCCATCTCGAGCTTCTGGCCTCTCGTTTCCCTACAGAGCGGGCTAAGGTGGGATTTATAGTGTCTCTTCTATTGGACAGGGCGTTGCAGTGGGCTACGCCGCTATGGGAGCGTAGCGATCATGTGGTGCAGAGTGCTCCGTTGTTTCTGAGCACTCTGAAACAGGTCTTTTTAGGACCTCGTGTCACCCATGATACGGTGCTCCAATTGTTGGCATTGACTCAGGGCTCGTCCTTGGTCAGTCATTTTGCCGTCCACTTCCGCACCTTAGCATCTGAGCTGGAGTGGTCGGATAAAGCTCTCATTCCAATATTTTGGAGGGGGCTGGCTGACCACGTTAAGGACGCCCTGGCCACTAGGGAGATTCCCGCCACACTGGAGGAATTAATAACTCTATCCACTCGCATTGATCTCCGTTTTCACGAGCGGAGGTTAGAGCGAGCCCAGTGTAGGCAGAGGTTTCGGCTGGCTCCCACCTTCGCCAAACCTTTGGAATCTCCAGACCAGGCTCCTGAGCCCCATGAGCCTGTGTGTTATGTTTGCTAATGACAGGTGTTATGAAGGCAATCCAGAAACACAGTGTGCTTAGCGATCAGAGCGCACACAGTGATCTGACAAATACCCAAAAATACAAGAACGAGCTCTGAGACGTGGAAACTCTGTAGACTGCACACCTGATCCTATCCTAAACACAACTAAAAGCGGCTGTGGATTGCGCCTAACAACTACCTAGGCAACTCGGCACAGCCTAAGAAACTAGCTAGCCTGAAGATAGAAAAATAGGCCTGACTTGCCCCAGAGAAATTCCCCAAAGGAAAAGGCAGCCCCCCACATATAATGACTGTGAGTAAGATGAAAAGACAAAACATAGGGATGAAATAGATTCAGCAAAGTGGGGCCCGATATTCTAGGACAGAGCGAGGACAGTAAAGCGAACTTTGCAGTCTACAAAAAACCCTAAAGCAAAACCACGCAAAGGGGGCAAAAAAAACCCACCGTGCCGAACTAACGGCACGGCGGTACACCCTTTGCGTCTCAGAGCTTCCAGCAAAACAAAAGACAAGCTGGACAGAAAAAAAGAAACAAAAAAAAGCAAAAAGCACTTAGCTATACAGAGCAGCAGGTCACAGGAACAATCAGGAGAAGCTCAGATCCAACACTGAAACATTGACAAGGAGCAAGGATAGCAGCATCAGGCGGAGTTAAGTAATGAAGCAGTTAACGAGCTCACCAGAACACCTGAGGGAGGAAGCTCAGAAGCTGCAGTACCACTTGTGACCACAGGAGTGAATTCAGCCACAGAATTCACAACAGTACCCCCCCCTTGAGGAGGGGTCACCGAACCCTCACCAGAGCCCCCAGGCCGACCAGGATGAGCCGCATGAAAGGCACGAACAAGATCGGAAGCATGAACATCAGAGGCAAAAACCCAGGAATTATCTTCCTGAGCATAACCCTTCCATTTAACCAGATGCTGGAGTTTCCGTCTAGAAACACGAGAATCCAAAATCTTCTCCACAATATACTCCAATTCCCCCTCCACCAAAACCGGGGCAGGAGGCTCAACAGATGGAACCATAGGTGCCACGTATCTCCGCAACAACGACCTATGGAATACATTATGTATGGAAAAGGAGTCTGGGAGGGTCAAACGAAAAGACACAGGATTGAGAACCTCAGAAATCCTATACGGACCAATAAAACGAGGTTTAAATTTAGGAGAGGAAACCTTCATAGGAATATGACGAGAAGATAACCAAACCAGATCCCCAACACGAAGTCGGGGACCCACACGGCGTCTGCGATTAGCGAAAAGTTGAGCTTTCTCCTGGGACAAGATCAAATTGTCCACTACCTGAGTCCAGATCTGCTGCAACCTATCCACCACAGAATCCACACCAGGACAGTCCGAAGACTCAACCTGTCCTGAAGAGAAACGAGGATGGAACCCAGAATTGCAAAAAAATGGAGAAACCAAGGTAGCCGAGCTGGCCCGATTATTAAGGGCGAACTCAGCCAACGGCAAAAAGGACACCCAATCATCCTGGTCTGCAGAAACAAAACATCTCAGATATGTTTCCAAGGTCTGATTGGTTCGTTCGGTCTGGCCATTAGTCTGAGGATGGAAAGCCGAGGAAAAGGATAGGTCAATGCCCATCCTACCACAAAAGGCTCGCCAAAACCTTGAAACAAACTGGGAACCTCTGTCAGAAACAATATTCTCAGGAATGCCATGCAACCGAACCACATGCTGAAAGAACAAAGGTACCAAATCAGAGGAGGAAGGCAATTTAGCCAAGGGCACCAGATGGACCATTTTAGAAAAGCGATCACAGACCACCCAAATGACTGACATCTTTTGAGAAACGGGAAGGTCAGAAATGAAATCCATCGAAATATGTGTCCAAGGCCTCTTTGGGACCGGCAAGGGCAAAAGCAACCCACTGGCACGAGAACAGCAGGGCTTAGCCCTAGCACAAATCCCACAGGACTGCACAAAAGTACGTACATCCCGTGACAGAGATGGCCACCAGAAGGATCTAGCCACTAACTCTCTGGTACCAAAGATTCCAGGATGACCAGCCAACACCGAACAATGAAGTTCAGAGATAAGTTTATTAGTCCACCTATCAGGGTCGAACAGTTTCTCTGCTGGACAACGATCAGGTTTATTCGCCTGAAATTTTTGCAGCACCCGCCGCAAATCAGGGGAGATGGCAGACACAATGACTCCTTCCTTGAGGATACCCGCTGGCTCAGATAAACCCGGAGAGTCGGGCACAAAACTCCTAGACAGAGCATCCACCTTCACATTTTTAGAGCCCGGAAGGTACGAAATCACAAAGTCGAAGCGGGCAAAAAATAACGACCAACGGGCCTGTCTAGGATTCAAGCGCTTGGCAGACTCGAGATAAGTCAAGTTCTTATGATCAGTCAATACCACCACGCGATGCTTAGCTCCTTCAAGCCAATGACGCCACTCCTCGAATGCCCACTTCATGGCCAGCAACTCTCGATTGCCCACATCATAATTACGCTCAGCGGGCGAAAACTTCCTGGAAAAGAAAGCACATGGTTTCATCACTGAGCAATCAGAACCTCTCTGTGACAAAACCGCCCCTGCTCCAATCTCAGAAGCATCAACCTCGACCTGGAACGGAAGAGAAACATCTGGCTGACACAACACAGGGGCAGAACAAAAACGACGCTTCAACTCCTGAAAAGCTTCCACAGCAGCAGAAGACCAATTAACCAAATCAGCACACTTCTTGGTCAAATCGGTCAATGGTTTGGCAATGCTAGAAAAATTACAGATGAAGCGACGATAAAAATTAGCAAAGCCCAGGAACTTTTGCAGACTTTTCAGAGATGTCGGCTGAATCCAATCCTGGATGGCTTGGACCTTAACTGGATCCATCTCGATAGTAGAAGGGGTAAAGATGAACCCCAAAAATGAAACTTTCTGCACACCGAAGAGACACTTTGATCCCTTCACAAACAAAGAGTTAGCACGCAGGACCTGAAAAACCATTCTGACCTGCTTCACATGAGACTCCCAATCATCTGAGAAGATCAAAATGTCATCCAAGTAAACAATCAGGAATTTATCCAGATACTCACGGAAGATGTCATGCATAAAAGACTGAAACACAGATGGAGCATTGGCTAGTCCGAACGGCATCACTAGATACTCAAAATGACCCTCGGGCGTATTGAATGCAGTTTTCCATTCATCTCCTTGCCTGATTCTCACCAGATTATACGCACCACGAAGATCTATCTTAGTGAACCAACTAGCCCCCTTAATCCGAGCAAACAAGTCAGATAACAATGGCAAGGGATACTGAAATTTAACAGTGATCTTATTAAGAAGGCGGTAATCAATACACGGTCTCAGTGAACCATCCTTCTTGGCTACAAAGAAGAACCCTGCTCCCAGTGGTGATGACGATGGGCGAATATGTCCCTTCTCCAGGGATTCCTTCACATAACTGCGCATAGCGGCGTGTTCGGGCACGGATAAATTAAATAATCGACCTTTAGGGAATTTACTACCAGGAATCAAATTGATAGCACAATCACAATCCCTATGCGGAGGTAGAGCATCGGACTTGGGCTCTTCAAATACATCCTGATAATCAGACAAGAACTCTGGGACCTCAGAAGGGGTGGATGACGAAATCGACAAAAATGGAACATCACCATGTACCCCCTGACAACCCCAGCTGGATACCGACATGGAATTCCAATCCAATACTGGATTATGGGTTTGTAGCCATGGCAACCCCAACACGACCACATCATGCAGATTATGCAACACCAGAAAGCGAATAACTTCCTGATGTGCAGGAGCCATGCACATGGTCAGCTGGGCCCAGTATTGAGGTTTATTCTTGGCCAAAGGTGTAGCATCAATTCCTCTCAATGGAATAGGACACCGCAAAGGCTCCAAGAAAAACCCACAACGTTTAGCATAATCCAAATCCATCAGATTCAGGGCAGCACCCGAATCCACAAACGCCATGACAGAAAACGACGACAAAGAGCATATCAAGGTAATGGACAGAAGGAATTTGGACTGTACAGTACCAATGACGGCAGACCTAGCGGACCGCTTAGTGCGCTTAGGACAATCAGAAATAGCATGAGTGGAATCACCACAGTAGAAACACAGACCATTCAGACGTCTGTATTCCTGCCGTTCAACTCTAGTCATAGTCCTATCGCACTGCATAGGCTCAGGTTTAACCTCAGGCAGTACCGCCAAATGGTGCACAGATTTACGCTCGCGCAAGCGTCGACCGATCTGAATGGCCAAAGACAAAGACTCATTCAAACCAGCAGGCATATGAAATCCCACCATGACATCCTTAAGAGCCTCAGAGAGACCCTTTCTGAACAAAGCTGCCAGCGCAGATTCATTCCACTGAGTGAGTACTGACCATTTCCTAAATTTCTGACAATATACTTCTATATCATCCTGACCCTGGCACAAAGCCAGCAAATTTTTCTCAGCCTGATCCACTGAATTAGGCTCATCGTACAGCAATCCGAGCGCCAGGAAAAACGCATCGACACTACTCAATGCAGGGTCTCCTGGCGCAAGAGAAAATGCCCAGTCTTGAGGGTCGCCGCGCAAAAAAGAAATAATAATCAAAACTTGTTGAATAGGATTACCGGAAGAATGAGGTTTCAAGGCCAGAAATAGCTTACAATTATTTTTGAAACTTAGAAACTTAGTTCTATCTCCAAAAAACAAATCAGGAATAGGAATTCTTGGTTCTAACATAGATTTCTGATCAATAGTATCTTGAATTTTTTGTACATTTATAACGAGATTATCCATTGAAGAGCACAGACCCTGAATATCCATGTCCACACCTGTGTCCAGAATCACCCAAATGTCTAGGGGAAAAAAAAAGTGAACACAGAGCAGGAAAAAAAAAAAACCCAGTTGCGGTGTTGTGCCAGCAAGTGTCTAATCGGACTTCAATCCTAGTTGGGGTTGAGTTCGCTGACTTCTTGCTCGTGCTCTATGTGCGGTACCGCGGTCCTGTGACGCAACAGGATCGCTTCCTTCACGCAGGGTGAGGTTAACCCGTGTGTGTATACTTATAGTACCGCCATATAGTCCGTCTTACTAGCAGCAGGGTTTTTACCTGCACGGTGGACCTCGGACTGCGAACGCACCTAGTTCCATTTCATCTTGTACTTGGTGTGTTCCGCCAGTCCTTAACATAATACTAGCGCCAAGGTCTGGCTAGTAAATGATGGACGATCAGCGTTCACAGCGGTACATCCAGCAGCTGGAGGGAAGGTTGGCGGCTCTTGAGCGTTCAACCTCAGCTGTGGATGTCACTGCTGTCGCTGTTCAGGCTGCTAGTGTTGCTGCAGCCACCTTGTCCACTGCCGCTCCTGTCCCGACTCTAACTCACCTCCCGCTTCCAGAGAAATTCTCTGGTGACAGTAAGTCTTGTAGGGGTTTCGTGAGTCAGTGCTCTATCCATCTCGAGCTTCTGGCCTCTCGTTTCCCTACAGAGCGGGCTAAGGTGGGATTTATAGTGTCTCTTCTATTGGACAGGGCGTTGCAGTGGGCTACGCCGCTATGGGAGCGTAGCGATCATGTGGTGCAGAGTGCTCCGTTGTTTCTGAGCACTCTGAAACAGGTCTTTTTAGGACCTCGTGTCACCCATGATACGGTGCTCCAATTGTTGGCATTGACTCAGGGCTCGTCCTTGGTCAGTCATTTTGCCGTCCACTTCCGCACCTTAGCATCTGAGCTGGAGTGGTCGGATAAAGCTCTCATTCCAATATTTTGGAGGGGGCTGGCTGACCACGTTAAGGACGCCCTGGCCACTAGGGAGATTCCCGCCACACTGGAGGAATTAATAACTCTATCCACTCGCATTGATCTCCGTTTTCACGAGCGGAGGTTAGAGCGAGCCCAGTGTAGGCAGAGGTTTCGGCTGGCTCCCACCTTCGCCAAACCTTTGGAATCTCCAGACCAGGCTCCTGAGCCCCATGAGCCTGTGTGTTATGTTTGCTAATGACAGGTGTTATGAAGGCAATCCAGAAACACAGTGTGCTTAGCGATCAGAGCGCACACAGTGATCTGACAAATACCCAAAAATACAAGAACGAGCTCTGAGACGTGGAAACTCTGTAGACTGCACACCTGATCCTATCCTAAACACAACTAAAAGCGGCTGTGGATTGCGCCTAACAACTACCTAGGCAACTCGGCACAGCCTAAGAAACTAGCTAGCCTGAAGATAGAAAAATAGGCCTGACTTGCCCCAGAGAAATTCCCCAAAGGAAAAGGCAGCCCCCCACATAAAATGACTGTGAGTAAGATGAAAAGACAAAACGTAGGGATGAAATAGATTCAGCAAAGTGGGGCCCGATATTCTAGGACAGAGCGAGGACAGTAAAGCGAACTTTGCAGTCTACAAAAAACCCTAAAGCAAAACCACGCAAAGGGGGCAAAAAAAACCCACCGTGCCGAACTAACGGCACGGCGGTACACCCTTTGCGTCTCAGAGCTTCCAGCAAAACAAAAGACAAGCTGGACAGAAAAAAAGAAACAAAAAAAAGCAAAAAGCACTTAGCTATACAGAGCAGCAGGTCACAGGAACAATCAGGAGAAGCTCAGATCCAACACTGAAACATTGACAAGGAGCAAGGATAGCAGCATCAGGCGGAGTTAAGTAATGAAGCAGTTAACGAGCTCACCAGAACACCTGAGGGAGGAAGCTCAGAAGCTGCAGTACCACTTGTGACCACAGGAGTGAATTCAGCCACAGAATTCACAACACCTGTGGTAGAGTCACGAGCGGGATCTAAGTCCTGGACCGCTCGTGCACTCCAGATTTGTCATCTTTGCCAACAGACAGGACATCTTGCCTCCAGATGTCTCCAGCGGTCGAGGAAACGTCAGCGTCTAGTGGTAGTTGGTGGAGGTGCACTAGACACGGCGACGTTTCCCTCCAAATTGTCCTTTAAGGGGACAATAACATTGGGCTCATCCTCTCACTCGGTAGAACTCTGCGTGGATTCTGGGGCGGACGGCAATTTTATGTCTTCAGCCTTCGCCCAACGTCACGCAATTCCTCTGGTCATGCTATCTCAACCAGTAACGGTACGAGTGGTGAATGGGTCGACACTGCCCGCACAGATTACACATCAAACTATCCCTTTTACTCTGTCCATGTCACCATCTCATCAGGAGATTATATCTCTACTCGTCATTCCTGAGGGAATTGATGAGGTTCTCTTGGGGATACCTTGGTTACGGTACCACTCTCCTCACATCGAGTGGTCCTCAGGCAGAATTGTGGGATGGGGTGAATCTTGTGGGAACAGGTGTCATCGAGAGTGCATTCAGGTTGCTACTACAGAGGTACCCGCAGATCTTTCCTCTCTCCCCAAGCAATATTGGTCTTATGCAGACGTGTTCTCCAAAAAGGCAGCGGAGACCCTTCCGCCCCATCGCCACTATGACTGTCCTATTGATCTCTTGCCTGGTGCTGAGCCTCCCCGGGGTCGAGTCTATCCATTATCTCTCCCGGAAACGGAGGCAATGTCTCAGTACATTCAAGAGAATCTGGCAAGAGGGTTCATCAGGAAGTCAGTGTCACCTGCTGGGGCAGGGTTCTTTTTCGTGCAGAAGAAGAATGGAGAACTACGTCCATGCATAGACTACAGGGGTCTTAATGCTATCACAGTTAAGAACAAGTACCCTTTGCCTTTGATATCTGAGCTTTTCGATAGGCTTCGGGGAGCTAGAGTGTTTACTAAACTAGATCTGCGGGGTGCTTATAACCTGATTCGCATCCGTGAGGGGGACGAATGGAAAACGGCATTTAACACCAGAGATGGGCACTATGAGTATCTGGTGATGCCCTTCGGGCTCTGTAATGCACCTGCCGTTTTCCAAGACTTTGTCAACGACATCTTCCGGGATATGCTTTCCACCTCGGTTGTAGTCTATCTGGATGATATTCTCATCTTTTCTCCAGATATTGACTCCCACCAGAGAGATGTTGGCAGAGTCTTCGACCTCCTACGGGCAAACTCTCTTTATGCGAAGTTGGAGAAGTGTGTGTTTGAGCAGGAGTCCTTACCTTTCCTGGGCTATATCATCTCCGCCCAGGGATTGGCTATGGATCCTGCCAAACTACAGGCTGTGATGGACTGGCAAGAGCCCCATTCTCTTAAAGCGGTGCAGCGCTTTATGGGGTTCATAAACTATTACCGCAAGTTCATTCCCCACTTCTCAACTCTGGTAGCTCCCTTGGTAGCCCTCACCAAGAAGGGAGCGAATCCCAAATTGTGGTCGGAAGAGGTCTCCAAGGCCTTCACTTCTATTAAGTCCCACTTTGCTAGCGCTCCCATCTTACATCGTCCCGATGTGGATAAGCCATTCCTAATGGAGGTGGATGCCTCGTCCGTTGGTGCTGGAGCAGTCCTCTATCAAAAGGATGCTCAAGGTCGAAAGCATCCATGCTTCTTCTTCTCTAAGACCTTCACGCCAGCGGAGAGAAACTACTCCATCGGGGACAGGGAGTTGCTAGCAATGAAGTTGGCCTTTTCGGAGTGGAGACACCTTCTGGAAGGTGCGCGGTTTCCCTTCCAAGTTTACACGGACCACAAAAATTTGGTCTATTTGCAAACAGCCCAGCGGCTAAATTCTCGCCAGGCCAGATGGTCCCTGTTCTTCTCCCAGTTCCACTTTTCCCTTCATTATCTCGCCGGGGAGAAGAATATCCGTGCTGACGCTCTCTCTCGTTCCCTTATGTCAACTGAGGAGGAGGAAGAGGAGCCGCGGCTTATTGTCCCTTCCGAGAGCCTGAGAACCGTAGCGCCGGTTTCGCTAGAGTCTGTGCCTCCGGGCAAGACTTTTGTGCCCATTAATTTGCGACCAGAGGTTCTCTCTTGGGCTCATTCGTCCAGGGTGGGTGGACACTTTGGGACAAAGAGGACATCTGAGCTACTGGCGAGGACGTACTGGTGGCCGCATATGGTCCGGGATGTCAGGGATTATATTCTGGCGTGTGTCTCCTGCGCCAAAAATAAATCTCCGCGTCAAAGGCCAGCTGGGTTGCTCTATCCCTTGCCGGTGGCAGATAGGCCCTGGGAGATGGTCGGGATGGACTATGTTGTGGGTTTACCCAAGTCTCGCGGCTGTACCATCATTTGGGTCATCACCGATCATTTCTCAAAAATGGTGCATTTGGTGCCGCTACCACGGTTACCTTCTGCACGGGCCTTGGCAGCGTTGTTCATTAAACACATCTTCCGCCTACATGGTATGCCTGACAAAATTGTCAGTGACCGGGGTCCCCAGTTTGCGTCTCGGTTCTGGAGAGAGCTTTGTCGTCTTCTCAGTATTGAGTTGAATCTCTCTTCCGCTTATCATCCCGAGACGAATGGGTTGGTAGAGAGGGCCAACCAGACCTTGGTCACATACCTGCGACATTTTGTTTCAGCCAGGCAGGATGACTGGGCATCCTTGCTATCATGGGCAGAGTTTGCACTGAACAACGCCGTAGCTGACTCCACTGGACAAACCCCATTCCTCCTCAACTATGGTCAGCATCCACGGGTACCTGTGCCTATGCCCGTGTCTTCCGCCGACTCCAGGGTGGCAGACTGGGCTGTGGAGGCTCGGGATATTTGGGACCGCACTCAGGATGCCATTCGGGCCTCTAAGGAGAGAATGAGGTCCTCCGCCGATGCTCATCGGTGCCCCGCTCCGACCTTTGCTCCTGGCGACTTGGTGTGGCTCTCCGCCCGTAACATCAGGCTGCGAGTTGAGTCTACTAAATTTGCTCCTCGCTACTTGGGCCCATTCAAGGTCCTCGAGCAGGTTAATCCTGTGGTCTATCGATTGGCCCTTCCGCCACGCCTGGGTATCACCGACACCTTTCATGTGTCCCTCTTGAAACCCGTTTATATGTCCCGGTTTTCCGAGTCATCTGCTGGGACATCGGGTTCGTCTACGGACGATTATGAGGTGAACGCTATTTTGGGGTTCAAGGTGGTACGTGGCAAAAAATTTTATTTGGTAGACTGGAAGGGTTATGGCCCCGAGGACAGGTCCTGGGAGCCTGTTGAGCACATTCGGGCCCCGCAGCTCATTGCTGCCTTCGAACGTAGCGAGGGCCAAGGAGGGGGGGCCCTAGGAGGGGGGGTAATGTTAGGAGTCGAGTTTCCTCTGCTGCACAGAGGGAATCTCGATCCGTCTCCGCTGCGGTCTCCCATTCTTCTCCAGCCGCAGTGGAGTCTGCTCAGCAGGGACGTCGATCCCAGCGTCTCGCTCAGTCTGACTCTGTGCGAAGAGTTACTGCTGCTTTTCCTGCTTCTGCCATTGAAGCCAGTGCTGGGCAGCGGCGAGTGGACGTTTCTGGATCTAAGTCCTGCTTTTCTCTGTCTGAGCATGCCCAGGGCAGGATCTCCCGTTGGAGATCGAGGGTCACATGCTCAGGTACTGCAGCACATCCCATTGGTCCTTTTGGCAGGTCCTGAAAGGGCAAAACTTCTGTAGCTGTTTCCTGTGCTGCAGCTATATAAACTGCGCATGACCGCACGGCCATGCGCTAGTATTGTCTTGTAAATATGTGTGTGTGTTGTGAGTGAAAGTCGCTCTTTAAATAACCCTCCCTATTGAATGATTGTTCGCGGAAGGTGTATGTTTGCTATCTAGCGCCCGACTTATCCAACAGCACGTAACACACATTACAGCTACCAGTTGCTGTGTCCGCCTGTACAGCGTCGTGCGCTTGCTCTGCGCTTTCCTGACCCAAGCCTGGGTGGTTAGTGGCATCCGTCAGTGCGGCACCGCACGCACTCTTGTGCCTTTATATTATTATTTAGTTTCCTTACACACCCAGTTGTGGTGTTGTGCCAGCAAGTGTCTAATCGGACTTCAATCCTAGTTGGGGTTGAGTTCGCTGACTTCTTGCTCGCGCTCTATGTGCGGTACCGCGGTCCTGTGACGCAACAGGATCGCTTCCTTCACGCAGGGTGAGGTTAACCCGTGCGTGTATACTTATAGTACCGCCATATAGTCCGTCTTACTAGCAGCAGCTGCACGGTGGACCTCGGACTGCGAACGCACCTAGTTCCATTTCATCTTGTACTTGGTGTGTTCCGCCAGTCCTTAACACTCGGTCTATTCAGTAAGTCGGGCCTCACTTTGCTAAAATCTATTTCATCTCTGTGTTTGTATTTTCATCTTTACTCACAGTCATTATATGTGGGGGGCTGCCTTTTCCTTTGTGGAATTTCTCTGAGGCAAGGTAGGCTTATTTTTCTATCTACAGGGCTAGCTAGTTTCTCAGGCTGTGCCCGAGGCGCCTAGGTGTGGTCAGGAGCGCTCCACGGCTACCTCTAGTGTGGTGTGATAGGATTAGGGATTGCGGTCAGCAGAGTTCCCACGTCTCAGAGCTCGTCCTATGTTATTAGTAACTATCAGGTCATTTTCAGTGCTCTTAACCACCAGGTCCATTGTGGTTCAGAAATCTATGTTAGAACCTAGAATTCCTATTCCTGATTTATTTTCTGGAGATAGAGCTAAGTTTCTGAATTTCAAAAATAATTGCAAACTGTTTCTGGCTTTGAAACCCCGCTCCTCTGGTGACCCAGTTCAACAAGTTAAGATCATTATTTCTTTATTACGTGGCGACCCTCAAGACTGGGCATTTTCTCTTGCACCAGGAGATAATGCATTATGTGATATTGATGCGTTTTTTCTGGCGCTCGGATTGCTTTATGATGAACCTAATTCAGTGGATCAGGCAGAGAAAAATTTGCTGGCTCTGTGTCAGGGTCAGGATGAGGTAGAGATATATTGTCAGAAGTTTAGGAAGTGGTCTGTGCTCACTCAATGGAATGAATGTGCGCTGGCAGCAATTTTTAGAAAGGGTGTCTCTGAAGCCCTTAAGGATGTCATGGTTGGATTTCCTATGCCTGCTGGTCTGAATGAGTCTATGTCTTTGGCCATTCAGATCAATCGACGCTTACGTGAGCGTAAAACTGTGCACCATTTGGCGGTATTATCTGAGCATAAACCTGAACCTATGCAATGTGATAGGACTTTGACCAGAGCTGAACGGCAAGAACACAGACGTCGGAATGGGCTGTGTTTTTACTGTGGTGATTCCACTCATGCTATCTCCGATTGTCCTAAGCGCACTAGGCGGTTCGCTAGGTCTGCCACCATTGGTACGGTACAGTCGAAATTTCTTTTGTCCGTTACTTTGATCTGCTCTTTGTCATCCTATTCTGTCATGGCATTTGTGGATTCAGGCGCTGCCCTGAATTTGATGGACTTGGAGTTTGCTAGGCGCTGTGGGTTTTTCTTGGAGCCCTTGCAGTATCCTATTCCATTGAGAGGAATTGATGCTACGCCTTTGGCCAAGAATAAGCCCCAGTACTGGACCCAATTGACCATGTGCATGGCTCCTGCGCATCAGGAGGATATTCACTTTTTGGTGTTGCATAATCTGCATGATGTGGTCGTGTTGGAGTTGCCATGGCTACAAGTCCATAACCCAATATTGGATTGGAAATCTATGTCTGTGTCCAGCTGGGGTTGTCAGGGGGTACATGGTGATGTTCCATTTCTGTCTATTTCATCATCCACCCCTTCTGAGGTCCCAGAGTTCTTGTCGGATTACCGGGATGTATTTGATGAGCCCAAGTCCAATGCCCTACCTCCGCATAGGGATTGCGATTGTGCTATCGATTTGATTCCTGGTAGTAAGTTTCCTAAAGGTCGACTGTTTAATTTGTCTGTGCCTGAGCACGCCGCTATGCGGAGTTACGTAAAGGAATCCTTGGAGAAGGGTCATATTCGCCAGTCGTCGTCACCATTGGGAGCAGGGTTCTTTTTTGTGGCCAAGAAGGATGGTTCGTTGAGACCTTGTATTGATTACCGCCTTCTAAATAAAATCACGGTCAAATTTCAGTACCCCTTGCCGCTGCTGTCTGATTTGTTTGCTCGGATTAAGGGGGCTAGTTGGTTCACCAAGATAGATCTTCGTGGTGCGTATAATCTTGTGCGTATTATACAGGGCGATGAATGGAAAACAGCATTTAATATGCCCGAGGGCCATTTTGAGTACCTGGTTATGCCATTCGGGCTTTCCAATGCTCCATCAGTATTTCAGTCCTTTATGCATGACATCTTCCGAGAGTACCTGGATAAATTCCTGATTGTATACTTGGATGATATTTTGGTCTTCTCGGATGATTGGGAGTCTCACGTGAAGCAGGTCAGAATGGTGTTCCAGATCCTGCGTGCGAATTCTTTGTTTGTGAAGGGGTCAAAGTGTCTCTTTGGTGTTCAGAAGGTTTCATTTTTGGGGTTCATTTTTTCCCCTTCTACTATCGAGATGGATCCTGTTAAAGTTCAGGCCATTTATGATTGGACTCAGCCGACATCTCTGAAGAGTCTACAAAAGTTTCTGGGCTTTGCTAATTTTTATCGTCGCTTCATCAATAACTTTTCTAGTATTGCTAAACCGTTGACTGATTTAACCAAGAAGGGTGCTGATGTGGTCAATTGGTCTTCTGCTGCTGTGGAAGCTTTTCAGGAGTTGAAGCGTCGTTTTTCTTCTGCCCCTGTGTTGTGCCAGCCAGATGTTTCGCTCCCGTTTCAGGTCGAGGTTGATGCTTCTGAGATTGGAGCTGGGGCTGTTTTGTCGCAAAGAAGTTCTGATGGCTCAGTGATGAAACCGTGTGCCTTCTTTTCCAGGAAGTTTTCGCCTGCTGAGCGTAATTATGATGTTGGCAATCGAGAGTTGCTGGCCATGAAGTGGGCATTCGAGGAGTGGCGTCATTGGCTTGAAGGAGCTAAGCATCGCGTGGTGGTCTTGACTGATCACAAGAACTTGACTTATCTCGAGTCTGCCTAACGGTTGAATCCTAGACAGGCTCGTTGGTCGCTGTTTTTCTCCCGTTTTGACTTTGTGGTTTCGTACCTTCCGGGCTCTAAGAATGTGAAGGCGGATGCCCTGTCTAGGAGTTTTGTGCCCGACTCTCCGGGTTTGCCTGAGCCGGCGGGTATTCTCAAAGAGGGGGTAATTTTGTCTACCATCTCCCCTGATTTGCGGCGGGTGCTGCAAAAATTTCAGGCTAATAGACCTGACCGTTGCCCAGCGGAAAAACTGTTTGTCCCTGATAAATGGACGAGTAGAGTTATCTCTGAGGTTCATTGTTCGGTGTTGGCTGGTCATCCTGGAATCTTTGGTACCAGAGATTTGGTGGCTAGATCCTTTTGGTGGCCATCTCTGTCGCGGGATGTGCGTTCTTTTGTGCAGTCCTGTGGGATTTGTGCTCCGGCTAAGCCCTGCTGTTCTCGTGCCAGTGGGTTGCTTTTGCCCTTGCCGGTCCCGAAGAGGCCCTGGACACATATCTCTATGGATTTTATTTCGGATATCCCTGTCTCGCATAAGATGTCGGTCATTTGGGTGGTTTGTGATCGCTTCTCTAAGATGGTCCATTTGGTACCCTTGTCTAAATTGCCTTCCTCCTCTGATTTGGTGCCATTGTTTTTCCAGCATGTGGTTCGTTTACATGGCATTCCGGAGAACATCGTTTCGAACAGAGGTTCCCAGTTTGTTTCGAGGTTTTGGAGAGCCTTTTGTGCTAGGATGGGCATTGATTTGTCTTTTTCCTCGGCTTTCCATCTTCAGACAAATGGCCAAACTGAACGAACCAATCAGACCTTGGAAACATATCTGAGATGTTTTGTTTCTGCTGATCAGGATGATTGGGTGTCCTTTTTGCCTTTGGCTGAGTTCGCCCTTAATAATCGGGCCAGCTCGGCTACTTTGGTTTCTCCGTTTTTCTGCAATTCTGGTTTCCATCCTCGTTTCTCTTCAGGGCAGGTTGAGTCTTCGGACTGTCCTGGTGTGGATACTGTGGTGGATAGGTTGCAGCAGATTTGGACTCATGTAGTGGACAATTTGACATTGTCCCAGGAGAAGGCTCAACGTTTCGCTATCCGCAGGCGCTGTGTGGGTCCCCGACTTCGTGTTGGGGATTTGGTTTGGCTGTCGTCTCGTTATATTCCTATGAAAGTTTCCTCTCCTAAGTTTAAGCCTCGTTTTATTGGTCCGTATAGGATTTCTGAGGTTCTTAATCCTGTGTCTTTTCGCTTGACCCTTCCAGCTTCTTTTTCCATCCATAATGTATTCCATAGGTCATTGTTGCGGAGATACGTGGAACCTGTGGTTCCATCCGTTGATCCTCCTGCCCTGGTTTTGGTTGAGGGGGAGTTGGAGTATATAGTGGAGAAGATTTTGGATTCTCGTATTTCGAGACGGAAACTCCAGTACCTGGTTAAGTGGAAGGGTTATGGTCAGGAAGATAATTCCTGGGTCTTTGCCTCTGATGTTCATGCTGCCGATCTGGTTCGTGCCTTTCATTTGGCTCATCCTGGTCGGCCTGGGGGCTCTGGTGAGGGTTCGGTGACCCCTCCTCAAGGGGGGGGGTACTGTTGTGAATTCTGTGGTCAAGCTCCCTCTTGTGGTCATGAGTGGTACTTCGGCTGGTTCTGTCCATGAGCTTCCTCTGGTGGATGTGAATGGGGCTGCGGCTTCTGAGTTTCCTTCCTCAGGTGACGAGGTTAAGTCGTTAGGTGCTGCTCTATTTAACTCCACCTAGTTCTTTGTTCCTAGCCTCCAGTCAATGTTCCAGTATTGGTCTTGCTCTCTCCTGGATCGTTCTTGTGGCCTGTCTGCCCTGCATTAGCTAAGTTCTGCTTGTGTTACTTTTGTTTGCTATTTTTTCTGTCCAGCTTGCTATATTGGTTTGTCTTGCTTGCTGGAAGCTCTGGGACGCAGAGGGAGCACCTCCGTACCGTTAGTCGGTGCTGAGGGTCTTTTTGCGCCCTCTGCGTGGTTGTTTGTAGGTTTTTGTGCTGACCGCAAAGCTATCTTTCCTATCCTCGGTCTATTCAGTAAGTCGGGCCTCACTTTGCTAAAATCTATTTTATCTCTGTGTTTGTATTTTCATCTTTACTCACAGTCATTATATGTGGGGGGCTGCCTTTTCCTTTGGGGAATTTCTCTGAGGCAAGGTAGGCTTATTTTTCTATCTACAGGGCTAGCTAGTTTCTCAGGCTGTGCCCGAGGTGCTTAGGTCTGGTCAGGAGCGCTCCACGGCTACCTCTAGTGTGGTGTGATAGGATTAGGGATTGCGGTCAGCAGAGTTCCCACGTCTCAGAACTCATCCTATGTTATTAGTAACTATCAGGTCATTTTCAGTGCTCTTAACCACCAGGTCCATTGTGGTTCTAAATCACCAGCTCATAACAGTAACATATTCAAGAAATCACTGATTTTTAAGTTTTAAAGATGTGCAAAGATAATAATTAGATAGTGAGATAGCTTGTAGAGATTTTTAGTAAGAAGTAACATAGTAACATAGTAACATAGTTAGTAAGGCCGAAAAAAGACATTTGTCCATCCAGTTCAGCCTATATTCCATCATAATAAATCCCCAGATCTACGTCCTTCTACAGAACCTAATTGTATGATACAATATTGTTCTGCTCCAGGAAGACATCCAGGCCTCTCTTGAATCCCTCGACTGAGTTCGCCATCACCACCTCCTCAGGCAAGCAATTCCAGATTCTCACTGCCCTAACAGTAAAGAATCCTCTTCTATGTTGGTGGAAAAACCTTCTCTCCTCCAGACGCAAAGAATGCCCCCTTGTGCCCGTCACCTTCCTTGGTATAAACAGATCCTCAGCGAGATATTTGTATTGTCCCCTTATATACTTATACATGGTTATTAGATCGCCCCTCAGTCGTCTTTTTTCTAGACTAAATAATCCTAATTTCGCTAATCTATCTGGGTATTGTAGTTCTCCCATCCCCTTTATTAATTTTGTTGCCCTCCTTTGTACTCTCTCTAGTTCCATTATATCCTTCCTGAGCACCGGTGCCCAAAACTGGACACAGTACTCCATGTGCGGTCTAACTAGGGATTTGTACAGAGGCATTATAATGCTCTCATCATGTGTATCCAGACCTCTTTTAATGCACCCCATGATCCTGTTTGCCTTGGCAGCTGCTGCCTGGCACTGGCTGCTCCAGGTAAGTTTATCATTAACTAGGATCCCCAAGTCCTTCTCCCTGTCAGATTTACCCAGTGGTTTCCCATTCAGTGTGTAATGGTGACATTGATTCCTTCTTCCCATGTGTATAACCTTACATTTATCATTGTTAAACCTCATCTGCCACCTTTCAGCCCAAGTTTCCAACTTATCCAGATCCATCTGTAGCAGAATACTATCTTCTCTTGTATTAACTGCTTTACATAGTTTTGTATCATCTGCAAATATCGATATTTTACTGTGTAAACCTTCTATCAGATCATTAATGAATATGTTGAAGAGAACAGGTCCCAATACTGACCCCTGCGGTACCCCACTGGTCACAGCGACCCAGTTAGAGACTATACCATTTATAACCAACCTCTGCTTTCTATCACTAAGCCAGTTACTGACCCATTTACACACATTTTCCCCCAGGCCAAGCATTCTCATTTTGTGTACCAACCTCTTGTGCGGCACGGTATCAAACGCTTTGGAAAAATCGAGATATACCACGTCCAATGACTCACCGTGGTCCAGCCTATAGCTTACCTCTTCATAAAAACTGATTAGATTGGTTTGACAGGAGCGATTTCTCATAAACCCATGCTGATATGGAGTTAAACAGTTATTCTCATTGAGATAATCCAGAATAACATCCCTCAGAAACCCTTCAAATATTTTACCAACAATAGAGGTTAGACTTACTGGCCTATAATTTCCAGGTTCACTTTTAGAGCCCTTTTTGAATATTGGCACCACATTTGCTATGCGCCAATCCTGCGGAACAGACCCTGTCGCTATAGAGTCCCTAAAAATAAGAAATAATGGTTTATCTATTACAGTACTTAGTTCTCTTAGTACTCGTGGGTGTATGCCATCCGGACCCGGAGATTTATCTATTTTAATCTTATTTAGCCGGTTTCGCACCTCTTCTTGGGTTAGATTGGTGACCCTTAATATAGGGTTTTCATTGTTTCTTGGGATTTCACCTAGCATTTCATTTTCCACCGTGAATACCGTGGAGAAGAAGGTGTTTAAAATGTTAGCTTTTTCCTCGTCATCTACAACCATTCTTTCCTCACTATTTTTTAAGGGGCCTACATTTTCAGTTTTTATTCTTTTACTATTGATATAGTTGAAGAACAGTTTGGGATTAGTTTTACTCTCCTTAGCAATGTGCTTCTCTGTTTCCTTTTTGGCAGCTTTAATTAGTTTTTTAGATAAAGTATTTTTCTCCCTATAGTTTTTTAGAGCTTCAATGGTGCCATCCTGCTTTAGTAGTGCAAATGCTTTCTTTTTACTGTTAATTGCCTGTCTTACTTCTTTGTTTAGCCACATTGGGTTTTTCCTATTTCTAGTCCTTTTATTCCCACAAGGTATAAACCGCTTACACTGCCTATTTAGGATGTTCTTAAACATTTCCCATTTATTATCTGTATTCTTATTTCTGAGGATATTGTCCCAGTCTACCAGATTAAGGGCATCTCTAAGCTGGTCAAACTTTGCCTTCCTAAAGTTCAGTGTTTTTGTGACTCCCTGACAAGTCCCCCTAGTGAAAGACAGGTGAAACTGTACAATATTGTGGTCGCTATTTCCTAGATGCCCGACCACCTGCAGATTTGTTATTCTGTCAGGTCTATTACATAGTATTAGGTCTAAAAGTGCTGCTCCTCTGGTTGGATTCTGCACCAATTGTGAAAGATAATTTTTCTTGGTTATTAGCAGAAACCTGTTGCCTTTATGGGTTTCACAGGTTTCTGTTTCCCAGTTAATATCCGGGTAGTTAAAGTCCCCCATAACCAGGACCTCATTATGGGTTGCAGCTTCATCTATCTGCTTTAGAAGTAGACTTTCCATGGTTTCTGTTATATTTGGGGGTTTGTAACAGACCCCAGTGAGAATTTTGTTACCATTTTTCCCTCCATGAATTTCGACCCATATGGACTCGACATCCTCATTTCCTTCGCTAATATCCTCCCTTAAAGTGGACTTTAGACAAGACTTTACATAGAGACAAACCCCTCCTCCTCTCCGATTTTTACGATCCTTTCTAAACAGACTGTAACCCTGTAAGTTAACTGCCCAGTCATAGCTTTCATCTAACCATGTCTCGGTTATTCCCACTATGTCAAAGTTACCTGTAGATATTTCTGCTTCTAGTTCTTCCATCTTGTTTGTCAGGCTTCTGGCGTTTGCGAGCATGCAGTTTAGAGGATTTTGTTTTGTTCCAATCTCCTCGCTGTGGATTGTTTTAGAAATGTTCTTACCTCCCTTCTGAGTATGTTTTCCTGGATCTTCTTTGTTCAAGTCTAATGTTTTTCTTCCCGTCCCCTCTTCTTCTAGTTTAACGCCCTCCTGATGAGTGTAGCGAGTCTTCTGGCGAATGTGTGTTTCCCAGGTTTGTTGAGGTGTAGTCCGTCTCTGGCGAGGAGTCCATCGTACAAGTAATTCACACCGTGGTCCAGGAATCCGAATCCTTGTTGTCTGCACCATCGTCTTAGCCAGTTGTTTGCATCAAGGATCCTGTTCCATCTCCTGGTGCCATGCCCGTCTACTGGAAGGATAGAAGAAAAAACTACCTGTGCATCCAGTTCCTTTACTTTCTTCCCCAACTCTTCAAAGTCTTTGCAGATTGTCGGTAGGTCCTTCCTTGCCGTGTCATTGGTGCCAACATGTATCAGAAGAAATGGGTGGACGTCCTTGGAGTTGAAGAGCTTTGGTATCCTATCGGTCACATCCTTGATCATCGCACCTGGAAGGCAGCATACTTCTCTTGCAGTTATGTCCGGTCTGCAGATGGCTGCTTCTGTGCCTCTCAGTAGTGAGTCTCCCACCACCACCACTCTTCGTTGCTTCTTGGCTGTACTTTTTGCTGTCACTTGTTGCTGTGTGCCCTTTTCTTTTTTGCTTGCTGGTATTGCTTCATCCTTAGGTGTGCCATCTTCATCCTCTACAAAGATTTGATATCGGTTCTTCAGTTGTGTGGTTGGTGATTTCTCCATGGTCTTCTTGCTTCTTTTGGTCACATGCTTCCACTCATCTGCTTTTGGAGGTTCTCTGACACTTTTTTCACCTTCTGTGACCAGTAGAGATGCTTCTGTTCTGTCTATAAAGTCTTCATTCTCTTTGATGAGTTTCAAAGTTGCTATTCTTTCTTCCAGACCCCGCACCTTTTCTTCTAAAAGGGCCACTAGTCTACACTTCTGACAGGTGAAATTTAATTCTTCTTCTGGTCGATCTGTGAACATGTAGCACATGCTGCAGCTCACCATGTAGGTTGTCACATCTGCCATGTTGCTCCTAGATCCTGCTGACTTGCTGTGTGTTTTCCTTCTTGTGTAATCTACTCAGCCAAGCTCTTTTGCAATAATGTCCTACAGGCAAAAATTCGCGCGCCTTACGGCGCGCGGTTTGGTTATTCTTTCCAAGCAGCTGGTCCCGGCTGTACCCAACGATCTTCTAGCTTAGGGAGACTCTTCGCTTTCCCAGAAGGCACCTGGAATATGCAAGTTAGCCTCCTCAAACTTGAATCCCTGGTTTGGTGATTCTTTCCAAGCAGCTGGTCCCGGCTGTACCCAACGATCTTCTAGCTTAGGGAGACTCTTCGCTTTCCCAGAAGGCACCTGGAATATGCAAATTAGCCTCCTCAAACTTGAATCCCTGGTTTGGTGATTCTTTCCAAGCAGCTGGTCCCGGCTGTACCCAACGATCTTCTAGCTTAGGGAGACTCTTCGCTTTCCCAGAAGGCACCTGGAATATGCAAATTAGCCTCCTCAAGCTTGAATCCCTGGTAGTAAGTAGTAGTAAGAAATCACACTTATTTTTCTGGTAGTTTGACAAGAATGAGTTTGGCGAATACCATGAGAACGTTACCTGCTGGTCTGCAATGTACCAACTGTAAAGCTTAATAGGGGCAGGGCAATGCTATGGGGTCATTATTCAAAGGCTGGCCTAGGCTCCTTAGTTCCAGTAAAGGGGAATCTTAATGCTTCAGCATACTAAGAGATTTTGGACAATTGCATGCTACCAGCATGTGAGAACAGTTTGTGGAAGGCCCTTTTCTGTTCCAACATGATTGTGTCTCAGTACACAAAGCAAGGTCCATAAGGGCATGTTTGGATGAGTTTGGTGTAGAAGAATTTGACAGGTCTGCATGCAGCCTTTGACCTCAATCCTATTGGACAACTTTGGGATGAACAAGAATAGAGACAGACTCCTCATCCAACATCAGTGTCTGACCCATAAATACTCTGCTGGATGAATAGATTTTTTTTTCCACAGACACACTCCACAATTTTGCAGAAAGTCTCATCAGAAGAGATGAGGCTGTTTTAGTTACATATACATAGTAACATAGTTAGTAAGGCCGAAAAAAGACATTTGTCCATCCAGTTCAGCCTATATTCCATCATAATAAATCCCCAGATCTACGTCCTTCTACAGAACCTAATAATTGTATGATACAATATTGTTCTGCTCCAGGAAGACATCCAGGCCTCTCTTGAACCCCTCGACTGAGTTCGCCATCACCACCTCCTCAGGCAAGCAATTCCAGATTCCACTGCCCTAACAGTAAAGAATCCTCTTCTATGTTGGTGGAAAAACCTTCTCTCCTCCAGACGCAAAGAATGCCCCCTTGTGCCCATCACCTTCCTTGGTATAAACAGATCCTCAGCGAGATATTTGTATTGTCCCTTTATATACTTATACATGGTTACAAAAGGGGACAAACTCCAAATTGATTATTACTTTAGAATCAGATGTCATAAAGCTCCTTTGCGTGTAATGTGTAGGTGGCCCAATACTATTGACCATAAGGTGTATCTTTCCTGACTCCCCTATAAATATGAATTTTTATCTCAACCAAAATATTCTAACCAAAGTCAAAAGAATAATTCATTTTCTTGGTAGACTTGTGGAGCTTTACTTTTTTTTTCCTGAAGTTTTTTAAAAGTACTCCACTGCCTTTTATTAGGACCCAGGTAAAGCCTGAGCTGGCATATTACCAGTAGCTACACATATAGATAGTGTTGATTCACACGAATGTTCCTGTCATTGGAAGTATTGTGACTGCTACGGATATTTCTGGCTATCATGGCGGTCATTGTGGCTGGAATGGGCATTAGTATTGATAGTACTAAGTACCATTGGCGTATTTTCTTTTGTCCAATGCCCTGTATCTCACAGCAACATCAACTTCAGCATTGGCCCAGGTTTCTTCAGCCTACCAACATGTAAAAGAATTGATCTGTTTAATGGTGTGTACATGAAGCAGGATGTACTCTTGAACAGAAATAGACAGTTAACAATAAAATGTTTTACAGAATTATCTAGTTTTACACCCCAAGCACTGTTGTAATTTTCTTTACTACAAAATACCCTACACTTCTCCCTATACAGTCGTGTTATGAACTGGTGATTCAGAACCACAATGGACCTAGTGGTTAAGAGCACACAAGTGACCTGATGGTTACTAATAACATAGCACGAGCTCTGAGACGTGGGAACTCTGCTGACCGCAATCCCTAATCCTATCATACCACACTAGAGGTAGCCGTGGAGCGCTCCTGACCAGACCTAGGCGCCTCGGGCACAGCCTGAGAAACTAGCTAGCCCTGAAGATAGAAAAATAAGCCTACCTTGCCTCAGAGAAATTCCCCAAAGGAAAAGGCAGCCCCCCACATATAATGACTGTGAGTAAAGATGAAAATACAAACACAGAGATTAAATAGATTTTAGCAAAGTGAGGCCCGACTTACTGAATAGACCGAGGATAGGAAAGATAGCTTTGCGGTCAGCACAAAAACCTACAAACAACCACGCAGAGGGCACAAAAAGACCCTCCGCACCGACTAACGGTACGGAGGTGCTCCCTCTGCGTCTCAGAGCTTCCAGCAAGCAAGAAAAACCAATATAGCAAGCTGGACAGAAAATATAGCAAACAAAAGTAACACAAGCAAAACTTAGCTTGTGCAGGGCAGACAGGCCACAAGAACGAACCAGGAGAGAGCAAGACCAATACTGGAACATTGACTGGAGGCCAGGAACAAAGAACTAGGTGGAGTTAAATAGAGCAGCACCTAACGACTTAACCTCGTCACCTGAGGAAGGAAACCCAGAAGCCGCAGCCCCACTCACATCCACCAGAGGAAGCTCATAGACAGAACCAGCCGAAGTACCACTCATGACCACAGGAGGGAGCTTGACCACAGAATTCACAACACAGTCGATCACTAAATGTGTAACCATTAAAGGATTTAACAGTCCAGAACATAACAGAGGGGTACATTTAATGTTAGTGCATTTTTGTTGTAAGGGGTATATTACTTTTTAACATAGTGTGGAAATTTAAATCTTATGTAATGTGGATGTCAGACCTGTACCTTTTCGTATCTGTCAGACCTGTACCTTTTTAAGTTCTTTCTAGACATCAATTCTTTGTCTTATTGAGAAGTTTGAGAAAAGTTAGTGTAAAATTTGATATCCAAAATGAAAAAAGATTTGGTCATGCAGCTCATAGGTCAACAGCCAGGACTCTTTGCACTTGGGTAACATAAGAAGATAAAACGACTGTGCATGCACAGCAATAGTGGTCATCTTTGGATTACATTTTACAATCTGCTCAATAACAGTGTAATAGATTTTGACTGAATTCATAAAAGCTAGTTATTTTTGGCAGAAACTGAGATACACTCCCTATAATCAGCTATGGTGTGAAAGAACTATCGGTACTTTGTGCAGCACTTTCTAATACAAACTGGTTGAAAAATGGAAGATGAATCTTAAAGTCAACTCTTTACATTTGTGTTAATGTTCAAAAAAATCTTCAAAAAAGGCTGAAATGTACAGGGCATGGCGTTTTACACTAAAATACGTGAAACTTAAAGGTCAGGTTCACATTTTGTAACTTTCCTTCGAGCAGCAAACTTTTAAACTCATTTCCATGAATGGCACAATCATTCATCAAACATCCAAGGCAGTCATTTGAAGCAAACTTGGCTCGGTAGCCTAAGGCTGTCTATGTTATAGCTGGGTCTAACAGATTCCAACAGTTGATAATTTGTCTGGTTTCCTGAACCTTAATTTGAAATTGCATAGCATTGTTTGAGGATGTGTACACTTCAAAGAGAAAATAAGAAGAACTTAAGTGGCTTTATTGTCACAAATCCTGCAAATGTAAAAGTGCATGACTTTTTGTTAAATATCTGAGCTGGAAATCACTTGAAACATCCATGCAGTACACACCTTAGCAGTAAAATCATTGTCAATAATACCAAATAAACTAAGTTTTCAGTTTTTACCTCAAAGCTAAGAATGCATATTATGTGGGCAAAAAAACAATTACAAGATCACTATTCTCACAAAAGCTAAGGTACCAAAGTCTACATACAAAGTCAGATCGGGAAGTCTTAATCTAGTCATACACATTAGATAAAAGTCGGAGTAAAGTGCTGACTTCTGCTATATTGGCAGACAGTCTACTGTATATGGAGTCCAACTTTCCGTCACCATAAAGAAGTAGGTAGCCTTTAATATGCCACTATCAATTGCTGTAACATAAGAGAGGTATTTTATAAAGACATCAGGTGGTAAAAGTAGGATTGTAAATTTGATGCCTTCTAAAAAGATAATCTGTACTTACATGATTATTTTCAAACAGCTTCAACAATTTTATGTAGTCTGAATGAGAATTTACTCAGGCCCGGTCATGTGTTTTATCCATTGAACATCCTGCACTTGTTGGACTTTTTAGGCCGGTGTCACACTAGGTGTATGAAAATACGGTCCGTTTTTTACAGCTGTAATACGCAGAAATGTTCACAAAATAGTGATCCGTATGTCATCCGTAGGCAGGGTGTGGCAGCGTATTTTGCACATGTCATCCTCCGTATGTAATCCGTATGGCAACCGTACAATGAGATGTTCTCGCCAGCTAGCAAAACGGACATACAATGGATCCATGGGCTCAAATATTCCTTAAAACATATATACCAGTCTATATATATATATATATATATATATATATATGTCAGTGAGACACATATACATATATATATAAAGTACAGACCAAAAGTTTTAGACACACCTTCTCATTTAAAGATTTTTCTGTATTTTCATGACTATGAAAATTGTACATTCACACTGAAGGCATCAAAACTATGAATTAACACATGTGGAATTATATACTTAACAAAAAAGTGTGAAACAACTGAAATTATGTCTTATATTCTAGCTTCTTCAAAGTAGCCACCTTTGCTTTGATGACTGCTTTGCACACTCTTGGCATTCTCTTGATGAGCTGCAAGAGGTAGTCTCCAGGAATGGTCTTCCAACAATTTTGAAGGAGTTCCCAGAGATGCTTAGCACTTGTTGGCCCTTTTGCCTTCACTCTGCAGTCCAGCTCACCCCAAACCATCTCGATTAGGTTCAGGTCTGGTGACTGTGGAGGCCAAGTCATCTGGCATAGCACCCCATCACTCTCCTTCTTGGTCAAATAGCCCTTACACAGCCTGGAGGTGTATTTGGGGTCATTGTCCTGTTGAAAAATAAATGATGGTCCAACTAAACGCAAACCGGATGGAATAGCATGCCGCTGCAAGATGCTGTGGTAGCCATGCTGGTTCAGTATCCCTTCAATTTTGAATAAATCCCCAACAGTGTCACCAGCAAAGCACCCCCAAACCATCACACCTCCTCAGTGCTTCACGGTGGGAAACAGGCATGTAGAGTCCATCCGTTCACCTTTTCTGCGTCGCACAAAGACACGGTGGTTGGAACCAAAGATCTCAAATTGGGACTCATCAGACCAAAGCACAGATTTCCACTAGTCTAATGTCCATTCCTTGTGGTCTTTAGCCCAAACATGTCTCTTCTGCTTGTTGCCTGTCCTTAGCAGTGGTTTCCTAGCAGCTATTTTACCATGAAGGCCTGCTGCACAAAGTCTTCTCTTAACAGTTGTTGTAGAGATGTGTCTGCTGCTAGAACTCTGTGTGGCATTGACCTGGTCTCTAATCTGAGCTGCTGTTAACCTGTGATTTCTGAGGCTGGTGACTCGGATAAACTTGTCCTCAGAAGCAGAGGTGACTCTTGGTCTTCCTTTCCTGGGGCGGTCCTCATGTGAGCCAGTTTCTTTGTAGCACTTGATGGTTTTTGCCACTGCACTTGGGGACACTTTCAAAGTTTTCCCAATTTTTTGGACTGACTGACCTTAATTTCTTAAAGTAATGATGGCCTTTCGTTTTTCTTTTCTTAGCTGCTTTTTTCTTGCCATAATACAAAATTCTAACAGTCTATTCAGTAGGACTATCAGCTGTGTATCTACCAGACTTCTGCACAACACAACTGATGGTCCCAACCCCATTTATAAGGCAAGAAATACCAGTTATTAAACCTGACAGGGCACACCTGTGAAGTGAAAACCATTCCCGGTGACTACCTCTTGAAGCTCATCAAGAGAATGCCAAGAGTGTGCAAAGCAGTCATCAAAGCAAAAGGTGGCTACTTTGAAGAACCTAGAATATAAGACATAATTTCAGTTGTTTCACACTTTTTTGTTAAGTATATAATTCCACGTGTTAATTCATAGTTTTGATGCCTTGAGTGTGAATGTACAATTTTCATAGTCATGAAAATACAGAAAAATCTTTAAATTAAAAGGTGTGTCCAAACTTTTGGTCTGTACTGTATATATACTGTATGTATATTTCATACAGTGCTAGATAGCAGAAAAGCCGGTAATTCAATTGCCGGCTTTTGCTATCTCCTTCCCAAACCCGACATATGAGACATGATTTACATACAGTAAACCATTTCATATCCCGTTTTTTTTTTTACATATTCCTCACTACTAATGTTAGAAGTGTATGTTTGAAAAATTTGGGGACTCTAGCTGTTAAAATAATGGGTTAAATCGCAGAAAAAACTGGCGTGGGCTCCCGCGTAATTTTCTCTGCCAGAATGGTAAAGCCAGTGACTGAGGGCAGATATTAATAGCCTAGAGAGGGACCATGGTTATTGCCCCCCCCCCTGGCTAAAACATCTGCCCCCAGCCACCCCAAAAAAGGCACATCTGTAAGATGCGCCTATTCTGGCACTTGGCCACTCTCTTCCCACTCCCGTGTAGTGGTGGGATATGGGGTAATAAAGGGTTAATGTCACCTTGCTATTGTAAGGTGACATTAAGCCAGGTTAATAATGGAGAGGTGTCAATAAGACACCTATCCATTATTAATCCAATAGAAGTAAATGGTTAATAAAACACACACACATTAGGAATAAAGTATTTTATTGAAATAAAGACACAGGGTGTTGTAATAGTGTATTATACTCTCAATCCAATTGAAGACCCTTGTCACCTGAAACAAAGTTAAAATAAAAAATTACCAATATCCCATACCTTCCATCGTTCAGTCTTGTCCCAGGCTGTAAATCTATCTGAAGGGGTTAAATAATTTTACAAGCAGGAGCCTGCTAATGCAGCCACCCCTGCCTGTAAAAATTGGGGAATGAATGGAATGCAGGGGAACGTAGCTACCTAGACTTGCAGTGCTGCACCCCCTGCTAGCATAACCTCAGATGAACTCGAGCGTGGGAATGTTTCTGAATATTTTCTCACGCTTGAGTTCATCTGAGGTTATACCAGCAGGGGGCGCAGCACTGCAAGTCTAGGTAGCTACGTTCCCCTGAATTCCATTCATTCCCCAATTTTTCAGGCAGTAGCGGCTGCATTAGCAGGCTCCTGCTTGTAAAATTATTTAACCCCTTCAGATGGATTTACAGCCTGGGACAAGACTGAACGATGGAAGGTATGGGATATTGGTAATTTTTTATTTTAACTTTGTTTCAGGTGACAAGGGTCTTCAATTGGATTGAGAGTATAATACACTATTACAACACCGTGTGTCTTTATTTCAATAAAATACTTTATTCCTAATGTGTGTGTGTGTTTTATTAACCATTTACTTCTATTGGATTAATAATGAATAGGTGTCTTATTGACACCTCTCCTTTATTAACCTGGCTTAATCTCACCTTACAATAGCAAGGTGACATTAACCCTTTATTACCCCATATCCCACTGCTACATGTGAGTGGGAAGAGAGTGGCCAAGTGCCAGAATAGGCGCATCTTACAGATGTGCCTTTTCTGGGGTGTCTGGGGGCAGGTGTTTTTAGCCAGGGAGACCAATAACCATGGACCATCTCCAGGCTATTAATATCTGCCCTCAGTCACTGGCTTTACCATTCTGGCAGAGAAAATTGCGTGGGAGCCCACAATCGTTTTTTCCGTGATTTAACCCTTTATTTTAACAGCTAGAGTCCCCAAATTTTGCACATATACACTTCTAACATTAGTAGTGAGGAATATGTAAAAAAAAAACGGGATATGAAATGGTTTTACTGTATGTAAACCATGTCTCATATCCTGTCGGGTTTGGGAAGGAGATAGCAAAAGCCGGCAATTGAATTACCGGCTTTTCTGCTATCTAGCGCTGTATGAAATATAAATACATATATATATGTGTCTCACTGACATATATATATATCTATAATATAACGCTGGGAGCGTCACTCTGTCCGAAGCCTTTATAGACTGCGCAGGCGCAAGTGCCGGCGCAGTCTGGCCCGCACAGAGTGACGCTCCCAGAAGATCGCGGTATGTGTAAGCACTGAACGCATACCGCGATCTCCACCGGAGAGTCAGGGACCGCCAGGAGGGTAAGTATATTCACCTTTCCCCGTTCCAGCGCTGCGTGCGGCTCCGTCTCCCGGCTCCTCTGCTGTGACAGTTCAGAGGGCGCGATGATGCGCTTAATGCGCGCCGGCGCCGCCCTCTGACTTACCAGTCACAGGCAGAGGAGCCGGAGTGTGTCTTCAAGAAAATGGCGCCGGAAAGCGCGGACTGCGCAGGCGCCGATTCCGGCAGCAGGAATCGGCGCCTGCGCAGTCCGCGCTTTCCGGCGCCATTTTCTTGAAGACACACTCCGGCTCCACTGCAGGTGTGTCTTCAAGAATATGGCGCCGGAAAGCGCAGACTGCGCAGGCGCCGATTCCTGCTGCCGGAATCGGCGTCTGCGCAGTCCGCGCTTTCCGGCGCCATTTTCTTGAAGACACACCTGCAGTGGAGCCAGACGATAGGTGAGTATGGTATATTTTTTTTTTATATGGCAGCAGCATACGGGGGTATACACACTGGAGCGTCTTATGGGGGGCATATAATACAATGGTGGCGCAGGATGGGAGCAGCACATGACAGAACGGGGGCAAATTGGCAGCAGCACATGACAGAACGGGCGCAGGATGGCAGCAGCACATGACAGAACGGGCGCAGGATGGCAGCAGCACATGACAGAACGGGCGCAGGATGGCAGCAGCACATGACAGAACGGCGCAGGATGGCAGCAGCACATTACAGAACGGGCGCAGGATGGCAGCAGCACATGACAGAACGGGCGCAGGATGGGAGCAGCACATGACAGAACGGGCGCAGGATGGCAGCAGCACATGACAGAACGGGCGCAGGATGGGAGCAGCACATGACAGAACAGGGGAGCAGGATGGGAGCAGCAAATGACAGAATGGGCGCAGGATGGCAGCAGCACATGACAGAACGGGCGCAGGATGGCAGCAGTACATGACAGAACGGGCGCAGGATAGGAGCAGCACATGACAGAACGGGCACAGGATGGCACTAGCACATGACAGAATGGGCGCAGGATGGAAGCAGCACATGACAGAACAGGGGAGCAGGATGGGAGCAGCACATGACAGAACGGGGGCACAGGATGGGAGCAGCACATGACAGAACGGGGGCGCAGGATGGGAGCAGCACATGACAGAACGGGGGCCCAGGATGGGTGCAGCACATGACAGGATGGGAGCAGCAAATGACAGAATGGAGGCGCAGGATGGGAGCAGCACATGACAGAATGGGCGCAGGATGGCAGCAGCACATGACAGAACGGGCGCAGGATGGCAGCAGCACATGACAGAACGGGCGCAGGATGGGAGCAGCACATGACAGAACGGGCGCAGGATGGCAGCAGCACATGACAGAACGGGCGCAGGATGGGAGCAGCACATGACAGAACAGGGGAGCAGGATGGGAGAAGCACATGACAGAACGGGGGCGCAGGATGAGAGCAGCACATGACAGAACGGGGGCGCAGGATGGGAGCAGCACATGACAGAACGGGGGCGCAGGATGGGAGCAGCACATGACAGGATGGGAGCAGCAAATGACAGAATGGAGGCGCAGGATGGGAGCAGCACATGACAGAACGGGGGCGCAGGATGGGAGCAGCACATGACAGAACGGGGGCGCAGGATGGGAGCAGCACATGACAGGATGGGGATGCAGGATGGAGCAGCACATGACAGAATGGGGGCACAGGATGGAGCAGCACATGACAGGATGGGGACGCAGGATGGAGCAGCACAAGACAGGATGGGGACGCAGGATGGAGCAGCACATACCAGGATGGAGACCATATACCAATATAAATGCTCGCCACCCGGGCGTACAACGGGTTCAATAGCTAGTACATATATATACACCTATACTATGTGTAGACATTTATTATAGCTATTCTATTCTAACCTGTCAGTGTGATTTTACTGTACACCGCACTGAATTGCCGGCTTTTCTATAGAACACCGCTGTGTATTTCTCGCAAGTCACACTGTTGGTCCGTGTGTAATCCGTATTTTTCTCGCCCCCATTGACTTTCATTGGATTTTTTTGCGCAATACGCTGACAAACGCAGCATGCTGCGATTTTCTACGGCCGTACAATACCATATAATACGGATGCGTTAAATACGGCAGATAGGAGCTGCCCCATAGAAAATCATTGGTCCATGTGCAATGCATATTTTTTGCGCCTCCCATACGTCCGTAAAACTCGCTAGTGTGACGCCGGCCTTATTAGTTTAGTGACTGTGTTAGTATCCATTTGATCTACTCTTCGGTAACATCAAAACGTCAAAACACCTGCTCTGTAAAACTTTAATTTATAAACAAATATAATAAGTAAAAGGAATATTTTCTACCACATACTGTATATTGTACTTGTATTGATATGGTGGCATGTAAGAGTTTAGGCACCCATGGTCAAAATTACTGTTATTGGGAACAGTTAAGTAAGTTGAAGATGAAATGATCTCTAAAAGGCCTAACGTTAAATATGATACATTTCCTTTGTATTTTATGAAAAAAAAAATAATTTTCACCTTCTTCATTTTAAAAATTACAATAAGGAAAATGGGTCAATGCAAATGTTTGGGCACTCTTGGAGATGTGTGTACTCAGATAAATCTGTGCAATCCATTAATGGCACTCAGTGTGAGTGCCCAACAAAGACATGTACTAGCATACAGATAGGCGAAATTCCATTAATGACTCAAGGCACTGTCCACAAAGAACTGGGTGAACTGGAGGAGGAAAATAAGATGGTGGCTTTGCAGCTGAAAAGCCCTGACTACACATCTATCACACACTTTTTCAAATTTCTTGTATTCATTTCTCACAGTTTATACAAAATAAGTAATTTTTTTGTGTTAGGGAAGTCAAAATTGTCTAAAAGGGATTGTCTACTGTTTCTTCTTAGAGCAGCTTTCCTCACAAACTGCACAGCACTTTTGTCCATATAATGCATATAATGGCTGCTGGCAGAGGATCATGTGACCAGATCAGTCCATCAGCCTCCTCCAATAAAAAAGCACTTTTTGCATGTGAGAGGTGTTTTATAATTGGAGGAGGCTGATGGACTACTCTGGTCACGTGCTTTTCCATCAGCGGTTAGTGTATGGACAGGAGAATTCTTAAGACTGTGAGAAAAACTGCACTAACGTGAAGAAGTGGGCTACTTCTTTAATATGTAGGTGGTGGTCCAACACACATAACATATTTATGGTATTCCATCTTACCATACTGTTCATACTGAAGGAGCACCTAAAGCAGGATGGGGCAATCACCTCCAAAATAGAAATGTATCGTTACCATTTTATCGATAGTTTTCTTACGACTGATCTCTAGTTTCTGTGAAACAGTGATATCAAATTTTAAAGCATTGCTCATCTCTAACTCATATATATGCTTATTTAAAGCAAGTGTGACTTTAGATTTCTAAAAACAGACTCAAACTGTAAATCTGCGATATGACAGCAAACTTTTCACCTCAGCTGAAAACAATTACCTAAAATACCCCCAGATTAACAGATCTGGCTGTTCTCGTTGACACAAATTACATTTGTATCTTTATCTGTGAGTGGGTAGGTTTCTCTGTGGTGAGGATTGTCAGGACCAAGAACTGCATAATTTTATGTATCACATCATCTGTTGGAAAAGATAACATATTGACTGATTATGCTTATAATTTGCCAAAAAAGAAACATTGTAAACATAGTACAGTGAGATTTCGACTGAGTAACTTGATAAATCCCAATACAGTATGTAATGTTTCAATGTGTTTTGCTATAACAAATATTTATTTTGTACATAGTAACATAGTAATTAGAAGCAGCTTTACAAATCATCAATATTACTTTACAGGAAATATATATATCTTGGTACCGTGTTAGCCAGTAGATAGAAAAATATTTAGAATTGAGAATCCTCAGTGGTTGATACCTTTTAATGGCTAACTGAAAAGATGATAACAAATTGCAAGCTTTCGAGACTACACAGGTCTCTTCATCAGGCAAAGACTAAAACAAATTCTGAAGAATCACATATTTATGCACAACATAGCATAGAAAAAAAAAAACAAACAAAAAAACAAAACATGGATAAGACAGGTGACATGAAGCAGAATTACCATGAGTGATAGTCTTAGTTACTCACCGGTTAACGGTGTTTTTCGGAGTCCATGACTGCACCACGGAGAGAGGGGATCCGCCCTTCAGGGACAGGAAACCTACAGATACATAAGGGCGGCACCTCTCCCACGCATCAGTTGGTTTACAGAGCACAAGAGACCACCAAGGTTAATGACATAATTTATATATAACAATATTACAACTTAACTATCCACCACGAGTGGACTATATAAAAAAAGGGAAGAGGTGTACACCCAGAACTAAAGAAAACGGGAGGGTATGTACGGGTGCTGTCATGGACTCCGTTAAACACCGTTAATCGGTGAGTAACTAAGACTTTATCGGTCGTCCATGACAGCACCACAGAGAGAATTACATAGAGTAACTATTTAGGGAGGGACTATAGCTTGCAGCACCCTTACACCAAAAGAGAGGTTCGAGGAAGCACCCAGGTTCAATCTATAATGGTTATAGAAAGTGTTTGGAGAAGACCAAGTAGCAGCCTTACATATTTGGTCGATTGACACCTCTAACCTCTCCGCCCACAAGGCAGCCATAGCTCTAGTGGAATGCGCTCTTAGACCTTCAGGCGCCGGCATACCCTTTGAGACATATGCCAGCGAGATAGCCTCACTGATCCACCTAGCTAGCGTAGAATTTGATACTCTATGACCTTTCCTGCTACCCTGATAGGACACGAATAGGGCATTATCTATCTTCCAAGGATAAGTCACTGCTAGATACTCTAGGATACATTTTCTTACATCTAGAGTGTGTAGCTTCCTTTCTTTATCATTAGTAGCTTTGAAAAAGCTTCACTCCCGTTCTTCAACGGAGAGTCCTTATATCACCGAACAAGAAGTCATTTCTATCTTGGAGGAGTTGAAGAATGAGTCCGCTGGTTCCTCTTCAGGAATTCCCCCTCCACCAATCTCAGCTAAGTCCACCACGTTTCCTCCCTTGTCGCTCTGCCCACAGGTGGAAATTTTTACAAACCTGGTTGCCGCAGATCTAAGAACTATCAATAATAAATATAAAAATGATAATCTCACAGGACGTCAGAGACAGGCTCTCCGTGAGATAAAGGCACTTGAGGGTGTAGTCATTAAGCCCTCCGACAAGGGTGGAAACGTGGTGGTATGGCCTACGGACAAATATGAGAGGGAAGCTTTCAAACAGCTCCGTAATAAGGATACATACACTTTGCTTACCCAGAATCCATTATCCAGCTTTATGTCAGAGCTTGTCGAGATGCTCGAGGAGGCTTTATATAAAGGGACCATTACTAAAAAAACATTTGATGGACTGGTGGTTAAATACCCGGTTATACCTACCTTCTATCTCCTCCCCAAGGTCCACAAGGACTCTGTCAATCCTCCGGGGCGTCCGATTGTCTCTGGCATAGGAGGGATGTGTGATCCTATATGTAAATTTGTTGACCATTACCTTAGGTCACAAGTTGAGACTCTCCCCTCCTATGTCAGAGACACTACGGACGTCCTGAGGAAACTGGATGGGATGACGCTTGAATCAGATATGCTGTTAGTCACGGCGGATGTAGAGATACTCTACACCTCCATCCGCCATGATGATGGCCTAGAGGCAGCCAATTTCTTCCTTGGGGCCAGCAGCATTGATCCGGAGGTTGGTGGCCTGGTGTTGAGGCTCTTGCGTTTCATCCTTACACACAATTTTTTTACTTTTAAGGACCGATACTACCTCCAGAGCCGCGGTACGGCTATGGGGGCGGCGTGCGCACCCTCCTATGCTAACCTCTTCCTAGGATATTGGGAGAGAAGCATATTTCAGGGGGGTGCGTGCGCCTCCTCGCGGATTCTGGGGTGGTATCGGTACATAGATGATATTTTGTTTATCTGGCACGGTTCAGTGGAACAACTTAAATCGTTTATGCAGGATTTGAATCGCAACAGCCTCAACATCAGGCTCAAGTATAACTTTAGTTGTAGAGAAATATCTTTCCTGGATATACTGCTGCTGGTCCGGGAGGATGGCTACATACTTACAGATGTCTTCAGAAAAGAAACTTCTGTCAATGCGCTCCTCCATGCCTCCTCGTCTCATCTTAACTCCACGATTGGAGCTATACCGATAGGGCAGTTTCTCAGGATGAAGAGAATCTGCTCTACTGAGGAGGCTTTTGACAGACAAGCTGTGGACCTTGGGGAGAGATTCCGCGCACGCGGATATAGTAACAGGAGCATTAAACGTGGCCTCAACCGTGCTAAAAATCAGAAGAGGTGTGAACTTTTGTCCCAATCACATAAAAGAAAGAGAGAAGAGGGCAAAATTCGATATATTTCAACATACAACCACCAGTGGGGTCTGATGAGAAAAATTCTAAGCAGACATTGGCCAATTCTAAGAACTGAACCCACACTCACAAAATATCTCTCAGACGAACCACTGATGACAGCAAGAAGGGGTAAGAACCTGAGAGATATGCTGGTTAGAAGCCATTACACAACTAAAGTTCCGGCTATCTTTGGAGCCGGCAAACAAAGGTGGGGCTTTTTTCCATGTAGCGATTGTTTGGCATGCCGCAATCACGTTAGGGCAACATCGTTCACCTCGGCTGATGGCCGGAGAGAGTTTAAAATCACAGACTACATTAGTTGTAGTACCACATTCGTGGTATATATGGCCAAATGCTCATGTGGCCTGTCCTATGTGGGTCTTACCTCACGTGAACTTAGGGTCAGGACACGTGAGCATATAAGAGATATCATGGGGGCCGGGAAGGTGGATGACGTTACCACATTAAAAACTATACCCCGCCATTTTAGGCTTCACCATGGATGCAACCCAAAAGAACTTAAAATCTTTGGTATTGATCATGTGAGAAGTGGGATCAGAGGGGGAGACCTAAAGCGGACATTAGCGCAACTGGAATGTCGTTGGATAACAACATTGGGCACCATGTCCCCACTAGGCCTTAACGAACAACTAAGCTTTGCCTCCTTTCTGTAGTAGTATCTGGGTCAGATTTTAGGTTCTCTGAGCTTTCTGGATTTTAATTTTGTGTGTGTTTCTATTTTTTTAGTATTGCTGTCGTATCGTTATATTTCATCATCCACATACTCTCAGAGCGGTTATGGATTTCAGGACGTTATACGGGAACCCTTCGTTCATATGCAAGATTTGAAGAAAACCAGGCTTTCATGGTCTTGTTCACATATTTATCAAGTGTCACATTTTGGTTATCCGTGGCATTTTTTGATGCTCTATTATATATATTTTTTATGTGTTGGTGACTATGTCAATTGTTGTGGATTCTAGTCGCCCTGGACTCCTAGGTATTTGTATATTTTTCTATTTTGTATGGGATGGCTTTTGTGTAACTTTTGTACATTCCTATTATATCTGCCGCAATGTTTATCTGCCCGAGTTATACAGTTCTTCTAGGTAGAATTATATATGCAGGTTTGCCCCTTGTAGTGGGCGCTATCACTTTGCACGTTATCACTTTAGTCCCACCTTTCGTGTACTGGCTGCCTTTGCGCAAGCGCACCTATTCATAGGTGCATTTTAGCACAAATATCATCTTAGTTTCACTTAATATGTCTGCCTTTGGTTATTATTCCCCTCTTCAACTTGGCGGCTGCGATGCGTGCGCATTCGCGATATGACAGGTTGCGGCATGTATCCTTTTTAATAAAACCCTCTCCTGTTTTCTTCCCCCCCCCCCTGCTCTTGGGATAGGACAGGGTGGGTTAATTACATACACTAGTACTTTTATTACACTTGTAGATCATTAGGCGCTATGATAATAATCTATCCATATATAAATTGTACTTCTATACATCACCATTATAGCGCTTAATATGATGGCGATCCTGCCCTTTTCCAAAATGGTGGCCGCGGCGCGAGCGCATGCGCGGTGTGGCAGGAACTGTGACACATCCTCTCCTGCCCCAGGATGTGACGCGGCGGGCTAGTGACGTCATGAGGGATTTCCCTCTGCCCGTCGCGCCACAGGAAGAGCAGGATATGATGTGATACATGTGGGCCTGCATATCACCGCGCACGCGCCACTAATTATGCCGATTATTGTAGACAGGTGTTCCCTTTATTTAAATGACCGCTCCAAACACACATACCATCACAGCCCCCCGAGGTAGCCCAATGCGAAACGCGCGTCGGGGCTGCTGGCGACACTCACTGGCACACGAACGCGGGTAAGATTAACGGTGTATCCTCCATGTATGCTACTATTTAACTTTGTATGTGACAGGCAACATGTGGAGATTGGTAATCAGATACGGTCTAGGCTGCATATACTTTGATACCATACATGACATGTAGCACCTTATTGGGATATGCTAGATTACTTTTCACTTGAGGTTATCCGTTGGTTATGCCCCTTGTGTTACTACAGTGTTTGTGTCCTCTGTATTTGCACCATTCTCTGGACCTTGTTTATTCAGTCTGTATGTTTTGTACATGTTTAATAAAGATTGTTATACGTTCTTTTTTATACTTGCGTATGGGATTTTTTACTCCTTGTTCTTTGTAGGATTAATATGCCAGCGAGATAGCCTCACTGATCCACCTAGCTAGCGTAGAATTTGATACTCTATGACCTTTCCTGCTACCCTGATAGGACACGAATAGGGCATTATCTATCTTCCAAGGATAAGTCACTGCTAGATACTCTAGGATACATCTTCTTACATCTAGAGTGTGTAGCTTCCTTTCTTTATCATTAGTAGGATTAGGGAGGAAAGATGGAAGAACTATCTCCTGTGTTCTATGGAATCTAGACACTACTTTAGGAAGATATGCGGGATCAGGGAAAAGTATCACTCTATCATCTCTAAGTTGCATGTAAGGGGGAAGCCTGGATAATGCCTGGATGTTGCCTACCCTACAAGCTGACGTTAGGGCCACCAGGAAGGCTACTTTAAGAGACAGGTTTTTAATAGAAGCCGAAGAAATTGGTTCAAATGGAGCTTTTGTCATGGCCATGAGGACTAAGTTTAAGTCCCATGGCATGAACCTATTCTTCACCATTGGTCTAGACCGTTTTGTCGCTTTGAGGAATCTGCTGACCCAGTAATTTTCAGAAATGTTGCAGCCAAAGAAGGCCACTAAGGCTGACACCTGTACTTTAAGAGTATTTGGGGATAACTGTTGTGAATTCTGTGGTCGAGCTCCCTCCTGTGGTCACAAGTGGTACTTCGGCTGATTCTGTCTATGGGCTTCCGTTGGTGGATGTGAGTGGTACTGCGGCTTCTGAGTTTCCTTCCTCAGGTGATGAGGTTAAGTCGTTAGGTGCTGCTCTATTTAACTCCACCTAGTGCTTTGATCCTGGCCTCCAGTCAATGTTCTAGTATTGGTCTTGCTTCCTCCTGGATCATTCCTGTGGCCTGTCTGCTCAGCATAGCTAAGTTCTGCTTGTGTTACTTTTGTTTGCTATATTTTCTGTCCAGCTTGCTATATTGGTTTTTCTTGCTTGCTGGAAGCTCTGAGACGCAGAGGGAGCACCTCCATACCGTTAGTCGGTGTGGAGGGTCTTTTTGCCCCTCTGCGTGGTTGTTTGTAGGTTTTTGTGTTGACCGCAAAGCTATCTTTCCTATCCTCGGTCTATTCAGTAAGTCGGGCCTCACTTTGCTAAATCTATTTAATAATTTGTGTTTTATTTTCATCTTAACTCACAGTCATTATATGTGGGGGGCTGCCTTTTCCTTGGGGAATTTCTCTGAGGTAAGGTAGGCTTATTTTTCTATCTTCAGGCCTAGCTAGTTTCTCAGGCTGTGCCGAGTTGCATAGGGAGCGTTAGGCGCAATCCACGGCTACCTCTAGTGTGGTGTGATAGAATTAGGGATTGCGGTCAGCAGAGTTCCCAAGTCTCAGAGCTCGTCCTATGTTTTTTGATTATTGTCAGGTCACTTTGTGTGCTCTGAACTTCAAGGTCCATTGTGGTTCTGAATTACCTATTCATAACAGTACTGGAGGCCTAAAGTACTATGCTTCTCAATAGAGGGAAAAAAGAAGTTCTGAGACCATTTTTTTTTCTTTGCACTGTGTTTTGCCTTTTTTTTCCCCTAGACATTTGGGTGGTTCAGGACACAGGTGTAGTGATGGACATTAAAGGTCTGTCTTCATGTGTGGATCATCTCACTGCAAGAGTACAAAATATTCAAGACTTTGTGGCTCAGAATTCTATGTTAGAACCAAGAATTCCTATTCCTGATTTGTTTTCTGGAGATAGAGCTAAATTTCTGAGTTTCAAAAATAATTGCAAACTGTTTCTGGCGTTGAAACCTCGCTCCTCTGGTGACCCAGTTCAACAAGTTAAGATCATTATTTCTTTATTACGTGGCGACCCTCAAGACTGGGCATTTTCCCTTGCGCCAGGAGATCCTGCATTATGTAATATTGATGCGTTTTTTCTGGCGCTCGGATTACTGTACGATGAACCTAATTCAGTGGATCAGGCAGAGAAAAATTTGCTGGCTCTGTGTCAGGGTCAGGATGAGATAGAGATTTGTCAGAAGTTTAGAAAGTGGTCCGTGCTCACTCAATGGAATGAATGTGCGCTGGCAGCTATTTTCAGAAAGGGTCTCTCTGAAGTCCTTAAGGATGTCATGGTGGGATTTCCTATGCCTGCTGGTCTGAATGAGTCTATGTCTTTGGCCATTCAGATCGGTCGACGCTTGCGTGAGCGTAAATCTGTGCACCATTTGGCGGTATTATCTGAGCATAAACCTGAGCCTATGCAGTGCGATAGGACTTTGACCAGAGCTGAAAGGCAAGAACACAGACGTCAGAATGGGCTGTGTTTCTACTGTGGTGATTCCACTCATGCTATCTCCGATTGTCCTAAGCGCACTAAGCGGTACGCTAAGTCTGCCACCATTGGTACGGTACAGTCGAAATTTCTTTTGTCCGTTACTTTGATCTGCTCTTTGTCTTCCTATTCTGTCTTGGCATTTGTGGATTCAGGCGCTGCCCTGAATTTGATGGACTTGGAGTTTGCTAGGCGCTGTGGGTTTGTCTTGGAGCCCTTGCAGTGTCTTATTCCATTGAGAGGAATTGATGCTACGCCTTTGGCCAAGAATAAGCCTCAGTATTGGACCCAGCTGACCATGTGCATGGCTCCTGTGCACCAGGAGGATATTCGCTTTCTGGTGTTGCATAATCTGCATGATGTGGTCGTGTTGGGGTTGCCATGGCTACAAGTCCATAACCCAGTATTAGATTGGAAATCAATGTCTGTGTCCAGCTGGGGTTGTCAGGGGGTACATGGTGATGTTCCATTTCTGTCTATCTCATCATCCACCCCTTCTGAGGTCCCAGAGTTCTTGTCTGATTACCGGGATGTATTCGATGAGCCCAAGTCCAACGCCCTACCTCCGCATAGGGATTGTGATTGAGCTATCGAGTTGATTCCTGGTAGTAAGTTTCCTGAGGGTCGACTGTTTAATTTATCTGTACCTGAGCACGCTGCTATGCAGAGTTACGTAAAAGAATCCTTGGAGAAGGGTCATATTTGCCCGTCGTCATCGCAATTGGGAGCAGGGTTCTTTTTTGTGGCTAAGAAGGATGGTTCGCTGAGACCTTGTATTGATTACCGCCTTCTAAATAAAATCATGGTCAAATTTCAGTACCCCTTGCCGCTGCTATCTGATTTGTTTGCTCGGATTAAGGGGGCTAGTTGGTTCACCAAGATAGATCTTCGTGGTGCATATAATCTTGTGCGTATTAAACGGGGCGATGAATGGAAAACTGCATTTAATACGCCCGAGGGCCATTTTGAGTACCTAGTTATGCCATTCGGACTTGCCAATGCTCCATCAGTATTTCAGTCCTTTATGCATGACATCTTCCGAGAGTACCTGGATAAATTCCTGATTGTATACTTGGATGATATTTTGGTCTTCTCGGATGATTGGGAGTCTCATGTGAAGCAGGTCAGAATGGTGTTCCAGGTCCTGCGTGCTAATTCTTTGTTTGTGAAGGGATCAAAGTGTCTCTTTGGTGTTCAGAAGGTTTCATTTTTGGGGTTCATTTTTTCCCCTTCTACTATCGAGATGGACCCTGTTAAGGTCCAGGCCATTTATGATTGGACTCAGCCGACATCTCTGAAGAGTCTGCAAAAGTTCCTTGGCTTTGCTAATTTTTATCGTCGCTTCATCTGTAATTTTTCTAGTATTGCTAAACCATTGACCGATTTGACCAAGAAGGGTGCTGATGTGGTCAATTGGTCTTCTGCTGCTGTGGAAGCTTTTCAAGAGTTGAAGCGTCGTTTTTCTTCTGCCCCTGTGTTGTGTCAACCAGATGTTTCGCTTCTGTTCCAGGTCGAGGTTGATGCTTCTGAGATTGAAGCGGAGGCTGTTTTGTCGCAAAGAGGTTCTGATTGCTCGGTGATGAAGCCATGCGCCTTCTTTTCCAGGAAGTTTTCGCCTGCTGAGCGAAATTATGATGTTGGCAATCGAGAGTTGCTGGCCATGAAGTGGGCATTCGAGGAGTGGCGTCATTGGCTTGAAGGAGCTAAGCATCGCGTGGTGGTCTTGACTGATCACAAGAACTTGACTTATCTCGAGTCTGCCAAACGGTTGAATCCTAGACAGGCTCGTTGGTCGCTGTTTTTCTCCCGTTTTGACTTTGTGGTTTCGTACCTTCCGGGCTCTAAAAATGTGAAGGCGGATGCCCTGTCTAGGAGTTTTGTGCCCGACTCTCCGGGTTTGCCTGAGCCGGCGGGTATTCTCAAAGAGGGAGTAATTGTGTCTGCCATCTCCCCTGATTTGCGGCGGGTGCTGCAAAAATTTCAGGCTAATAAACCTGATTGTTGCCCAGCGGAGAAACTGTCCCTGATAGGTGGACGAATAAAGTTATCTCTGAGGTTCATTGTTCGGTGTTGGCTGGTCATCCTGGAATCTTTGGTACCAGAGATTTAGTGGCTAGATCCTTTTGGTGGCCGTCTCTGTCGCGGGATGTGCGTTCTTTTGTGCAGTCCTGTGGGATTTGTGCTCGGGCTAAGCCCTGCTGTTCTCGTGCCAGTGGGTTGCTTTTGCCCTTGCCGGTCCCGAAGAGGCCTTGGACACTTATCTCTATGGATTTTATTTCGGATCTCCCCGTCTCTCAAAAAATGTCGGTCATTTGGGTAGTTTGTGATCGCTTCTCTAAGATGATCCATTTGGTACCCTTGTCTAAATTACCTTCCTCCTCTGATTTGGTGCCATTGTTCTTCCAGCATGTGGTTCGTTTACATGGCATTCCAGAGAACATAGTTTCTGACAGTGGTTCCCAGTTTGTTTCGAGGTTTTGGCGAGCCTTTTGTGCTAGGATGGGCATTGATTTGTCTTTTTCCTCGGCTTTCCATCCTCAGACAAATGGCCAGACTGAACGAACCAATCAGACCTTGGAAACATATCTGAGATGTTTTGTTTCTGCTGATCAGGATGATTGGGTGTCCTTTTTGCTTTTGGCTGAGTTCGCCCTTAATAATCGGGCCAGCTCGGCTACCTTGGTTTCGCCGTTTTTCTGCAATTCTGGGTTCCATCCTCGTTTCTCTTCAGGGCAGGTTGAGTCTTCGGACTGTCCTGGTGTGGATACTGTGGTGGACAGGTTGCAGCGGATTTGGACTCATGTAGTGGACAATTTGACCTTGTCCCAGGAGAAGGCTCAACGTTTCGCTAATCGCAGACGCTGTGTGGGTCCCCGACTTCGTGTTGGGGATTTGGTTTGGTTGTCATCTCGTTATATTCCTATGAAGGTTTCCTCTCCTAAGTTTAAGCCTCGTTTCATTGGTCCGTATAGGATTTCTGAGGTTCTTAATCCTGTGTCTTTTCGTTTGACCCTTCCAGATTCTTTTTCCATCCATAACGTATTCCATAGGTCATTGTTGCGGAGATACGTGGCACCTATGGTTCCATCTGTTGATCCTCCTGCCCCGGTTTTGGTGGAGGGGGAGTTGGAGTATATAGTGGAGAAGATTTTGGATTCTCGTGTTTCGAGACGGAAACTCCAGTATCTGGTTAAGTGGAAGGGTTATGGTCAGGAAGATAATTCCTGGGTCTTTGCCTCTGATGTCCATGCTGCCGATCTTGTTCGTGCCTTTCATATGGCTCATCCTGGTCGGCCTGGGGGCTCTGGTGAGGGTTCGGTGACCCCTCCTCAAGGGGGGGTACTGTTGTGAATTCTGTGGTCGAGCTCCCTCCTGTGGTCACAAGTGGTACTTCGGCTGATTCTGTCTATGGGCTTCCGTTGGTGGATGTGAGTGGTACTGCGGCTTCTGAGTTTCCTTCCTCAGGTGATGAGGTTAAGTCGTTAGGTGCTGCTCTATTTAACTCCACCTAGTGCTTTGATCCTGGCCTCCAGTCAATGTTCTAGTATTGGTCTTGCTTCCTCCTGGATCGTTCCTGTGGCCTGTCTGCTCAGCATAGCTAAGTTCTGCTTGTGTTACTTTTGTTTGCTATATTTTCTGTCCAGCTTGCTATATTGGTTTTTCTTGCTTGCTGGAAGCTCTGAGACGCAGAGGGAGCACCTCCGTACCGTTAGTCGGTGCGGAGGGTCTTTTTGCCCCTCTGCGTGGTTGTTTGTAGGTTTTTGTGTTGACCGCAAAGCTATCTTTCCTATCCTCGGTCTATTCAGTAAGTCGGGCCTCACTTTGCTAAATCTATTTCATCTCTGTGTTTGTATTTTCATCTTAACTCACAGTCATTATATGTGGGGGGCTGCCTTTTCCTTGGGGAATTTCTCTGAGGCAAGGTAGGCTTATTTTTCTATCTTCAGGCCTAGCTAGTTTCTCAGGCTGTGCCGAGTTGCATAGGGAGCGTTAGGCGCAATCAACGGCTACCTCTAGTGTGGTGTGATAGGATTAGGGATTGCGGTCAGCAGAGTTCCCACGTCTCAGAGCTCGTCCTATGTTTTTTCATTATTGTCAGGTCACTTTGTGTGCTCTGAACTTCAAGGTCCATTGTGGTTCTGAATTACCTATTTATAACAGATAACCTCATATCCAACCCCTTTTGCAAAAACTCCAATATCTGGTCTATTGGTGTTGATTGACCAGCTACTACCCCCGAGTTTTGAAGAAATCTTTTCCAGATCCTGACGTAAATTTTGGTGGTGATTATTTTTCTGCTTTTGAGCAGCGAGTTAATCAGGCCCGGCGAGAAACCTCTATCTCTTAACAGCGACCGCTCAAAATCCACGCCGTCAGATGAAGGCCAACTGCCCGAGGATGGTAGACTGGGCCCTGGGATAGGAGATCTGGAATGTCTGGTAAGACCCCTGGGTCGGAAATTGACATGGTTCTGAGGCATGAAAACCACGTCCTTCTGGGCCAGAAGGGGGCAATTACTATAACTCTGGCTTTGTCCTTCCTGATTTTCCTCACCACCTGAGGAAGTAGAGACAGGGGAGGAAAGGCGTAAGCTAGCCTGAAGTTCCAGTCTATGAGGAGGGCGTCTACTGACAGAGGATTTTCTCGGGGGTTCAGAGAGCAGAATTGTGTCACTTTTCTGTTTTCTTTTGTGGCAAAAAGATCTACCTCCGGTTGACCCCATCTTTCCACAATGAGATTGAAGATAGCGTCGTTTAGTGACCATTCTCCCTGCCTCAAGGTGTTGCGGCTTAAGAAATCTGCCGTAGTATTTTCTGTTCCTCTTATGTGAAGAGCTCTCAACGAGAGAAAGTGCTGCTCTGCTAGCTGGAATAGACGATTTGCCACGTTCATCAGGGATTTGGAACGGGTTCCGCCTTGATGATTGATAATATGCCACGGAGACCCGATTGTCGGAGAATATCCGCACGTGGTGGCCCTGTAGATAGACAAGGAGTTTTTTAACTGCCTGCTCCACTGCCATTAACTCCTTCAAATTAGAGGTCATTTCCGTTTGAAGCTGGTCCCAAAGTCCCTGAATTATAATTTCACCCATGTGAGCCCTCCAACCAGACGGGCTAGCGTCTGTGGTGATTATACGGGTTACGTTGTATTCCCAGGGAACCCCCGTGGACAGATTATTTCGGTCTAGCCACCATTCGAGGGATACGATAGTGTCTTGGGACAAGGTCAGCTGGCCCTCTAGGTGACCCCCCCCCCCAATTTTTTGTTGTAATAACACCTCGCTCTGAAGTATCCTTGTATGATACTGGGCCCATCGGACTGCTTGAATGCAGTAAGAGAGAGCACCCAACAGAGACATCGCTCTTCTAAGGGACATGGTGGGGTTTTTAGAGGCGTTTAGCACTTGAAGGTACAGGCGATCTATTTTTTCGTGAGGCAAACGGCATTCCTGATCCTGGGAATCCAAAGTCAGGCCTAAAAATTGCTGCACTTTCATGGACTGTAGCCGGGACTTTTTGACATTTAGTAACCATCCCAGACGCTCCAGGGCCGACATTACTTTTTGTAGATGTTCTAAACAGTGATCCTCTGTTTTACTCACTATAAGGAGATTGTCCAGTTAGTGGATTAACCAGAATGTCAGACTCAGGGTATGTGCACACGTCAGGATTTCTTGCAGAAATTTCCTGAAGAAAACCGGAAATTTTCTGCAAGAAATCCGCATTTTTTTTTTTTACGTTTTTTCCCCGGTTTTCTTAGCATTTTGCAAGCGTAATTAGCTTGCAGAATGCTAAAGTTTTCCAAGCAATCTGTAGCATCACTTGGAAAACTGACTGACAGGTTGGTCACACTTGTCAAACATAGTGTTTGACAAGTGTGACCAACTTTTTACTATAGATGCTGCCTATGCAGCATCAATAGTAAAGGATAGAATGTTTAAAAATAATAAAATAAAATAAAATAAATGGTTATACTCACCCGCAGACAGCCGATCTCCTCAGCGGCATCCGTTCCTATGAATGGTGTGTGTGCAGGACCTTCCATGACATCGCGGTCACGTGAGCGGTCGCGCGACCAATCACAAGATGGCGACGTCATCGCAGGTCCTTCACACAGAGCATCTATAGGAATGGAAGCGGCAGCATGCACCGCTGAGAGGCAGGAAGACATCGAAGGTGAGTATATCACTGTTTTTTATTTTAATTCTTTTTTTAACCAATTATATGGTGCCCAGTCCGTGGAGGAGAGTCTCCTCTCCTCCACCCTGGGTACCAACCGCACACAATCTGCTTACTTCCCGCATGGTGTGCACAGCCCCATGCGGAAAGTAAGCAGATCAATGCATTCCTAGGTGTGCGGAGTCAGCGCAATTCCGCAAATTTAATGAACATGTTGCTTTTTTTTCCGGAAAAAAAGGCAACATTTGCACAAGAAATGCCGAATACATTGTAAATAATAGGAAGCATATGTAAGCGTTTTTTTCGCGTTTTTTCGAGTTTTTATAGCAAAAAAATGTGAAAAAAACGCGAAAAATACTGTACGTGTGCACATGGCCTCATGTAGGTGGGCCATTACCTCAGCCATGACCTTAGTAAATACACGGGGGGCGACCGATATACCAAAGGGGAGAGCCCTATATTGGAAATGTCTGACCACTCCATCTAAGCAGACCGCTACCCTCAGGAATCTTTATTGTCCTGCATAAATTGGGATATGGTAATAGGCATCCTTTAAATCCAACACCACCATAAAACAGTTTTAAACAGTAGTTTTGCGGTATTAACAGTCTCCATTTTAAAAGGTTGTATGGTCAGAAAATTGTTAAGAGCCCTAAGATTGATAATAGTTCTGTAGGAGCCATCTGGTTTACGTATCAGGAATAGAGGAGAGTAGAATCCTCTAACCCGTTCTCCTTCCAGAACCTCTGATAGGACTTTCTTACTGAGCAGGTCGTAAATTTCCGTTTCCAGGGCCATCTGTTCTGCTGCAGAAGACCTGAGCGGGGTAACCCTGACGAAATTGTGAGGGATAGAGGAGAACTCTAGTTGTAGACCCGTAGCTATTATTCCCAAAATCCAATTACTGCTGGAAATTTTGGACCAGGCTGGGTAGAAGGCAGATAATCTACCTCCCACCAGGGTGACTAGTCATTGGGTTGGCTTTTTGATCTCACGGGATGGCTCCTGACGTTCCCGCACCACCAAACATGAATCCAGTACCTCTTTTCTTTTTATCGTCCCATCTGCCCTGGTTCCTGGCTGGCCTTCTGCGAAAGAATCTTTTCCCTGTGAAGGGACGCCTATAAGAATCCGTGCTTTCCTTGACTGCAACACTGCAAAAACGCTAGTGCATGCCCTTATCATCTCCCGCCTCGACTACTGCAACCTCCTACTCTCTGGACTCCCCTCTAGCACTCTGGCACCACTCCAATCCATCCTACACTCTGCTGCCCGACTAATCCACCTGTCCCCCCGCTATTCCCCAGCCTCTCCCCTGTGTCAAGCCCTTCACTGGCTTCCTATCGCCCAGAGACTCCAGTTCAAAACCCTCACACTGACATACAAAGCCATCCACAACCTGTCTCCTCCATACATCTCTGACATGGTCTCCCGGTACCTACCTACACGCGACCTCCGATCCTCCCAAGACCTCCTTCTCTACTCCCCTCTCATCTCTTCTTCCCATAACCGCATCCAAGACTTCTCCCGTGCTTCCCCCATACTCTGGAACTCTCTACCCCAACACATCAGACTCGCGCCTACCATAGAAACCTTCAAAAAGAACCTGAAGACTCATCTCTTCCGACAAGCCTACAGCCTGCAGTGATCCTCAACCTACTGAACAGCCGCACAGCCAGCTCTTCCCTCTCCTAGTGTATCCTCACCCACCCCCTGCAGACTGTGAGCCCTGGCGGGCAGGGTCCTCCCTCCTTATGTACTCGTGTGCCTTGTTATCTGCTCATGTTTAATGTATTTGTCTATATTTGCCCCGTATTCACATGTAAAGCGCCATGGAATAAATGTCGCTATAAAAATGTATAATAATAATAATAAGAAGAAGAAGAAGTGGTCGGTAGACTGGGAAATTTCTTTTTCTCGTCACCGGCCTTCTTCAATAGTTCGTCTAGAACCAGACCAAACAGGTATCCTCCTTCGCACGGGATAGAGCAAAGACGGGACCTGGCCTGAATGTCGCCGGGCCAACACTTCAGCCATAGGGCCCTGCGTGCCGCATTTGATAACCCTGCATCCCTAGCTGCTATCCTTGCAGAATCTGCGGATGCGTCTGCTAGAAAAGCAGTGGCATTCTGGATTGTCGGTAGGGATTTTAATATGGATTCCCTAGAGGCTCCATCTTCTAGATTAGACTCTAGTTGGTCCAGCCAGACCATCATTGATCTGGCAGTGCATGTCGCCGCTACTGCAGATCTTAGAGCACCAGCCGACATCTCCCAAGTCCCTTTAAGAAACGAGTCTGCTTTCTTATCAAGAGGATCTTTTAAGGAAGCCATGTCATCGATGGGAATAGAGGATTTCTTAGAAGCTTTAGCCACCGCTGCGTCTAATTTTGGTGCCTTATCACACGTGCTCACCAAGGGGTCATCAAAGGGATATCTCCGCTTAAAGGCCGGTGGTAGGGAGCCCTTTTTTCTGGCTTTTTCCACTCTCTTTTGACAAGGTTTTGAACCCTGTCATTAAGTGGAAATGATTTGCGTTTTCTTGGGTCTAGACCACCGAACATTAGGTCTTGCGCCGAAAGTTCTTGTTTTTCGTCAGCCACCCCCATGGTGGATCTGATTTAACCAGTCTATCTGGTCTAGCGGGAAACAGAAATGATTAGCATCCTCCTCTGAAGAGGATGCTGAGGAGACGGAGGCTTCCGAATCATATTCTTTCCTAGGGGCATTAGACGAATCTGAATCTGAGATGCTAGGCTCCCTTCTTCTCTTGGAAGGCTCCCTTTGGGACAAGGATTTTAAGGAATCTTTTACTTCTCTCCTGATAATTTCTCTAAGGTTTGAAGTAAAATCGGGAGACTATTCCGCCACCTATGGGAGCGGAAAAACCCCCCTATGTAATATAACTAGTACTACCACTATACAATGTATATATATATTTCCTTTACTCCCTACCGTCTGTTTCACACACGACTGACATAGTCTTTTAGGATAGGCATCTGGCAAAGGGCAACCATATAGTGCACACTCCTTATTCTTTACTTTACCAGCGCACTTTTTCCCCTAAGGAAAAAGCATAGGAAAGGACTGCATCAGGGTACATTCATGAAGATCTCTTACCCAGGCAGCAGCGGTAGGTACCAGATTACTGGGGGAACGAACCGGATCCTTCAGTCTAGACGAAGTCCTGCGACTGGGCTGATCACTGCATCCGCAGGTCTTCGGCTGGGGGTTAGCATGGGACCTTTCTGAGGCTCTGTCCTGCTCCTGCACCAGCAGACTGACGGGAGCTTCTGGCTCATCCATTGCTGAAGATGGGCTCATTAGCAGCCCTGCAGCCTTCTGTGCAGCTATATATAGCTCTTCCCCCGGATCCAGATTGTCAGCAGGTGTGTGGCCAGCGGTACCGCCCCCTCCACGTGTGGCCATCAGTCCCCCTATAGCCTCCGACCGCCCCCCACACTGCCGCCATTGCTGCACGTGGCTGCAGCACAGCGGCACCAGCTGCAGAAGCCGGCCGGCATCCGACTTACGGTTTAGGCCCCGCCCCGTCACTTCCGGCACAGGAAAGAGCGCACAGGGACACCTATGGAGGCCAAGGCCCGACCCCGGTGACTGATTCCAGTGCTGCTGGCTGACCCCGCCGCACACCGCCACGCAGAGCACCCAATAAGAGAAAAAAGAATGGATCTACCTGTGGCAATACATTTTTGTCTCCCAAATCATAACATTATGGACATGAAATTACTTGTGTTAAAAGGTAGCTTCAAATCTAAGAGAGACAGAAAAGTATGGGAATATAAACTGATGACGACCTTTGACAGCCTTAGTGGAGGAATGAATGTATCACATGGATTTATGTCTTTTACATCAACTAAGGAACTTGCCCTCAGACTATGAGGGGTCATCACAACAGAACGCAGTATGCTTTGCCGAACTGCGGGCAAAGCCAAAAAGCATTAGTGCGAATGCGCCGGTGCACTATGTCCCGGAACAAAGCAAAATACTTCCGGGAAATAGTGCGAAGGTGCATGCTAATGCTTTTTGGCTTTGCCTGCAGTTGGGCAAAGCATACTGCGCATGCGCAAGGCAAGATTGCTTTGCGCACGCGTGTTCTACGGAGTAAAGCGAATCAACTTCCAGACAATATTGCGGCCAGCGTGCGACCAGCGGAAAAGGAAGGGGTGAATAAAAGACCCAAAAACACCGTCCATCGGACCGAAAAAAGGACCCACCAAATTCAGGTGACAGGTTCCCTTTAAAGTTGAAATTTATCACACAAAGTATTTAATAAATAAAATTTTTACACGTTTGCTTTACATCAGCACAATTTTTAGGGCTAAAAGTTGATCAGCAATTTCTAATTTTTCCAACAAAATTTACTCAATCAATTTTTTTAGGGATCATATCACATTTGAAATGATTTTGGGCTGCCTATAAGACAGAAAATACCCAATAGTAACACTGTTTTAAAAATACCTCTCAACGTGCTCAAAACCACATGCATTATTAACCCTTTAGGTTTTCCAGAGGAATTAAAGAAATGTGGAAGAAAAACTGAAAATGTAACTTTTTCCCACAAAAATGTTGCTTTAATTCCAAATTTTGCATTTTCACAAAAGTAACAGAAGATGGACCATATAATTTATTGTGGAATTTCTTAGGCATATGTCAATAACTCATATGTGGTGAAAATCTACTGTTTGGGCACACGTCAGGGCTTGGAATGGAAGGAGCACCATTTGACTTTTAAGGTTCTATTGCATTTGCAGAGCCCCTAATGTGCTTAAACAGATGAAACCCTCCACAAATGACCCCATTTTGTAAACTACACCCCTCAAGGAACTTATCTAGAGGTGTGGATAGCACCCTGAGCACAAAGGGGCTTCACAGAATTTTAATGTTGAGCCGCAAAAATGAAAAAAATACATTTTTCCTGCAAAAATGTTGCTACAGCCCCAAATTTCTCAACTTCACATGAAAGCAGAACAAAAAAGACCATACAATTTGTTATGCAAGTTCTCCTAAGAATACCGATACCTCATATGTGGTGGAAAACTACTGTTTGGGCACATTGCAAGGCTTAGAATGGAAGGAGCTCCGTTTCAATCCTGGAGCATAATTTGGACTGGGATAGAATGTGGATGCCATGTCACATTTGAAGAGCTCCTGACATGTCAAAACAGCAGAAGCTCCCACAAATGACCCCCATTTTGGAAACTACACCTCCTGAGGAACACATCTAGGCATGTAGTGATCATTTTTAACATTCAGGCATTTCACAGAATTGTGTAACATTGGACCGAGACAATGGAAAATTACAATTTTTTCCTTAAAATGTTGCTTTGACCCCAAGTATTTAATTTTCAAAAGGGAAACTAGGAGTAAACGAATGGAACAGTTTGTTACTCAATTTCTCCTCAGTAAAACTATTTTTGAGGCACAGTGCAAAGCTCAGAAGCGCCATATTGGAGTTCAGATTTTGCTTGTTTGAGGGTATAATGTCACATTGGCAGAGTCCCTGAGGTCCCAGAAAAGTGGAACCCCAATAAGTGACCGCATTTTACAATGTACACCCCCCAATGAATTCATCTAAGAGTGCAGTGGGCATGCTGACACCACATGTGCCTCATAGAATTTACCGTATTTTCTGGCGTATAAGACAACTTTTTAACCCCTGAAAAAGTCGGGGGTCATCTTGTACGCCAGGTGCAGACCAATGTGCATATGGTTGGTGAGGGAAGTGGTCCCGATGACGAAGAGAGGGGGCGTCTCACAGGAAAGTGTGAGTGGAGTATCTCCCTATTACCTCATTGTGGCAGCGTGGGGTTTCTGTGCTGGTGAGCGGCATCGGCAGCTCCTCTTTGTGCCGCGTGGGTGCTCTGTGCTGTGGAGCTGCAGCGGCGTATCTTGGTGCAGCGTCGGGGCTCCTCCGGCATTTCCTCAAAGCCCGGAGGCACCGGCAGCTCCATTGCTCCATTAATGGTGCCTTTTGCTTAATTGTGTTGCAGCCTCTTTGGCCTTTCAGAAAACTTGTGTATATACTGACAGACCATGTGACACTTAAACTGCACACAGGTAGACTTGCTTTCACTAAGCAGGGGACTTATTAACCCCTTCATGACCTTGGGATTTTTCGTTTTTCCATGTTCGTTTTTCACTCCCCTCCTTCCCAGAGCCATAACTTTTTTATTTTTCTGTCAATTTGGCCATGTGAGGGCTTATTTTTTGCAGGAAGAGTTGTACTTTTGAAGGACATCATTGGTTTTAGCATGTCGTGTACTAGAAAACGGGAAAAAAATTCCAAGTGCGGGGAAATTGCAAAAAAAGTGCAATCTCACACTTGTTTTTTGTTTGGCTTTTTTGCTAGGTTCACTAAATGCTAAAACTGACCTGCCATTATGATTCTCCAGGTCAGTACGAGTTCATAGACACCTAACATGACTAGGTTATTTTTTATCTAAGTGGTGAAAAAAAATTCCAAACTTTGCTAAAAAAAAAAAAAAAAATTGCGCCATTTTCCGATACTCGTAGCGTCTCCATTTTTCGTGATCTGGGGTCGAGTGAGGGCTTATTTTTTGCGTGACGAGATGATGTTTTTAATGATAGCATTTTGGTGCAGATACATTCTTTTGATCGCCCGTTATTGCATTTTAATGCAATGTCGTGGTGACCTAAAAAACGTAATTCTGGCGTTTCGAATTTTTTTCTCCCTAGGCTGTTTAGCGATCAGGTTAATGCTTTTTTTTATTTGATAGATCGGGCGATTCTGAGCGCGGCGATACCAAATATGTGTAGATTTGATTTTTTTTTATTGATTTATTTTGATTGGGGCGAAAGGGGGGTGATTTAAACTTTTATATTTTTTTTTTTTTTTCACATTTTTTTCTACTTTTTTTTTTTTACTTTTGCCATGCTTCAATAGCCTTCATGGGAGGCTAGAAGCAGGCACAACTCGATCGCCTCTGCTACATAGCAGCGATCTGCCGATCATGTGACGGGGTCGGAAATGACGTCATTTCCGGCCGCCCGGCCGGAAGCGGTAGTTAAATGCCGCTGTCTGCGTTTGACAGCGGCATTTAACTAGTTAATAGGTGCGGGCAGATCGCGATTCTGCCCGCGCCTATTACGGGCACATGTCAGCTGTTCAAAACAGCTGACATGTCTCGGCTTTGATGCGGGCTCACCGCCGGAGCCCGCATCAAAGCGGGGCTTCTGACTTCGGACGTACTATCCCGTCCGAGGTCAGAAAGGGGTTAAGGTAACTGCTTGCACAAAAAAATTTAGGGGCTTCATTGCAAAAGGCACATGCCAATTTTTAGTTATTTAATCCCATACATTTAATTTATGGCTATATTTTTCTTACTGCACTTCACCAACTTAGACTATTTAGTACTAATGCATTATGCAGAAATTGGATTACAAAAATATTTAAACACAAGTTGTAATATTAAAAAAATAGGTAAAAAGCCAAGGGGTTGAATATGTTTGCAAGCCACTGTACATATTCACATGGGGAAATGGGTAAAAATAGCACTTGGATATACTCCATATGTGGCTGTACATTACTGCCTAGCCACCAGGTGAGATTTGGGAGGGAAGGAGTGCTATTTGACTCTTGGAGCACAGATTTTCCTAGAATAGTTTGCGGACTCCATACACAGAGACCCTAAGTTCCAGAAGAACAGAATTCAACCTCAATTTACACCATTTTCAAAATTACACTCCTCTGGGAATATATCTACAGGTGAAGTGACGATTTTGACTCCATGTATGTTTTTCAGAAACAAGCAGCAATGGATGTTGCTAAAATAGCAAATCTGCCATTGCAGTGCTGTACATTGCAGTGCCCAGTACATGTGGACGAAAATGTGGTTGAGGCAAACAAGGGCTCAGAAGGCAGGGGGGCATTTTGGATTTGGGAGAGTAAAATTCTCTGGATTTCTTTTCGGGGTGTGAGGAGGTATAGCGCTTTTCCATAGCATTTGTACTACGAGTAAAGTGGAAGTCCCCTATATTTCCATTGATCCTTTTTCTCATAGTAACTTTCAGAAAATTATTGTTTGGGTACCACCATTGTGATTTTTCTTTCCAATTGCTATAACTCTCCCAGAATTTCTGAAATTTGTGACTTGAAAATTAATTACTAAAGTATAGGGGTTTCATAGGATTGACAAACTGAAGGACATGCACTTTAATTTTTAACCATCTATTAGATGGTTCCCCTTCTTTCTCTTGAAATCACTAATAATAAGTACCTAATAGTATTTCAGTACAGAAAGCCTAAAAGTATATATTCTGTGCACAAGGAACACTTTTCTTTATATTGTACCTAATCTATATGTCAATAATCCTTGTCCTAACTTACAAATAAGTGGGAAACTAAAGACACATTTAGAAGTAAACTCTGCTGTTAAAGTATTTTAATAAGATTTACTGCTTTATTATAGTTATGACTGTATTCATCACCAATTTTGGACCTAATTTCTTTGTTTATAATAATAAAACATTAGCTTAGCTCTGGCAATCCAGACTATCTCTATAATTTCATACTAACAAGCCAATTTGTATACACACTCATAATACTTAGAGACTAACTCATCTTGTACAATATAAACATCTCTTCCCTTTTATTTTCCATGTATATTTATACCCTTACCTAAAGCCTCGGCAAAATCTTACAAGAAATGTTTTAGTATTTCAGTATTTTATTTTATATACAATGTTTGTAAAACTGGGTTGAGACACGACTGCTCTTTATCCATCAATAAAGATGTGATAGTTGTCGGACGAATGCATGTATCTGGCTTGACTCCTCGCATACATGAACAATCGGCATGGCTCATGTATTTTCAATTGGGAGAAAGAAGTAAGCAACTCTTTGACAATTCTCAATTTAAACACCCATCCCTTTTGTTCATCTTTTGAGAAAGAGTCGGAAATACCTCCACACACAAGATCTTAGTTGGCTTAGTCAATTTTGACGCCACGTCCTGTTTAGTGTGGGCTCCGGCGATGATCAGTAGTCATGTGCCCCTAACAGCCGCAGGTGGAATCACGATCCACCCGTGGCTGTTAACATGTTGAATGCTGCTGTCAATCTCTGACAGCAGCAGTTAACATGTAAGCACAGCGCGTCACTAAAAACGCCCATTGGTGCTTGAGTCACATGAGCGTGGGTCGCCGATGGGTTGGCATGACAACCCAGGGTCTGCAAGAGCCATTGTCATTGCTGGATTGGTATGAGTGTTGCCCAGTGGTCAGTGATCATTGCAAGTGAGCATTTCTACTACCTAGAGCAGGGCAGCAACCCTACTCCATGTAGCAAGCGATCGGATGATCGCAGCTTCTAATTTCCCAGACTATTGAAGCCAGTAAAAAGTTTAAAAAAAATGTTTTTAAAAATGTATTAAAAAATAAATAAATAAAAGTTCAAATTATGGGCAGCACGGTGGCTCAGTGGTTAGCATTGCAGTCTAGCAGCGCTGGAGTCCTTGGTTCAAATCCCGCCAAGGACAACATCTGCAAGGAGTTTGTATCTTCTCCCCCTTTTTGCGTAGGTTTCCTCCCATATTCCAAAGACATACTGATAGGGAATGTAAATTGTGAGCCCCATTGGGGACAGGGATGATTATGTGTGTGCAAACTGTAAAGCGCTGCAGAATACGTTGGCGCCATATAAAAATAAAGATTATTATAAAAAAAGATTGCTATTATTAAATTATCCCCATTTGCCCCATTCCAAATAAAACAATATAGAAAAAAATACACGTATTTGGTATCGCCGAGTTCAGAATCGCCCAATCTATCAAAATATAAAAAGCATTAATCCAATCAGTAAATGGCGTAACGAGAAAAAAAATCAAAATGACAGAATTACATTTTTTTGATAGCCGCAACATTATAGTGCAATAATGGGTGATCAAAAGATCATATCTACACCAAAATAGTATCAATAAAAACATCAGATCTGCGCTAAAAAAATAAGCACTCACCAAGCCCCAGATCACGAACAATGAAGACGCTACAGGTCTCTGAAAATGGCAACTTTTTTTTTTTTTTTTACAAACTTTGGATTTTTTTTCATTACTTAAATAAAAAAGAATGTATACATGTTTGGCATCTGTGATCTCGTAATGACCTGGAAAATCATAATGGCAGATCAGTTTTAGCAGTTAGTGAACCTAGCAAAAAAAAAAAAACAATTGTGGAATTGCACTTTTTTTTGCAATTTCACCACACTTTGAATTTTTCCCCCATTTTTCAGTACAAGATATGATAAAGTCAATGGTGCTGTTCAAAAGTACAACTCCTCATCCCACAGGAAATTAGCCCTCACATGGCCAAATTCACAGAAAAATAACATAGTATTGGCTCTGAGAAGAAGGGAAGCAAAAAACGGAAACTCAAAAATGGAAATACCCCTGTTCTTTAAGGGGTTAATATTACGCTCCTCAGGCATTTTCCCGTCCTCCTTCAAACACTCTATCATTACTCTGTTACTAAAGAAACCCGCCCTTGACCCATATTGCACAAATAACTACACACTGGTCTCCAACCTCCCCTTCATCTCTAAACTCTTGGAGCGCCTAGTCTACTCCCGCCTTACCCGTTACCTCTCCACTCACTCCCTTCCTAGACCCTTTACAGTCCGGCTTCCGCCTCTACACTCGACAGAAACTGCACTCATCAAAGTGACCAACAACCTTCTGACAGCAAAATGTAACGGTGACCACTCTCTGCTTATTATTCTCGATCTTTCTGCACCTTTCAACACTGTTGACCACCCTCTCCTACTCTCTAGGCTCTAGTCACTAGGCATTAAGGACACTGCTCTCTACTGGTTCTCCTCCTATCTTTCTGACCGCTCCTTCAGTGTTCTATTCTCTGGCTCCACTTCGTCTCCTCTTCCTCTCACTGTCGGGGTACCTCAGGGCTCAGTCCTTGGCCCCCTTCTCTTCTCTCTCTACACGGCCCCAGTTGGACAGACCATCAGCAGATTTGGCTTTCAGTACCATCTTTATGCCGATGACACACAACCATACACGTTATCCCCCGACCTTACTCACGCTGTACTACAGAACACCAGTGACTGTCTGTCCACAGTGTCCGACATCATGTCTGCTCTCCATCTGAAACTCAACCTCTCCAAAACTGAACTTCTTCTGCTCCCACCATCTACTAAACTCCCTAAAACTGACTTTTCCCTCTCTGTGGGTGGCACCATAATAACACCCCGGCAGCAGGCGCGCTGTCTGGGTGTTACGTTTGACTCCAATCTCTCCTTCACATCCCATATACAATCTCTTGCCCGCTCATGCGCTTACACATAAAGAACATCGCTAGAATCTGCCCTTTTCTCACTATGGAAACAACAAAAACCCTCACTGTTGCCCTGATCCACTCCCACCTGGACTACTGCAATGCTCTATTAATTGGCCTCCCGCTTACTCGACTTTCCCCTCTCTTGTCTATCCTTAATGCAGCAGCCAGGGTTGTCTATCTAGCTAATCGTTACTCGGACGTATCCGCTATTCGCCGATCGTTACACTGGCTGCCCATTCATTATAGAATCCAATTCAAAGTACTTATTCTCACCCACAAAGCTCTTTACAGTGCAGCACCCCCTTACATCTCCTCCCTCATTTCTGTCTACTGGCCTAACCGACCTCTGCGCTCTGCAAATGACTTTCGACTAACCTCTGCACTAATCTGTACCTCCCACTCCCGACTACAAGACTTCTCCCGTGCTGTGCCAATCCTCTGGAATGCTCTACCCCAAGATATTAGGACCATTCACAATTTGCATAGTTTTAGGCGCTCCCTCAAAACACATTCGTTCAGAGCGGCCTATCATATTCCCTAATCAGTCATCTTATGTTTGTTTGTAGCCCATTCACTACTTCCATCTATCCCCCACTCCCTGAAGATGGCTGGACCATCATTGTAAATACATCTTTCTAAATAAGCTCCTGTACTTTGTATCTCCCTCACCTCATTGTAGATTGTAAGCTCTCACGAGCAGGGTCGTCTTATTGTGCTTTAATTATTGTATTGTTAACGTTGTTATGACTGTTGTGTTTGAAACTGTTAAGCTGTAAAGCGCTGCGGAATATGTTGGCGCTATATAAATAAAGATTATTATTTATTATTATTAATGGGGGTATCTACAGTGATGGTTTGAAGAGCTAAAAATCTTTCCCTATCCCCTCAATCATCAGCATGGGCTTAAAATGTTAAACTGCCCAAACAAGGCGCTCATTTACTTCTCTAGAGCAACAGCGTCATGCCTATGCTTTCTTACTTGTTCAGGTTTCACAGAGCTAACTCACCACGGCATTTATGCACTTAGGCAGCCAGCCATTCGTTCACACAAACTGCACACGAACATCAATCTATGCAATTACCCATACACATAAACATCCACATGTGCTTACTCATACAAACAGACATCTACCTATGCATTCATTAACGAAATGTAAGCGCTGAAAAAATTCTTTAAGCATTTGTATTCAGATGGCATTTTTCTCTTGTCTTGCAATGGTGCCCCCATAAACTGGCAAGGAGGTAGAAAAACTTTATTTTTTTCCCATTTGTGGCCTACTCCCCAATGACAATTCCCAGCAGCAGTCACATGCAGGTTAATAAAAACATGTGATAGGAGCTTCTGGTCCATGTAGTCAACTTTCAAGCACTGTGAGTCTGTTAGGGTTACTGAGAGTGGCTGACAGCTGTTACGCTTTCCAAAAACAGGGTATATCAGTAAAAAATATACCTTTTTTACTTACTCTGAGCAGCACCCTTTTTGACAAACTGATAGTTTTGTGTTTACATATGTTGTGCATTAGTTCGGCCAGTCCTTAGTTTGGGGACCACTTCATCGTCAAGTATGTTCGGGAAATATAGGATCACCAGTGTTGACATTTACATGTCTGAGCCATCTGATTCTTCTTTCAAAGGCGATCTACCATCAGTGAACTGTCAGGCTAGCCCTCATATACGTTATGTTGCTACTCAGCTGGTCAGCAGCCAGATGTCAATGATGTCCTTTGCTCTAAATAAGTTTTTGTTTTCCAAAATCCAGTCCTCATGGCTCCCAACAGATCAGGTTTTCAGGATTTCCTCAGTATTGCAGAGTTGATGGAATTATCATGAAGACATTAGAAACTGTGCAATACTAAGGAAATACTGAAAACATGATTTTTTGGGGGCTATTAGGATTGGAGTTAAACAACAGTATCACTGTACTTGAATGGCCAGCAAACTCGCCTGATCTTAACCCCATAGAGAATCTATGGGGTATTGTAAAGAGGAAGATGAGAGACACCAGACCCAACAATGCAGACGAGCTGAAGGCTGCTATCAAAGCAACCTGGGCTTCCATAACACCTCAGCATTGCCACAGACTGATTGCCTTTATGCCACCCCGCATTGATGCAGTAAGTGATGCAAAAGGAGCCCCGACCAAGTATTGAGTGCATTTACTGAACATACATTTCAGTAGGCCAAGATTTCGGATTTTAAAATAATTTTTTCGAGATGGTGTTATAAAGTATTCTAATTTACTGAGATAATGACGTTTGAGTTTTCATTGGCTATAAGCCATAATCATCAACATTAACAGAACACTTGAAATAGATCACTGTTTGTAATGACTCTATATATGAGTTTCACTTTTTGTATTGAAGAACTGAAATAAATCGACTTTTTGATGATATTCTAATTTTGTGAGATGCACTTGTACATATATAATATGAATATCTCCAAATTTCCATTTTTTTCACAAATAAACAAGTTATATCGAAGAAATTTTACCACTATCATCATGAAGTACTATATGTCACGACAAAACAATATCAGAATCACTGGGATCCGTTGAAACATTTCAAAGTTATTACCACATAATGTGACAGTGGTCAGAATTGTAAAATTTGGCCTGGTCATGAAGGTGAAAAGAGGATTCGGGGTGACGGGGTTAAACTCAAGGAAGCAGAATGTGAAGTGTTCATCAACTTCAACTTTACCTTTTTTACCTACAGAAGGATGCAGCACAGGAGATATACAGGACTGTATACGAGGGGTGATCCAAAAGTAATGATAATCGGTTATTTCTATTGCACACAGAAATTAAAATAAAATGTTTTCTTCTCTCTTATGTACCCACTAGTCCAGGAAAAAAAAATTACTTAAATAGACCACGATTCCCGGGAGCTACATTCATTTGAATATGAACTGCCGAGGAGTGAACATCAAAATGGAAAAAAACGAACTCAGAGCTGTCATCAAATACCTCTGCTTGAAAAAAATGACTACCAAAGACATACACAGCGACTTGGTGGAAACATTGGGGGACTCTTCTCCTCCATATTCCACAGTTGCACGCTGGGCCAAGGAATTTCAGCTGGGAAGAACATCGACGGAAAATGAACATCGTGAAGGACGCCCATCCACGTCCCTCAATGAAGAAAACGTGAAAAAAGTTGAAGAAGTTGTATTGGCAGATCGAAGAGTGACTATCAGACATGTAGCTGAGGTCACAGGGATCTCATATGGCAGTATTCAAAGAATCCTTGCAAAAGAATTGCATATGAGAAAGGTCTCCGCACGTTGGGTGCCAAAAATGTTAACCGACGAACAAAAGAAGAAACGAGTTGACATTTCAATAGCAAATCTCGAAAAGTTCCAAGCAGACAAGGAAAATTTTTTGTCACGTTTTTTGACCATGGACGAGACCTGGATCCACCACTTTGATCCCGAAACTAAACAACAATCGATGACATGGAAACGAGCCGACGAACCGACGCCGAAGAAATTCAAAGTGTCAAGCTCAGCAGGGAAGGTTATGGCGTCCGTTTTTTGGGACGCTGAAGGAATTATTATGGTGGACTATTTGGAGAAGGGAGCCACTATTAGGGGCTCCTACTATGCAGAACAAATAAGAAGATTGCGGGAGGCTATCAAGGAGAAAAGGCGCGGCAAACTGCGGGCTGGAGTGTTGTTTCACCAAGATAACGCGCCGGCTCAAAAAGCTGCTGTTGCCATGGCTACCATTCAAGAAGCAGGCTTTGAACTGGTGGAACACCCCCCCCTATTCACCAGATCTAGCCCCCAGTGACTTCTTTCTCTTTCCTCGGCTCAAGGAACACCTCCGGGGCAAGAAATTTGACGACAATAGCGACGTGATAACCGCTGTTGGGGATTTTTTTGAGGGTCAAGATCAAGAATTTTTTTCAAAGGGAATTCTAAGTTTAGAAAAGAGATGGACTAAATATATAGACTTGTTAGGAGACTATGTAGAAAAATAAATTTATTTTTTGACTATATTCATTGTGTTTAGTATTGATTATCATTACTTTTGGATCGCCCCTCGTATATAGCAGTACAAATAGGAGCCAGGGGCATCTGCATTGGCATACATTTTTCTTCAATGTGAAGGAGTGTAACTTTTGATTTGCACTTTTCATGAAGATAAACATTATATGAATATGACCCAAACATCAAATGAAGGTAAAAAAAATAGGTGCGGACACAGGCATGTTACAGTATTAAAATCCTCACATCTTTATTTCATAGTCTCAGATACATTTTTTCCAATATTTAAGTAAAATTTTAACTCCAGATTAATTAAAATTGATTTTATAATGGAAATACTGTTTTCATTAGTCATAACAGTAGTAAGGTTCATTAACTCATACCATAGCAACAGGCATTAAATCTACATATCACACCAAAAATGAATTCCTAAAAGCTTCTTACAGATTTTAGATCCACACAGTAATTGATGATTTTCAGTCCAATGTAAAAGATCTATTTGAGAAAAGCCAAGTTTATCCTCAAATATCCAAACAAGCTCAGATCTGTGGGTATTCTGGAATCAAATCTACCAGCTGCAATGAACCAGTTGATAAAGGCCATTGTGCCAAGTAGTGTATTTTGCTACACATATTAATGCCTCAAATGATTTCAGATATACACTTGGCTTTTTCTACAGCAAGGAATTTATTTTATTTTCGTTTTTCTATATTTTTTCGCAATCATGAATTCTAACTATTCTTACAGAATAAAATAGAGGAAAAGTTAAATGCTGACAACTAAATGGCATATGTTTCTTCAAACTGCTACATGGCAACAAAGAGGTATAGTTAAGGTATTGTTCAGCATTAGAGAGCAGTCAGATGGACAGAGATCGGGCCACAGTGCTCGGAGTGGTCACGGCTGTCCCGACCCGAAAGTGACAGCTGCATAGAAATAAATGAAGCTGTCACACTCGGATTGGGATACGAATAGAAAAGTGGGCACCGCCAACAATAACAGAAGGTAAGAAAGGGGGTGCAACTTGTGCCCAAGGAGCTGCAATGATGGAAAGAGGAAAAGGCGCCAAATGTAGTGCACACACACCATGGTGTGTGTGCACTACATTTGGCACCTTTTCCTCTTTCCTTCACTCGGATTGGGATACACACTAGCCAGTCCAATCTCGGTCCGATTTATACGGCCGCCCTAAGAAAGATAGATCACAGCGCCACTGTTGTCTATTGGCCATTTATGGCATTGCAGCTCAGTCCCAATCAAGCGAGAGAGGCAGAGATGCAATTCACAAATAGCTCATTGACCAGATTGGTGCCGTTTCAGGAATAAAAGCAGTCCCATTTTCGTAATGCCTTAAATCCCCTTTAAACCGCCACAATGCTTTAGCAATGCTAGTACTCATTCATAATAATGTTTCCTTCTTTTGTGCAAGAAAGGTAAGAAAAAAGCAAGTCAAATGCACATCAGCTATAGGAGAAATGACTCCAGAAGGCTAGAAAAGAGCGATAGAAATACCATAGATATAGAGTAAAACACCCCAAAGCATGCAATAGTATATCGTCAGACTAGAATAGCAATTAAACATGTCTCCAGTGGCAGTGTGGGACAAACTGACTTCTCCTCATCCTTGCGCCTATTTTATTTATTACTACTTGATCCCCTTAGATTAAAACTGTCTATCCCATTTGGAAAAAATAACAGACCCACTGCCTTGGAAGAGAACATTACAGTTCGGAGGACAGGAATACATTTCATAATAGGACATATTTGCTCAAACTATCCACGTCTTTAATACAATCAGTGTTAGGTAATGGAAAAAGTGTGTGGAAAAGTTACAATCATTATCCCTGGTTTAGAATAAATGAGGACCTTCTAGCCTGGACTAATATTAGTTATTTCACAAACATTCACCTTGGTTAACAACCATGAAATACTAAAATGTAGATACAGTGGCTTTACTCGCTGTATTTATCTCATAGGGAATTCTTCGCACAGTAGTATGTATCAACATTAAATGATAAATTACAGTAATATTGTCCGAGTGTGCATTTCCCATTTAGTTATATATCTAAATAAATACATATGCCATAATTGCCAGTGTATATCCTGCCACTTCAAGTCTGCAGGTAGAAGTCACATTACGATCGTCTATGTACTACTACTACAAAGCGCTGATGTCCAGAGAACACAAGGATGAATTCATTCTGTTCTAATATATTCAGTCCTATCCAAACTAAACTACTTCTGACATAGATACAAATGAGGATAATAGAAAGTAAGAATGTAGAGTCAAAACATTAAAGGGGTTGTCCTCTTTTAGGAAAAACAAACCAATTACTACTTACCTTCCCCATGTCCCAAGCAATATCTGTGCCGCTGCTCCAGTTCCTGTTGTTTGGCTGCAGTGGTAAAGTCATATCAACAACGCTGTAGCAAATCACTGAGTTCAGCTCTGCATGGGTGGAGGTACTGAATTCAGTGACTGGCTGCAGTGTGGGTAACATTGCATTACCACTGCAGCCAAACAACAGAGAACAGGGCAGCTACAAAAAGCCAGTACATGACCCTGAAGCGTAAGTATTTTTTTTCATAACTGCAGCACATGGCAAAAAGTTTTCTAAAAGAGGACAATCCCTTTAATAAAATTTTAATCTCTGTTCTGTTACAATATTTTATAGAAGTCCTGAGGGGAAGAGGCTTAAAGGTTGATTTTCATTGCTTGGGAGAGTTGTCCTATAACCATCAAAGTTTCGTGGTATACTGCCACTGGTAGATCCAGAACTGTTACTTAGGGTCTCTATGCTTCCGTCTCGCTGAAGTTCTGAAAAGAACAAGAAAAATACAAATATGAGACATTCTACTAATAATAATACTGTATGATTACTAATTACATAAATGTAAAAGTTTAAGCTTGGTTTGAGAAACATGGCTGCTTCCTTATAGAAACAGAGGCACACGTGGTCTGTAAGTTGTGTCCGGTGTGCAGCATAATTCCATTCAAGTGAATGAAGCTGATTTGGATTTGTGGACAGGTGTGGCGCTGTTTTTTGGAAGAAAGCAGCCATGTTTTTCTAATCCTGAACAACTCCTTAAAAACAATTTACAATCTATATTCAGTAATAATTAGAACATATAAGGATACAAAGCATGCACAACACATAATTACACATGTAACATATATAACTAATATATATGTATCTCGATGAAAGAGACTAATAAAAATTATTTCAAGAAAAATCATAAAAACACATATATGTATACATATTTTTATACAACAGGCAAAGAAACAGGAGTGTTAAGAAACTGTAAAAAAAAAAAGTGCAACATAAGACCCATTTATGGCATCAAATTCTGTATTAACCTCTTCATGACCGTGGGATTTTCGTTATTCCGTGTTCGTTTTTCACTCCCCTCCTTCCCAGAGCCATAACTTTTTTATTTTTCCGTCAATTTGGCCATGTGAGGGCTTATTTTTTGCGGGACGAGTTGTACTTTTGAACAACATCATTGGTTTTACCATGTCGTGTACTAGAAAACGGGAAAAAAATTCCAAGTGCGGTGAAATTGCAAAAAAAGTGCAATCCCACACTTGTTTTTTGCTTGGCTTTTTTGCTAGGTTCACAAAATGCTAAAACTGACCTGACATTATGATTCTCCAGGTCAGTACGAGTTCATAGACACCTAACATGACTAGGTTATTTTTTACCTAAGTGGTGAAAAAAAATTCCTAACTTTTCTAAAAAAAAAAAAAAATTGCGCCATTTTCCGATACTCGTAGCGTCTCCATTTTTCATGATCTGGGGTCGGTTGAGGGCTTATTTTTTGCGTGCCAAGCTGGCGTTTTTAATGATTCCAATTCAGTGCAGATACGTGCGTTTGATCGCCCGTTATTGCGTTTCAATTTTTTTTCTCATTACGCCGTTTAGCGATCAGGTTAATGCTTTTTTTTATTGATAGATCGGGCGATTCTGAACGTGGAGATACCAAATATGTGTAGATTTGATTTTTTTTATTGATTTATTTTGATTGGGGCGAAAGGGGGGTGATTTAAACTTTTATATTTTTTTTATTTTTTTCACATTTTTTTAACTTTTGTTTTTTTACTTTTGCCATGCTTCAATAGCCTCCATGGGAGGCTAGAAGCAGGCACAACTCGATCGCCTCTGCTACATAGCAGCGATCTGCTGATCGCTGCTATGTAGCAGAAATGGAGGTGTGCTGTGAGCGCCGACCACAGGGTGGCGCTCACAGCCACTGGTGATCAGTAACCATAGAGGTCTCTAGGACCTCTATGGTTACCATCTTGACGCATCGCCGACCCCCGATCATGTGACGGGGGTCGGCGATTACGTCATTTCCGGCCGACAGCGGCATTTAACTAGTTAATAGCAGCGGGTGAATCGTGATTTCACCCGCCGCTATTGCGGGCACATGTCAGCTGTTCAAAACAGCTGACATGTCCCGGCTTTGATGCGGGCTCACCGCGGAGCCCTGCATCAAAGCAGGGGAGCTGACATCGGACGTACTATACCGTCCGATGTCAGTAAGGGGTTAAAGAGAAATTTATCAAACAGTCAGATCATCTATATAAAACTGTAATTCCCCCACCCTTCCCAAAAATAATTTTACACAATTTTTCAGTCAAGGAGACTAGACAAATTCCAGGCATTATTGTCTCTGACTTCTGACTCTGAAGAGTCTTTTTGTACTAAATTATTATTGCAATTCCCAATGGGACTGTACCTAAGGTTGGACTCACACATCAGTGTGCCCGGTCTGAAAACGAATTGTCCTTCATGGAGTATCATCGGCTCTCCTGAGCCTTAAATATATCTATAAGGCTGCTGCGTATGGCGTCCGTGGCTGATCCAAGTATCGTGGACCACGACACACGGATGTGCACAGAAATAGGCCGGGTTCTGAAGAGCCAAAATTCAAAATGGCCTGTTTTTTTTTGTTCAGAAAAACGTATCAATTTTGCATACGCAAACAGCACACGGACATTTAATGTGCTCTTCTTAATGAGCTCTTACACATACAAGACCAGATTGATAAATTGTCCAAAACTGGGTTCAGTAGCCCCTTCATGACCATGAGGTTTTCTGTTTTTGCATTCCCATTTTTTGATCCCCTTCTTTCCAGAGCCATAACTTTTTTATTTTTTGGTCAATATGGCTAAGTGAGGGCTTGTTTTTTGTACTTTTGAACAACACCATTGGTTTTACCATATTGTGTACTGGAATGTGGGAAAAACATTTAGAATGAGGTGAAATTGCAAAAAAGTGAAATTCCACAATTGTTCTGTTTTTGTTTTTTTACCATGCTCACTAAATGCTAAAACTGACCTGCTATTATGATTCTCCAGGTCATTGCGAGTTTGCAAATACCAAACAAGTATAGGTTTTTTTTTTACTTAAGCGGTGAAAAAAAATTCTAATTTTGCAAAAAAAAAAATGGTACTATTTTCTGAGGCTCATAGCATCTCCATTTTTCCGCATCTGGGGCTGGGTGTGGGCTCATTTTTTTGCTGAGCTGATGTTTTTATTGATGCCATTTTGAGGTAGATACAATTTTTTGATCGCCTGTTATTACATTTTAATGCAGTGTTGCAGCCACTAAAAAAAATGAATTCTGGTGTTGATTTTTTCTCTTGTTACGCTGTTTACAGATCGGAATAAATATTTTTATATTTTGATGGATCGGGCGATTCTGAATGCAGCGATACCAAATATGTGTATTTTTGATATTTTTTTATTGTTTTATTTTTAATGGGGCTAAAGGGGGGTTATTTGAACTTTTATATTTTTTTAAATTTTTTTTAAAACTTTTTTTTTAAACTTTTTACTTGCTTCAATAGTTTCAATGGGAGACTTGAAGTTACGATCATCGCCTGTGCTACACATAGCAGTGAATCAGCCCTGCTATGTGTAGCTAAAATGATCATCTGCTGGCCACAGGGTGGCACTCATAGCAGGTCGGCAATGACAACCACAGGGGAGATTGACAGTGGCACTTAATATGTTAACAGCCACGAATGGATCACGATTCCACCTGTAGCTGTTAAGGGCATATGTCAGCTGATAAAACCAGCGGAGATGTGCTGGAAAACATGCAGGCTCAGCCTTAGGAATGCAGGAACACGACCTATGATGTATACAGTATATTCACGTCATAGGTCTAGAAGGGGTTAATCTTTATTTGGGGAAAGCACTTCATAGTGAATTGGATAATAATAACAAAAATCACCTATTGTCAAGAGCAATAACTTCTTTGTATTGGATTTCCTTCACTTACTCTCCTCCGCTTTTATCTTTTTCATTTTTGTTGACCTGTTTCTAGTTTAGTGACAATAGTGAGGGAACTTATTTGCTGTCTGTGAGAACGTTGTGTTTTCTATAATCCCGGGTCTATTTCCTACTAGCTATTTGTACACACTCTTGTTCTACTAACTTGTAAGATTTTATGGCGTCACATAACATTTCCTGAGTATAAACACTTTTGTCCTGGTCACATTTAATCTTGGTAAAATCTCTTTATAAGAACTAAGCATTTTTTGGAAAGTATTTCACTTTATAGGCCCTTATCATGTAATCATTTGTTGACTTCTGGCTCCAGGCTCCAATAAAAGGCAGTGAGCAGACACTAGAGTTGGGCGTGGGTTGCTGCGTCACACCCGCGATTTGCAGATTGGTAACTACTGGAGTCTCTTTGCTTATTACTTACACTTTACAAATGTCTAGGTGAGGACGTAAAGAGCAACTCAGGCAAGAGACGTCTGTACTTAGAGGTTAATCTATAATGCTGCATGGCTAGTGTTCACACCAAGTAGTGTGTTCTGAGTTATCGCCAAAAAAAAGTCTGCTGTATTAAGGAAAAAAACACAAAACACTTATTTTTCATGGAAGATAAAATAAATGGCCAGTTTTTTTCCATCAATAAACCTAATCTTGCCATTTTGTTTTCTTTGTATAGACTGTACAGAGCCAGAACTAAAACATAAACTTGCCGAAGTTAAAAAGACAAATGTCATACTATTTATAAAAGCCTTAATGTGAAAAAAAAACACAAAAAGATTAAAGGCGAGGCAAAGCTTGAATTTAAGGTTTAGTGTTTTGCTTATGCCCTGTTGGTAAGTACAAAAATATCTTATTTTAACTCCTTAATAGTTGGCGATATACATTTTAGCTAAACTGTGCAATAAGCCCAGCAGTGTAGTCTCATTCAGTCTTTGAGTAGGTCTTAGGCTGTCCAACGAAGACTTTAGTCCCACTATAAAGCTGCGGTCCCTAACTTTTCTTACTTTGAGAGCTACATCTAACTCTAAGAGATGATCGTAAGCCACATCCAGGCCCACCCCCAATAGTTGTGACACTCAGAGCCCACCATTACCAGTATGATGACAGTCAAAGCTTCCCCACTGAAAGCACACTGAGGCCTTGGGTCCATATAGGCAGAATAAGTACATCGAAGTGTTCCAACTTTACCATCATTTGGTATTCTTATGTCAAGCACACCCTCCACACTATCACATCCAGCTTCAAGATTCCCTCTAACAGTATCATCCTATCTCCAGCTTACTATAGTTATTTCTCTACCCCTTTCCACCCACAAATATATGCACAGCCAGATCTTCTCTTCAGTGCTTGGGAATATACAGTGGGTACGGAAAGTATTCAGACCCCTTTAAATTTTTCACTCTTTGTTTCATTGCAGCCATTTGGTAAATTCAAAAACGTTATTTTTTTCTCATTAATGTACACTCTGCACCCCATCTTAACTGAAAAAAAAACAAATGTAGTAATTTTTACAAATTTATTACAAAAAGAAAAACTGAAATATCACATGGTCATAAGAATTCAGACCCTTTGCTCAGTATTGAGTACAAGCACCATTTTGAGCTAGTGCAGCCATGAGTCTTCTTGGGAATGATGCAACAAGTTTTTCACACCTGGAGTTGGGGATCCTCTGCCATTCTTACTTGCTGATCCTTTCCAGTTCCGTCAGGTTGGATGGTGAATGTTGGTGGACAGCCATTTTCAGGTCTCTCCAGAGATGTTCAATTGGGTTTAGGTCAGGGCTCTGCCTGGGCCAGTCAAGAATGGTCACAGAGTTGTTCTGAAGCCACTCCTTTGTTATTTTAGCTGTGTGCTTAGGGTCATTGTCTTACTGGAAGGTGAACATTTGGCCAAGTCTGAGGTCCAGAGCACTCTGGAAGAGGTTTTCATCCAGGATATCTCTGTGCTTGGCCACATTCATGTTTCCTGCTTCCTTTCATGCTTCCATTGGGTCAATCTGCCATAAAGGCCCGACTGGTGGAGGGCTGCAGTGATAGTTGACTTTGTGGAACTTTCTCTCATCTCCCTACTGCATCTCTGGAGCTCAGCCACAGCGAGCTTGGGGTTCTTCTTTACCTCTCTCACCAAGGCTCTTATCCCATGAATGCTCAGTTTGGCTGGATGGTCAGGTCTAGGAACACTTCTGGTGGTCCCAAACTTCTTCCATTTAAGGATTATAGAGGCCACTGTGCTTTTAGGAACATTGAGTACTGCAGAAGTTATTTTGTAATCTTGACCAGATCTGTGCCTTGCCACAATTCTGTCTCTGAGCTCCTTGGCCAGTTCCTTTGACCTCATGATTCTCATTTGGGCTGACATGCACTGTGAGCTGTGAGGTCTTATATAGGCAGGTGTGTGCCTTTCCAAATCAAGTCCTATCAGTTTAATTAAACACAGCTGGACTCCAATGAAGGAGTAGAACCATCTCAAGGAGGATCACAAGGAAATGGACAGCATGTGACTTAAATATGAGTGTCTGAGCAAAGGATCTGAATACTTATGACTATGTGATATTTAGGTTTTACTTTTTTAATAAATTTGCAAAAATTTCTACATTTCATTCAACAAAAATGAACTTTTTTGAATTTACCAAGTGTCTGCAATAAAACAAAGATTGAAAAATTTAAAGAGGTCTGAATACTTTCCGTACCCACTGTATAATGGTCTGTGTTATAATTAAATATAATGTATATACAGTACATCTGCAATGTGCTCTAAGTTAAAAAGAAAAATGTCATAAAAATATTTTAATTACATTAAAAATGTAATGAAAAGTTTAATTTAAAAAATTGCCCACAAAAAATAAATCAACATAATCATTTAGGGCACAATAGAGTTTATTGCAAAATTGTTTCTTTCTGTAATCCTCTTCCAAAAATATTATATAAATTACACATGTGCCCTCAAATGAGACAGAAAAATCTACAACTCCACCACTTGTATAAAAAGGCCTCATACAGCTGTCTTGAGGAAAGTATATAAAATAAATTCAGATAGCAACAGGAAGACCTCAAGAGCATGGCCACCTCTATATCGAAACCTCACATTGGAGAGTAGGGATTTCACATAATAAAAATTTATGGTAAATCTTGTGAATGGAAATACATTTGTCATTAGCATGGCTGCTGTAAAGAACCAAGATCAAAACATTATCCCCCATACTTATTAAGATTTTAATAATATTTGTACAACCAATGTAATATTTTTACAACTAATTGTGTTGTTTTTACATAACTTCAAAAAGTCCAAAATGTGAATTGGATCAATACACCTAAGTTGAAATAAAGTCAGGTACCCCATGTGCAATGGAACCCACTAACCACAGTGATTGGTAAAATTTACATGATTTCCATATAGCTTACTTTTTTTCATGATGACCTCTATTTTGGGGTGCAAATAATACTTTGAAAAACATTTATTACTTTATTTTTGGGGGTGAAATGTAAAAGAAAATGCAAATCAGCCATTGTTTTTTGAGGTTTATTCTTACACATTCAGCGTGTTGTATAAATGACAAGTCTACTTTTTTACAGCTGTGTGAAAAAGTTATTTCCCCCTTCCTGATAACACAAAATGCAGTCTTTCAATTAAGGTCTTTATTATTTAAGGAAAAAGAAATCCAAACCTACAGAGCCCTGCGCTAAAAAGTAACTGCCCCCTCCTTGACCCCTTCATGACCTTGGGATTTTCCATTTTTCCGTGTTCGTTTTTCACTCCCCTCCTTCCCAGAGCCATAACCTTTTTATTTTTTCGTCAATACGGCCATGTGAGGGCTTATTTTTTGCGGGGCGAGTTGTACTTTTGAAGGACATCATTGGTTTTACCATGTCGTGTTCTAGAAAATGAGAAAAAATTTCCAAGTGCGGTGAAATTGCAAAAAAATGCAATCCCATTTGTTTTTTTTGTTTGGCTTTTTTGCTAGGTCCACTAAATGCTAAAACTGACCTGCCATTATGATTGTCCGGGTCATTACGAGTTCATAGACACCTAACATGTCTAGGTTATTTTAATCTAAGTGGTGAAAAAAAATTCCAAACTTTGCTAAAAAAAAAAAAAAGCGCCATTTTCCGATACCCGTAGCGTCTCCATTTTTCGTGATCTAGGGTCGGGGAGGGCTTATTTTTTGCGCACCAAGCTGACATTTTTAGTGATACCATTTAGGTGCAGATACGTTCTTTTGATCGCCCGTTATTGCATTTTAATGCAATGTCGCGACGACCAAAAAAATGTGATTTTGGCGTTTTGAATTTTTTTCTTGCTACGCCATTTAGCGATCAGGTTAATCTTTTTTTTTTATTGATAGATCGGGTGATTCTGAACGCGGCGATACCAAATATGTGCATATTTGATTTTATTTTTATTGTTTTATTTTGAATGGGACAAAAGGGGGGTGATTTAAACTTTTATTTTTTTTTATTTCATTTTTTTAAACATTTTTTTTACTTTTGCCATGCTTCAATAGCCTCCATGGGAGGTTAGAAGCTGACATAGCCTGATCAGCTCTGCTAAATAGGAGCGATCTGATGATCGCTGCTATGTAGCTGAATTACAGGCCGGAGCCCACATCAAAGCAGGAGATTTGACCTCAGACGTACTATCCTGTCCGAGGTCAGAAAGGGGCTAAAATACAAATTAACTTTGATTAATCACATCTTTGGGAAGCAAAGTTCAAATTTCCTGACTTTTTGGTGTAGTATAAAATGCACCAGAATTATTATGAACATGGCACATGAAACTCCAGTCTTGATAAATACATCTCTATGTCGCTAGGCATGAAGCGCTGTATCAAAAAAATGAAGAACCTTATTTTCAAGGTGGAAATGCAGTTTAGTTGCGATATGAAGCCTTTTGAGGAAATGAGTGGTAGTGAAATCACAGACTCCAACAATGTTATGTCTGACATCCCAGAAAATTTTAATCCTTCCGATGCTAAAAATCAGTAATAGGCTATTTTACATGGCATCTCTAAGACGCTGAGGGAACCACCACATTTTCGAAAGGAGAAAAATGTCTTTTCAGTTGTTTATTTGGCTTACAAAAGCCGCCTGAAGATTGAACATGTTACTTCTTTTAGCCGCTTTAAGGCTTTCGAACCATGAAGTAGTTTAAAGAAGTGAGATAATACTTTTTTTGTGGCAAATTTGCAGTGCTTTGTCAGGTGGATTCTGCCTGAAAAAGCCCTCATGTGCACATACAGCACCCTTAATCAGTGCGTCTTGTCTTTCTGTCTGATTTACTGTCAATGGAGATTCTGTGGTAAGTAGAGCTCAATTAATATAGGTTTAGGGACTAACGAATGTGTAAAGAATATGTGCATAGAGCCTAATCATAGAAGCCAATTAACCTGGTGCACCATTCATAAGAATGTAAGGTTTTGCAATGTTCAGATTTTATTTTCAGCGAAAATGCAAACCTTTGCAATTAATAGTCTAAAATGGAAGCGAAATATTGGCTCAGTGTCAATCCCACCTTTACTAAGTAATATTTGCTGAAAATGCCAGTATGTTTTCTGGTCATCTGCAGAGGAAGTAGGAGGAAGGGCACGCTGATTCATGGTTCTGCTGTCTGGTAGTTTTGAAAATCATGCCAAATTATAGCGGTGCAAGTCTATTTATTTGGCAGGGCAAGGTTTGGGGTATCTGATTTATCTAAGGCTTTCCATGACGATGTATAATATAGTACCTGTCACTATTCACAAAGTTTCATAGTAGTATTCTTGTTAACAAAACACGTTCTTCCAGACTGGGATGACTCTGCACACATTGCAGACTTGCTCTTGTTCTTAACTTTAATTCCTGCCTAACATCGCCCAAATCAAAGTGGCAAGTTCTGTAATGGATACCTTTTTAGTGTGGATAGATTCCATGGATATGGCATACCAGGTTTGTTCATGAATGGAGCACAGTGTTGTAACACCCAGAAACTCGTATGATTTTTTGCTAGTGGCGGAGTTTGTGTTGGAACATGAAACCCTCCGTTAGTATCTGTTTGCAAGAGCAAATTTATTTTAAAGCACAGCAAAAGGCAGGAGCAGTATGTGGAGGAATAAGGCCCTCTATTAAGGAATTAAACTTGAACTGCATTTAGACAATGACCTCATCCAAATGGCCTCCTTGGCATTCACACCTACAGGAACAGAATATTCACCACATCTATGTCACTGTATGAAATGTGGCTTGTGGACGTTAAATATGGAAGAGGCTCTGTACTCGGTGGAGTCAGTGCAGACAGAGATCCGGAGACATTGGTTTTAGCCATAGTCAATAAAATGTTCTTCCAGCCCAATCTGAAAAACCAGCCATGCATAAGCTTCTTTAGTTTTTTGCTTCACATCCCTAGTCTCCCATAAGTTCAGGAAGTGAAAACAGTAATTTAAATCAGCAATGAGTGGCGTATCCCACACTAATACTGTACTTATCCTGTCTGATTTTGTGCTTTCATCTCCTGCAGCACACAGCTGGCTTTGGTTAAATGTCTCACGTCAGAGCTTTTACTTGCTGTGCAGCCATCTCTACCAAGACAGAGCAGAGTACAAGTCCAATCAAACATCATTAGAACGCTAAACTCCTTAAACATTTACTTGTTTCCTTCATAATTGTTTATCGGACAAAAAAGTGTTCCAATCATTAGAATAATTTAAACACATTATAGCTTTTCTTAACCTGTTCTTTTCCAGACATTGGCTTTCCGGTTCTGCATTATACTTACTATACATACCCTATGTAAATACTGAAAGTATTAACGAGATCTTCTGATGAAGCAACAAAGCATGCGATTCCGTAAAAAAGGAAAACCATAATATATGGTCATGAGTGCTAATAATGAGTTTACGTATAAGGAATAGACAAAAAAGGGAATATTAGAGATGAGCGAATAGATTACCAGTAGTGATAAGCGAACGAGCTTGGATAAGGTGTTATCCGAACATGCTCGTGTGCTAATCCAGTGTCTTCAGCTTGCTTGAAAAATATGTTTGAGTCTCTGCGACTGCATGTCTGGAGCATGCAGGGATTGCCTATTGCTCATCACTAATTACCAGCAAATCAAATTTATGTCGGGCAGAAGTTGAAGAACCTGATGACTACTTTGCTGGATGATAGAGGGCCAAGAAGGGATTAAGATAGGTTATTTACTCAATTCCAATGACATGTAGCACCCACGTGACTGCATGTAGAGTGAAGTACATAATTGAAAAGCAACATGCCCCAAGTGACGACATGGGGCTCAAAATGATGGAAGATCGTACCAGAAGGAAGATTAAAAATAGTAACAAAAAACAGATGATAAATGAGCCAAATGGAGGATGGGAGGCAGTGTGAAAGGGACAAAAATGGACTAGGATAGGTGAATATAAGTTTGTTCAACCCTTTCCCAGCCAACTCAACTTATAGCAAAATTTATTTCAATTTTTTCTTTCGCCTGAATTCAGTAAATCTTCTCACCTAGTAAGGTAGTTTATTCTAATAAAAAAAAATTGAGTACTGGTTAAAAAATATTTATCTGAATTGCACCAAATAATGTATGAGCAGAGTATACATAGTATGTTTATAAGAAGTTTGGGTGAGATATCTGTTGGGTAACAGTTATCTAAGGTTTAATGGAACCTTTAGTCCTAGTATGCCTTAATACGGACCCATTAGCTTCAATGTATGGCATCTGAATGGATTCAATTACACAAATATAAATAAAAAAATGACAATGTTTTATAGCACAAACTAAAGAATTCATACTATATATTAAATAAGCTTTCTGCACCCTATTTAAGGATATGTCCGGGATTACTGTACCTGTCCCACAAAGACATATAAATTATTTTTGCCCATAGCCTAAGTTTCCCCTTTTAGGATTATTGCTGCAGTATTTGCCAGCAAGGCCAGACATGGATCATAGCCTTAAGGCAGCTGTAAAGAAATGAATTATCGTCCCCGGCGCCTGCACATTAATTTTTTTTTTCCGGGCGTGTGCAATTGCGCTGCCCTTTATACTTACAGCGCAGGTGCCGGGGACGATAATCCAGCAAGGGGAGGCGGCACCCGGGGCGCACAGGCCCGGAGTGACGGCTGTGCTGCGTCTGATTATGAGGGGAAGACCCACCTCCGGGAACATTTCACGATATGAGGGGGCACATTTTATAAACATTTATTTCAGAGTGTGCAGGGAGCATAACTATAAGAGCCACCTTGTCAGAATGCAGCATTTGTGCTGCACAAGGTGGCTCTTTTAGTTACAAACGCCTGATGGGGGGGTGACAGGTTCCCTTTAAAGGTCTGTTACCAGATGAAAAGTGAACACTTTTTGCTCTTATTTTATTCCTGCTGCTAAGTAATTAATTAAAAAAAATAATCTGTCATATAGTCACAGAGATGTGGGTCTTATTATATAGTGCCAATTGTTATAGTATTTTGACCTTAACATAACGCCCTTTCAGTAAAGACCACAAAAAACAGCACTAAGCAAAAATTCACATATCTCTGAAACCATGTGAAAAATAAAACAAAACTAGAATACTCAGGGACGTGTGGTGGGAATATAATAAGAGCAAAACCTGACCACTTTTGTCCTGTCATATGACAGGCCCTCTTTAAGAATTCCATTACACAGAGCAGAAGAAGAGTATTTAATGACATAGTGTCTTGATTCATCATGATTTGTTGCGCTCAATTGTTTGTCCAATTTTTTACAATGATGGATGTGATGTAATGGATTTCATCTTTTTTTGAATAGAGCAAGAGGTAAAATTATTATTATTATTAATAATTATTATTTATATAGCACCTTTGATTCCAAGGTGCTGTACAAGAGAAAATATACTATATGTTTTTGGGGTTCTTTAAAAACTGATCTAACAGTGAAGTTTTTGAAAATCACTCAGAAGTTAATGTGATCTGACAATGGATCCATTATGGTCTTTTTTTTTAACATGCAATATATTAAAAATGTAAATAGCATGACCCCGCTATGTGTTACTGGCTAGATGAGCAGCATAACATGAATGAAACATTGAAGATTTATGTACAGGACTAAATAAATAAGCCATATGTGCATACTTTGAGTTATACTTCTTTTTTTTATTATGTCGTCTTAACAAAACCTGCAAAAGACAAAGCTAGGAAAATATATCAAGCATTGCCAAGTATAAATGTTAAAGTATTTTTATGGCACATTAATTCAATGCCTAAAGAAAATCTATATAGTCATCTTTTGCCCGGAACACTCATAAATAATGCTGTGTTTCTTATTTCTGCTTTTGCCGAAGTGGCCCATTCGAAGTCCTGGTATTTTCTTTATGTCTGCTCTAAAAAAAAATCCCATCTCTAGTGCATTATTTCGTTTAATGGTTTTTCCTTTCTCTGTTTGACTTCCTCTTCAGCGGGCTGTTAAGCACCATTTCAAAAATATCCTTAAAAAACCATTTGCTGGAAGAGATGACCCTTTACTCTACCTACTGAGAATTGCACAAACTCCTGTACATCGTGGCAGAAAGATGATACAATGACAGCCAGCCTGATGTGTCAGGGTTAGTAGGAAAGCAGCAGCAACTTGGAATACAGGAATTATTCTTCATCGTCTCAAAATGTCACAACACATTATGCTCAAGGTCTCAGCTTGCTGAAGGAGTGACCCTTGACTGAATGCAAGTGCTGGGGGAAAGAACTAATTGTAGCTCCTTTTCACACGTCAGTCACTTTTCATGGCACTAAGCCTCTCAACCTTGAATAACGTCAAATTCTCTTCTTCTCTTTTTTTCGATTTCCCACTATTTTATATACGTGCTGCACGAAGTTTATTTATGTTCAGTTTTTCTGAGTGTCCTATAAACAGATTGCAGAGAAGACGCCCATGGGATTAAGAATACAAGGGCCTTGCAGAGGATACAGACCTGACAGTTTGACTAGAGGAAACTAGATCTAATTACTTGCATGTGGCTGTCTTTTCAACCTAAGAAGCAACAGCACAGAGTAACAGGACATGCTATAGCTTAGGGCTCCATGATTTTTTTCCTGGCAGTATGATGTGGTAATGACTGCTCTCCATATGCACAATTGAGCTAACAAAAGTGACCTATAATTTCTGAGTTTGCATTACATATTAAAGTAGGTATGGTCATCTCTAATGATGCCACAAAAAGGGCAACATAGCTTAGCAAAGACCTGTTCATCAAGCGGGAGGCAATTCCATGACATCTGGAGTGTCAAAGAAAGTGAACACTCCTGAGTGTTTTCAATGGATGATTTGTCTGTTTTAAATTATTAGATTAAGCAATCATTCTATTACCATAGGGGTCAATGTATGTATAATCGTATGTAGTAACTGTTCCTAAAGCTGGTCATAAATATAAAGATTTGGTCTCTATACATTGCCGTATAAATGCGGTATAAAGACTAGTTCCACATCAGAAATATGTATTGAACCATTAAACTTTAAAAGACTTTATAAATAAAGAAAATGAAAAAAATGTAAAGTGTGGAAAATAATGTGCAGTCGGACTGTAAATCCTAAAAATAAATTTTCCAACCAATAGGAGACATTTTTCATGGACATCATTAAATCTGATGGCAATTTTACTATTACATATTTGTGAATATTATATAAGGTAGATAGACATTAATTGGGTTGTCTACCCCTTGAGGAAATTTTTGTCAAGTCCTGCAGCTTGCCAAATTCTAGTGGTGTGTAATGTACACATTGCTAGGATTCGGCTCCACTTGCCAGTTTCAGCAGTAATTACTAATAGCTAGTATGCTATTTGTGTAATTGTGGTCACGTACCAACTAAAGTCTGAGCTTTTCAATAGAATCTTTTTTGACCAATATCTTATTAGGTGTTCACTACAGATTAAAAAAATATTTAGAATTGAGAGTCCTCAGTGGTTGATACCTTTTAATGGCTAACTGAATCACTACAGATTAACAAATTTGAGGCGAATCAAATTTGGGTCGAATTTTATGAAATTCATAGGTCCTGGTTAGGGATGAGCGAATATTCTCGTTACTCGAGATTTCCAGAGCATGCTCGGGTGTCCTCCGAGTATTTGTAAGTGCTTGGAAATTTAGTTTTCCTTGCAGCAGCTGAATGATTTACATCTGTTAGCCAACATAAGTACATGTGGGGGTTCCCTAGCAATCAGGCAACCTCCACATGTACTTATACTGGCTAGTAGCTGTATATCATTCAGCTGCGACGATGAAAACTAAATCTCCGAGCACTTACTTGGAGGAGACCCGAGCATGCTCAGGAAATCTCGAGTAACGAGTATATTCGCTCATCACTAGTCCTGGTGTATTCAAAGAATTTGCAATTCTAAATTTTTCATATTACAAAAAATGCTACCACCTTTTAATAGAGAAGATTACAACAGTCACAGAAGACTTACATGACCTTAGGCATGACTGCAGCGGCTTACATATTAGGCCTTGCAAACATCACTTCACATGGTATAGCGCAGTCAATCTGAAGGGACTATCATAGCCTGTATAAATGTCTAGGCAGGGAATACAGGAGCTATTTGGGGCAATTTTAGGATAGTGAAAATATATTAGAGCTTACAGCTCAGCAATAGAAACAGAAAAATAAAGCCTAAAACATTGGACAAATACCCCAGACAGCAATTTACTATATAATTGCAGTACTGAAGAAAATGAAAGTAGTAGTCTGTGAAAAATACAGTGATTCAATTGGTAGGAGGAAAGTCATATAGGGGAGGTGCCAACATGAGTGCCTTACTCAGTATGATTTAGCAATAATGTGATAAAACTGTCAACTGTCTTACTGCACTTGAATTACAATTACACATTCTTTCTTCATTCCTAATGCATTACTCATTATCATGGGAGACTTGAATGTCAAAGTGGGCCACATCTAACATGAAACCGTTGTTGGAAACTTTTGACTTAGTGATCGAAATGAGGCTGGAGGAAGATTCATTGACTTCTGTATGACAAATCAACTGTCCATCATGAACACCTTCTTACAAAATCATAAACGGAGACTCTACAAATGGACATCACCGAATGGGGCCCATAGCAATCAGACAGACTACATACAGTTGAAACTAGAAGTTTACATACACTAAATAAAAAGACACATATGTATGTTTTCTCAATATCTGACATGAAATTAGAATAATCAGTGACTGGTGGTGACATCATCGTGGTTACCGCCGGTCATTGAGGCTGTGTTCCCAGCTGGGCTGAACGGCTGTGAGCTTAGGTGAGATCCCCGCTAGCACCGTGAGAAAGTCTCATGGTGTACAGGCGAGTTCACTGAAATAATTTCACTGCAGTGATACTTTCTCACAGTGCTAGCAGGGATCTCACCGGAAACGCAGCCTGAATGACCGATGGTAACCACGATGATGTCACTGACAGTCACTGATGCTGCACTCGCAGCTCTGATTCACCATTGGTTCTCAGTCTGGACAGTCGCATCTTGGCATCGTCCAGGTTGAAAACTATTTATCAGCAGACATGGATTACGGCGTGGGACAGAACAATTGACAGGTGAGGGATATTGTTGTTTTTTATTTTTGTTTTATTACAAGAGATGAGGGATTCAGTGGAATTAGGTGTTAGGTGAGTATAATTGTGTCTGTTATTTTTAAATAAAAAAGTAAAAATGTTTTGTTTTATTTCAAATAAAATACTTTTTTTCTGGCTGTGTCCTATTTACCATATAACTATAGGATTAGTAATTCTTATTATTATTATACATATATATAGCGCCATTTATTCCATGGCGCTTTACATGTGAAAAGGGGCAAATATAGACAAGCACAATAAACATGAGCAATACAAGGCACACACAAGTACAGAAGGAGAGAGGACCCTGCCCGTGAGGGCTCACTGTAGATAGGTGTCTCATAGATGCCTATCCATTAGTAATCTGTGGGTCTGATGTCACCTGACAATACAAAGGTGACATCAACCCTACTTGCTACCACTACAGGGCAAGTGGAAAGAGGCGGGCAAAGCACCAGAAATGGCGCATCTAATAGATGCACTGTTTCTGCTGCGGGCTGCTATTTTTAGGCTGGGGGCATTATCCATGGCCCCAAACCAGCCTGAGAATACAAGCCCCCAGCTGTCTGCTTTAGCTTGGCTGGTTGGCAAAATTGGGGGGCACCCCATGCCATTTTTTCAATTATTTAAATAATTAAAAAATACAGTGTCGGGACCCCTCTATTCTTGATAAGCAGGCTTGCTGAAGCTGAAAGCTGAAGGTTGCAGCCCCCAGCTGTGAATTTTGTTTGGCTGGTTGTCAAAAATACAGGGGAACTCATGCCTTTTTTAAAAATTATTTATTTACAGCGCAGGCACCAGCTAATAAATACTCCCATCAGCCACTCCTGCTCTCACTGATGTAAGCACTGACAGCACAGTACAGTCTACGTGTGCCTCAGGTATCTGAGTCTCATCAGGATTACCTCCACTCCCCGGGGTTAACATCTGGCGACGAGGGTTTGGACTCTGCTCTGACCCCACTATATCAGGCCCTAGATTCAATTGAAAAAAATTTTGGCCAATGGTGCAGGTGCTTTCCCCTTCTTATTTATTCTGTGAATCTTAGGAGCAGACCTCTGATGCCCATGGAATAGAATGTATAGACAGCTCTGCAGACTCGCCCATCTTTGGTTCCCCACAGTCAATTGGGAGGTTGGAGAGTTGTGGCGCAGGGGGAAACAAGGGTAGTTGGAGTGCCACCTCTGAGGATTGTATTGTGTGTGATATTAAGGTGAAGGAAGAGGAGGAGAGGCCACCTGATGTAGTGCTTGCCATCCACTAGAGCACATGATCATGCTGGCCGTAATCTACAAGATGATCCACTTTGTGGTTTACAAAGAAAGGAAGTTGAGTAGTCCATCAACAGATAATGTCACAGCAACAAATAATCCTTAGCACAAAGGATTTAGATTCTGAAAAGTAGCTTTGTGTCTGGAACACATTACTAGCAGTAAGGTTTTAGATTCAGAAATGTGGCCTAGTATTTGGACCACACTATTACCAGAAAGGATTTAGATTCAGAAATGTGGCCTGATGTCTGGACCACACAATTAGCAGAAAGGAATTAGATTCTGAAATGTGAACTCTTGCCTGATCCACAGTATTAGCCCAAACAATTTAGATCCTAAAATGTGGACTCCTGCCTGCACCACACTATTAGCACAATTTTGATTCTGAAATGTGGACTCCTGTCTGCACCACAGTATTAGCACAAAAGGTTTAGATTCAGAAATGTGGACTCCTGCTTTCACCACAGCATTAGCACAAACAATTTAGATTCTGAAATGTGGACTCTTACCTGCATCACACTATTAGCACAAATGATTTAGATTCTGAAATGTGGACTCCTGCCTGAACTACTCTATTAGCACAAACGATTTAGAGTCTGAAATGTGGACACTCCTGGTTGCACCACAGTTTTAGCACAAATGATTTAGATTCTGAAATGTGGACTCTCCTGGCTGCACCACAGTATTAATAAACTGCCTAACTATTTGACAGCTTGCAGCAGCAGGAGCAGCCTTTCTGCGCTGTTACACTGACAAAATGGAGCAAAAACTTTTTTTTTGGAGCGAGACATGTGACTTCGGCAGCCAATGACAAAAGCCCTTGTGTCTGGATGTTGTGGATGGTCTATGGGCCATGATTGACTGCCGGAAACTTCATTCATTAAGTTAATAAAAATGATACTGATTCTGCAGGTAGGCGGGTCCAAAATTGCCCTCCTGGACAGGTTTTCTGGGGGTAGAGACAGACAAGTTTTTTTTGTGTTTAAAAAGGCATCGAAATTGTACTTTAAGCTTCATCCTTACTCCTCTGGAGAAGAGGAACAAGAGTAGGAATTGTTAATTCACTGTTGCAGTGGGAACCTCAGTCCTATGCATTTTCTCTACCACAGGATTCTATGTGTCTGCAGTCTGTGGAAGAGTTTTTCAGGGCCCTAGCCCTTATCTATAATGAGCCTGACAGTATTTACTTGACTGAATCCAGGTTGCGTCGCATTCAACAAGGAAATCATTCTGTAGAAACGTATAGCTCTGAATTCCGCAGGTGATCAACGGACTCCAATTGGAATGACCCAGCTCTCAGAAGCCAATTCCTTCAGGGCCTCACTGAAAGGTTAAAGGATGCATTAGCAGTGTATGAAACTCCTGTATCACTGGAGGCTGCTTGGAGTCCTTGGCTATTTGGGTGGATAGATGCCTGAGGGACAAATGGGTAAGACAACCTGCTTCTGAGCCCTCTTTCCAGGACAAGATCCCGGTGTTGGAGGAAAGGTTCGGGGCTGAACCTATACTTGCTGAGTTAGAGGAACCCATGCAGTTAAGAAGGACATTCACGTTGCATGTTTCCCCCGACATTTGCAAGAAAAAGTGTGTATGTTTTCTTGTGGGAGGAAGGGATATTTTATTAGGGCATGTCCTGCAATCCCAAACCAAAAGAAACTTGAGCTTGATAATCAAGGGGTGTGTGTTGTGAGTTCTGTTTTTGGGCTCCCTCTGGTGGTTACTGATGGTACTGGGTGACTTGTCTTTCCTGGGTCTCTGGGTTCCACCTGTTCCATCAGGATATGGGAGTTTCCTATTTAACCTGGCTTTGCTGGCATTTCCTCGCCGGTTATCAATGTATCCAGTGTGTCTTGTTACCTCTGCTCCCTGCTCCTAGAACCTTTTGGTCAAGCTAAGTTTGGATTTTCCTGTTTTGGTGTTTTGCTTAATTTGGTTTTTAGTCCAGCCTGCAGATATGTGATTCTTTGCTGCTGGTTGCTCTAGTGGGCTGAAATTGCTCCTCATGTACCATGAGTTGGCACATGAGTTCAAGTAATTTCAGGATGGTTTTTTGAAGGGTTTTTCGCTGACCGCGCAGTTCACTTTTGTATCCTCTGCTATCTAGCTTTATAGCCTCATTTTGCTGAAACTGTTTTCATACTGCGTATGTGCTTTCCTCTCATTTCACCGTCATTATATGTGGGGGGCTGCTATTTCTGTGGGGTATTTCTCTGGAGGCAAGAGAGGTCTGTGTTTCTTCTAATAGGGGAAGTTAGATCTTCGGCTGGAGCGAGACGTCTAGGATCATCGTAGGCACGTTCCCCGGCTACTTTTATTTGTGTGTTAGGTTCAGGGTCGCGGTCAGCTCAGGTTCCATCGCCCTAGAGCTTGTTTGTATCTGTGCTTGTCCTTTAGTGATCCCCTGCCATTGGGATCATGACAGTATAACCGGCCCACAAAGTGTTAATTGTATTGGCTGAAGTAGGAGGATAAGTAGTCTGAGGAAGTTTTTTTTTTTTTTTTTTCTCTCTTTCCCTCAGAGTTTGCTGCCTAGCCTTATTGCAACCTGGCTACTTCCTCCTCCTCTTAATCTTTGAATGGCTCTGATCCCAGCTGTTTATCATGGACGTCCAGAGTTTGGCTTCCAGCCTGAATAATCTTGCCACTAAGGTTCAAAATATACAGGATTTTGTTGTACATGCTCCTATGTCTGAACCTAGAATTCCTGTCCCAGAGTTTTTTTCTGGAGATAGATCTCGTTTTCTGAATTTTAGGAACAATTGCAAGTTGTTTCTTTCTTTGAAATCTCGCTCCTCTGGAGACCCTGCTCAGCAAGTCAAGATTATTATATCTTTCCTGCGGGGTGACCCTCAGGATTGGGCATTTGCATTGGCACCAGGGGACCCTCCGTTGCTTAATGCGGATGCGTTTTTTCTGGAATTGGGTTTGCTCTATGAGGAACCTAACCAAGAGATTCAGGCTGAAAAAGCTTTGTTGGCCCTCTCTCAGGGGCAAGATGAAGCAGAAATTTATTGTCAAAAATTTCGGAAGTGGTCGGTGTTGACTCAGTGGAATGAGTGCGCCCTGGCTGCAAAGTTCAGAGATGGCCTTTCTGAGGCCATTAAAGATGTTATGGTGGGGTTCCCTGCGCCTACTGGTCTGAATGAGTCTATGACTATGGCTATTCAGATTGATCGGCGTTTACGGGAGCGCAAACCTGTGCATCATTTGGCGGTGTCGTCTGAACCGTCACCTGAGATAATGCAATGTGATAGAATTCAGTCCAGAAGTGAACGGCAAAATTATAGGCGGAAAAAAAGGTTGTGCTTTTATTGTGGTGATTCAGCTCATGTTATATCAGCATGCTCTAAACGCACAAAAAAGGTTGATAAGTCTGTTGCCATTAGTACTTTACAGTCTAAGTTCATTCTGTCTGTGACTCTGATTTGTTCATTATCATCCATTTCCGTCGATGCCTATGTGGATTCAGGCGCTACCCTGAGTCTTATGGATTGGTCATTTGCCAATCGCTGTGGGTTTAGTTTGGAGCCTCTGGAAGTCCCTATTCCTTTGAAGGGAATTGATTCTACACCTTTGGCTATGAATAAACCTCAGTACTGGACACAAGTGACCATGCGTATGACTCCTGTTCATCAGGAGGTGATTCGCTTCCTGGTACTGTATAATTTGCATGATGTCCTAGTGCTTGGTCTGCCATGGTTACAAACTCATAATCCAGTCCTTGACTGGAAATCAATGTCTGTGTTAAGCTGGGGTTGTCAGGGGGTTCATGATGATGCACCTCTGATTTCTATCGCTTCATCTACTCCTTCTGAGATTCCTGTGTTTTTGTCTGACTATCGGGATGTTTTTGAGGAGCCTAAGCTCAGTTCGCTTCCTCCTCACAGGGATTGCGATTGTGCTATAAATTTAATTCCAGGCAGTAAATTTCCTAAAGGTCGTTTGTTCAATCTGTCAGTGCCAGAGCATACTGCTATGCGGGATTATGTTAAGGAGTCCTTGGAAAAGGGACATATCCGTCCATCTTTGTCCCCTTTGGGAGCAGGTTTTTTTTTCGTGGCCAAAAAAGATGGTTCCTTGAGGCCTTGTATAGATTATCGTCTTTTGAATAAGATTACCGTAAAATATCAGTATCCTTTGCCATTGTTGACTGATTTGTTTGCTCGCATTAAGGGGGCTAAATGGTTCACTAAGATTGATCTTCGGGGTGCGTATAATCTTATACGAATAAAGCAAGGTGATGAGTGGAAAACCGCATTTAATACGCCTGAGGGCCATTTTGAGTATTTGGTAATGCCTTTTGGACTTTCTAATGCTCCTTCAGTCTTCCAGTCCTTTATGCACGATATTTTCCGTGAATATCTGGATAAATTTATGATTGTGTATTTGGATGATATTTTGTTTTTTTCTGATGACTGGGAGTCTCATGTTCAGCAGGTCAGGAAGGTGTTTCAGGTCCTGCGGGCCAATTCCTTGTTTGTAAAAGGCTCAAAGTGTCTCTTTGGAGTCCAGAAGATTTCTTTCTTGGGGTATATTTTTCCCCTTCTACTATTGAGATGGATCCCGTCAAGGTTCAGGCTATTTGTGACTGGACGCAGCCTACATCTCTTAAGAGTCTACAGAAGTTCTTGGGCTTTGCTAATTTCTATCGTCGTTTTATAACTAATTTTTCTAGTGTTGTTAAGCCTTTGACGGATTTGACTAAGAAGGGTGCTGATGTTGCTAATTGGTCTCCTGCGGCTGTGGAGGCCTTTCAGGAACTTAAGCGCCGGTTTTCTTCTGCTCCTGTGTTGCGTCAGCCAGATGTTTCGCTCCCTTTTCAGGTTGAGGTTGATGCTTCCGAGATTGGAGCGGGGGCGGTTTTGTCACAGAGAAGCTCCGATGGCTCAGTGATGAAGCCATGCGCGTTTTTTTCTAGAAAGTTTTCGCCGGCTGAGCGGAATTATGATGTTGGTAATCGGGAACTTTTGGCCATGAAGTGGGCATTTGAGGAGTGGCGTCTTTGGCTAGAGGGTGCTAGACATCGTGTGGTGGTCTTGACTGATCACAAAAATTTGATTTACCTTGAGTCTGCCAGGCGTTTGAATCCTAGACAGGCTCGTTGGTCACTGTTTTTCTCTCGTTTCAATTTTGTGGTTTCATACCTGCCAGGTTCAAAGAATGTGAAGGCGGATGCTCTTTCTAGGAGTTTTGTGCCTGACTCCCTTGGAAATTCTGAGCCCTCTGGTATCCTTAGGGATGGGGTGATTTTGTCTGCTGTCTCCCCAGACTTGCGACGTGCTTTGCAGGAGTTTCAGGCGGGTAAACCTGATCGTTGTCCGCCTGAGAAACTGTTTGTTCCGGATAATTGGACCAGTAGAGTCATCTCCGAGGTCCATTCTTCTGCGTTGGCAGGTCATCCTGGAATATTTGGTACTAGAGACTTGGTGGCCAGGTCTTTTTGGTGGCCTTCCTTGTCGAGGGATGTGCGTTCTTTTGTGCAGTCTTGTGAGGTTTGTGCTCGGGCTAAGCCTTGCTGTTCTCGGGCCAGTGGATTGTTGTCACCTTTGCCTATCCCGAAGAGGCCTTGGACGCACATTTCCATGGACTTTATTTCGGATCTCCCTGTCTCTCAAAAAATGTCCGTCATCTGGGTTGTGTGTGATCGCTTTTCTAAAATGGTTCATCTGGTACCCTTGCCTAAGTTGCCTTCCTCCTCTGAGTTGGTCCCTCTGTTTTTTCAGAATGTGGTTCGTTTGCATGGGATTCCTGAGAACATCGTTTCTGACAGGGGATCCCAGTTTGTGTCTAGATTTTGGCGGACGTTCTGTGCTAAGATGGGCATTGATTTGTCCTTTTCGTCTGCATTCCATCCTCAGACGAATGGCCAGACTGAACGAACTAATCAGACCTTGGAAACTTATTTAAGGTGTTTTGTTTCTGCTGATCAGGATGACTGGGTTACCTTTTTGCCGCTGGCCGAGTTTGCCCTTAATAATCGGGCTAGTTCTGCTACCTTGGTTTCTCCTTTCTTTTGTAATTCGGGGTTTCATCCTCGTTTTTCCTCTGGTCAGGTGGAACCTTCTGATTGTCCTGGAGTGGACATGGTGGTGGATAGGTTGCATCGGATTTGGAGTCATGTGGTGGACAATTTGAAGTTGTCCCAGGAGAAGGCTCAGCAGTTTGCTAATCGCCGTCGCCACGTGGGTCCTCGACTTCTTGTTGGGGACTTGGTGTGGTTGTCTTCTCGTTTTGTTCCTATGAAAGTCTCTTCTCCTAAGTTCAAGCCTCGGTTCATCGGTCCCTATAGGATCTTGGAAATTCTTAACCCTGTGTCATTTCGTTTGGATCTCTCGGCATCGTTTGCTATTCATAATGTGTTCCATCGGTCGTTGTTGCGGAAGTATGAGGTACCTGTTGTTCCTTCGCTTGAGCCTCCTGCTCCAGTGCTGGTGGAGGGAGAATTGGAGTATGTTGTGGAGAAGATCTTGGATTCTCGTGTTTCCAGACGGAAACTCCAGTATTTGGTCAAGTGGAAGGGTTATGGTCAGGAGGATAATTCTTGGGTGGTTGCCTCGGATGTTCATGCTGATGATTTGGTTCGCGCTTTTCATAGGGCTCATCCTGGTCGCCCTGGTGGTTCTCGTGAGGGTTCGGTGACCCCTTCTCAAGGGGGGGGTACTGTTGTGAGTTCTGTTTTTGGGCTCCCTCTGGTGGTTACTGATGGTACTGGGTGACTTGTCTTTCCTGGGTCTCTGGGTTCCACCTGTTCCATCAGGATACGGGAGTTTCCTATTTAACCTGGCTTTGCTGGCATTTCCTCGCCGGTTATCAATGTATCCAGTGTGTCTTGTTACCTCTGCTCCCTGCTCCTAGAACCTTTTGGTCAAGCTAAGTTTGGATTTTCCTGTTTTGGTGTTTTGCTTAATTTGGTTTTTAGTCCAGCCTGCAGATATGTGATTCTTTGCTGCTGGTTGCTCTAGTGGGCTGAAATTGCTCCTCATGTACCATGAGTTGGCACATGAGTTCAAGTAATTTCAGGATGGTTTTTTGAAGGGTTTTTCGCTGACCGCGCAGTTCACTTTTGTATCCTCTGCTATCTAGCTTTAGCGGGCCTCATTTTGCTGAAACTGTTTTCATACTGCGTATGTGCTTTCCTCTCATTTCACCATCATTATATGTGGGGGGCTGCTATTTCTGTGGGGTATTTCTCTGGAGGCAAGAGAGGTCTGTGTTTCTTCTAATAGGGGAAGTTAGATCTTCGGCTGGAGCGAGACGTCTAGGATCATCGTAGGCACGTTCCCCGGCTACTTTTATTTGTGTGTTAGGTTCAGGGTCGCGGTCAGCTCAGGTTCCATTGCCCTAGAGCTTGTTTGTATCTGTGCTTGTCCTTTAGTGATCCCCTGCCATTGGGATCATGACAGTATAACCGGCCCACAAAGTGTTAATTGTATTGGCTGAAGTAGGAGGATAAGTAGTCTGAGGAAGTTTTTTTTTTTTTTTTTTTTTTCTCTCTTTCCCTCAGAGTTTGCTGCCTAGCCTTATTGCAACCTGGCTACTTCCTCCTCCTCTTAATCTTTGAATGGCTCTGATCCCAGCTGTTTATCATGGACGTCCAGAGTTTGGCTTCCAGCCTGAATAATCTTGCCGCTAAGGTTCAAAATATACAGGATTTTGTTGTACATGCTCCTATGTCTGAACCTAGAATTCCTGTCCCAGAGTTTTTTTCTGGAGATAGATCTCGTTTTCTGAATTTTAGGAACAATTGCAAGTTGTTTCTTTCTTTGAAATCTCGCTCCTCTGGAGACCCTGCTCAGCAAGTCAAGATTATTATATCTTTCCTGCGGGGTGACCCTCAGGATTGGGCATTTGCATTGGCACCAGGGGACCCTGCGTTGCTTAATGCGGATGCGTTTTTTCTGGAATTGGGTTTGCTCTATGAGGAACCTAACCAAGAGATTCAGGCTGAAAAAGCTTTGTTGGCCCTCTCTCAGGGGCAAGATGAAGCAGAAATTTATTGTCAAAAATTTCGGAAGTGGTCGGTGTTGACTCAGTGGAATGAGTGCGCCCTGGCTGCAAAGTTCAGAGATGGCCTTTCTGAGGCCATTAAAGATGTTATGGTCGGGTTCCCTGCGCCTACTGGTCTGAATGAGTCTATGACTATGGCTATTCAGATTGATCGGCGTTTACGGGAGCGCAAACCTGTGCATCATTTGGCGGTGTCGTCTGAACCGTCACCTGAGATAATGCAATGTGATAGAATTCAGTCCAGAAGTGAACGGCAAAATTATAGGCGGAAAAAAAGGTTGTGCTTTTATTGTGGTGATTCAGCTCATGTTATATCAGCATGCTCTAAACGCACAAAAAAGGTTGATAAGTCTGTTGCCATTAGTACTTTACAGTCTAAGTTCATTCTGTCTGTGACTCTGATTTGTTCATTATCATCCATTTCCGTCGATGCCTATGTGGATTCAGGCGCTGCCCTGAGTCTTATGGATTGGTCATTTGCCAATCGCTGTGGGTTTAGTTTGGAGCCTCTGGAAGTCCCTATTCCTTTGAAAGGAATTGATTCTACACCTTTGGCTATGAATAAACCTCAGTACTGGACACAAGTGACCATGCGTATGACTCCTGTTCATCAGGAGGTGATTCGCTTCCTGGTACTGTATAATTTGCATGATGTCCTAGTGCTTGGTCTGCCATGGTTACAAACTCATAATCCAGTCCTTGACTGGAAATCAATGTCTGTGTTAAGCTGGGGTTGTCAGGGGGTTCATGATGATGCACCTCTGATTTCTAGCGCTTCATCTACTCCTTCTGAGATTCCTGTGTTTTTGTCTGACTATCGGGATGTTTTTGAGGAGCCTAAGCTCAGTTCGCTTCCTCCTCACAGGGATTGCGATTGTGCTATAAATTTAATTCCAGGCAGTAAATTTCCTAAAGGTCGTTTGTTCAATCTGTCAGTGCCAGAGCATACTGCTATGCGGGATTATGTTAAGGAGTCCTTGGAAAAGGGACATATCCGTCCATCTTTGTCCCCTTTGGGAGCAGGTTTTTTTTTCGTGGCCAAAAAAGATGGTTCCTTGAGGCCTTGTATAGATTATCGTCTTTTGAATAATATTACCATAAAATATCAGTATCCTTTGCCATTGTTGACTGATTTGTTTGCTCGCATTAAGGGGGCTAAATGGTTCACTAAGATTGATCTTCGGGGTGCGTATAATCTTATACGAATAAAGCAAGGTGATGAGTGGAAAACCGCATTTAATACGCCTGAGGGCCATTTTGAGTATTTGGTAATGCCTTTTGGACTTTCTAATGCTCCTTCAGTCTTCCAGTCCTTTATGCACGATATTTTCCGTGAATATCTGGATAAATTTATGATTGTGTATTTGGATGATATTTTGTTTTTTTTCTGATGACTGGGAGTCTCATGTTCAGCAGGTCAGGAAGGTGTTTCAGGTCCTGCGGGCCAATTCCTTGTTTGTAAAAGGCTCAAAGTGTCTCTTTGGAGTCCAGAAGATTTCTTTCTTGGGGTATATTTTTTCCCCTTCTACTATTGAGATGGATCCCGTCAAGGTTCAGGCTATTTGTGACTGGACGCAGCCTACATCTCTTAAGAGTCTACAGAAGTTCTTGGGCTTTGCTAATTTCTATCGTCGTTTTATAACTAATTTTTCTAGTGTTGTTAAGCCTTTGACGGATTTGACTAAGAAGGGTGCTGATGTTGCTAATTGGTCTCCTGCGGCTGTGGAGGCCTTTCAGGAACTTAAGCGCCGGTTTTCTTCTGCTCCTGTGTTGCGTCAGCCAGATGTTTCGCTCCCTTTTCAGGTTGAGGTTGATGCTTCCGAGATTGGAGCGGGGGCGGTTTTGTCACAGAGAAGCTCCGATGGCTCAGTGATGAAGCCATGCGCGTTTTTTTCTAGAAAGTTTTCGCCGGCTGAGCGGAATTATGATGTTGGTAATCGGGAACTTTTGGCCATGAAGTGGGCATTTGAGGAGTGGCGTCTTTGGCTAGAGGGTGCTAGACATCGTGTGGTGGTCTTGACTGATCACAAAAATTTGATTTACCTTGAGTCTGCCAGGCGTCTGAATCCTAGACAGGCTCGTTGGTCACTGTTTTTCTCTCGTTTCAATTTTGTGGTTTCATACCTGCCAGGTTCAAAGAATGTGAAGGCGGATGCTCTTTCTAGGAGTTTTGTGCCTGACTCCCTTGGAAATTCTGAGCCCTCTGGTATCCTTAGGGATGGGGTGATTTTGTCTGCTGTCTCCCCAGACTTGCGACGTGCTTTGCAGGAGTTTCAGGCGGGTAAACCTGATCGTTGTCCGCCTGAGAAACTGTTTGTTCCGGATAATTGGACCAGTAGAGTCATCTCCGAGGTCCATTCTTCTGCGTTGGCAGGTCATCCTGGAATATTTGGTACTAGAGACTTGGTGGCCAGGTATTTTTGGTGGCCTTCCTTGTCGAGGGATGTGCGTTCTTTTGTGCAGTCTTGTGAGGTTTGTGCTCGGGCTAAGCCTTGCTGTTCTCGGGCCAGTGGATTGTTGTCACCTTTGCCTATCCCGAAGAGGCCTTGGACGCACATTTCCATGGACTTTATTTCGGATCTCCCTGTCTCTCAAAAAATATCCGTCATCTGGGTTGTGTGTGATCGCTTTTCTAAAATGGTTCATCTGGTACCCTTGCCTAAGTTGCCTTCCTCCTCTGAGTTGGTCCCTCTGTTTTTTCAGAATGTGGTTCGTTTGCATGGGATTCCTGAGAACATCGTTTCTGACAGGGGATCCCAGTTTGTGTCTAGATTTTGGCGGACGTTCTGTGCTAAGATGGGCATTGATTTGTCCTTTTCGTCTGCATTCCATCCTCAGACGAATGGCCAGACTGAACGAACTAATCAGACCTTGGAAACTTATTTAAGGTGTTTTGTTTCTGCTGATCAGGATGACTGGGTTACCTTTTTGCCGCTGGCCGAGTTTGCCCTTAATAATCGGGCTAGTTCTGCTATCTTGGTTTCTCCTTTCTTTTGTAATTCGGGGTTTCATCCTCGTTTTTCCTCTGGTCAGGTGGAACCTTCTGATTGTCCTGGAGTGGACATGGTGGTGGATAGGTTGCATCGGATTTGGAGTCATGTGGTGGACAATTTGAAGTTGTCCCAGGAGAAGGCTCAGCAGTTTGCTAATCGCCGTCGCCGCGTGGGTCCTCGACTTCTTGTTGGGGACTTGGTGTGGTTGTCTTCTCGTTTTGTTCCTATGAAGGTCTCTTCTCCTAAGTTCAAGCCTCGGTTCATCGGTCCCTATAGGATCTTGGAAATTCTTAACCCTGTGTCATTTCGTTTGGATCTCTCGGCATCGTTTGCTATTCATAATGTGTTCCATCGGTCGTTGTTGCGGAAGTATGAGGTACCTGTTGTTCCTTCGCTTGAGCCTCCTGCTCCAGTGCTGGTGGAGGGAGAATTGGAGTATGTTGTGGAGAAGATCTTGGATTCTCGTGTTTCCAGACGGAAACTCCAGTATTTGGTCAAGTGGAAGGGTTATGGTCAGGAGAATAATTCTTGGGTGGTTGACTCGGATGTTCATGCTGATGATTTGGTTCGCGCTTTTCATAGGGCTCATCCTGGTCGCCCTGGTGGTTCTCGTGAGGGTTCGGTGACCCCTCCTCAAGAGGGGGTACTGTTGTGAGTTCTGTTTTTGGGCTCCCTCTGGTGGTTACTGATGGTACTGGGTGACTTGTCTTTCCTGGGTCTCTGGGTTCCACCTGTTCCATCAGGATATGGGAGTTTCCTATTTAACCTGGCTTTGCTGGCATTTCCTCGCCGGTTATCAATGTATCCAGTGTGTCTTGTTACCTCTGCTCCCTGCTCCTAGAACCTTTTGGTCAAGCTAAGTTTGGATTTTCCTGTTTTGGTGTTTTGCTTAATTTGGTTTTTAGTCCAGCCTGCAGATATGTGATTCTTTGCTGCTGGTTGCTCTAGTGGGCTGAAATTGCTCCTCATGTACCATGAGTTGGCACATGAGTTCAAGTAATTTCAGGATGGTTTTTTGAAGGGTTTTTCGCTGACCGCGCAGTTCACTTTTGTATCCTCTGCTATCTAGCTTTAGCGGGCCTCATTTTGCTGAAACTGTTTTCATACTGCGTATGTGCTTTCCTCTCATTTCACCGTCATTATATGTGGGGGGCTGCTATTTCTGTGGGGTATTTCTCTGGAGGCAAGAGAGGTCTGTGTTTCTTCTAATAGGGGAAGTTAGATCTTCGGCTGGAGCGAGACGTCTAGGATCATCGCAGGCACGTTCCCCGGCTACTTTTATTTGTGTGTTAGGTTCAGGGTCGCGGTCAGCTCAGGTTCCATCGCCCTAGAGCTTGTTTGTATCTGTGTTTGTCCTTTAGTGATCCCCTGCCATTGGGATCATGACAGGTGTGTTGGTCTTCAACCTGCAATTCTCATTTTGTCTTGGCAGTAGAGGTGGTGCTAGAGAACAGGTCTGAAACAAATTCTGTTTTTGTGGGCAGTGGAGCTGGAGTAAGTATGGTGGATGCTGAGTTTGCTAGAACTCATGGTTTTGTCTGCTCTAACTTGGGTAAACTTACTCCTATCTGCGCCATTGATTAGCACCACTTGCAAAAAAGAACACTGACACAAATTGTTCATAACATAGGACTGAAGGTGGGGTCTTTTCATTACGAAGTAATCCCTTGTTATGTCCTGAAGAGTCTCCACACTCCAATGGTTCTGGGTTTGCTCTGGTTGGCGAAGCATAATCCAACTGTGGATTGGCAATCCAGAGAGATTGTGAAGTGTGGAAATTACTGTCATGGTAACTGCCTAAGTGTTTCCCCTTCTGCTGTATCTACAGGGTCCTCATTTTTGTCTGGCTTGGAGGACCCTGCCCCAATTTTGCAGAAGGGGTAAGCATCTCGGCCTTGAATACTGACCTGGAGGGTGAGGTGTTGGAGGACGCCCCTGCATCCTGCCCTTCAGGGAGGTTATTTGTGCCATCTAAATTACACCACACATTAATGAGAGAATTTCATAACTCTGTACTTAGTGGCCATGCAGGTGGTAAGGCAACCGCGGACCTCCTTTCTTGTCATTTTTGGTGGCCGGGGTTGAATCGGGATGTGGATGAACAAGTGTCTACCTGCAATGTTTGCATACGTTCTAAAGTACCGCATACCCATCCATCTGGTCCTGTTTTGCCACTACCTGTTCCAAATAGGGTTAGGGAAGACAGGAATAAACATATGACTTGTCAATAAACATGTGCGAAGTCCGCACCTGAATGTAAATGACTTTGTGTGGTTGTGTACCAGGAATTTCAGGTTGAGGGTTCTTTCCTGGAAGTTGGGAGCTAGATTCATTGGTCCCTATAGGATAACTGCTGTCATTGGTCCAGCAGCGTTTAATAAAAATAATACAGTACGCTGCTACTCAGACCTCTCCTCACCCCTCCCCTCATCAAACACGTCCCCCTGCTCATCATACAGCACCACTATCCTAGCCAAACACCTAACAAAAGCCTTAGCGGAAACTAGAACATTTACAGAGCTTTGGATAAATTTTGCCGATTTTTAGGGAAAATGCTCAGAAATCCGAACAATAATCCTAATGTTCAACGTTCATGCCGAATTTGATATTGGCAAACGTTTGTCAAACAAGTTTGCTCATCTCTAGTCATAACATGCGTGTGTCAACAGATATGGGTGGCTCAGTGGATAGCACTGCAGCCTTGCAGCGCTGGAGTCCTGGGTTCAAATCCCACCAAGGACAACATCTGCAAGGAGTTTGTATGCTCTTCCTGTGTTTGCGTGGGTTTCCTCCAGGTACTCCGGTTTCCTCCCACATTCCAAACACATACTGATATTCATTCTAGGTTGTGAGCCCCATCAGGGACAGTGATGATAATGTGTGCAAAACTGTAAAGCGCTGTGGAATATGTTAGTGCTATACATAAAAAATAAAGATTATGAAAGATTATATGGACAACTAGTAAATGGAAGAAGCTACCTATTCCGAAGAAGGAAGATGCTGCCGACTGTGGAAACAATAGGACTATTGAGCTCATACCTCATGCCAGCAAACTACTACTGAAGATCCAACAAAGTTGGTTGCAGCCTTACTTTGACAAAAAGCTGACAGAGGGACAAGCAGATTTCAGAAAAGACAGAGGAACAAGAGATGTGATAGCTAGCATTAGATGGATAATGGAAAAGGCCACAGAATACAGGAAATGTATTTTTGCTTATTCGACTACAGCAAAGCCTTCAAGGTTATTGATCGCCAGACAATTTGGAATACCATGAAGAATATCATTGTACCAAACAATCTAATCATCCTCATTTGGAACCGTTACATTAACCTTAAAGCAATAGTTTCAACAGAACACGGTGACATGCCATGGTTCAAAGCAGAGCAAGGCACCAGACACGGTTACATCCTGTCTCCATTTATCTTCAGTTTATATGCAGAAGCTATTTTCAGGAAAACGGGACTTACAGAAAAAAAGAAGGAATCAAAATTGCTGGACGAGTCATCAACAATCTTACATATGCAGAAAATACAACATTGATAGCAACAAGCATGAAAGGAATTAGGGACTTATGGAGTGTCAAGATGAATGAGTCGAACCATCTCAAGGAGGAGCACAAGGAAATGGACAGCATGTAACTTAAATATGAGGGTCTGAGCAAAGGGTCTGAATACTTCAATCAGTGTCAGAAAACCTGGGTTTCTGCTGCATATCTACAGGTGGAACTGCAGCAGGCCTGCAAGTGGCTTAGGCCAATTCAATTGATGTGCTGACCTGCTTGCATAGGGATATTTATAGGATAGGCAATGCTCAATGAGAAAAATGTTTTCTAACTAGTGCTACTGCAATGTAAAGTTAACTCGCTCATTGGTGCCACCTGTTAGAGCATTGCCACCCAGCTTTGCTAGATTCCTGTGTAGAATTTGTGCATAAATATTTAGTGAAAAACTGTTTTAAAGAACAGTGCCCTTTAACCCCTTAATCCCCGATTTTGTGCTTTCGTTTTTTTGCTCCCCTTCTTCCCAGAGCCATAACTTTTTTATTTTTCAGGTAATATGGCCATGTGAGGGCTTGTTTTTTGCAGGACAAGTTGCACTTTTGAACGACATCATTGGCTTTAACATATTGTGCATTGAAAAATGTGAAAACATTTCCAAGTGCGGTGAAATTGCAAAAAAGTGCAATCCTACAGCTGTTTGTTTTTTTTACCATGTTCACTAAATGCTAAAACTGACCCGCCATTATTCTCCAAATCATTACGAGTTCATAGACACCAAACATGTCTATTTTGTTTTATCTAGGTGGTGAAAAAACAATCCATAAATTTTTTTTGTTAAAAAAAAAATTGTGCCATTTTCCGATACCATTTTTCATGATCTTGGGTTGGGTGAGGACTTATTTTTTTGCGCGCTAAGCTGACTTTTTTAATAATACCATTTTGGTGCAGATACGATCTTTTGATCGCCCATTATTGCATTTTAATGAAATGTTGCATTGACAAAAAAAACGTAATTCTGGCGTTTTGACTTTTTTTCTCGTCACGCCTTTTAATGATCGGGTTAATTCTTTTTTCTCAACCTGGACCCATTGAAGCGTACACATGCAAAACGGCCGTCGTCCTTTTTACTCTCTCCCCGCATGCCTCCGCACCTCGCCATCCACAATTAATGTCCTGAACAGCTTCTTGAAATAAAGGACTTTCTTCAAGAACACAATGGTGAGTGCCGCATACTTTTTCTAAAGACTTAATTCTTTTCTTATATAGATAGATTGGGCAATTCTGAATGCGGCGATACCAAATATGTGTATGTTTGATTTTTTTTTATTATTGTTTTATTTTAAATAGGGCAAAAAAGGGGTGATTTGAACTTTATTTTTTGTATTTTTTAATATTCTTTAAAATATTTTTTTTTACTTTTTGGCATGCTTCAATAGTTTCCATGGGAGACTAGAAGCTGCCATAACCCGATCGGCTCTGCTATCTACAGGAGATGATCAGATCACCTGTATGTAGTAAAATTGCCCACTTGCTATGAGCGCTGACCACCAGACTGCTGGAGACCTCGGGTTGTCATGCAAACCCATCAGCGACCCACGGTCATGTGGCACGGGCGGTGATGGGGGGGATTTCCAGCGCACTTGCCGGAAGCGCATGTTAAATGCTGCTGTCAGAGTTTCACAGTGGCATTTAACTAGTTAACAGCCATGGGTGGATCGTGATTACACCCGTGGCTGTTAGAGGCCCATGTCAGCTGTTAAAAACAGCTGAAATGTGGTGGAAAAGATGTGGGCTCAGCGCCAGAGCCCACATCGAAGGGAGGGAGTCCGCCATCGGCATAATATTACGCCTGATGTCAGAGAGGGGTTAATGAAAAGCAAAAAGTAACACTGCATTCAGGACAAGTTTGTATCTCCTGGTAATGCTCATTTAGAGATATACAACTGCTCCCACTTTCAGTCTATATATTTTCAATTATTTACTTACAAAAAAAAAATTGAGCTTGTCATGTTTTTACTGCAAAATATTGCTGGCAAGAATCCAGATAAAGCTTTTCTGGATGGCTGAAAGTGCACTTGATAGAGGAAAAAAACATTTAGGAAGACCAAACTGCACTATGCTTTAGTTACACAGATGAAGCATGCTATTGTGCGGAAGGATGCATCACTTTTACCTGTATGTCCTCAGCTAAGTGATGATAATAATAATAGTAGCAATAATAATAATAGCGCAGTGGATATATACATGTATATTTTAGTAAAATTGATATTTTCTATTTTGTTGGTAGCATTTCTTGTCAAAATTTTGTTGACAATACAATTTTATTAATACAAAACATCACCCATTATGTTGCCAGTTATACATAAATGCTAGGATTTAGTTATAAATGGTTTCACACTGGCAGCAAAGCTTTAAACAATAATAATCATTTATAATTTGTAGTACATCAACTAGAATAAACAATGCAGTAACAATGCCGGTCTCAGCTTCCCTGCACTGTCTCAGCGCCAGCTGGCTGTAAAGCAGAGCGGTGACGTCACCGCTGTGCTTTACGGCCAGGCGGCGCTCACAGTCAGTGCGGGAAGCTGACGGCGAGGGGACAGACACCAGAATGTAAGTATGTAGTGTTTGTTTGTTTGTTTTTTTTTACATTTACAATGGTAACCAGGGTAAACATCGGGTTACTAAGCGCGGCCCTGCTGTTTACCCTGGTTACCAGTGAAGACATCGCTGAATCGGCATCACACACGCCGATTCAGTGATGTCTGCGGGAGATCCAGCGACGAAATAAAGTTCTGGCCTTTCTGCTCCGACCAACGATGTCACAGCAGGATCCAGATCGCTGCTGCGTGTCAAACACAACAATATCGCTATCCAGGACGCTGCAATGTCACAGATCGCTAGCGATATCGTTGTTAAGTCGCTCAGTGTGAACGTACTTTTAGTGTGAAAACTTGCCAGTGTTGCTGTTGTATATGATCGTAAATGAGATGGTCTCACAATAAAGTAAGCTCTATATCTAAGTCACACTTCCAACTTTCTCAAATAAAAAGGTATCAGTCCTGGATTTACCTATAAGCACAGATGGCCTTTACCTATAAACAGGCTCGGGGAAGATGTACATATGAATATCCTAGTGTCGATTTATGAGTCCACTTTCACGTGACAATATTTTAGGTTTGGCAGTTAAAGGACCAAATATGCTCATCAAACAATGCACTACATTGAAATATGTAGCCTATTTAGCAAATAGATGACATCTACAGTCATGACCAAAAGTATTAACACCCCTGCAATTCTGTCAGATAATACTCAGTTTCTTCCTGAAAATGATTGCAATCACAAATATTATCTTCATTTAATTTGTCTTAAATGAAAAAACACAAAAAGAATTGTCCTAAAGCCAAATTGGATATAATTCCCCACCAAACATAAAAAAGGGGGTGGAAAAAAGTATTGGCACCGATCGAAAAATCATGTGATGCTTCCCTAATTTGTGTAATTAACAGCACCTGTAACTTACCTGTGGCACCTAACAGGTGTTGGCAATAACTAAATCACACTTGCAGCCAGTTGACATGGATTAAAGTTGACTCAACCTCTGTCCTGTGTCCTTGTGTGTACCACATTGAGCATGGAGAAAAGAAAGAAGACCAAAAAACTGTCTGAGGACTTGAGAAACCAAATTGTGAGGAAGCATGAGCAATATCAAGGCTACAAATCCATCTCCAAAGACCTGAATGTTCCTGTGTCTACCGTGCGCAGTGTCATCAAGAAGTTTAAAGCCCATGGCACTGTGGCTAACCTCCCTAGATGTGGATGGAAAAGAAAAATTGACAAGAGATTTCAACGCAAGATTGTGCGGATGTTGGATAAAGAACCTAGACTAACATCCAAACAAGTTCAAGCTGCCCTGTAGTCCAAGGGTACAACAGTGTCAACCCGTACTATCCATCGGCATCTGAATGAAAAGGGACTGTATGGTAGGAGACCCATGAAGACCTCACTTCTTACCGTGAGACATGAAAAGGCCAGGCTGGAGTTTGCCAAAACTCACCTGAAAAAGCCTAAAACGTTTTGGAAGAATGTTCTCTGGTCAGATGAGACAAAAGTAGAGCTTTTTGGGCAAAGGCATCAACATAGAGTTTACAGGAGAAAAAAAGAGGCATTCAAAGAAAAGAACACGGTCCCTATAGTCAAACATGGCGGAGGTTCCCTGATGTTTTGGGGTTGCTTTGCAGCCTCTGGCACTGGACTGCTTGACCGTGTGCATGGCATTATGAAGTCTGAAGACTACCAACAAATTTTGCAGCATACTGTAGGGCCCAGTGTGAGAAAGCTGGGTCTCCCTCAGAGGTCATGGGTCTTCCAGCAGGACAATGACCCAAAGCACTAGAAAATGGTTTGAGAGAAAGCACTGGAGACTTCTAAGGTGGCCAGCAATGAGTCCAGACCAGAATCCCATAAAACACCTGTGGAGAGATCTAAAAATGGCAGTTTGGAGAAGGCACCCTTTAAATATCAGGGACCTGGAGCAGTTTGCCAAAGAAGAATGGTCTAAAATTCCAGCAGAGCATTGTAAGAAACTCATTGATGGTTACCGGAAGCGGTTGGTCGCAGTTATTTTGGCTAAAGGTTGTGCAACCAAGTATTAGGCTGAGGGTGCCAATACTTTTGTCTGGCCCATTTTTGGAGTTTTGTGTGAAATGATCAATGTTTTGCTTTTTGCTTCATTCTCTTTTGTGTTTTTTCATTTAAGACAAATTAAATGAAGAAAATAATACCAAAGAATTTGTGATTGCAATCATTTTCAGGAAGAAACTGAGTATTATCTGACAGAATTGCAGGGGTGTCAATAATTTTGGCCATGACTGTATATCAAGAATGCACATTGAATATTACTGATCAAACATAATCTGACTTAACTTGACAAATAACATGAGTAGCCTGTAAGCGAAATAGCAACAAGATATTAAATAAGTAAAAAAAGAAATTTATTAAAGGCCATTTAAATAAATAAATCGGGAGAAAAATATCTAAGATGAGATATCACTCAAAGCAAGGGTGTACCAAGTCATCATAAGGCCCCACTGTAAAACCTTAAATTGGGCATTTTGGTCACATTAATGTATTTAACCTGATTTCTTTACAGAAAGGATCCATAAGTGGATTTGTTTATAACTGCCCCCTTGAATGGCGAAACCAATTGATCATGCCCTGATGACAAGGCAGTAAAAACAGGACTCTGCTAAGCCTAGATTCCAAGAATTTTTTGTAAAATGCTTCATGGTCACTCCTTCATGTAAGCTGCCATTATATCAATTTCAGCTCCTCTAAAGCTGACTATTATCATTACCATTATAATCACTCTGAATATGATTTTTTAACCTTCTACGTCAATAGCCAAAAATCCATATGACAAAACTCTTATTACTAATAAAAAGCCTAGTGATGCCTCCTTATTCAGCCCAATGCAAAGCAATTTATTCGTAAGTCATAGTACTTCCACACAAATTACTTCATTATTGAGCACACTTCAGGTTCACCATGTTAATCTGTTTTTCTGCAATATACTATATATGTTTCCTTTTAACTAATTATCTTCAATAAAGTAGTCAGAACCAGATAAACGTCACCCTTCCTCTAAACTAGAAGGCTGTTTTTTTCCGGATGGATGCCACAAACTGTATTTGTATAAATATAAATGTGTTTATCATGTTACAGTTTTGCACTAATATAAGAGTTGAGAAAAAAAGGTTTGTAGGACTCTGGTCAAGCGTCTACGTTGGAAATCTGTCGGACCACACAGCTCTGTGAAACTCCTACCCCCTGTATCATCCTTGGCACCTCATCTGTTTATTAAGCTGCATCAACATCATAACATCGCAGCACGATGCATGCATTATGTCAGAAGAGACGTCGAGGATGTTGCAGTTCCCACAAAAAAAAAAAAAACAGAACCTAATACTCACCTCACCACTCACCTCTTCGGGTGCCAACACTGTCTGTCCTCTGTGCTTCTTCTTTCCGCAGCTGTGCCCTACATGTATGGCTTTTTGGCTTTTGGATTGGACTTCTGGGCATGACCAGGCCTCGGACATTGCTACATGCCATGGTGATGCGGTGCACATCATGACGCAAACTTGAAACCAACAGTGACCTCTGAAGATTGTTTGCGCTAAGAAGTACCGTTCTACAGTGATGAAGCTGAAGATGTGGTGTGCAATGGTGGAAAGAAGAGCCATGGATAAGCAGACAGAGGGCAGAGACAAGCAGGAAAGATGAGCAATGGGGTATTAGGAAACTTTTTTCAACCTTTTGCCAGTCTCCTATGGTTCAGCAAAATGGCAGCAAGCGGTTCAGTTTACGTGAAGTCAGTTTCCAAAAATCCATACCCCAGAGAATATGGATTTTGTAAAATGTGAGAGAATCCAATTCTACTCGAATAAATTTGCTCATCTTCAAAAATGATATGATGGGCAGCACGGTGGCTGAGTGGTTAGCACTGCAGCCTTGCAGCACTGGAGTCCTGGGTTCAAATCCCACCAAGGACAACATCTGCAAGGAGTTTGTATCTTCTCCCCGTGTTTGTGTGTGGTTTCCTCCGTGTACTCCACTTTTCTCCCACATTTCAAAGACATACTGATAGGGAATTTAAATTGTGAGCCCCATCGGGGACAGCGATAATAGTGTGTGCAATACTGTAAATTGCTACAGAATATGTTAGCGCTATATAAAAATAAAGATTATTATTTTTATTTTAAGTGATGGCTGTAAGGACCAGATATTTTTTACAACCGATCCTTGCTTATCATTTTTACCCAATATATTAGTAAATTGTACATAGAGGTAATTTCTAACTCTCCCTTATATAATGCTAAAGTATGCTTACGCTTCTTACTATAATGTACAAAGCGCAGTATATGCCAAATTTATGTAAATGGAGTTTTTAGATTGTTAATTATTAATTATTTTATTAGTCAAGCCAAATCAGTAGACAAACATAAATCACTAATATTTTATTTCTTATATTAGAAGACAAATGTAATTTTTAACATGGTCTGATTCCACAAACTGCAAGGAAATAGCATCCAAAACCCAGTGACAAGAAGTATCTCAGGATGTACAAAGTTTCAGCCTGGATGCCTGCAATATGTCACTATGTTCTCTCCTTCTTTAATTCTCTTGGAGTAGCTCTACGTGGAACCTATGCACTACAGACGACTCGCTTAAAAAGCCATTATTTATAATAACTGTTAAATGATGAGACATTGTTTACACAGATGAGAAGATAAATTCTCACTTACAGAATGTCTGCATTGGTTTTCTAAGAGTTGTCTGTTTTATATTTTAAGAGCAAAATGTAATTTATCTCTTAATAGCAAAGTAGAAGAACTCACAAGACATTTGTGTAAACCCACACCCATGTAATACTAACACAAGGATATGAAACTGCAGAAACTCCATCTGCAGGATTCTAGTAAGACAATGCATTCAGATTTTTTTATACAGACTATAATGTTTTTAGTTTTAGTTGGACCTTTATCATGGAGGCATAGTAATTTGCCCTAAGTAATACCTAAATAATCAACATGGTCACATATAGTTACATACAGTTATACAGTTGAAAAAAGACAAATGTCTAACAGTTCAACTGAGATACGAAAAGGAACACGTGTAATGCAGCTTGCCAAATGCAACACATATTTGTAAAAGGTCTGACTGGAGTGTTCGTCACAGTCCCCGCTCCCCTGTCGGTGATATGACGTAGTTTGCGATTTATCAATTCTGTAGAGAAGATGCAACTCGTCCATTACTCGTCCCTGAAAGCAGGCCCCTTGGTCGGAATGAATTCTCTTCGGGCACCCATATATGCGAATGAATCTCGACAGATGGCCCTGGCTGCAGGTTAGGCTGTCTGATCCAAAGTTGGGGACACCATCGCAAACTTGGTGAAGTAGTCAGTCATCACCAAGCAGTATTCATAGCTGTTGTGAGATGTCCTGATCATCAAGTAGTTGATCATCAACACTTCCAAAGGTGCGAAGGTTTGGATGGCTTGTAGAGCGGTCTTTTGTTCCAGGGGTTTGTTCATCTCGCACCGGCGACATCTTTGGAAGGCCTCTCGACAACCTGTCACAGTTTGGGCCAATACACCAGCTGTTGTAACCACGAAACGTCTTCTCCACATCAAAGTGAGCACCTCTCTCGTAAGCTTCTTTAGCTAACTGCACCACCAATGCCTCTGGAGCCACCACTTGCCAGGTGACATCGAACTCTGGAGGAAGCTGAAAAGCAGCAAACCATTCTCATGAAGAGCCTTTCCTACTGGCCCAAGATGTGCAGGATGCTCGCGGGTAATCTAGTCTCCTGGTTGAACCTTTGTCCTAGGGTGACCCATTTACTTAGCTTTGCTAGCTCGGGATAGGACTGCTGCAGGTGTATTCACTCATCTCTGGAATGACCCAGAATCTAGGTGGTTCTGGACTCTTGTCTAGATTCTTGAATAGTTATTACAGCCATGGCAAACTGAAGTCTGGAATCTCGTCACCTTCAAGTTTTTCATCCACATCCCTCTTTGGGCCTGCTTGAGTAACTCAGGACAGAGCATTCACATGTGTATTCTGATATTTTGACCAGTAGATCTTGTAGTGGTATTTGGACATTCTTGCGACTCACCTCTGTTCCATTGTGCCCAAGTTTTGCATTCTCCAGGTGAGCCAGGGGATTGTTATCCATCCGCCCATGTACTTCTGACCCCGACAAATATTCTGAGAATTTTTTGGTCATAGCCCACACCAGCACCAGCAACTCTAGATTAAATTAACTATAGATGTCCACATTCTTTTCAGTCTCTCAGCGACCGGCTGGAGTAAAAAATCACTCTTTCTCTTCCTTCCTCCACATGGGCCGGTACCATTCCTAGCCCGTAAAGGCTTCCGTCAGTGTACAGCACGAAGGGCTGAGAGAAGTCAGTATAAGCCAAGATGGGAGCATTAGTCAGCTTCATCTTCAATGCCTGAAAAGCTTCCTCTTGCCTTGTGTTATGTTAACCAATTCAGTATCACAATGGACATGGAGGTCAGAGCACATACAGTGATCTGACAATAACCCAAAAATAAAGAACGAGCTCTGAGACGTGGGAACTCTGCAGACCGCAATCCCTGATCCTATCAAACCACACTAAAGGTAGCCGTGGAGCGCTCCTGACCAGAACCTAGGTGCCTCATCACAGCCTGAGAAACTAGCTATTCCTGAAGATAGAAAAATAAGCCTACCTTGCCTCAGAGAAATTCCCCAAAGGAAAAGGCAGCCCCCCACATATAATGACTGTGAGTAAGATGAAAACACAAACATAGAGATGAAACAGATTTAGCAAAGTGAGGCCCGACTAGCTGAATAGAACGAGGATAGAGAAGATAACTTTGCGGTCAGCACAAAAACCTATAAATAACCACGCAGAGGGGACAAAAAGACCCTCCGCACCGACTAACGGTACGGAGGTCGTCCCTCTGCGTCTCAGAGCTTCCAGCAGGCGAGAAAAACCAATAAAGCAAGCTGGACTGAAAAATAGCAACAAAATAACAAAAGCAAAACTTAGCTTTGCAGAGCAGCAGGCCACAGGAATGATCCAGGGAAAAAACCAGTCCAACACTGAAACATTGACAGGAAGCATAGATCAAAGCATCAGGTGGAGTTAAGTAAAGAAGAAGCCAACGAGCTCACCAGATCACCTGAGCGAGGAAACTCAGAAGCTGCAGTACCACTTTCCTCCACAAACGGAAGATCCCAAAGAGAATCAGCCGAAGTACCACTTGTGACCACAGGAGTGAACTCTGCCACAGAATTCGCAACAGTACCCCCCCCTTGAGGAGGGGTCACCGAACCCTCACCAGAGCCCCCAGGCCGACCAGGATGAGCCACATGAAAGGCACGAACAAGATCGGGAGCATGGACATCAGAGGCAAAAACCCAGGAATTATCTTCCTGAGCATAACCCTTCCATTTAACCAGATACTGGAGTTTCCGTCTTGAGACACGAGAATCCAAAATCTTCTCCACAATATACTCCAATTCCCCCTCCACCAAAACCGGGGCAGGAGGCTCAACAGATGGAACCATAGGTGCCACGTATCTCCGCAACAATGACCTATGGAATACGTTAAGTATGGAAAAAGAATCTGGAAGGGTCAGACGAAAAGACACAGGATTAAGAACCTCAGAAATCCTATACGGACCAATAAAACGAGGTTTAAAATTAGGAGAGGAAACCTTCATAGGAATATGACGAGAAGATAACCAAACCAGATCCCCAACACGAAGTCGGGGACCCACACGGCGTCTGCGATTAGCGAAAAGTTGAGCCTTCTCCTGGGACAAGGTCAAATTGTCCACTACCTGAGTCCAAATCTGCTGCAACCTGTCCACCACAGTATCCACACCAGGACAGTCCGAAGACTCAACCTGTCCAGAAGAGAAACGAGGATGGAACCCAGAATTGCAGAAAAACGGTGAAACCAAGGTAGCCGAGCTGGCCCGATTATTAAGGGCGAACTCAGCCAAAGGCAAAAAGGACACCCAGTCATCCTGATCAGCAGAAACAAAGCACCTCAGATATGTTTCCAAGGTCTTATTGGTTCGCTCGGTCTGGCCATTAGTCTGAGGATGGAAAGCCGAGGAAAAAGACAAATCAATGCCCATCCTACCACAAAAGGCTCGCCAAAACCTCGAAACAAACTGGGAACCTCTGTCAGAAACAATATTCTCTGGAATGCCATGCAAACCAACCACATGCTGGAAGAACAAAGGCACCAAATCAGAGGAGGAAGGCAATTTAGACAAGGGTACCAGATGGACCATCTTAGAAAAGCGATCACAGACCACCCAAATGACTGACATCTTTTGAGAAACGGGAAGGTCAGAAATAAAATCCATAGAGATATGTGTCCAAGGCCTCTTCGGGACCGGCAAGGGCAAAAGCAACCCACTGGCACGAGAACAGCAGGGCTTAGCCCGAGCACAAATCCCACAGGACTGCACAAAAGTATGCACATCCCGTGACAGAGAGGGCCACCAAAAGGATCTAGCCACCAACTCTCTGGTACCAAAGATTCCAGGATGACCAGCCAACACCGAACAATGAAGTTCAGAGATAACTCTATTCGTCCACCTATCAGGGACAAACAGTCTCTCCGCTGGGCAACGATCAGGTTTATTAGCCTGAAATTTTTGCAGCACCCGCCGCAAATCAGGGGAGATGGCAGACACAATTACTCCTTCCTTGAGGATACCCGCCGGCTCAGATAAACCCGGAGAGTCGGGCACAAAACTCCTAGACAGAGCATCCGCCTTCACATTTTTAGAGCCCGGAAGGTACGAAATCACAAAGTCAAAACGGGCAAAAAAACAACGACCAACGAGCTTGTCTAGGATTCAAGCGCTTGGCAGACTCGAGATAAGTCAAGTTCTTATGATCAGTCAATACCACCACGCGATGCTTAGCTCCTTCAAGCCAATGACGCCACTCCTCGAATGCCCACTTCATGGCCAGCAACTCTCGGTTGCCCACATCATAATTTCGCTCAGCAGGCGAAAACTTCCTGGAAAAGAAAGCGCATGGTTTCATCACTGAGCAACCAGAACCTCTCTGCGACAAAACAGCCCCCGCTCCAATCTCAGAAGCATCAACCTCGACCTGAAACGGAAGAGAAACATCTGGCTGACACAACACAGGGGCAGAAGAAAAACGACGCTTCAACTCTTGAAAAGCCTCCACAGCAGCAGAAGACCAATTGACCACATCAGCACCCTTCTTGGTCAAATCGGTCAATGGTTTAGCAATACTAGAAAAATTGCAGATGAAGCGACGATAAAAATTAGCAAAGCCCAGGAACTTTTGCAGACTTTTCAGAGATGTCGGCTGAGTCCAATCATGGATGGCTTGGACCTTAACAGGATCCATCTCGATAGTAGAAGGGGAAAAGATGAACCCCAAAAATTAAACCTTCTGCACACCAAAGAGACACTTTGATCCCTTCACAAACAAAGATTTAGCACGCAGGACCTGAAAAACCGTTCTGACCTGCTTCACATGAGACTCCCAATCATCCGAGAAGATCAAAATGTCATCCAAGTACACAATCAGGAATTTATCCAGGTACTCTCGGAAGATGTCATGCATAAAGGACTGAAACACTGATGGAGCATTGGCAAGTCCGAACGGCATCACAAGATACTCAAAATGACCCTTGGGCGTATTAAATGCAGTTTTCCATTCATCGCCCTGCTTAATTCGCACCAGATTGTACGCACCACGAAGATCTATCTTAGTGAACCAATTAGCCCCCTTAATCCGAGCAAACAGATCAGATAACAATGGCAAGGGGTACTGAAATTTAACCGTGATCTTATTTAGAAGGCGGTAATCTATACAAGGTCTCAGCGAACCATCCTTCTTGGCCACAAAAAAGAACCCTGCTCCTAATGGCGACGATGACGGGCGAATATGCCCCTTCTCCAGGGATTCCTTCACATAACTGCGCATAGCGGTGTGCTCAGGCACGGACAAATTAAACAATCGGCCTTTTGGGAATTTACTACCAGGAATCAAATTGATAGCACAATCACAATCCCTATGCGGAGGTAGGGTATCGGACTTGGGCTCATCAAATACATCCCGGTAATCAGACAAGAACTCTGGGACCTCAGAAGGGGTGGATGACGAAATTGACAGAAATGGAACATCACCATGTACCCCCTGACAACCCCAGCTGGAAACCGACATGGATTTCCAATCTAATACTGGATTATGGACTTGTAGCCATGGCAACCCCAAAACGACCACATCATGCAGATTATGCAACACCAGAAAGCGAATATCCTCCTGATGTGCAGGAGCCATGCACATGGTCAGCTGGGTCCAGTACTGAGGCTTATTCTTGGCCAAAGGTGTAGCATCAATTCCTCTCAATGGAATAGGACACTGCAAGGGCTCCAAGAAAAACCCACAACGCTTAGCATACTCTAAGTCCATCAAATTCAGGGCAGCGCCTGAATCCACAAATGCCATGACAGAATACGATGACAAAGAGCAGATCAAGGTAACGGACAGAAGAAATTTTGACTGTACTGTACCAATGGTGGCAGACCTAGCGAACCGCTTAGAGCGCTTAGGACAATCAGTGATGGCATGAGTGGAATCACTACAGTAGAAACACAGACCATTCAGACGTCTGTGTTCATGCCGTTCAACTCTGGACAAAGTCCTATCGCACTGCATAGGCTCAGGTTTAAGCTCAGGTAATACCGCCAAATGGTGCACAGATTTACGCTCACGCAAGCGTCGACCGATCTGAATGGCCAAAGACATAGATTCATTCAGACCATCAGGCATAGGAAATCCCACCATGACATCTTTAAGGGCTTCAGAGAGACCCTTTCTGAAAATCGCTGCGAGCGCAGCTTCATTCCATTGAGTGAGTACAGACCACTTTCTAAATTTTTGACAGTATACCTCTATCTCATCCTGACCCTGACACAAAGCCAGCAAATTTTTCTCTGCCTGATCCACTGAATTAGGCTCATCGTACAGCAATCCGAGCGCCAGGAAAAACGCATTGATATTACTCAATGCAGGATCTCCTGGCGCAAGAGAAAATGCCCAGTCCTGAGGGTCGCCGCGCAAAAAAGAAATAATAATCAAAACCTGTTGAACTGGATCACCAGAGGAACGAGGTTTCAAGGCCAGAAATAACTTACAATTATTTTTGAAACTCAGAAACTTAGTTCTATCTCCAAAAAACAAATCAGGAATAGGAATTCTTGGTTCTAACATAGATTTCTGATCAATAGTGTCTTGAATCTTTTGTACTCTTGCCGAGAGCTGATCCACAAATGAAGACAGACTTCTAATGTCCATCGCTACACCTGTGTACTGAACCACCCAAATGTCTAGGGGAAAAAAAAGACAAAACACAAAGCCAAGAAAAAAAAATGGTCTCAGAACTTCTTTTTTCCCTCTATTGAGAATCATTAGTACTTTTGGCTTCCTGTACTGTTATGTTAACCAATTCAGTATCACAATGGACATGGAGGTCAGAGCACATACAGTGATCTGACAATAACCCAAAAATAAAGAACGAGCTCTGAGACGTGGGAACTCTGCAGACCGCAATCCCTGATCCTATCAAACCACACTAAAGGTAGCCGTGGAGCGCTCCTGACCAGAACCTAGGCGCCTCGTCATAGCCTGAGAAACTAGCTATTCCTGAAGATAGAAAAATAAGCCTACCTTGCCTCAGAGAAATTCCCCAAAGGAAAAGGCAGCCCCCCACATATAATGACTGTGAGTAAGATGAAAACACAAACATAGAGATGAAACAGATTTAGCAAAGTGAGGCCCGACTAGCTGAATAGAACGAGGATAGAGAAGATAACTTTGCGGTCAGCACAAAAACCTATAAATAACCATGCAGAGGGGACAAAAAGACCCTCCGCACCGACTAACGGTACGGAGGTCGTCCCTCTGCGTCTCAGAGCTTCCAGCAGGCGAGAAAAACCAATAAAGCAAGCTGGACTGAAAAATAGCAACAAAATAACAAAAGCAAAACTTAGCTTTGTAGAGCAGCAGGCCACAGGAATGATCCAGGGAAAAAAACAGTCCAACACTGAAACATTGACAGGAAGCATAGATCAAAGCATCAGGTGGAGTTAAGTAGAGAAGAAGCCAACGAGCTCACCAGATCACCTGAGCGAGGAAACTCAGAAGCTGCAGTACCACTTTCCTCCACAAACGGAAGATCCCAAAGAGAATCAGCCGAAGTACCACTTGTGACCACAGGAGTGAACTCTGCCACAGAATTCACAACAGCCTTGGACCCCACTGGATTGGCTGTCATTTGGCTCCACCTGGCATTCCTCCACCACTCCGGACACTGGAATGGGCAATTGGTTGGCCACCATTAATCAGATGGTGGGCTCTTTCCTGGTGAGGCAAACTTCAGGAATGTGAATCTGAAAATATTGCTCAGGCATAGTGGTCACCTGAGACCCTGTGTCCATCAAGCTGTGGATGTGTTGCCCATTAAATTCAGCCTAGGTAATGGGTCTCTCAGCGACAATATCTTTGTAATCCTCATTTCTTCCTTCTGGTGCTTGGAATTGCACTGTATGCTCCTCAACCGTGGGGCATGTTAGTTTAACGGATGCCTCTTTCTTCTTCTCTCCCAGTTTGAACATTTTCTCTACATATGTCCTCTTACTCCGCAGGTCCAGCATTCTGGCATACGTTCCACTGATGGGTTGTAGACGCAGTTTGGTGGGACAATGGGAAGTGGCTTTTCCGCTCTGACCTCCATTCATATCAGGTCAGGGGTACAAGCGGGATGGTGCTAGCGGGGTTCCTTTGATATTACACAGCTCACCTTGGATATCCCGTATTTCCTGACATAGCTCCAGGACCCAGTCGGTCTCCATGTGTATTGGCCCAGGGGTGGCCACTTCATGGCTCCATACTGCACGCATTAGGACAGGGGCTCCTCGTTCTAGGACCCGGGCAGTAAACCATATGACAAAAAACATACAATAGAGTTCAGACTGCAATTTGAGTAACGAAAAGTCAAAAACATCCATTATGGATTATACTTGTGTCCTTTTTACGAGAGTGGTTCACCCATTCCTGAGGAGCTATTACATTAACTCTTCCTGCAGCAATGGCCCTAGCAGGGGTCACTGGGTTTTCCTGCTAGGCCACCAGTCCTTCTTACAAAATTTATCAAGGAGCTTTGCGCTTCCTGTGTACCAACCTGGCCCTCACCCCACCTGTTGTCCAAACCCAGGCCGACCCATGTACCTAAAGTTATTGCAGGAAGTAATGATCCAGCTAACTCATCTTGTCCTTCTATAACTGCAGGCATCCTCTTCTGGGTGGAGTCTCCTGAGGAATCTTCAGTACTTGACCAATGACAGTTGTCTCCTGGGGGAGAAGAGGTCTGGGCTCCGGATCTTGACTGGTATTGTCAGGTTTTGGTATCTTTACCGGTGCAGGTCTAGGATTTGGGGCCTGACCATTAGTCTGGACTCACGAGTCTTGACTTGGCGTAGATTGGGTCCTTGCATCTTGACTAGCATTGTCAGGGCTCTGGATCTGATTTGGTGTTGTCTGGATTCCATCAACAAGCGCCTAGCACCCAGCTGGCACCAAGTTCTTACTGGACCTGTCACTCTGGCTGCAGCATCTTTTCCTGTGTGTGTCTGCACCTTACACTCTCTTGGTGCCAAAGCCTCCTGTGGTTTGGCACGTAGGGGTTTTATATTTGGGAACTCCTTCATCCAAGACCCCTGACTTGGTCCGACAGCTGAACTTGTATCCCTTGCAATTCTTCAGGTGCTGATTGGTTCCTTCTGGTTCCATCTAGCCAATACATGGCAGCCTTCCCACAATGATGACACATCACGCAGGGGCTATTCAGAGGTACCATTGTCTCCTCCTACACATGCACAACCGCAATACATGATCCTGTTGGCACCAAAAGCGCTAATATGTCCCTGATTATCCCAATTGTTGATCCATTGGACTAAAACAGTCACAAAAAAAACATTAATCATTTATACAAGCATTTATGTTATTCTTTTCTTTAAAAAAAGCAGCTAAACGTTTTTTGAAAGCATCAGCAAGTCCCACTGTCACCAGCTCTTGAGGTAGACTATTCCTCTGATTAATAATTGTCATGGTAAAGGAGGCCTGTCCACTCTGGAGACTGAACTTGTCTTTTTCCAGAAAGAATGAGTGCTCCCTTGACTTTTGAGAGAGTTTTACATGAAACTGCTTTTAACTATATTTCTTGTATGGGCATTTATATGCTTGTAGAAGTAAAACATGTCCCACTTAGACATCTTTTCTCAAGACTAAATACTTTATTCCGCCCACAAAGTTTCAACTTCCTCACAACTTTTCTCCCCTATCGTCTCTGTTCTGTCTTCCTCCACGTAGGATGCTGTGTGGATTCCAACATACGGCTAAACCTTCATCCACATCCCAGTAAACAGACTGTGTTGATGCTTAAGTCTTATTTATTAGGGTGATGATAACCAAAACTATAACGTTGAACAACAATGGTGGACAGTATTCATAGTAGATGATCGAATAGTGAATGATGTTGATGTACAAGGTGGATGTTCAGTGAATAATCATAGTGGATGACTGATCATAGTGGATGACTGATCATAGTGGATGACTGGTGAAAAACTGTAAAGAATAACAGCATTTCAGTATAAGCACATACAGGGTGCAATCACATAAATAACTGGGACATTACAGCAGAAATTATACAGAGTGCATTACACAGTAATTCTGCAGCACTGCCCTATTCTATACAAAGATGCATCTATCTAAATGCAGAGTACACATTAACCTAACTGCAAGCTGCAAAGCACAATCTGCCTAACTATATTTGACTATAGGAGCTGCATAAGGCTTAAATACTAACACAAACATAAGATGCATTAAACCTTTATAAACGTACCGAGATCCGTTAGGACAGGGGTAAGAAAGTAAGCGAGACAGGAGCACGTGTGCCTCTCTTCAGACCAGAGGAAAATGGCTACTGAAGCTTGTCTTCCACAAAAAGAATAAGGGCGGAACTTACCCAGAAGACATTGCTGTTCTGAGTGAAAGGTTGGTAAACAACATGAAAAGTAGGCAACTGTTGACCTCCAGTGGCCACAACTTGAATTACAAGATAATTAACTTTCTGCACAATAAGATGGGCAGAACAGTCTCTGTCACATTCACTGTCATATCACATACAGACATGCTCCTCCTCCTTTCCTATTTGCCCTGTTGTTTTGAAAGAGTGCAAAACCAGGAAGACTTACAGCTCAATTATGGGAAGCGTCCAGCAACACTGACTTTATCAATGTGATCCTCTAGTATCAAGGTCTCAACCTCTTCCATTTTGCTTGAAAGACTCCTGGAATTTGTGAACATACACAAAGTTTCCATCCAGTTTTTCACATTCAGAAATGCAAACTTTTGAAACTTGTGGACACATTTGTTTTCGCTGGACATAATTCCATGTAGCTTGTTTTATTCTGACTTTTTTTGCAGATCATTTGTAAAAAAAAAAAAAAAAAAGAAAAAAGCTGATTCCAAGTTCTGACGGCTGTGTAAGGCACCATTGATGTTCATGTTTTTCATTTACACAACATATACCCACTACTGTTTATGTACATGTTTTTATGGCTGTGTTTTTTTGCAGACCATCTGTCAGCAAAAGAAAAAAAAACAGAGACATGGCTATTTTAAATTTTATTTGTGGATCAAACTTGGCAATTCAAGTGAATAGGTCAGAGAAAAAAATGCATAGCACTCGGATGCCATTCATGTGTCATCTGAATGCTGTCAGTTTTATGTTGTTTATGGCCGTGTTTCCATGATGAGTATTTACTGAGTTTTTGATGTTGCAGATTTTCTGCAGCATTTCTGCACCTATTAGGTAAATTTAGATTACTTGCCCTTTTTCATTGCAGTTTTGAGTGAGTTTTTTAAGAAGCATTTTTAAAGCTTTTTGATGCTATTTTTGTCTCTTTTTCATATGTCATGTTTTGAATAAAGCCGCTTTTTTTTATACTTTCTGATATTTGGCTTCGACAAAACTTTATTAGTACAGTCAAATATTTTTGTGTATTTCCGCAGAGACAACATTTTTCTAATTTTGGTTATAGACATTACCACAATGAATTTTAAATAAAACAATTCAGATGCAGTTGAAGTTCAGACTTTCTGCTTTCATTTGAGGGTATCCACATTAAAATTGGATGAAGGGGTTTAGGAGTTTCAGCTCCTTAACATGTGCCACCCTGTTTTTAAAGGGTTCAAAAGTAAGACATTAAATAATTTTAAATAAAATGTTTGTTTCTAGCACTTGGTTGAAAACCCTTTGTTGGCAATGACTACCTGAAGTCTTGAACTCATGGACATCACCAGACGCTGTGTTTCCTCCTTTTTGATGCTTTGCCAGGCCTTCACTGCGGTGGTTTTCAGTTGCTGTTTGTTTGCGGGCCTTTCTGTCTAAAGTTTAGTCTTTAACAAGTGAAATGCATGCTCAATTGGGTTGAGATCAGGTCACTGACTTGGCCATTCAAGAATATTCCACTTCTTTGCTTTAATAAACTCCTGGGTTGCTTTGGCTTTATGTTTTGGGTCATTGTCCATCTGTAGTATGAAAAGACGACCAATCAGTTTTTAATCACAGCTTTCATGTGTCTTGGCATGCTTTCTACCAGTCTTTCACACTGCTTCTGGAGCAAAAATTTAAGCAGTTCTTCTTTGTTTGATGGCTTGTGACTATCCGTCATCCTCTTGATTACATTCCAGAGGTTTTCAATGGGGTTCAGGTCTGGAGATTGGGCTGCCCATGACAGGGTTTTGATGTGGTGTTCTCTTAATTTTTGCCAGAGCTGTATATGCATTTTTACCTACAGATAATCTGCATTTATTGCAATTCTATTGGGAAAATTAACCCATAAAACAAAGCAATCACAAAAGAAATTGTCATTTTGCAGATTTCAAACATGCACTGCAGTGGGCATGAGATTTCTGCAAACACAGCCTTAGTATTGTCCAATGGTCCAATGCCGCAGTACGTTACTCCTTTCAGTCCCTCTACATACAGTACCATCATACAGAATATCACACCTCTCGGCCCCTCGATTTGGAGTTCCGTTCTGCAATACATAACACTTCTTACTCCTTAAGTACACAGCCCCATCATGCATAACATTATTCCACTCAGCCTCTCTATTTAGGACCCCATCATGCAATGCATCATTCCTCTCAGCCCCCTCTATATACAGCCTCATCCTTTCAGTGCATTACTCCTCTCAACACTTCCATACTCAACTCTATCTGGCAGTATATCACTCCTCTCAGTCCCTCTACATGCAGCCCCATAGTGCAGAATATCACTCCTTTCAGCCCATTTATATACAGTCCCATTATGCAGTATATCACTCCTCTCAGCTTCTCCATAAAAAGCCCCATCCTCCAGTTTATCATTCCTTACTCCTTCTAAATAAAGCCACATCGTGCAGCCCCTTTCTGTAGTACATTACTCTTCTCAGTTCCGGAGTGGCAAGAAGCATCTCCAGAAGACATGCAAATCATGGTGCTGTGAGGACAGATACTACAAAATTTGTTCCAGCCACAAACTTAAAGATACAGTGCTCCTAAAACATGTGGTGGCACTAAGCAATTAATGGTTTAGTAACTGTTTAAGGCAGTCTGGCTGCCGTGTGCTGTACCTTGCATTAAGCGATCTGCACCTGGAATGTGGTGATTTAAAGGTACACACTGCTAAAGCAACTGGTGGCCGATGGACATAATAGTTACTAGGGGACCAGCCACGGGAGCATCTGTTCCTTTGACCCCTCATCAACCCATCCCTGATTATGGGGTACTAATAGGTTACAACAGCAGCAAGAAGCCTATTGAAGGCCCTGTGTTTTATTTATGCTTTTATCCCATTTGGATTTTTTTTTCCCGTCTTTAAGTACATGACATGGTCAAATGGATTTTTGTCATCCAAAATTAAAACTCGACCTGAAAAAAACAAAATTTGAGGAAAAACACAGGATCCAAGAAGTATTCGCAGAGTGACATGTTAAGCATGCCGAGATTAGGAGACTTAAAGCCGCAATGTTCCTCTGGGAAATATGCAAATTTTCTGTTCAGAGAGGAATAGGACTAAAGGTACCTTCACACATAACGATATCGTTAACGATATCGTTGCTTTTTGTGACGTAGCAACGATATCGTTAAGGAAATCGTTATGTGTGACAGCGACCAATGATCAGGCCCCTGCTGGGAGATCGTTGGTCGCTGAACAAAGTCCAGAACTTTATTTCGTCGCTGGATCTCCCGTGGACATCGCTGGATCGGCGTGTGTGACACTGATCCAGCGATGTCTTCACTGGTAACCAGGGTAAACATCAGGTAAGTAAGCGCAGGGCCGCGCTTAGTAACCCGATGTTTACCCTGGTTACCAGCGTAAAAGTAAAAAAAAAAAAAACACTACATACTTACCTACCGCTGTCTGTCCCGGCGCTGTGCTTCTCTGCACTCCTCCTGTACTGGCTGTGAGCGTCGGTCAGCCGGAAAGCAGAGCGGTGACGTCACCGCTCTGCTTTCCGGCCGCTGTGCTCACAGCCAGTACAGGAGGAGTGCAGAGAAGCACAGCGCCGGGGACAGACAGCGGTAGGTAAGTATGTAGTGTTTTTTTTTTTTACTTTTACGCTGGTAACCAGGGTAAACATCGGGTTACTAAGCGCGGCCCTGTGCTTAGTAACCCGATGTTTACCCTGGTTACCCGGGGACTTCGGGATCGTTGGTCGCTGGAGAGCTATCTGTGTGACAGCTCTCCAGCGACCAAACAGCGACGCTGCAGCGATCCGGATCGTTGTCGGTATCGCTGCAGCGTCGCTTAATGTGAAGGGGCCTTAAAACTCTAGAAGTAGCAATTCTAAAAGTCAATGTTGACCCTTTAAGGAGCCTTGTCACATGACTTAGGATATATCTGGTTTGGCTTTTATCCCAAGTCATGTGACAAGCCTCGTTAAAGAGTTGACACTGACTTTTAGGATTGCTACTTCCAATAAGTGGCATTAGAGTTCTAGTCCTTTTCCAATCTGAAGAGACAATTTGCATGAAAAACATGAAAATTTGAAAAAAAAAAAAAATTATAAAGGAGTCAAGAACACTAGCCTATTCCCTTACAAGCAACCGTAATCTTGGTTAAAATCTAAAGTCACTTTATGAGTTATGCCTCACGTATAGATGACTGACTATAAATACCTTAGTACAAATGTAATAAATCAATACATAAGACAAAGTAAAGGTTCCTTGCAGTGTTGAAGTCCTCCTGAGCTTACGTACATCCAAACAGGGACCACATCTGTGTGGAGTTTGCGTGTTCTATATGGGCTTCCTTAGAACAGAACTTGGCCAATTTTTTTGAGTGTTGCAGATAAGGAGATAAGATTATGAACTCCTCGGAGGACATGAACTAATGCGAGTGGATACATTCTTTACACAGCTCAAGAGAAAATATTGGCACTAAGAAAATAACTGTACATAAACCAAATACAGTGTCTGCACAATATTACAGGTTTTTTTTCCAACATATCAAGTTTTCATACAATTAACATACTGCATAGATTTATTGCGTGTCTTTTAGCTACTTATTGATCACACTTAACTTCTGATTGCCTAAAAATGAGGAAATACAAAGTGGCAATCAATAAATGCATTTTTTACCAATTTAAAAGGAACCTGACAGCTGATACATGCTGCCCAATCCACGCACACACAGGGACATACCTGCCATTTAATTTATTGGCAACTGGTGGGGAGGGGACAAGCAGCCAGGGATCTGCCTTTCTGACTAGTCTGCCTTGCAGCTCGGTCCCTGCTAACTATTTCACTGTTTTTTTTCTGAATAACCGAAGCGTTTCAAAGTTAAACATATATGGTTGAAATCATACAGTCAATGTCAGATACGGTACATACATTTCCGTTCCTGGCAGTGACATTGCTCCGTTGCCGGGAAGAAGAATCGTAATCTTTTAGGCTTTTTTGGAAACTTGTTTTTTGTCTCCATACGATTCTGTACCAATGTGATTTTTTTCAGTTGAACAACAACAAAAAGATGACTTAAGGTACCGTCACACATAACGATATCGTTAACGATATCGTTGCTTTTTGTGACGTAGCAACGATATCATTAACGAAATCGTTATGTGTGACAGTGACCAACGATCAGGCCCCTGCTGGGAGATCGTTGGTCGCTGGGGAAAGTCCAGCACTTTATTTTGTCGCTGGATCTCCTGCTGACATCGCTGAATCGGCGTGTGTGATGCCGATTCAGCGATGTCTTCACTGGTAACCAGGGTAAATATCGGGTTACTAAGCGCAGGGCCGCGCTTAGTAACCCGATGTTTACCCTGGTTACCGTTGTAAATGTAAAAAAACAAACACTACATACTTACATTCCGGTGTCTGGTCAGGTCCCTTGCCGTCAGCTTCCCGCACTGACTGGTGAGCGCCGGCCAGCCATAAAGCACAGCACAGTGGTGACGTCACCGCTGTACTTTACGGCCGGCGCTCAGTCAGTGCGGGAAGCTGAAGGCGAGGGACATGACCAGACACCGGGAATGTAAGTATGTAGTGTTTGTTTTTTTACATTTACAACGGTAACCAGGGTGAACATTGGGTTACTAAGCGCGGCCCTGCGCTTAGTAACCCGATGTTTACCCTGGTTACCCGGGGACTTTGGGATCGTTGGTCGCTGGAGAGCTGTCTGTGTGACAGCTCTCCAGCGACCAAACAGCGACGCTGCAGCGATCGACATCATTGTCTGTATCGCTGCAGCGTCGCTTAGTGTGACGGTACCTTTACTAGTATAAGATATTGTGATGTACAGTGGGGCAAAAAAGTATTTAGTCAGTCAGCAATAGTGCACGTTCTACCACTTAAAAAGATGAGAGGCGTCTGTAATTTACATCATAGGTAGACCTCAACTATGGGAGACAAACTGAGAAAAAAAAATCCAGAAAATCACATTGTCTGTTTTTTTAACATTTTATTTGCATATTATGGTGGAAAATAAGTATTTGGTCAGAAACAAAATTTCATCTCAATACTTTGTAATATATCCTTTGTTGGCAATGACAGAGGTCAAACGTTTTCTGTAAGTCTTCACAAGGTTGCCACACACTGTTGTTGGTATGTTGGCCCATTCCTCCATGCAGATCTTCTCTAGAGCAGTGATGTTTTTGGCTTTTCGCTTGGCAACACGGACTTTCAACTCCCTCCAAAGGTTTTCTATAGGGTTGAGATCTGGAGACTGGCTAGGCCACTCCAGGACCTTGAAATGCTTCTTACGAAGCCACTCCTTCGTTGCCCTGGCGGTGTGCTTTGGATCATTGTCATGTTGAAAGACCCAGCCACGTTTCATCTTCAATGCCCTTGCTGATGGAAGGAGGTTTGCACTCAAAATCTCACGATACATGGCCCCATTCATTCTTTCATGTACCCGGATCAGTCGTCCTGGTCCCTTTACAGAGAAACAGCCCCAAAGCATGATGTTTCCACCACCATGCTTTACAGTAGGTATGGTGTTTGATGGATGCAACTCAGTATTCTTTTTCCTCCAAACACGACAAGTTGTGTTTCTACCAAACAGTTCCAGTTTGGTTTCATCAGACCATAGGACATTCTCCCAAAACTCCTCTGGATCATCCAAATGCTCTCTAGCAAACTTCAGACGGGCCCGGACATGTACTGGCTTAAGCAGTGGGACACGTCTGGCACTGCAGGATCTGAGTCCATGGTGGCGTAGTCTGTTACTTATGGTAGGCCTTGTTACATTGGTCCCAGCTCTCTGCAGTTCATTCACTAGGTCCCCCCGCGTGGTTCTGGGATTTTTGCTCACCGTTCTTGTGATCATTCTGACCCCACGGGGAGGGATTTTGCGTGGAGCCCCAGATCGAGGGAGATTATCAGTGGTCTTGTATGTCTTCCATTTTCTAATTATTGCTCCCACTGTTGATTTCTTCACTCCAAGCTGGTTGGCTATTGCAGATTCAGTCTTCCCAGCCTGGTGCAGGGCTACAATTTTGTTTCTGGTGTCCTTTGACAGCTCTTTGGTCTTCACCATAGTGGAGTTTGGAGTCAGACTGTTTGAGGGTGTGCACAGGTGTCTTTTTATACTGATAACAAGTTTAAACAGGTGCCATTACTATAGGTAATGAGTGGAGGAAAGAGGAGACTCTTAAAGAAGAAGTTACAGGTCTGTGAGAGCCAGAAATCTTGATTGTTTGTTTCTGACCAAATACTTATTTTCCACCATAATATGCAAAAAAAATGATAAAAAAACACAATGTGATTTTCTGGATTTTTTTTTCTCAGTTTGTCTCCCATAGTTGAGGTCTACCTATGATGTAAATTACAGACGCCACTCATCTTTTTAAGTGGTGGAACTTGCACTATTGCTGACTGACTAAATACTTTTTTGCCCCACTGTATATCTCTGTAATACAAAGCGATAAAGAGTGCCTATGGCTTGGAGAATGGAGATGCAGGGAATCTGTGTGCCTCTCTGTGCAACATTATTCACGTCTGTTTAGTCCTAAGGTTCTTAGGTGCACTACATCTGTATAGGAAAATAACGTAACTCCTTACTGACATCGGGCGTACATTTACGCCGATGTCGGACTCCTCCCTTTGATGTGGGCTTCGGCGGTGAGCCCACATCTTTCCGGGGACTGAACAGCTGATATGTGCCCGCAATAGCCATGGATGGAATAGCGATTCGGTTAAATGCTGCTGTCAAACTTTGGCAGCGGTATTTAAATTGCGCTTCCTGCAGTCGCACCGGAAATACGCACACTGGTGACCCCCATCACGTGATCGCGGGTGACCCGTGTGTTGGCATGACAACCTGAGGTCTCCTGGAGGCATCTATGGTTGTCGGTGCCGACTTGCTGTGAGTGCCACCCAGTGGTCGGCACTCATAGCAAGTGAGCAATTCTGCTATATAGAGGGGATCTTAACATCACCTCTATGTAGCAGAGCCATTCGAGTTGTGGCAGCTTCTAGTCTATTGAAGCATGCCAAAAGTAAAAAAAAAAGTTTTTAAAAATATAAAAGTTCAAATTACTCCCATTTTGCCCCACTCAAAATAAAACAATAAAAATAAAATCAAACATACACATATTTGGTATTACCAGGTTCAGAGTCACTCAATCTATCAGCAAAAAAAGGATTAGCCTGATCGCTAAACGGCGAAGCGAGAAAAAAAAGTAAAAACGCCAGAATTACGTTTCTTTGGTTGCCAAAACACTACATTAAAATGCAATAACTGGCGATCAAAAGGTAGGATCTGCACCAAAATGGTATCATTAAAAATGTCATCTCGGCATGCAAAAAATAGGCACTCACCCAACCACAGATCACGAAAAATGTGGACTCTATAGGTATCGGAAAATTGTGCCTTTTTTATTTTAAACAAAGTTTGGAATTTTTTTTCACCACTTAAGGTACCTTCACACTCAGCGACGCTGCAGCGATACCGACAACGATATCGATCGCTGCAGCGTCGCTGTTTGGTCGCTGGAGAGCTGTCACACAGACAGCTCTCCAGCGACCAACGATGCCGGTAACCAGGGTAAACATCGGGTTACTAAGCGCAGGGCCGCGCTTAGTAACCCGATGTTTACCCTGGTTACCATCGTAAAAGTAAAAAAAAAAAACACTACATACTTACCTTCCGCTATCTGTCCTCGGCGCTGTGCTTTCCTGCACTGACTGTGAGCACAGCGGCCGGAAAGCAGAGCGGTGACGTCACTGCTGTGCTTTCCGGCTGGCCGACGCTCACAGCCAGTGCAGAGAAGCACAGCACCGAGGACAGACAGCGGAAGGTAAGTATGTAGTGTTTTTTTTTTTTTTACTTTTACGCTGGTAACCAGGGCAAACATCGGGTTACTAAGCGCGGCCCTGCGCTTAGTAACCCGATGTTTACCCTGGTTACCAGTGAAGACATCGCTGAATCGGCGTCACACACGCCGATTCAGTGATGTCTGCAGGGAGTCCAGCGCCAAAATAAAATTCTGGACTTTCTGCAGCGACCAACGACATCACAGCAGGATCCAGATCGCTGCTGCCTGTCAAACTGAACGATATCGCTAGCCAGGACGCTGCAACATCACGGATCGCTAGCGATATCGTTCAATGTGACGGTACCTTTAGATAAAAAAAGAACCTACACATGTTTACTGTCTATGAACTTGTAATGATCTGTAGAATCATAATGGCAGGTCAGCTCTTACATGGCCATATTGAAGGAGAAATAAAAAAGTTATGGCTCTAGCAAGAAGGGGATCGAAAAACGAAAACGCAAAACTTAAAAAAGCTCCGGAGTTAAGGGGTTAAAATCAGCATGCTGCCAAACACAGATTTTATTACAATTACAATTGTGATTTTTCATAAAGAAGCAGTATTGTTAAAAAATGATGCTAGAACCATATCAAGATAATGCAAGTAAAAATCACTTGTGTTAAAATAATGGTTTTCAAATTAAAAAAAAAGCAAGAAAGTGAAGAGTAAGCTTTTTAAAACATAAATACAAAGTGGAGACATGGCCATAAAACAGAAACAAAAGAATAACAGGATCCTCCTGTTTAAGCCCTAGAACACACATCTTCAGAGCATGCAAGCTTCTTAGTTAAGGGTTATATGATGGAGGCATTTCACATATTATTAGGACCTCACTTTAATTAAATGTTTCAAGCAACCTTCATACCTAACACTCAACATTTTCACAAGTAAAACAGTTGTTTGCACGTGCTTTAGTCCATTTAGCTGCATACAAATACAAGTGTTTATAGAGGCCTAGCCTTAGCTGTCCCTTTCTCACAATGTTTTTGTCATAAAATCTCATTCCAATTTACGGTATCTAAGGCCACTTTTGTAAGGAAGCATTTTTGTCAGAATTTTGATTCAAGCAGAACTTCAGAGCTTTATTTTTATTTTGCCACTGGACTGGTGCCATTAATCTAAGTTCCCTGCCCGTATTAATACACGTACCAATGTCTGTCGGCACCACTCTGGTTGGTCTCCTGCAGTTTTTCACCTGCCAATTCGCGCCAGAAGTCACAACTCAATGTAAGTCTGAGAGAGCCAGAAAAAGACCAGAATGAGGATCTCATAGACTTACATTGCAAGCTTTTGACTGTTACATCTGACTTCCAGTCAGTCAGAAGTTGTGATCACAAGTTGGGGGCACTGGACTGAAGCGGCATCGTGAACAGCTGAAGCCTTTGGCAGGTAAGTATGATACTAGGGTCGGTGAATTTAAATTAGTGGCAGAAACAAAAAAAATGATGTAGTGGTACTTTCAGTACTTGTAAGCAAAAAACAGAGGTGGAATCTCAATTAAAAAAAAAGATTAAGAGAAAACTTTTCACCTGAGTGTTTTGGACCCATTTTTGAATAAAGTGTAGAAAAAAAACACATTTTTTGTAGACTTTTTAAAATTAAACTGTTATAATTCCTTGACAATTTTAATGTAATATATTTATTTTAGTTGCTCTGTGATCACATATATAATACAGGGTGGGCCATTTATATGGATACACCTAAATAAAATGGGAATGGTTGGTGATATCAACTTCCTGTTTGTGGCACATTAGTATATGGGAGGGGGAAAACTTTTCAAGATGGGTGGTGACCATGGTGGCCATTTTGAAGTCGATCATTTTGGATCCAACTTTATTTTTTCCAATGGGAAGAGGGTCATGTGACACATCAAACTTATTGAGAATTTCACAAGAAAAGCAATGGTGTGCTTGGTTTTAAAGTAACTTTATTCTTTCATGAGTTGTTTACAAGTTTATGACCACTTATAAAATGTGTTCAAAGTGCTACCCATTGTCTTGGATTGCCAATGCATCCCTCTTCTCCCACTCTTGACACACTGATAGCAACATCGCAGAAGAAATGCTATAACAGGCTTCTAGTATCGGTTGTTTCAGATGCTGCACATCTCATATCTTCACAGCACAGACAATTGCCTTCAGATGACCCCAAAGATAAAAGTCTAAAGGGGTCAGATCAGGAGGCGTTGGTGGCCATTCTCGGACCTGACGCCCAAGATTGTGCACCACTACATTATGGGTGTCAGGTACGAGTATTCCTATATGAACAGTTTCCTGGAAAGTGGACTGCTCATCGTGGGCCATTTGGTGGTATTGTACTGGACACACATGGGTTAAACGCCACCCGGTGTGTACCTCTTTTAACTCACAGAGTCGTGGAACCACAGAGCTCAGATACCGTACCCTGCTAACTGTCACAGGGCACAGCTGAAACAGCACTAGTGTTTGGTCACAAGACTCAACCCCAAGGACGTGGGGTAAAAGCCTCTCTAGACCCACTAAGCGCAGATACCACTGACTATATTATTTCTGATCCCCAACTGCCTCCATAATGCATAGGCATCCTGAAATCACATCATGGAACACCAACAACTGACAAATGAGGTCCCTTCCATCATTCCAACTCCTTAGATTTTGGGGTTTCTTGTGACTACAGTCTTTAAAGGAGTCTGTCAGCACAGAATGACTGTTCATACCAAGTACAATCGCTCGGTGCAACCTTGGGGTGGCCAAAGCTTGTTTTACCTGTATCTTCACTCCCCTTCATTTTGATTACAGTTCTGACTTTACAGAGCCAGAGAAAGCCTGAGATTAATGGAAATCAAATAGGTGGGAAGGTGCAGTTAAATTTGCCCACATCAAGGATGAACAGAGCGCCTAAAGTTTGGTTTAACCAGTCATTCTGTGATGACAAACTCCCTTCAAACTTTTGAAAGTCTACAGTTCAGGTACCTTCACACATAACGATATCGTTAACGATATCGTTGCTTTTTGTGACGTAGCAACGATATCGTTAAGGAAATCGTTCTGTGTGACAGCGACCAACGATCAGGCCCCTGCTGGGAGATCGTTGGTTGCTGAGGAAAGTCCAGAACTTTATTTCGTCGCTGGACTCCCTGCAGACATCGCTGGATCGGCGTGTGTGACACCGATCCAGCGATGTCTTCACTGGTAACCAGGGTAAACATCGGGTTACTAAGCGCAGGGCCGTGCTTAGTAACCCGATGTTTACCCTGGTTACCAGCGTAAAAGTAAAAAAAAAAAAAACACTACATACTTACCTACCGCTGTCTGTCCCCGGCGCTCAGCTTCTCTGCACTTCTCCTGCACTGGCTGTGAGCGTCGGTCAGCCGGAAAGCAGAGCGGTGACGTCACCGCTCTGCTTTCTGGCCGCTGTGCTCACAGCCAGTACAGGAGGAGTGCAGAGAAGCAGAGCGCCGGGGACAGACAGCGGTAGGTAAGTATGTAGTGTTTGTTTTTTTTACTTTTACGCTGGTAACCAGGGTAAACATCGGGTTACTAAGCGCGGCCCTGCGCTTAGTAACCCGATATTTACCCTGGTTACCGGGGACCTCGGGATCGTTGGTCGCTGGAGAGCTGTCTGTGTGACAGCTCTCCAGCGACCAAACAGCGACGCTGCAGCGATCGACATCTTTGTCGGTATCGCTGCAGCGTCGCTGAGTGTGAAGGTACCTTTACTGTAGGGTTCTAGCTGTCAATCCCATATGGTCTCCCCCACAATTATCGTAGTTTACTATTAATTGCTCTTTAAGTCATTAAAATATTGTATAATTGAAACAGTTTCTATAAAATTTCTATAAGTTCACAAGATTTTGTGTCAAATGTCTTTTCACTCCAAAAAAGTAATCAGGGAAGAAGTGTATGTGGATAAGATGTAAATTTATTTTTAGACAAATTTACTACAGTCCAAAAAATTAGTAGTGCATAACATAAAAAAATACCCATATTCTGACATTTTCAGATGTACATTTATCTGGAGGCATGCACCTGGTCACAAATTTTGCACAATTCTTACCAACTACTTGCCAGTTATGTTGGTGTAAAATATGACAATATTAATAAATGTGTGCCTATAAGCATTATTTATCCCAATTCCAAATCAGACATCTTTTCCTTCTTGCCTTAAGCAACCAATCAGAGCTTTTTTCATTTTACCGGCATATAAAAGGGTTCAATCTGTAATGTCTGGGTTGCAGCCATTGTAAACTAGTAATAATCATAACCGTGATCTTGGTTCCTAAACATTTTGATAATTAAAAAAAAAACTTGCAGTATTACATAATACTGTGGCACATTCTTAAGTAATGGTGCACTGGAATGCAGCACATGTGATGTATTTCAGGGGAGGCTTACTACAAAGAAAAAGTGATCCTACAATTACTGAAGCATATATCAAATGTTGTGCACTTAGCTATCCTTGAAATAGCACAGGAAAAAGTCTCAGCCTTGGAATATGACATGTACTGTACTCTAAACAAGCTACTGTATATGTTATGTATCGCATAAAAGTAAATCTCATCTATAAAGTTCTTAGATGTGCACATCTAATGTGAGAGTGAGGGGGAATTATATGAATACCTTCACATACAAATAGCCTCTTCAGGGAGAAAGAGCACTTGATCATTAGCGCCACCATTTGAATATAGCTATCTTAAAAGTCAACAGCGACCCTTTAATGAGCCTTGCCACATGACTTAAGAGGCCAAGCCAGAAACACCATTTGCAGTCAAGTGTTTCAGGGTATTTGCCCTTCTTCAGTGCAAGCAGGAGATCTAATTTGGCAAGGTAAAGGTACCTTCACACATAACGATATCGTTAACGATATCGTTGCTATTTGTGACGTAGCAACGATATCGTTAATAAAATCGTTATGTGTGACAGCGACCAACGATCAGGCCCCTGCTGGGAGATCGTTGGTCGCTGAAGAAAGTCCAGAACTTTATTTCGTCGCTGGATCTCCCGTGGACATCGCTGGATCGGCGTGTGTGACACCGATCCAGCGATGTCTTCACTGGTAACCAGGGTAAACATCGGGTAACTAAGCGCAGGGCCGCGCTTAGTAACCCGATGTTTACCCTGGTTACCATGCTAAAAGTAAAAAAAACCAAACAGTACATACTTACCTACCGCTGTCTGTGCTCCAGCGCTGTGCTCTGCTCTCCTCCTGTACTGTCTGTGAGCCGGAAAGCAGAGCGGTGACGTCACCGCTCTGCTTTCCGGCTCCCAGACAGTACAGGAGGAGAGCAGAGAAGCAGAGCGCAGCGCTGGAGGACAGACGGCTGTAGGTAAGTATGTAGTGTTTGTTTTTTTTTACTTTTAGCATGGTAACCAGGGTAAACATCGGGTTACTAAGCGCGGCCCTGCGCTTAGTTACCCGATGTTTACCCTGGTTACCGACATCGTTGGTCGCTGGAGAGCGGTCTGTGTGACAGCTCTCCAGCGACCAAACAGCGACGCTGCAGCGATCCGGATCGTTGTCGGTATCGCTGCAGCGTCGCTTAATGTGAAGGGGCCTTAAGAAGCCTCTGGCTAGGTGCAAAGGGAGAAAATTTCTACTTGTGGATGGAGACTTGTAGGCCACGTAAAACTCTTCTTTATCTCTGAAGAGGCTATTTGCATATTTAAATTCCCAGAGGAGCAATGCATGGCCTATAAGTCTCTCTATGTAAGTCTGGTAATTACATGTGAGGAGGGGTATACATAATAAAAACAAGTACAGTAATCTTAAACAATACAAGTTATGACTGGTACAGGTGAAAAAAGGGGCATACATAGACAAGTACAATAAACAAGTACAGAAGGAGAGAGAACCCTGCCTGCGAGGGCTCACAATCTACAAGGGATGGGTGAAGATACAGTAAGCGAGGGTAGAGCTCTTCGTGCAGTGGTTTAGTGGACCAGTGGTTGCTGCAGGTTGTAGGCTTGTCGGAAGAGGTAGGTCTTCGGGTTCTTTTTGAAGGTTTCCATAGTAATTCTCTATAAGGATAAATGTTCTCCACTTACAACTCAACCAGAGCCCTCTCACATAGCCAAATCAGATCTCCTGCTTTGCACTGAGGAGGGGGCAAACATCCGGAAACATGTTTGCAAATGGTGCTTGTGGTTTGACTTCTTATCCTAAGTCATATATCAAGGTTCATTAAAGGATCGATATTGAATTTTAGCATTTCTACATCCAATACATTATGCTAGAGATCAAGTCCTCTTTCACTCAGAAGTTATTTTATTTAAACTCCCAGAGGAGCTTTACATGGCCTATAAGTTTCTTTACATCAGTTTGATACCATCCATAAGGAGAATCATTCTCCTTTATATGCTTTAACTTAAGGTACCTTCACACTGACCAACTTCACAACGATATTGCTAGCGATCCGTGACGCTGCAGCGTCCTGGCTAGCGATATCGTTGTGTTTGACACGCAGCAGCGATCTGGATCCTGCTGTGACATCGTTGGTCGGAGCAGAAAGTCCAGAACTTTATTTCGTCGCTGGATCTCCCGCAGACATCGCTGAATCGGCGTATGTGACGCCAATTCAGCGATGTCTTCACTGGTAACCAGGGTAAACATCGGGTCACTAAGCGCAGGGCCGCGCTTAGTAACCCGATGTTTACCCTGGTTACCAGTGTAAATGTAAAAAAAACCCAAACACTACATACTTACATTCCGGTGTCTGTCGCGTCCCCCGGCGTTCTGCTTCCCTGCACTGTCAGCGCCAGCCAGCCGTAAAGCAGATTACAGCGGTGACGTCACCGCTGTGCTTTACGGCCGGCCGGCGCTCACAGTCAGTGCAGGAAAGCACAGCGCCGGGGGACAGACACTGGAATGTAAGTATGTAGTGTTTGTTTTTTTTTACATTTACACTGGTAACCAGGGTAAACATCGGGTTACTAAGCGCGGCCCTACGCTTAGTAACCCGATGTTTACCCTGGTTACAGGGGACTTCGCATAGTTGGTCGCTGGAGAGCTGTCTGTGTGACAGCTCTCCAGCGAACACACAGCGACGCTGCAGCGATCGGCATCGTTGTCTAGATCGCTGCAGCGTCGCTAAATGTGACGGTACCTTTAATGTACCATAATATTGTTTTTCAATGCTGACTAGATGAGAGGTGGAAGGATAAGTAAATATCCAAACTATAAAATACACTGTGTCAATTACTTAATAATTTTTTTGTGCCTGCTGTTCTGTCTGAAGAAGCAATCAGCTTGTTTGAAAATGTATTCACCCTCATAGGTAAAACAATGCACAATATAATAGGTCACTCTCCAGTTGATCAATAATGCATTGACTTGGTGAAAAAGTTAGTGGGCATTTCTCTGCACATAGTTCATATTTCTGAGATCTTATCTTTGGATCCTCTGATCATCTGCTCAGCACAAGCTTTGGCTTAGCACAATGAAGGATGAGCTGTCAAGTGTGAGTGGGAATATTATCTGACATATGGCAACCATGTCCCGTTGGTCACATACTATCTTGTAAGGACTGTATTTGTTCATGTTTAATACATAAGTAAATATAAAAAAAGTCATCTTCAGTATGTTCCTTTAAACTCCGTGTCAGTTCCCTTCACCACTACAAAAAAAGAGAAATATTTTCAACACGTATAACATGGGTAACTCAAGGCTATATATTTTTTTTAGCATGGTGCACATCTTTACAAATATTCTAATGATATGTGAAAAAATGTAATAAAAAATTATAATATACAGTGGGGCAAAAAAGTATTTAGTCAGTCAGCAATAGTGCAAGTTCCACCACTTAAAAAGATGAGAGGCGTCTGTAATTTACATCATAGGTAGACCTCAACTATGGGAGACAAACTGAGAAAAAAAAATCCAGAAAATCACATTGTCTGTTTTTTTAACATTTTATTTGCATATTATGGTGGAAAATAAGTATTTGGTCAGAAACAAAATTTCATCTCAATACTTTGTAATATATCCTTTGTTGGCAATGACAGAGGTCAAACGTTTTCTGTAAGTCTTCACAAGGTTGCCACACACTGTTGTTGGTATGTTGGCCCATTCCTCCATGCAGATCTCCTCTAGAGCAGTGATGTTTTTGGCTTTTCGCTTGGCAACACGGACTTTCAACTCCCTCCAAAGGTTTTCTATAGGGTTGAGATCTGGAGACTGGCTAGGCCACTCCAGGACCTTGAAATGCTTCTTACGAAGCCACTCCTTCGTTGCCCTGGCGGTGTGCTTTGGATCATTGTCATGTTGAAAGACCCAGCCACGTTTCATCTTCAATGCCCTTGCTGATGGAAGGAGGTTTGCACTCAAAATCTCACGATACATGGCCCCATTCATTCTTTCATGTACCCGGATCAGTCGTCCTGGCCCCTTTGCAGAGAAACAGCCCCAAAGCATGATGTTTCCACCACCATACTTTACAGTAGGTATGGTGTTTGATGGATGCAACTCAGTATTCTTTTTCCTCCAAACACGACAAGTTGTGTTTCTACCAAACAGTTCCAGTTTGGTTTCATCAGACCATAGGACATTCTCCCAAAACTCCTCTGGATCATCCAAATGCTCTCTAGCAAACTTCAGACGGGCCCGGACATGTACTGGCTTAAGCAGTGGGACACGTCTGGCACTGCAGGATCTGAGTCCATGGTGGCGTAGTGTGTTACTTATGGTAGGCCTTGTTACATTGGTCCCAGCTCTCTGCAGTTCATTCACTAGGTCCCCCCGCGTGGTTCTGGGATTTTTGCTCACCGTTCTTTGATCATTCTGACCCCACGGGGTGGGATTTTGCGTGGAGCCCCAGATCGAGGGAGATTATCAGTGGTCTTGTATGTCTTCCATTTTCTAATTATTGCTCCCACTGTTGATTTCTTCACTCCAAGCTGGTTGGCTATTGCAGATTCAGTCTTCCCAGCCTGGTGCAGGGCTACAATTTTGTTTCTGGTGTCCTTTGACAGCTCTTTGGTCTTCACCATAGTGGAGTTTGGAGTCAGACGGTTTGAGGGTGTGCACAGGTGTCTTTTTATACTGATAACAAGTTTAAACAGGTGCCATTACTACAGGTAATGAGTGGAGGAAAGAGGAAACTCTTAAAGAAGAAGTTACAGGTCTGTGAGAGCCAGAAATCTTGATTGTTTGTTTCTGACCAAATACTTATTTTCCACCATAATATGCAAATAAAATGTTAAAAAAACAGACAATGTGATTTTCTGGATTTTTTTTTCTCAGTTTGTCTCCCATAGTTGAGGTCTACCTATGATGTAAATTACAGACGCCTCTCATCTTTTTAAGTGGTGGAACTTGCACTATTGCTGACTGACTAAATACTTTTTTGCCCCACTGTATGAATATAAATACAATATATTATAAAAGATCTTCTATCTGCCACAGCCTCACAGCATTACTCTGTCCTTTTTCTAGATCTATCTTCAGTATTCAGCACTGTCGAACACTCTAGCCTATAACTCTCTAAAGCTTCGTCTTTTGGATCTTCTCATACCATAATAAATCAACATCTCATGTTATAGGTTGTACTTGAGCTTGTATCTTCTTTCAACCTTAAAATTAGAAACTAAGACATGTGCAACATTTTAAAGAAGTTGCATCCATAAATGTGCCTAAATCCTGAACAAGTAATATGCCACATCCACTTTTCCCTCCAATTCTATAACGAATATGTCTCTGACGCAAAATCTAATGCATAATCTAATTTTGTGTTTAAAGAGCAGATTAGATGTTCTTTTGGAGTAAAATTCAGGATTGATAAATGTGGGCCTTGGTATTTCCCATTAAAATTACCATCTTCTGGTCTTTCACCTGTTGGTGTCCCACAATCCTCTGTCCTGGGACCCCTACTCCTTTCCATTTATGTATTTGGCCTGGAACACCTCATATAATCTAATGGCTTTCTATACAACTTTTATACCAATAATGCTTAAATCTATCTCTTTGGTACAGAAGCTACGGTAAATCACTTCTATTTTATCTTGAATTTAGGACAGTCTGAAATATCATTCTTCTTCTCTTCCTGCTTTCCTCAACTCAAAAAGAAGAAAACCAAACTCATTATCTTTCCACTATCTCACTTATATCTCTGTTCCCCATCACACATATGAACCACTGTTAATGGCACCTCATTTTCCCCAGTCAGTCTCATAAGGGTAACTTTTTATTCCACCTTGACTTTCAAATTACACATGCAATCTTTTACCACATCTAACTCAAAACCTTTTCTCAAGTCCAATCTTACCTATACCTTGAATCAAAAAACGCTCAAGTGCATGCCTTCATTATCTCCCATCAGGGGCATAACTGTGGTGGGAGTAGATGTTGCAGATGCCCCTTGGACCTACAATTTAGGAGACCCAAAAGTTGCCTCTGGCCTAAACAAAAAGACCAATATTGCCAAATACCATGATAGTGGAGGCCCCTGTTTAAGATTTTGCATTGGGGCCCACAAGCTTCAAGTTACTCCACTGTGTTCCATATAGACCTCTGCATCATCCTACTCTGTGCTTCCATCTAACAAATTTGTGACTCATCAATCTATCCTCAACTCTGCTGCTCGATTTATCCACCTATCCACTTCTTATTTGCTTCTACTTCATAGCAATCCAACTTAGTGGCTATTCATGTAAAGAAAAGAAGAATGCAATTATTTGGAAAACTCTTACATATTTTATTCACAACATAACACAGATCAGGAATTGACTTAAATATTTTTCAATTTCATTTGAAAAATTTAATAATTTAGAAATTGATGGCAGCAATAGGCTGTAATAGTAGATGGTACTAATAAAAAATAGCTGGAGGGTCAATTTTCAACTAAATCACATGACATGAATATTAGGAAAAGGCCATGGCTACTATTGTTTGGCATCCTCTCTTCTTTTCACAGCTGTCAATAAATGTATGGGAAGTGAGAAAGACAATTTCTGGAGTTTTGAGAGAGGAATCATATCCCATTCTTATCTTATGTAGGATTTTAACTGCCCAACAGGCCTAGGCCTTCTTCTTCTATGCCAGATTTTTTTTTATTTCAATATGAGCCAAATTGTCCAGCCAGTTCATTTTCCAAACTCTTTATTTGCAAAGCATACTATTGTAATAGATGTAGTATTTGACTTAACATTGCATTACTGAAATATGCAAGGCCTTCCGTGAAATAGACATTAGCTGGATGGGAGCATTTGTTGGTTTAAAACCTTTATATATTGCTCACCATTGATGGTGCCTTTCAAGATATGTAAACTGCCCATGCCCACTACCACCAAAGATGAAGACATCTGAACTGGGCACTTATAACAAACTGGATGGTCCCTCTCCTCTAATAATAATAATAATCTTTATTTATATAGCGCCAACATATTCCGCAGCGCTTTACAGTTTAACAGTTTCAAACACAAAAGTCATAAGTAACAACATTAACAATACAATAATTAAAGCAAAATAAGACGACCCTGCTCGTGAGAGCTTACAATCTACAATGAGGTGGGGGAGATACAAAGTACAGGTGTGTATTTACAATGATGTATTTACAATCATGGTCCAGCCATCTTTAGGGGTTGGGGAATAGATGGGGATAGTGAATGGGCTACACACACACAAACATAACATAACTTTGATTAGTGAACATGATAGGCTGCTCTGAACAAATGTGTTTTGAGCGAGCGCCTAAAACTATGCAAATTATGGATGGTCCTAATATCTTGAGGTAGAGCATTCCAGAGGATTGGCGCAGCACGGGAGAAGTCTTGGAGTCGGGAGTGGGAGGTACGGATTAGTGCAGAGGTTAGTCGAAAGTCATTTGCAGAGCACAGCGGTCGGTTAGGCCGATAGACAGAAATGAGGGAGGAGATGTAAGGGGGTGCCGCACTGTGGAGAGCTTTGTGGGTGAGAACAAGTACTTTGAATTGTATCCTGTAATGAATGGGCAGCCAGTGTAACGACTCTAGTGCACACAACCCTGTTTCCGCAATTTCTATAAAAAATTTGATTAATCAGAACCACAGAAAAGGTTTTTATTCTTGCTTTACTCTATTTAAATTAGCTTTGTCCCAAAGAAAATGGCAGCATTTCTGGATTGTGTTGATATATGGCTTCTTATATGCTTGATAGAGCCTGAACTTACATTTGTGGATTGTACGGCAAACTGTGTTCACAGACAATGATTTCTGGAGCTATTCATGCCCAGGCAGTGATTTGCCAGGGGAAAGCTGCCTCACTGGGGTCACCGTTCTTGTGACCAGGGCATCTCAGAAAGTCCAGACCCGCAGTAGGAACTGTAGCTAACCCAACACAGTAGCCATCCCAGGCTCTGCAGATACGGCCTCTCCATGCGCTATTCAGGAATTCCAGTCCCAGGCACTTCCAACACACAGGCCTTCAGTCCATGGTCTCACCATGTCCTTCCAGGAATCCAGTCCACTCCAGGGCATTCCAACACACTGACCATTCCAGGCTCACATTCAGCAGCAGGTGCTTTCAGGAATCTAGTCCATCCCAGGACATTCCAACACATTGACCAATCAGTCCATAGCCTCAGCAGGTGCTTCCAGGAATCCAGTCCACTTCAGGACCTTCCAACACACAGGCTATACAGGAACTCACACTCTGAACATGTGACCCAAACCTTGGTCACATTATGCAGCTGTAACCACTCCCATAGATGGGTGGTGTATGTGTTAAGCCAGTCCCGCCCAGGTCACCAGCTAACCCTGCAAGCCTCCCTTTACAAACTATACAAATACTTGTGGGACTGCAGGTCCCAGAACAACAATACCACAGGCTTACAGCGCAGACTCCCTCTGCGACACATGCTGGCCATTTACAATCATGCCGGACACTGTTTCATTATCATCATTACAGATACGCCTCCATGCGTATCCTGAGGATCACATACAGCGCCCCCTGACTATAACATGGGTCACTGCGTCACATTATATAAAATGCTCTCTTTACGTACTAAGTCATGTGACTTAGTTAAAAAAACTGAAATGTTTCTGCCATAAATGTCTAAATAAGTTAAATATTATTCCACTACATTTGAAAAAATTAACTTTCAACGTCTGATCTGTGTTCTATGTTTTATTGAGAATTAAATAAAGCTAAAAGAGATTTCCAAATTATTTCATTCTTATTTTCTTTACATTTCACACATAATCCCATTTTTTTGCGAACTGGAGTTGTACATATTAACAAGCTGTTTATTTTTAACAATATTTCTAAATTGATTTATGCTACAGTGGGAAAATAAGAATTTGATACACTTACAATTTTGCAAGTTTTCCCACCTGTATCAAACACTAATTTTCAACACTGTATATCTCTTTATCCATTAAATGTATCTACATATAACCATCTAGCAATGTCTACCATTATCTTTTCATTATCCAAAAAGCAAGACTACCTATATACCATAACAATCAAATCTCTTTAGTACCAGGCACTTTAGATATTATATCTTATTTAGTTTTAATAAGTTGCAAGTAATATAATTGCAAAGGGTTTCCCGAACACACTCTGACCTTGGCTAAAAGTCTATGAGCCGAATCGGCATGAAATGAGTAAATGTCTAAAAGTTCATTCATGCAATGAATCCAGGTCTTGACGACTCATTCCAGATATATGGACTCCAGCTGCACAGAACTCTCAGTGGCCTAATTTGTATTGTGTCAATGCATTTGTATCTACTTAGCATTATTAAAATATTGATTGTCTCACTCTGCTAGATGTGTCTTTGTCTTGTGTCTAGTCCGGCAAATGCTGGTTTCTAAATGGTTAAGAAAATGTTTATCACAAGACTGGCTTCAGAGTTGAAAGTAATGTGATCAGTAATGAATTTTGTGTTACATTAGGTTGTATAAATGGGCAGACAAGCGCAGACAACAAGTGGCCAGGAGTCAGGGCTAATCTAATGAAGTAAAAATAGAGACAGCACCAATTATACATGGGGCCAGCTCAGAGCTGCTGCAGGGACTGCAAATGAATAGGTACAAATCAAATTACTCACTAATAGACGCACTACAAGAGGGGGCAGTCAATGCTAAATGCATTAAGGCCTTGTGACCTCCCTGCTCTAAACAGCACAATCCCAAATTTGACTTCTATCCCTTTTTTTCTCCCCCCTCCTCACCCTCTCTACAGAAATAAAAGAGACTCTTGTTCACTTAAGAGCCACAATGCAACAATGTTTCTCCTTAAATGATTGAAACATTTGGACTGTCAAAGTCGGGAAACATTTTTACATTATCAAACTGCTCTGCAGAAAGATGGTCTAAGAGCCATGCATTACAATCCTGCCGAACGGTTATACGGGCTTTTAGAAAGTGTTCACGCACCATTCAGAGACGTCAGGCACAACAAAATGTTCAATGTATACAATTTTAGACAATGGTTTAGAGCTTCTTCTTTTTATCCCTGCTGTCTTCCTGAAAATAAACAACTATGTTCCTGACGAGATCCCTCTACATACTATCAAGCTTATGCACTTGTAGCAAATGGCAAAAAAACAGCAGCTGCCAATGAAAAATATGGCTGAAAATAGACCATATTTGACGGGGCAAGTGTCACACAGGAGAATTCTTTGAAGGCATGTCATATATAATAGTGGTATGTTTAGCTATATGGGATATTGGAAGCTGTCAGTCATGCAGTAGTGAGATTATAAACATCTACACCTCTTTGTATCAGTAACAAAATGATTAATATTTCTTATCTCGTGTTCAAAAATAGGAAGAGAAGAGTAAACAGTGAGACATTAATCAAATTTGCAATTCACTTGCTATGTTCATCTGCCTATGTTCTCTCCTTATCACTACCATACTTTTTTTTTATTATTATTATCGCTCGCTGCCATAGGTCTACCCACCACAGCTGCCTGGGAGAAGTGGCTGAACTTATGCATTGGTTACATGGTCTTTCCAGCTGACGTTGTAAGCTATATCTTGAGAGAACAATGAAGCACACAGTGAACACCACCAGCTTCTGTATCATAAGACCTCCGATACTGTAGAACAGGGGGGAACCTTTTTTCTGCCTAGGATTTGCCTTTTGGATATTTATACCATCCTTTGGTGGCTCTACAAATCGCACGCTAACGTTTCCCACAAGGTACGTCCTGACATGGACATTGGTGTCAGAACATAATCTTTCACTGCATGCGCCTCAAGCTCTGTGGTCCCCGGGGGTCAAAGAAAAGGTTATAGAGGGCCATAAATGGTCTGCGGGCCTGAGGTTCCCCACCCCTGCTATAGAAGTAAGTTTGCTTCCAATAGCAGCATCAGGGCATATACAGTTCAGGCCAGCGGTGCGATGATGCTATGAACTGTCACTCAATCAGTAGCACCCACCCCCATAACAATCAGGAACCTCAGGAGCAGTGTGTTCCCTAACGGGGAACATACGACAAACCCCTTAAAATATACAAATTAATTGATGTCCAGGTTCCAACATCTAACAGTTGTGAATCTAGCACAGTGACAATGGCAGTAAGCAAGAATATATTAAATTTCCGTTTTCTTCACTGTTGGCTTCAAGTCAGTTTTCGAGCATGTTGCAGCTACTTGTGGCTTTTTTCCCACATTGTTTTCATAAGGTAAAACCTGCTATATACCCAAGGCATAGGCAGCTTTTATATGAGGTATTGCTTATTAATGTAGGAAAAAGTTCTAGCAAGACACTAAGAACTTCTTTCAAAATTCAGTTGAGCAAATTGTCGATGCAGGATCAAATAAATCAAATAACGAATTGTAAGAATCCTAGGTTATTACATTTGTAATCAAAATTATTATTCAACATCATTTACAAATTCGGCAAAATTTACAAACTTCCTGCTAGTTACAATAATCTAATAATCTAAAAAGCTGAACACTGCTAATATAGCAAGTGTTGTCCCTAAATTTAACAAAAAATTATACTTTTAACGACTACTCCACTCTCAGAATTATTCAACCATCATGATAATCGTCTATAGTAATTAGTTAACGTCCTTTACCTGTTCTGGACTGCTATAAACATGAAGCATAGCCGAACAGCAGCTTCTGACAACATTCTTGAGGAAATTTAATCTATCCCTCATTGGCTTCCAATTTGCTAATATTTTTGGGTTTACGTGTTACAACAGCCTTCTTCAAATCCCAGCAAATTAATCAATAGATGCCTAATTTTATCATAGTTTTCCATAGACATTACATAGATATTAAATATTACTAAAAACAATATCAAAGTATGTATACATTCACACTATAAATGGATAAAAGAGGTGAAAAAATATCCAATCTTAGCTGTGCACTGCCAATATGACATTGTCATATCACATGGTGTAGTTTCTTCACAGTGGTAAATCTAGAACAATCTGCTTATTATTGTAAAATCTATTGTTTGACTTTGTTTTATAACCTCTTCTTTATATCTGCACTTACTCTTCAGTCTCTGTTGGCTTTTCCACACATACTGGTGCTGTGCGCTAGTAATGGAAGTAATAAGTATAATGTATCTTGCAGTAGTCATAACTCTACAATAATGAGTGTAAATTGGCAGATAGCAGTACTACAAACACTACGAGTCTACTGGCTGTTTAAGTGATTAGTCTGGAAGCGCAGTTAAGCTTTTAACAGGGGTCTTTGACTCGAACATGTTAAAACTGTTTCCGCAAAAACATTATATTGGCAAGGAAGCAAAAACAGGTCTTTGTGAATATAAAACTACCGTAACCTAGACACAAAGTGAAGAATCCAGATTAGGCTGGTTTAACACTCCGCTCTAAAGATCACTTCCACAGTGCACTTTCTTCAAATGTATGAATGGATCACGACACAAGAAAAACATTTCATGATACTTTCTCTAGTAATGTGTGGTTGCTTCATTGCACTGTTGTCTATCTCCCCAATCATGGCCCATTTGTATGAACCAGAGCTATTCATCAAAAACATCTCTTGTTATATGTGACCTGATCATCAAATGTATTACATAGATGCAGACCCATATTTGGCACTAGCCACCGGAGGTACGGTGCCTAGGGTGGCGCCCACATCAAGGAAACCGGCATCTTTCTGGAGGAGTGAGGGCGCAAATACAAATGAACCTCCGTGCATGCTGACACTTCCAGTTTCAGTGGAGCTCCAATCAGTTCACTGACCTGACGAGCCGAGGCGTGTGCATACTGCTGATGTCATGGAAGCGTGATCACATTACCTCATCACACTGCTGACATCAATGCAGCGCGCCATGGAGGACAAGCCGGAGCCTGGAGTAGGTAATTGCTCACAGAGCCAAAGATGCAGAGAGGCAGAATGGTGGGGGAGCTCGGTAGGGGCAAAGACCCAGTATGCCAGAACATCGGGGGGATCGGTATGGAGAACATGGGGGAGGACTCGTATTATGCACATAGAAAAGCATTGTTCACAGCAGAGCATGTGTTTACAGGACAATGTGTTGCTGAGAACAGTGATATATAAAAGGAGTCTTTCTCCCCCAAAATGTTGATTATTCTGTATACACATTTACTGTATATAGGGAACATAGCCACGCCATATATATAGTTTTAAGTTAATATTTTATTTTTACATGCAAATTAAGGGGGTCTCTGCACCCTTGGTGCGGTCTATGTCCAGAATGTACCGCATCTTGGTGTACCGTTACATCCTCTTATTTGCATATTAAAGCTATTCCCTTGTTATAATTGACAGAGGTCCTTTGGTAAGAGTAAGTGCTGGCTAAGATATCTATGCTTTTCTGCAGTTGTGCCCTGACACTAGCGAAGCACAGTTACGCTCCCAGTGTCAGTGTGAACGTGCACACATTGAGTCTGCAGGCACATTCTGATGCCTGGATGCTGCCTGCTTTTGGCTGTGGATTCAATGAGAAGGAAGGGTGTTAAAGTGTTCAGACACCACATCACAACCCCTTGTCCCCTACTCACTGAAGCCTCTCGCTACTTCCAGGTGCACCGAGTGGCAGCGGCAGACAGACAGGATCCAGGCGTCAGAAAAGCCACATTGTGTGTACACCCTCACTGACAATTGGAGCGTGTTGCTGTGCTCCTCCAGTGTGAGTGTGCAAGTGCAGACAGGTGAGCTATTGTTAGACAGTGCTCAATCTTAGCAACGGATCACTATCAATCAATACAAGGGACTGGCTTTAAAGGGAACCTGTCACCAGGTTTTCCCCATATAAAGAACGGTCAGCAGCTATAATAAGCCCTCTGTTACCGAATTATTTCATGCTGTCTGTATGTCCCCAAACTCCTATCCAAGGCTCAGAAAATAGCTTTTATTATACCCACAGATGGCATAGACCGGTCCGATGGGCTCTCTGGTCTTGGCCTGGTGCTTACTCTCTTCTTACATTTGCTGTCTTCCTTCCTGCCTTTTGCGGTGCACTTCTCTTTGCTGTCCTCCTTCTCTGTGCTCCTGCGCAGGTGCACTTCTCTCTGCCCTGCCGACGGCAGAGCAAAGTACTGTAGTGCACATGCGCCAACTTTACCTACATGTCATCAGCCTTCATTTGCCTTACCTGGCTAATGCGCACGATAATACTTTGCTCTGCCCTTGCAGAGCAGAGAGAAGTGCACCTGCGCAGGAGCAATTGGGGGACACTATGATGATATCATAGGATGTGTCATCTCGAAGAAGCAGGGAAGGAGGATGACGATTGTAAGAAGAGAGTAGGCGCTGGTTCAAGACCAATGAAGCCCATCAGACCAGACCATTTTACAGAGGAGCTTGGGACATGCATACAACTTAACAGAATGCTGTATCAGAGGCTTATAGGTGCTGGTTCTATTTTATATGGGGAAAATTTGGTGACAGGTTCCCTTTAATTTTCAAATGTTAGGTCATAACAGTGCACCAAGGCTTAGGTAACGCCAAGAGTGCACAGATGTGTTTTCATTTGCATATTAAATAAATGTTGCTTTTTCAGCAAATATTACACTAAACTGTATATACCTGGTATTATTTTAGTAGGGCTACGTCCTTTATATAAATGTTTATGCAGTACAAATGCAACAGACTACCTATTAGTAAACTTAAAATTAATTTCATCCAACAAATGAAGAATTTGCTTGTGCTTGTGTATCAAGTGATTGACAGCCTGTTTAAATAGATCAATAATCAGTTTCCCACTATCAGCTGTAGTGTTAAATGGGTTGTCTGGCCTAAAACTACAAATCTGTGTGACTGCAGACTTGTGAATCTTCACATCATGCACTGCTTGCTGTGAGAATTCTTCGGTGTCAGCACCGGAATTGGAAGTCATGTGACTGCAGGTATGCGATTTACATACTTCCAGCCTCGTTCAATTTACTTGAATTGAAAGAGGCCATACCCATCTAATCAGATTGTTGCCAGGAGTATGCATATCACATGACCACATTTCACAGCACCAACATCGGAAAATCATCACAGCGCGCAGTGCGCTATGCTGGGAGGATTCACAACACTCCAGTCATTTTGAGTGATTGCAGATTTGTTGTTTTACACTGGACTACCCCTTTAATACTCCTTAAAGTGGTCACTGCAAGCTGGAAAGTTATCTCCTATCCGCAGGTGGTCAGACCCCCAACTTTTCTGAGAACTGGAAAAGAGGTTAATCATCCACACTACTACTCCATTTATTCTTAATGGGAGTGCCGAAGATTACTAAGTATAACACTGTGCTGCTCTTTGGCATTATCATTACAATGAAAGGAGCAGTAGTGTTGATGCCTCTGCTCCATTTAACCAGGGCTTTTTAGATCCCTGGTTCTCAAGATCGGTTGGACCCCAGTGATTGGAAAGTTATTTCTTAGCGCCTTTAAAGAGTCTTTAAACTGTTGGGATATTTATTATGTTTTATGCCCATTCTGAGCCGATCAGTGACCCCCACCAGTTGCTAAACAAAGACCTCTTCTAAGACTGCAGCTCAGGAGCACAAGAGAGCATGCACACAGCAAAAAGTGAATCCAGTGAGTACAAAGTCATAGTCCCATCTCCTAAACTGTGCATTTCTAAGAGGTCATTTGAGCAGGTCGCAGGACCCACCCCATGATGTCCCTTCTCCATAGTGGGTCAACTTGAGACACACCAATCTGCTGAGAATTAATGAACCTAAAACATATAAGGTATCTTCCAAAAGTTAAGATATTCTTTAAATGTTTAATAAAGCTCCTGCCTAGGACTAAGCAGTACTTTGGTTCCTGCATGGTCTGATGATGGCTGGTAACAACAACTCCAAGCATCTCCATACTGTGATGTTGTAAGCTAATGGTTTACAATTATATATGGAGCTGACCTGACACTGATGTTGATTGTTGTACTAAGCTTAGCAATGTATTTATGTACTAATGGAGGTTCTGGTGATATTTTACTGTATTGACAGTGGTTCTGCTGATATTTTACTGTACTGGTGGTGGTTCTGGAGATGTAGCCATGTAGATGATGCAATCTTTAATTTATCAGACTTGATACTAAAACATTATAAGTCAGTGTGCTGGACTACAAATACTGCTGTCTGAATGTCTGTCAGCTGAACAAGGTAAAGACTAAAGCACCCATATTCTATAGACAGCTGTCATTGCATCGGCTGCTATCTCACTCGAATCTCAAATATATAGGATTGCTTACTCTGCTGAACATTTCCGTGTTCTTTATAAGAGCCACTGCTATAAATCTCCAGCAGCAGTTTATCACTTAGCGAACAAAAGGATCTACAGTCTGAAATCGGACATGCTGGATCAGTCAGAGCCACTCAAACACTGGACTGTCAGCGGAAGCTGTTGATATCGGCAGGTTTGGCCAAATTTAGTCTAATGTGTATAGGTTTCTTAACTACTGTCTGAAGTGTATGGGCACAGTCAGGGTTATGTGCACATTACTTCTTTAAGACATCTGTGAATACCTGGAGACAATTCAGGACACTTAGTCGTAATTTTGTCCTGAAGCAACTTTTTTCCTTATTTTTAGTCATCTATTACGACGTCTTTTAGCCATCAGTTACTGTTTCAATTTTTTTTTATAAACTAGAAATGGATCAGTCAATTCTTTTAGCCAATTCATGTCTTAGGAAATCTCAAAGAAAAAACTCTCAAAGAACTGAAGATATGAACAGCATGTCATCTTTACATTGCAGTGTATGAAATCATTGTTTTCAGCATATATTTAGCACTTTTTCAGGCAGGTTACAGAGCAGATCTGTCTGAAAAAGGTGTTGTGTGCACACACCCTTAAGGTACCTTCACACTCAGCGACGCTGCAGCGATACCGACAATGATGTCGATCGCTGCAGCGTCGCTGTTTGGTCCCTGGAGAGCTGTCACACAGACAGCTCTCCAGCGACCAACAATGCCGGTAACCAGGGTAAACATCGGGTTACTAAGCGCAGGGCCGCGCTTAGTAACCCGATGTTTACCCTGGTTACCATTGTAAAAGTAAAAAAAAACAAACACTACATACTTATCTTCCGCTGTCTGTCTTCGGCGCTGTGCTTTCCTGCACTGACTGTGAGCACAGCGGCCGGAAAGCAGAGCAGTGACGTCACCGCTGTGCTTTCCGGCTGGCCGGCGCTCACAGCCAATGCAGAGAAGCACAGCGCTGAGGACAGACAGCGGAAGGTAAGTATGTAGTGGTTGTTTTTTTTTACTTTTACGCTGGTAACCAGGGTAAACATCGGGTTACTAAGCGCGGCCCTGCGCTTAGTAACCCGATGTTTAGCCTGATTACCAGTGAAGACATCGCTGAATCGGCATCACACACGCCGATTCAGCGATGTCTGCAGGAGGTCCAGCGACGAAATAAAGTGCTGGACTTTCTGCAGCGACCAACGACATCACAGCAGGATCCAGATCGCTGCTGCCTGTCAAACTGAACAATATCGCTAGCCAGGACGCTGCAACATCACGGATCGCTAGCGACATCGTTCAGTGTGACGGTACCTTTAGTTTGGCTGATCAGTAGGGGGTGTGACCACTTAAAGTGCCTACGGCAGCATTAATGCCAAATACATAGTTGCATAGTTGGCTACTCATCTTATTAGCTACCTTGTAACACAATTTCTGTTGCACTGGCCTAATTTGGGTCACCTCCTTACTGCCGCACTGTCTCCATTACAAGGACCCTCTCTTACATTGGCAGTACGTGACACTTAACTGGATATCACATTATTTGTTGTGTTTCTTTGACCTTTTCACACTTTTATTACTTGAACCGACAATTGATGGTATTTATCATGCAATCTAGTTATCAATATGTACTTCAATTTCTTTCACATAGACTATGGTATTTAAGATAGTGTTTTAGAGTTCTAGGTTTATTTAAGTGGGTCACCTCACTTTGGAGCTCTGTTGCCATGTGTCTAGTTTACACTATTCACATTCGACTGGCTGAGTTTGTAGTCTTAGATGTTTTGTGGAGTATGTCTTCCTTTTTGTATTTTGGATGTAATAAACTTTAAATACATAGATTTGTATGATGTGATATATATTTTTTTCATTTCTGGTGGATGCGTGTGTAGAATACAGTGACTATTATCCTTTTTGCTGTGACTATCTTAGCTAATAGGTTTCAAATTGACCAGATGTGTCCAGATTCGTCATAAAAAACCTCAAAAGCTAAAACAGCTTGGCCATTTCCATGAGATATTAGCAAGACTTCTATTTTAGAAAGGGTCGGTTTTGAAAAAATCCTTTTTAAGACTGATTTGAAAATGAAAAATTGTCCAAACTGGTTACATTTTAAACACTTACGCTTAAACATTAACACTTTTTGATGCAGTCATAGATTACCTGAGTAGTAAAAAAAAGCATAACAATGCTTATGACTGCGAAGTAAGTAGTCAGTTACATATACTTTTGTAAATATTTCAATAAAAGAACCCGGCCACTATATAGAAATAAAAGAAAAAGCAGGATAAGAAAGTTCTGCACTTTTGCAAAGATTTAACCTTTAATGGAAGAAACAAAGACAGCAAACTACTGTTTTCAATATTTACATTGTGCACTTTATAAAAGTAGAGATGCGCCCTCCCTGAAACTTATAATTACCACACAAAAAAAAGAAAATATTACAACAAAGGCAAACAAGGACAACACTAATTCAGACAGTAAAATTTCAATGTTGGTAAATCAAGTGCTATCATTCTTAAGATAACTATTAGTGTTGAGCGAGTGTACTCGTTGCTCGGGTTTTCCCGAGTACGCTCAGATTATTTCCGAGTATTTGTTAGTGTTCGGAGATTTAGTTTTCATCGTGGCAGCTGAATGATTTACAGCTAGTAGCCAGAATGAGTACATGTGGGGGTTGCTTGGTTGCTAGGGAATCCCCACATGTAATCAAGCTGTCTAGTAGCTGTAAATCATTCAGCTGCCATGATGAAAACTATATCTGCAAGCACTAACAAATACTCGGAGGTCACCCGATCATGCTCTGGAAAACCAGAGCAACGAGTACACTCGCTCATCACTAATAACTATATATTAGGGATTTCAGACTGCCATTTTTTTAAGTAATTATTTATAGATAAAAGTACCCATACACCTAAAGTAGTGATTGACTAAGCAATAAGAAAGGAAGCCGTCTCACCATGATAACCTGTTGTTTTCCAGAACTTGGAACAATGTCATTCCCATGGACAGAAATAAAAAAAGACTCTGTCCATGGCAGTAGATCTTTTCATGGACAGTCTTGGGATGTAATTAAGATTTTTTAACTCTCCAAAAAATTCAAGACTTTATCTCGGTCTGAGTTGGATCTATCCTCAAGTCTCTTGTGATCGACTAATACTTATTTGGCTGACAGCTATCTCACATACACATTGGTACTCAGTTTAAGTAGCAAGTAGGTACCATACATCTCTTTTGGTGATTTATCTCATGGGGAACAAAAAGATTTGGTGTTTTATTTCAACATACCCCATGTTAGGGCTATCGGAACGCACCAAATAATTAAATATATATAATAAGGTGCGTTCGCAGCCCGAGGTCCACCGTGCAGAGATGGAACCTGCTGCTAAGTAATGACGGACTATATGGCGGTACAATGAGGATACACACATGGGTTAACTTCACCCTGTATGAAGAAAGCGATCCCTGTTAAGTCACAAGGTCGCGGTACCGCACAGAGAGCACAAGCAAGGAACCACAGAACTCTATCCCAGGACACAGGATTAGAGTTCGTGTAGACCTCTTGCGATCGACACCACAATTGGGGTATAAGAGTAACTAATATGCACAGAAGTGCATGCTGTGCCACACTAGCGGACGCCACTAACCACCCAGACTTCGGTAAGGTAAGCGCTCTAATAGCGCACGGCGCTGCACTGGCAGTCACAGCAGCTAGATGCTGTTTCGTGTGATAAAGCTTTGAGTTCAGCCGGGTGCTAGATTGCAGCCATACACCTTACGCGAACAGTCATACACAAGGGATGGGTTTTTTAAGGAACGACTTGCACTCTTAAACACACACATAATAACAATTGTATACTAGCGCATGGCCGTGCGGCCATGCAAACTTTTTATAGCTGCAGCAAGTACGAGACCTTCCGAGAAGGACCAATGGGAGTCTGCCACAGAAGAAGAACATCTTTAGGACCTTCCTAGAGGACCAATGGGATTAGCTGCAGTATCTAAGCATGTGACCCCCGATCTCCAATGGGAGGTCATCCCGTGGGCATGCTCAGAAAGGGAAAATCTGGACTTAGTCCCAGAAAGACCTGCTCGCTGCTGAACATTGCTGGCTACAAGAACAGAGCCTGGAAGGGCAGTAGTAACCAGTCACCCAGTATTAGCCTGAGCTAGACGCTGGGACCGACGTCTCTGCTGAGCAGGCTCCACTGCGGCTGGAGAAAAATGGGAGACCGCAGCGGAGATGGTTCGAGATTCCCCCTGTGCAGAGGTGGGAACTCGACACCTAACACCCCAATCCTTTTCTTTAACCTACATGATCTGTAGGGTGAGAACCATACAAATTAGACAGTTGGCGGATGAAAGTTTTGAATATTTCCAATCAGCACTGCCAAACCTCTGTTGTTTAAATGTCGAACCCACAACAGAAACGCCAAGCACTGTGATGTGACTGGCTCACCGATTCCAGCCGTATGGGGTGCACTTCGACAGAACCAGGAGGCTGACTCAGTTCTTTCGTTACTCGCAGTCTCTGAAGCCTTTTGCCACACGAACACTCTTTTTTTGTATACTTTGGGAACACCATTGCCTGCTTGCTTTCACTTGGCTTCATGTTCATTCCAGCACTATACACAGGATCATGCTTCACAAATGGCATGACCTTCTTCCTGTGCACTGTCCAAGTTGTAAAAGGTTTCACTTTATTTAGGTATATCCTTACATACAATGTGAGGTTGGTCAATGATGTAAACATTATTTGGAGTTTTTAGCACCTTTTGTATTTTGGCTTTTTGATTGTGAATTATAGAATATATCAACATTTTTTAGACAGCTTTGACAAAGACCGCAGCACGGTCAAAACATGTTGCTTCACTCACTTGGGTCATGGTGTTGTCCAAAGGAGCATCTGTGCAATCTGCTCTTTAATGTTTTTCATTAAAGTATTTTCATTTTATCAAGTTGGAGCTGGAACATCGTGTTTTTTTTCTAACATTTTTTAGAAACAATGATTCCATTGTCTCAATTGGAAAAATTGAGAATGATGAAAAGTAACTAAGGAAAAAATGTCTAATAGGTGATAAGATCAAGCTCTGCTTATTCTTATGATAAACATAAACTTTTACACCTACCATGGATTAGCAGAGATCATCTACGAATTAGACTCAAGAAAGGAGTTCCGTTATGGATACTACTCCAGAATTGTGTGGATCTAATTACTTGATGTGTCTGGTAATATTTTTGCATTGATTTCTTATTTAACCTGTTCTCACTTATGGAAACTGAACTGATTAACATAGGTCCTATGTATTAAAAGTATTTACACCATGTTCCTCTTTATATTAACCAAAGTGTATGAGGTACTATTTTTCAATCAATTATTTTTTTGCAAGAAGTTAAACTTATTTGTGAAAGAGAAATAAATGCTTTCCAAATAGTCCAAATGAAAGCCTGTCAATAGCCTGCAATCTAAGCATCAAGGACAACAAGAATGATTTGACTACTTACTGACTTCCCTTTAGTTTTTAAAGGGAACCTGTCACCCCGAAAATCGCGGGTGAGGTAATCCCACCGGCATCAGGGGCTTATCTGCAGCATTCTGTAATGCTGTAGATAAGCCCCCGATGTTACCTGAAAAAGGAGAAAAAGAGGTTATATTATACTCACCCAGGGGCGGTCCCGCTGCTGGTCAGGTCGGATGGGCGTCTCCGGTCCGATGCGGCGCCTCCTATCTTCTTTCCATGACGTCCTCTTCTGATCTTCAGCCACGGCTCCGGCGCAGGCGTACTTTGCTCTGCCCTGTTGAGGGCAGACAAAGTACTGCAGTGCGCAGGCGCCGGGCCTCTGACCTTTCCGGCGCCTGCGCACTGCAGTACTATCCTCTGCCCTCAAGACGGCAGAGCAAAGTACGCCTGCACCGGAGCCGTGGCTGAAGATCAGAAGAGGACGTCATGGAAAGAAGATAGGAGGCGCTGCAGCGGACCGGAGACGCCCATCCGACCTGACCAGCAGCGGGACCGCCCCTGGGTGAGTATAATATAACATCTTTTTCTCCTTTTTCAGGTAACATCGGGGGCTTATCTACAGCATTACAGAATGCTGCAGATAAGCCTCTGATGCCGGTGGGATTACCTCACCCGCGATTTTCGGGGTGACAGGTTCCCTTTAAGTGAAAAGGGAGACATTCAGTGCATGAAGTAATATTATTTTTAGTTGTTATTTTTTACCCACTGAGTCCATATGCTTATTCATTGCAGTTTCTTTTAGTAATTTATGTATTTTTTCAATTCACATAAAACAGCAGTCCTATATGTTTCTCTCATAGATCAGACTGTCTAATTCTTGGCTATATCTTTCGATGATTTTCTTTTATTTAAGACTCCCGATTTCACTTTTTTATGCTGTTTTTAAATCACAGGTGGCCTCCCTTGTTAATCACAGATTCCAAAATTACATTCCATAGAAAAGTCTATTTTCCTTGTATCATACAAGTGATATAAAATATGTAAAACAGTGTATGACAAGAAAGGAAAAATAGGCCTAAATGCATTGCTAAAATTACAGCCAAGAAAACTTAGTGTGAAAAAGATCAAACACTTGGTGTCTGCTAATTATAGTGTTATATGAATCTGAACTAGCAGACAAATGCCAGTAATACTGCCTTTTGCTTTGTTTCACTAGGGGGCAGTAATATCTATCTATACCTTTGCTATGGAGTCAAATGGTTGAATTTAGGAACCACATGTGGTTCCAGAATCCCTAATTGGGCAGCACTGCAGAATAAAAAAAGAGGTATGAGTTTTAAAAAGCAATTCCAGTCTCTTGGAAAAACTGAATAAACATGCTTCATTAAGGCAAACTCAAAGGAAATGTATAATTAGCTGTTGAAATTACAACCCCAATGCCCAAAAAATTGATGATGTAAAGTGTCAAGAAATCAGGGATGCAATAATTTGGAAATTTCTTACAGCCATAATTCATTTACTACAGCATATAGAACACATATTAGAAATTGAAAGTTAGACACTTTTCCATTTCATTTGAAAAAAAAAAACTTATTTAGAAATTGATGACAACAATACATCTTAGAAAAGTTGGGACATGATTAACAAAAGGCCAGAGATCTAAAATGGTAGTAATGAAAAACAGCTGGGGATCAATTTTCAATATGACTGTGTATAAAAAGAGCTGTTAGAGAGGCAGAGTCTCTTAGAAGCAAAGATAGTCAGAGGTTCACCAATCTGTTAACAACTTCGGCAAAAAACTGTGGAATACGTGCAGAAAAATGTTCCTTAACCCCTTAATGACTGCCAAAACTTCTTTTAACTGACCTGAGATATAAGAGAATACCATCTCCATACAGATAACAATCCAGCTGTCGGCTGTACACTATAGTTGACAACTTGCTGCATTAGCCATGATCAGTGTTTGCACCATCCATATCTGTTTAACCCCTTAGATGCTGCTGTCAATAGTGACTACATCATACAAATGGTTAACAGAGTGTGGGGGCTTCCTCTTTATCCCAATTAGTGCCCTCAGATCATGATTTTGTGGTCCTGATGTTTGACATGGCAGTTTACAAGCAAATAGCGGCCTAAGAGTCTAACAGCTGTAGTAATTTGTTCAGAAGTTACCGACATTTAGGTGGTAAAAATGCACATTTTCATTTCTATCATGCCACATTGCATTAATTCCTGAAAAGTACCTGAAGGGTTAAGAAACTACCTGACAGCAGTCTTCAATATGTCAGGAGGTGCTGTTTTTAAAATGGTATAACTTTTGGGGGTTTCCCAATATATAAGACCCCTAAAGTCACTTCAAACATGGTGAGTAAGTCCCTAAAAAATAAATTTTGTAAATTTCCTTGAAAAAAATAAAAAAATACTGTTACATTTTTAAACCTCCTAAAATGCTAGCAAAATAAAAGAACATTTTACAAATGGTGCTGATGTAAGCAGACATGTGGGAAATGTTATTAATGTTTCGCTGTGGTATGACTATCTGGATTAAAGGAATAATCATTCAAAGTTTGAAAATTGCTATTTTTTTACATTTTTCTCAAATTTCTGATACTTTTTTATAAATAAACACAAAACATATCGACCTAAATTTACCACTATCATAAAGTATAACGTGTCACGAAAAAACTGTCTCAAAATCAATGGGATTTGTTAAAGCATTCCAGAGTGATTACCACATAAAGTGACACTGTGTTAGGACTGGCGGAACGCACCAAGAAAGGTGATATAGATGCGTTCGCAGTCCGGGGTCCACCGTGCAGGCGAAAACCTGCTGCTAGTAAATACAGACTATATGGCGGTACACTAAAGTATATACACGTGGGTTCAACCTCACCCAGTGTGAAGGGAGCAATCCTGTTGCGTCACAGGATCGCAGTACCGCACCCAAAGCGCGAGCGAGTAGTCAGTGTACTTAACCCCAACTGGGATTGAAGTCCGATTAGACCCTCGCTGGCACTACACCACAACTGGGTGTGTAAGGAAACTAAATATAAATGCACAGGAGTGCGAACAATGCCGCACTGACGGACGCCACCAACCACACTGGCTTGGGTATGGAAAGCGAAAGGCAAGCGCACGGCGCCGTACAGGCGGACACAGCAAGAGGACGCTGAAATGTGTGTATCGTGCAGATGATTAGTCGGGCGCTAGATGGCTACCAACATCCGCGAGCAGACAACAACTCTAGGGAGGGATATTTAGGAGCTTTCATCCATCGACATACATTCATCTACACACACACATATAACATTATGAGACAATACTAGCGCATGGCCGTGCGGTCATGCGCAGTTTATATAGTTGCAGCACAGGAAGTGGCTACAGCACTTTTGCCCTTCCAAGACCTACCAAGAGGACCAATGGAATGTGCTGCAGAGCCTGAGCACATGACCCTCGATCTCCAACGGGAGATCTTACCCTGGGCATGCTCAGTACGTGCAGACAAGGACTTAGTCCCAGAGAAGTCCGCTCGCTGCTGACCAGCACTGACTTTAATGGCAGAGACTGGAGAAGCAGCAGCAACTCTTCGCACAGAGTCAGACTGAGCGAGACGCTGGGATCGACGTCCCTGCTGAGCAGACTCCACTGCGGCTGGAGGAGAATGGGAGACCGCAGCGGAGACGGATCGAGATTCCCCCTGTGCAGCAGAGGAAACTCCACTCCTAACACACTGGTCAGATTTCCAAAATTTGGCTTTGTCACTAAGGGGTTAATGTGAATATTTTATATATATATATTTATTTATTTTTTTTTTTATTTTTTTCAAAAGATTCAGAGGTTCTGGAAAAACCTATGTCTATAAGGTTGACAGTAAATATTGGATGCTCTTAATCTATGGACCTACAAGCAGTACTACTGTACATTAAGAACAGGCATGATGGTTGTGCTAATCACTGCATGGGATCCAAAATACTTCCAGAAGTCATTACCTGTGATTAATTCACAAACATAAGTTAAAGATTTATTATGTAAATATAAGTCATATATCAACACAATCCAGAAACGCTGCATTCTTCTCTAGGCAAAAGTATCTTTTTCCGACCACTATCAACATATGGGATATTGTTTATTGAGAGTATGTGGCTAATCCCATACTGTTGACTGTCTATAGCAGATAAATATACGGTACTTAGTCCAGTCATTGTATATTTGCAGAATTGGATTAGAAATATTGTTGCTGACGTAGAGACCTTGATAGGTAAATTTCACCATCAATATATCCATCTTTCCCAATATTTACGAATTACCTATATGATTACAACATTATTATGGTGTATCCGATTATATTATTAGGCTTATACAATTACCTCCTGTTGTTTTATTGTTTTATTAAGGCTACGGGCCTCTTATTTTATAGGCTGCACCTTTCATCATATAGGCTTATTAAAAATTAAGTTTTAGATCTCACTTTTGCTCTTTTGTTAATTATCTATTTGTCAGAAATTTATTGTGGGTTTTCCCCATCTACTGCTGTTTTGACTGTGGTCAAATGAATTAAAATATGAAATTCTATATGGAAACTATGGACGCCGTATCCTGTGGACATTAGAAGAGAGGGACCATCCAGTTTGTTATTAGCGCACAGTTCATAGCCTGAATCTCTAAAGGTATGATGTTGTATGCTTTCCTATGAAATGCTAGCTTACATATTTTAAAGACCCTGTCCTAATTTTCATTTCAATCATGTGACTTAGTTGAAAATTGACACTCCAGTTGTTTCCATTACTACCACCTATGTTTTCAGCCTTTTGATAACTCTGTTCCAATTTTTTTAGATGTATTGCTGCCACTAATTATTAAATTAGTTATTTTTTTCAAATGAAATAGAAAAAGGTCTGACTTTAAACTTCTGAAATGTGTTCGATGTTCCAGTGTGAATAAAATATGGCTATAACAAATTTAAACCCATTGCATTCTTGTTTTCTTTATATGTTACACAGTGAAAAAGCAGAAAAAAGAAACAATCTTACCAACTCCAGGTCAAATTACCAATGCACTAGCAGGATGCAGGAGACCCCCAAAATGCACACAGATGAGGCTTGCATAGGGTGCCAGTCACACATTTGTGTGCATTTTTAATACTATAAAGGCACGGATGATTGACCTGTGGATGGATGCCATGCTTGGCATAGGTGGTTTTCCTTTATTGGATATTTTCCTTTATTGGATGCTGTCCTTCCCTTGGTTGTTCCTTCCCGGAGAAAGGCCTGGCTATTCACTGCCTGCGTTGAGAAACACGTGATGGTGTCTCCGCAGCTCCTCTACATGCATTTGCATATTTGGGGGCAGTGTTCTGGATCACTGCGTTGAGAAACACGTGATGGTGTCTCCGCGGTGATAGATGTTTTGGTCTCCACGAGGTCAATCATCCGTGCCTTTATAGACTTTCTACTAGGCACTGCTCCTGATAGCCAGTTTCCTACTCCACACTGATGAGGGGCAAAAACCCCGAAACAGCTGTCTGTGGATGGATACCATGCTTGGCATAGGTGGTTTTCCTTTATTGGATATTTTCCTTTATTGGATGCTGCCCTTCCCTTGGTTGTTCCTTCCCGGGGAAAGGCCTGGCTATTCACTGCCTGCGTTGAGAAACACGTGATGGTGTCTCCGCAGCTCCTCTACTTGCATTTTTAATACTAGGCAACCACCCCCTCCATGAATTGGTAGGTTTGTGAGTGGTTTCTTCATCAGTATTTTGCACCTGTGCTGCCTCCGCCTTTATCATGGGGGTCTCCTGCATCCTGCTAGTGCTTTGGTAATCTGACCTGGAGTTGGTAAGGTTGTTTTTTTCAGTGATCTTTCTTGAATACATGTCCATGTGTGAGCCGTTTTTTAATTTAGTATGGGGGCAAGTATGAGGACACTTGACGTGGGTTGCGAGCTTGCGTATTTTGGCCATTTTCCATCTTTTTGTTGCCCATTTTCCCATTTTTTGCAGGATGCAGCCAGGTCCCCTAGTATGGGTTGAGTAAGTTGGGGTGTTTGTCTTGTGGGGTGCACTTATATCGTGCTGGTAGTCCGCCTGATCTAATAATATGGGTGTCATCAATAGGTTGTAAGCAGGACACTGCATCACACATACTTCTGTCTCTGGCGCCCTATGCAAGCCTCATCTGTGTGCATTTTAACCCCTTCATGACCCAGCCTATTTTGACCTTAAAGACCTTGCCGTTTTTTGCAATTCTGACCAGTGTCCCTTTATGAGGTAATAACTCAGGAACGCTTCAACGGATCCTAGCGGTTCTGAGATTGTTTTTTCGTGACATATTGGGCTTCATGTTAGTGGTAAATTTAGGTCAATAAATTCTGCGTTTATTTGTGATAAAAATGGAAATTTGGCGAAAATTTAGAAAATTTCGCAATTTTCACATTTTGAATTTTTATTCTGTTAAACCAGAGAGATATGTGACACAAAATAGTTAATAAATAACATTTCCCACATGTTTACTTTACATCAGCACAATTTTGGAAACAAAATTTTTTTTTGTTAGGAAGTTATAAGGGTTAAAATTTGACCAGCGATTTCTCATTTTTACAACGAAATTTACAAAACCATTTTTTTTAGGGACCACCTCACATTTGAAGTCAGTTTGAGGGGTCTATATGGCTGAAAATACCCAAAAGTGACACCATTCTAAAAATTGCACCCCTCAAGGTACTCAAAACCACATTCAAGAAGTTTATTAACCCTTCAGATGCTTCACAGCAGCAGAAGCAACATGGAAGGAAAAAATGAACATTTAACTTTTTAGTCACAAAAATTATCTTTTAGCAACAATTTTTTTATTTTCCCAATGGTAAAAGGAGAAACTGAACCACGAAAGTTGTTGTCCAATTTGTCCTGAGTACGCTGATACCTCATATGTGGGGGTAAACCACTGTTTGGGTGCACGGCAGGGCTTGGAAGGGAAGGAGCGCCATTTGACTTTTTGAATCAAAAATTGGCTCCACTCTTTAGCGGACACCATGTCACGTTTGGAGAGCCCCCGTGTGCCTAAAAATTGGAGCTCCCCCACAAGTGACCCCATTTTGGAAACTAGACGCCCCAAGGAACTTATCTAGATGCATAGTGAGCACTTTGAACCCCCAGGTGCTTCACAAATTGATCCGTAAAAATGAAAAAGTACTTTTTTTTCACAAAAAAATTATTTTAGCCTCAATTTTTTCATTTTCACATGGGCAACAGGATAAAATGGATCCTAAAATGTGTTGGGCAATTTCTCCTGAGTACACCAATACCTCATATATGGGGGTAAACTACTGTTTGGGCACATGGTAAGGCTCGGAAGGGAAGGAGCGCCATTTGACTTTTTGAATGAAAATTTTTTTCCATCGTTAGCGGACACCATGTCGCGTTTGGATAGCTCCTGTGTGCCTAAACATTGGCGCTCCCCCACAAGTGACCCCATTTTGGAAACTAGACCCCCCAAGGAACTTATTTAGATGCCTAGTGAGCACTTTAAACCCTCAGGTGCTTCACAAATTGATCTGTAAAAATGAAAAAGTACTTTTTTTCACAAAAAAATTCTTTTCGCCTCAATTTTTTCATTTTCACATGAGCAGTAGGATAAAATGGATCATAAAATTTGTTGGGCAATTTCTCCCGAGTACGCCGATACCTCATATGTGGGGTAAACCACTGTTTGGGCACTCGGCAGGGCTTGGAAGGGAAGGCGCGCCATTTGACTTTTTGAATGGAAAATTAGCTCCAATTGTTAGCGGACACCATGTCGCGTTTGGAGAGCCCCTGTGTGCCTAAACATTGGAGCTCCCCCACAAGTGACCCCATTTTGGAAACTAGACCCCCCAAGGAACTTATCTAGATGCATATTGAGCACTTTAAACCCCCAGGTGCTTCACAGAAGTTTATAACGCAGAGCCATGAAAATAAAAAATAATTTTTCTTTCCTCAAAAATGATTTTTTAGCCTGGAATTTCCTATTTTGCCAAGGATAATAGGAGAAATTGGACCCCAAATATTGTTGTCCAGTTTGTCCTGAGTACGCAGATACCTCATATGTGGGGTAAACCACTGTTTGGGCGCACGGCAGGGCTCGGAAGGGATGGCACGCCATTTGGCTTTTTAAATGGAAAATTAGCTCCAATCATTAGCGGACACCATGTCACGTTTGGAGAGCCCCTGTGTGCCTAAACATTGGAGATCCCCCAGAAATGACCCCATTTTGGAAACTAGACCCCCAAAGGAACTAATCTAGATGTGTGGTGAGGACTTTGAACCCCCAAGTGCTTCACAGAAGTTTATAACGCAGAGCCATGAAAATAAAAAAAAAAATTATTTTCTCAAAAATGATCTTTTAGCCTGCAATTTTTTATTTTCCCAAGGGTAACAGGAGAAATTTGACCCCAAAAGTTGTTGTCCAGTTTCTCCTGAGTACGCTGATACCCCATATGTGGGGGTAAATCACTGTTTGGGCACATGCCGGGGCTCGGAAGTGAAGTAGTGACGTTTTGAAATGCAGACTTTGATGGAATGCTCTGTGGGCGTCACGTTGCTTTTGCAGAGCCCCTGATGTGGCTTAACAGTAGAAACCCCCCACAAGTGACCCCATTTTGGAAACTAGACCCCCAAAGGAACTTATCTAGATGTGTGGTGAGCACTTTGAACCCCCAAGTGCTTCATAGAAGTTTATAATGCAGAGCCGTGAAAATAATAAATACGTTTTCTTTCCTCAAAAATAATTATTTAGCCCAGAATTTTTTATTTTCCCAAGGGTTACAGGAGAAATTGGACCCCAAAAGTTGTTGTCCAGTTTCTCCTGAGTACGCTGATACCCCATATGTGGGGGTAAACCACTGTTTGGGCACATGCCGAGGCTCGGAAGTGAAGTAGTGACGTTTTGAAATGCAGACTTTGATGGAATGCTCTGTGGGCGTCACGTTGTGTTTGCAGAGCCCCTGATGTGGCTTAACAGTAGAAACCCCCCACAAGTGACCCCATTTTGGAAACTATACCCCAAAAGGAACTTATCTAGATGTGTGGTGAGCACTTTGAACCCCCAAGTGCTTCATAGAAGTTTATAATGCAGAGCCGTGAAAATAATAAATACGTTTTCGTTCCTCAAAAATAATTATTTAGCCCAGAATTTTTTAATTTTCCCAAGGGTAACAGGAGAAATTTGACCCCAATATTTGTTGTCCAGTTTCTCCTGAGTACGGTGATACCCCATATGTGGGGGTAAACTACTGTTTGGGCACATGCTGGGGCTCGGAATTGAAGTAGTGACGTTTTGAAATGCAGACTTTGATGGAATGCTCTGCGGGCGTCACGTTGCGTTTGCAGAGCCCCTGATGTGCCTAAACAGTAGAAACACCCCACAAGTGACCCCATTTTGGAAACTAGACCCCGAAAGGAACTTATCTAGATGTGTGGTGAGCACTTTGAACCCCCAAGTGCTTCATAGAAGTTTATAATGCAGAGCCGTGAAAATAATAAATACGTTTTCTTTCCTCAAAAATAATTATTTAGCCCAGAATTTTTTATTTTCCCAAGGGTTACAGGAGAAATTGGACCCCAAGAGTTGTTGTCCAGTTTCTCCTGAGTACTCTGATACCCCACTGTTTGGGCACACGTCGGGGCTCAGAAGGGAAGTAGTGACTTTTGAAATGCAGACTTTGATGGAATGGTCTGCGGGCGTCACATTGCGTTTGCAGAGCCCCTGGTGTGCCTAAACAGTAGAAACCCCCCACAAGTGACCCCATTTTGGAAACTAGACCCCCCAAGGAACTTATCTAGATGTAAGGTGAGCACTTTGAACCCCCAAGTGCTTCACAGACGTTTACAACGCAGAGCCGTGAAAATAAAAAATCATTTTTCTTTCCTCAAAAATGATGTTTTAGCAAGCATTTTTTTTAGATTCACAAGGGTAACAGGAGAAATTGGACCCCAGTAATTGTTGCGCAGTTTATCCTGAGTATGCTGGTACCCCATATGTGGGGGTAAACCACTGTTTGGGCACACGTCAGGGCTCGGAAGTGAGGGAGCACCACTTGACTTTTTGAATACGAGATTGGCTGGAATCAATGGTGGTGCCATGTTGCGTTTGGAGACCCCTGATGTGCCTAAACAGTGGTAACCCCTCAATTCTACCTCCAACACTAACCCCAACACACCCCTAACCCTAATCCCAACTGTAGCCATAACCCTAATCACAACCCTAACCACAACCCTAATTCCAACCCTAACCCTAAGGCTATGTGCCCACGTTGCGGATTCGTGTGAGATATTTCCGCACCATTTTTGAAAAATCCGCGGGTAAAAGACACTGCGCTTTACCTGCGGATTTACCGCGGATTTCCAGCATTTTTTGTGCGGATTTCACCTGCGGATTCCTATTGAGGAACAGGTGTAAAATGCTGCGGAATCCGCACAAAGAATTGACATGCTGCGGAAAATACAACGCAGCGTTTCCGCGCTGTATTTTCCGCACCATGGGCACAGCGGATTTGGTTTTTCATATGTTTACATGGTACTGTAAACCTGATGGAACACTGCTGCGAATCCGCAGCGGCCAATCCGCAGCCAAATCCGCACCGTGTGCACATGGCCTAATTCTAAAGGTATGTGCACACGCTGCAGAAAACGCTGCGGATCCGCAGCAGTTTCCCATGAGTTTACAGTTCAATGTAAACCTACGGGAAACAAAAATCGCTGTACACATGCTGCGGAAAAACTGCACGGAAACGCAGCGGTTTACATTCCGCAGCATGTCACTTCTTTGTGCGGATTCCGCAGCGGTTTTACAACTGCTCCAATAGAAAATCGCAATTGTAAAACCGCAGTGAAATGCGCAGAAAAAAACCGCGGTAAATCTGCCATAAATCCGCAGCGGTTTAGCACTGCGGATTTATCAAATCCGCAGCGGAAAAATCCACAGAGGACCAGAATACGTGTGCACATACCGAAACCCTAACCCTAGCCCTAACCCTAACCCTAGCCCTAACCCTAACCCTAGCCCTAACCCTAACCCTACCCCTACCCCTACCCCTAACCCTACCCCTAACCCTACCCCTAACCCTAACCCTATTCTAACATTAGTGGGAAAAAAAATTTTCTTTATTTTTTTATTGTCCCTACCTATGGGGGTGACAAAGGGGGGGGTCATTTATTATTTTTTTATTTTGATCACTGAGATAGATTATATCTCAGTGATCAAAATGCACTTTGGAACGAATCTGCCGGCCGGCAGATTCGGCGGGCGCACTGCGCATGTGCCCGCCATTTTGGAAGATGGCGGCGCTCAGGGAGAAGACGGACGGGACCCCGGCAGGATCGGTAAGTATGATGGGGTGGGGGGGACCACGGGGGGGGGGGGAGGCGCGGCAGGCGTGGAACGGAGCACGGGGGCATGGAACGGAGCACGGGGGGGCTGGAACGGAGCACGGGGGGCTGGAACGGAGCACGGGGGGGTGGATCGGAGTGCAGGGGGGGTGATTGGTGCACGGGGGGGTGATTGGAGCACGGGGGGAGCGGACACAAGCACGGGGGGGAGCGGAGCACTGGATGGAGGGGAGCCGGAGCAGTGTACCGGCCAGAAGGGGGGGCTGGGGGGCGATCGGAGGGGTGGGGGCACATTAGCATTTCCAGCCATGGCCGATGATATTGCAGCATCGGCCATGGCTGGATTGTAATATTTCACCTGTTATAATAGGTGAAATATTACAAATCGCTCTGATTGGCAGTTTCACTTTCAACAGCCAATCAGAGCGATCGTAGCCACGAGGGGGTGAAGCCACCCCCCCTGGGCTAAACTACCACTCCCCCTGTCCCTGCAGATCGGGTGAAATGGGAGTTAACCCTTTCACCGGATCTGCAGGGACGCGATCTTTCCATGACGCCACATAGGCGTCATGGGTCGGATTGGCACCGACTTTCATGACGCCTACGTGGCGTCATGGGTCGGGAAGGGGTTAATACTAGGCAACCACCCCCTCCATGAATTGATAGGTTTGTAAATGGTTGCTTCATAAGTAGTTTGCACCTGTGTTGCCCCCTCCTTTATCATGGGGGTCTCCTGAATCATTTTTCTTGAATTTATGTCCTTCTGTGAGGTATTTTACATAGTGACCCATCTTTCTAAGGCTAGGTTCACATTGCGTTAATGGGTTAACGCTAACGGACTGCGTTGCACGGCGAAAATGTCGCAATTAACGCCGTGCAATGGGTCCGTTAGCGCACCCATTGACAGCAATGTGATTTCTCTTTGTAGCGCATCGCTAGCGCATGCCATTTTCGGCACGCGCTAGCGATGTGCCATTCTTTTGTGACGGACCTCGGACGCTGCTTGCAGCGTCCAAGGTGCGTTCGAGGTACGTCCCTCGCTAGCGCAGATCGGGGATCAGCGCTAGCGGGGACGCCGAACGCGGACCCTAAACAAACATTGCGTTAGCGCAATCCGCTAGTGCTATGCGCTTAACGGATTGCGCTAATGCAATGTGAACCTAGCCTAAGAATTGGGGTTGTTCAACCCAAGTAAATTTGTTATTGAATGAACTACAACTGGAATATACAATCATATTGCTAACAAAAATGGCAACATTTGTGTTAGCCTCTCTTACTTGTTAGATATATTCATTTGGATTACTTGGATACTGCTAAAAGATTGTAAATGTCAGAACTAGCCGCAAATTTTTTTCATCATAATAGGCAACAATAAAAAACAACAACGGGGCATATTTATGAAAATTGTTTGATAAGTTAATATTTAGTCTAGTCCAACTTTAGACCTGCTTTAATGAGCAATCAAGTACCTCTAACAGCCACGGGTGGATCTGAGATCCACCCATGGCAGTTAACCAGTTAAATGCCGCTGTCAATCACTGACAGTGTCATTTAACTAACACTCACACACAGAAAGCGAGTAATTGATCCCACCAATCGGAGTGCCCGTCACATTACTGCGGGGCACCAATGGGTTGTCATGACAGTCTGAGGTCCGCTGAAGACCCACATGCCTGTCATCATGATCATCCTGTGAATGCTGGTCTGTTGTTGGCATTCATAAGAAATCATGATTTTTGCTATACATAGCAGTGCAGAAGCACTGCTATGTATAGCAAAGGTGATTGGAAAATTGCCGCTTCAAGTCTCATGATATTGACCTGCAGATATGGGGTCAATGTGCAGGTTAACAGCGTTCTGACACACTATGCGGCACCAGCACTAAGAACCCCGCTACAGAGAGAAAATTAACTTTATTCTCCAGGTAGTATTCAGCTTCCAGTCACAGGGGTGCTGCCAGCATGGCTTCTCTCTATATACTGAGTGGTAACCGAAACCGTGCCGCCACAAATCTATGATTGGAAGCCAAATGATGGCAGGGGAAATAAAGTTCTGCCAGAGGGGCTCTTAGTGCGGGCGCCCCACGGTGTCTGAATGTTATTAACCTGGAGATTAACCCTATATCTGCAGGTTAATAATTTATTTTACATGACAGGTTCACTTTAAAACCCTCATACAGCTGCATCAACTGAAAAATAAAAACATTGCAGGTTTCGGAAACAGGCAAGATTTTTTTTACGAATTTCTGATTTTTTTTCCCCAATTCAAAAAGTACTATACAAGTTTGATTTTGTTGTAATCGTACTGACCTAGAAAATAATGTTCACAGGTCAATCACATGTTTAATCATGTTCATTTATATCATATCATGAACACAATAAAAACTAACACCCCTCCCCCCACAAAAAAATGTGGAAGTTCTCAGCTCTTGGAATCTATTTCCTGTTTTACAGTACGTTGAATGGTAAAATGAATGGTGCCATTCAAAACTACAACTCGTCCCGCAAAAAAGAAGACCTCATACATCTATATTGACAGAAGAATAAAAAAGTTATCGTTCTCAGAAAAAAAAGAGGAACTTTTTTTTTACCATGTCAGGAAGGGATTAATTATCCAAATTTTATAGAGCTACAGTTATTCCTTCAAGGAAGGATGGGAAAAATCCCTTTGATATACACAGTAACAGTGTTGCTTTTTTCATGAAATGCATTCTCCAATTCTAGACTTTACACATGGAACATAATTGATAGAAGCATGGAGACATATTTATAGACACAGAGGTGTACACATCATGTTATTGCAACACCCGTCTGACAAGTCCAACAAAACATCATAAAAAGCTAATTAAAAATATGAAATACAAATGAACAACAAAGGCAATTACATAGTTTTCACCCCCAGAGGAAAAAATGGCAGCAATAAAGACAATGGGTTCTGGCACGCCATCAAACACAAGCTAACAAATAACTAAGGCAGAAACATCTAGCCTTCCTAAATCATGTCTAGTGTCACGCTGCCAGCACATCTTCTATGCCAAACCTATTCTCATTATGACTTTCACACATGCTTACACGACACATTATAAATGAAGAAAAATAGAGAGCGATATGAATAAGCTATTGGGTCTCTAGTCTAAATAAAAACATAAAACTTTGATAAAACAATAATATTGATCATCTGTGATGTTTTTTTCCAGCAACTACCTCAGACAATCCAGATCAGGGTGTTTAATCTGGAAACTTTGATGGAATTTTGGAAGCCTCCAGGTCTTGACAGCGTTTAGAAACAGCACACCAAACTATTAGATAAGTGTGGATGTGTTCATTGTTATAATTGGACTGACATAAATGGCTCATTCTCATTTTTTCCGATGTGAATAAGTGTACATGGCTTTGAGAAACTTAATCAAGGCCAATGGCATTAAAAATAAAGCCACCTTGATATTAATATAAAGAAACAATTCTAATAGCATAGCTTCAAGTTATACATTTTTCAATTTAGACAATAAATTTAAGGCTTACAATTATCCTTCAAGTACAGTGGAAATAACTATTGTAGGGAAAAATGCAGTGCACAATGTACTTAGTAATATTGCAGAGGCTTTTTCACACTAATAACTCATCTTTTTATTTTACTAAATAGCATTGAGAACATTTTTTGTTACCATGCTCATTTGCTTCAAAGGAATTTATGAGAGTAAATGCTGTTAGCTGGTCTAGGTTACTCATTTTGCATTGGTTTTCAGTGATGAGCAAACCTGCTCGGATAAGGTTTTATCTGAGAATGTTCGGGTGCTAACCGATTGACTTTGGCATGCTCAAAAAATATGTTCGAGTCCCCGTGCCTGCACGCTTTGCGCCTGTTCGACAGTGGTAACACATGCAGGGATTGCCCAACAAACAGGGAATCCCCGCATGTGTTGTGGTTGTTGAACAGCCGTGAGAACATATTTTCGAGCACGTTAAAGTCACTCGTTTAGCACCCAAACATGCTGGATAACACCTAATCTGAGCACATTCGCTCATCACTATTGGTTTTCTGTTATTTTTGGTCATAAGATGTAGCAAAAAAGTCCCAAAAGTGAGCCCGTTTGATTCAATTAAACAATTTGTCGCAAGGAAGGGTGGCACCAATTTAAAGGACAGCCCTGAGTCTTAAAAAGTAGGAATATCTGAGATATGCCGGATAGCTGTCTCACAAAGCAATGTAAAAATACAAACGCTGTTATGTAACATAGTAACATAGTTAGTAAGGCCGAAAAAAGACATTTGTCCATCCGGTTCAGCCTATATTCCATCATAATAAATACCCAGATCTACGTCCTTCTACAGAACCTAATAATTGTATGATACAATATTGTTCTGCTCCAGGAAGACATCCAGGCCTCTCTTGAACCCCTCGACTGAGTTCGCCATCACCACCTCCTCAGGCAAGCAATTCCAGATTCTCACTGCCCTAACAGTAAAGAATCCTCTTCTATGTTGGTGGAAAAACCTTCTCTCCTCCAGACGCAAAGAATGCCCCCTTGTGCCCGTCACCTTCCTTGGTATAAACAGATCCTCAGCGAGATATTTGTATTGTCCCCTTATATACTTATACATGGTTATTAGATCGCCCCTCAGTCGTCTTTTTTCTAGACTAAATAATCCTAATTTCGCTAATCTATCTGGGTATTGTAGTTCTCCCATCCCCTTTATTAATTTTGTTGCCCTCCTTTGTACTCTCTCTAGTTCCATTATATCCTTCCTGAGCACCGGTGCCCAAAACTGGACACAGTACTCCATGTGCGGTCTAACTAGGGATTTGTACAGAGGCATGTGAATGTGGTGAGCGAAAAATGGCAAAAGCTATGAATGTTGGCCAGTTGCAAAATTAAGGGATATTAATCAAAAGGGATCCATTAGAAGCCCCTTGATCAACAATCCAACATTTTTGAATGAAGATACCTTCCTGGAATGGAAAGTCTCTGAAAACCATAATGTCTCTCACCTCTCCTCATTTTTAAGAATCAAGGAGACTGGCATTGAGAGGACTTTTAATGGTTAGAATATTCTCCAGCTAGCATCTACTTTATACAGTAGATTGCTTTTTAGTAAGTCTGCAGACTTAACACCTACATTTGTATGGTCATGGGAATAAAAACTCAATAGTCTGTAGGGGAATGTCATGTCCAGAAGAATAATTCAAAAATCTTGACTAGATGTTACAGATGACCAGAAAAAGTACACTGCTCAAAAAAATAAAGGGAACACTAAAATCTCACATCCTAGATATCACTGAATGAAATATTCAAGTTATAAATCTTTATTCATTACATAGTGGAATGTGTTGAGAACAATAAAACCTAAAAATGATCAATGTAAATCACAACTAATATCCCACGGAGGTCTGGAGGTGGAATGATGCTCATAATCAAAGTGGAAAGTGAAGTTACAGGCTGATCCAACTGTCCGTGGAAATGCCTCAAGACAAGGAAATGATGCTCAGTAGTGTGTGTGGCCTCCATGTGCCTGTATGATCTCCCTTCAACACCTGGGCATGCTCCTGATGAGGCGGCGGATGGTCTCCTGAGGGATCTCCTCCCAGACCTGGACTAAAGGTACCGTCACACTAGACGATATCGCTAGCGATCCGTGACGTTGCAGCGTCCTGGCTAGCGATATCGTCCAGTGTGACAGGCAGCAGCGATCAGGCCCCTGCTGTGCTGTCGCTGGTCGGAGAAGAAAGTCCAGAACTTTGTTTCATTGCTGGACTCCCCACAGACATCGCTGAATCGGCGTGTGTGACACCGATTCAGTGATATCTTCGCTGGTAACCAGGGTAAACATTGGGTTACTAAGCGCAGGGCCGCGCTTAGTAACCCGATGTTTACCCTGATTACCATCGTTAAAGTAAAAAAAAAAACGCTACATACTTACTACCGCTGTCTGTCCTCGGCGCTCTGCTTCTCTGCTCTGGCTGTGAGCACAGCGGCCGGAAAGCAGAGCGGTGACATCACCGCTCTGCTTTCCGGCTGCCCGGCGCTCACAGCCAGAGCAGAGAAGCAGAGCGCCGAGGACAGACAGCGGTAGGTAAGTATGTAGCGTTTGTTTTTTTACTTTTAGGATGGTATCCAGGGTAAACATCGGGTTACTAAGCGCGGCCCTGTGCTTAGTAACCCGATGTTTACCCTGGTTACCGGGGACCTCGGGATCGTTGGTCGCTGGAGAGCTGTCTGTGTGACAGCTCTCCAGCGACCAAACAGCGATGCTGCAGCGATCCGGATCGTTGTCGGTATCGCTGCAGCGTCGCTTAGTGTGACGGTACCTTAAAGCATCTGCCTACTCCTGGACAGTCTGTGGTGCAATGTGACGTTGGTGGATGGTGTGAGACATGATGTCCCAGATGTGTTCAATCGGATTCAGGTCTGGGGAATGGACGGGCCAGTCCATAGCTTCAATACCTTCATCTTGCAGGAACTGCTGACACACTCCGGCCACATGAGGTCTGGCATTGTCCTGCATTAGGAGGAACCCAGGGCCAACCGCACCAGCATATGGTCTCACAAGGGGTCTGTGGATCTCATCTCGGTACCTAATAGCAGTCAGGCTACCTCTGGCAAGCACATAGAGGGCTGTACGGCCCTCCAAAGAAATGCTACCCCACACCATTACTGACCCACTGCCAAACCGGTCATGTTGAAGGTTGTTGCAGGCAGCAGATCGCTCTCCACAGGGTCTCCAGAATCTGTCACATCTGTCACATGTACTCTGTGTGAACCTGCTTTCATCTGTGAAAAGCACAGGGCACCAGTGGTGAATTTGCCAATCCTTGTGTTCTGTGGCAAATGCCAAGCATCCTGCATGGTGTTGGGCTGTGAGCACAACCCCCATCTGTGGACATCGGGCACTGAGACCATCCTCATGGAGTCAGTTTCTAACCATTTGTGCAGACACATTTACATTTGTGGCCTGCTGGAGGTCATTTTGTAGGCCTTTGGCAGTGCTCCTCCTGTTCCTCCTTGCACAAAGGCTGAGGTAGCGGTCCTGCTGCTGGGTTGTTGCCCTTCAACGGCCCCCTCCATGTCTCCTGGTGTACTGGCCTGTGTCCTGGTAGCGCCTCCAGCCTCTGGACACTATGCTGACAGACACAGCAAACCTTCTTGCCACAGTTCACATTGATGTGCCATCCTGGATGAGCTGCACTACCTGAGCCACTTGTGTGGGTTGTAGAGTATGTCTCATGCTACCACGAGTGTGAAAGCACAACCAACATTCAAAAGTGACCAAAACATCAGCTAGAAAGCATTGGTACGGAGATGTGGTCTGTGGTCCCCACCTGCAGAACAACTCCTTTATTGAGTGTGTCTTGATAATTGGCAATAATTTCCATCTGTTGTCTATTCCATTTCACAACAGCATGTGAAATTGATTGTCAGTGTTGCTTCCTAAGTGGACAGTTTGATTTCACAGAAGTTTGATTTACTTGGAGCTAAATTCTGTTGTTTAAGTGTTTCCTTTATTTTTTTGAGCAGTGTACATGGGATGCGTTTAGCTGTATCTGAAGTATGATGATATCATTGTTGTGTGATCAATATTAAATGGTCCTGTCCGGCTTTACAGACATATGACACACTATCTGCAAGGAGTTTGTATGTTCTCCCCATGTTTGTGTGGGTTTCCGCCAGGCACTCTGGTTTCCTCCCACAATCCAAAGACATACTGATAGGGAATTTAGATTGTGAGCCCCATCGGGGACAGCGATGATAATGTGTGCAAAATTGTAAAGCGCTGCGGAATATGTTGGCGCTATATCAATAAAGAGATTACTAGTATTATTATTTGTGACCTTTTCTTTTAGGTGACTAATGCAAGGATGATCCTGGTACAATATCTGTAGTTAGGAGAGGACTTTCCTGACAGTGGCACACACAGTGATTTACAGTACAAACAATGGCATCCACCTGAGACCCCCCTAATGTCAGAATGTGGTTTGTAGAAATGAACCATTTGTTGCTGAGGGTCATAATAAATCCAAATAGGTCATGTCACATGGGTACTCTAGAAGCCTCGATTGAAAGATCATGTGACAACTGATAAATGCCAAGACATACTGTACAGTTCATCTGTTATTGTTGAACTTTTGCTAATTTTAATTATTACCTCTTTATGTTCTCTGTATGTAATGTTGAAAAAAATATTTAAATGACTAATGAAAAAAGAAAAATCCACTCAAGAGATTTTAACTTTGATCAATTAAAACAGATCTATTAGAAACCTAGGTCTTTGTAGCCATGGTGAACAACATATTACAAAATTGCAATGTTAACAGAAAGAAGGGGAATGGTTCCTGATTCCATGAAAATAGTATATATTTTTTGTAGAATTTGTACAATATGCTCACAATTACTGTAAGTTCTAATACAATAAATACGCATGCAACTAATATTATTTATCTCAAAGCATAGATGGGTAAAAGCTACCTAAAAAAATCAAAGAGTAATATCTAATATCAGATGGTCTTCAATGTAACATAAAATGTTGCTAGCTGACATAACCAAGTGAGAGCAAGTTTCTCTACAAGAATTGTGAAGCACAACATACATAAGTGTCTAAAACATCTCTTAACCTCTTGTGAGGAGGTCACCTTATTAGATTTATGGAAATAAATGAGATTATTTATCTATATAATTGAACATTACAGAGATGGATTATGTTGGGATTAAAGAGCTAGAAAGAGTTCAAGATATGCACAATGTAGTCTGTAGACAAGAAAATATGGAGGTTTCAGGCACTCATCATTAAACTTGTATGTGATTTTTTACAATTTGTCATCCATAAATAGGCTTGAATAAATAAATAGGCTTGAATCCAAAAATAATCCTTACATTTTTTAAAGAGTAAACTCTTACTACTTGGTACAGAATTCCTATCCAAACTCAAAGAGGCTGTCTTAACCCATTAGTAACCTTCAATATGTCTTTTTACTGACCTGAGATTTAAGAGAATTGCATCCGCCAAAGGGTGAAAAAGCAACACCTGTTAGCTGTACACTATAACACCCTACTGCATCAGCAATGGTCGGTGTTGGCATTGATCATATCCGTTTAACCGTTTGGATGCTGTTGTCAATAGTGACAATGGCATCTAGATGGTTGACAGAATGTGGGGGCTCCCTCTTTACCCCAATGGCACTCTAAGATCATGATTGCGTGGTCCTAATGATTGTCATGGCATTTCATGGCCAAATAATGGCCTTGGACTCTGCCAGCTATAATGACCTGTTCAGAAGATATCAACATTTAGGTGCTGAAAATAAATTTTTCATGAGGTCATGACACTATGAAATAATTCCTGAAAATTACTTGAATAAACTACCTGAGAGCAGTTTGGAATAGCAGAGCAGTTTTTTAAATGGTATCACTTTTGGAGGTTTTCCCATACACAGGTCCCCAAAAGTAACATGAAAACTGAATAGCAACCTAAAAAAGTTTTGTAAATTTCCATGAAAAATTGCTGCTAAATTCTTAAACTTTCTAACATCTTAACAAAATGAAACACAATGAAAAATGGTTCTGATCTAAAGCAGACATAAGGAAAATTATATTTATGACTATATGGATGAAAGGGATAATCAATGATTGAAAATTGCAATTTTTTTGTCAAATTTCTCATTTTTTTTTATAAACGCAAAACATATCAACCTAAATTTAACATAAAGTACAATGTATCACACTGGAATATGTTGACGCATTCCAGAGTTATTGCCACAAAAAGTGTCAGATTTTTGTATGTTCTCCCGGTGTTTGCGTGGGTTTCCTCCGGGTTCTCCAGTTTCCTCCAACACTACAAAGACAAACTGATAGGGTATTTAGATTGTGAGCCCCATCGGGGACAGAGATGATAATGTGTGCAAGCTGTAAAGCGCTGCGGAATATGTTGACGCTATATAAATGAAGAGATTATTATTATTTGAAAATGTTTGCCTGTCTCACTAAGGGGTTAACATGGAGGATGCATTGACAACCCCTTTCAATAGGACAATCAACCTGATAGACTCAGGCCCGCCCTGAAAGCCCCATTGCATTTGTTGCTACAATGTAGGTGAATCTCTGATTCCCTCCCTGGTTGCTGTGAGAATAGTAAGTATTACATGGAGGTCATTCAAATAAATGGCCATCCACATAATACATGTAGATCTTACGATCTACTTGTAGTGGCTGTCAAAGGGTACTACCCATCCACCTTCTATTTATTTGAATAGGAGGCAGATGTGTATTACCAAGCCCCGACCACTACAAGTAAATTGCCAGCTCCACAAGTAAATACTTCCGGCAGGCGGCGGCCAACACCAATAACAGTTGATGCCAGGTGTGACGGGTGTTGAACCCCAGCTTATCAGACATTGATGACCAATCCTAAGGATAGATCATTTATGTAAAAAAAGTAGACAACCTCTTTAAGCAACCTCATTAATATCAATCTTTTTGAGTAAATGAAGTCTTGGATAAGTGCTCACAATTATTTCTACGAGCATTCAAAAGCAGTCAATGTCACCGTAAAATGAAAAAGAAGCATGAAGTAATAAAAAATGATCATCCATTCTTGGAAATATGTTTTTAAAAATATGCTTTCCTCTCTTCTAGTACATAGAACAAAGAAATGTTGGTCTAGCAAGGTGGAACTTTTATAAAGAAACACAGTGAGTAATGGCAAGCTTGATTTAAAAAGAATTGTTGGACCTCAGATCACACCTCTTTTTTGTACCTGTTCCTGATACCACCACATCTCGGTTTGGGGATTCAGACATGGCATCGGCCAACCGTTCACGAAGACCCTCATCGGTGCTTTCAATAGACGAGATATGGCGTAAACCGAAGCTGTCTGGCCAGCTACCACATACTTCCAGCAGCGTAACACTCCTATCATAGGCACCTATTGCAAAGAAAAAAAAAAAAGAAAACATGAGCTTCTTATGTTCCCAGTATTATATATAAATGTATGTTTCAAATATTGAAAATGATTTATATATTTTTCATTTTGCTACATGTAATATATATGTGTAATGTATGTCATATTTTACATTACACGTTATCTTTTTAAACTGAACGTAATATTCATGGGTTTTTTTGTGAATAAGCTAACCGAAAACATTTTGTGACTACTTTTATAATACATCCCAAAATCTGCTTAGAGACTATTAAGAACTAGAGGTAATAACTAGGAAAAAATATTTTAACCATTTTTAACAGCTCGAACATCATCATTTTTCTACAAGTGGCCTGCTAAACACAGAGACAGATATCAACATGAGTTCCATCAATGGCTGGTTGGGGCAAAAGGGGGCTGATTTAAACTTTTTTTATTTTTTAATATTTGTAAAAACACTTTTTTTTACTTTTGGCATGCTTGAATAGTCTTTTCTATGGGAGACTAGAAGCTGCCATAACCCGATCGCCTCTGCTACATACAGGCGTTGATCAGATCGCCTGTATGTATCAGAATTACTCACTTGCTATGAGCGCCGACCACCGGTTGGCGCATAGGTCCTGCAGACCTCTATGGTTGTCACTGCAATCCTGCAGTGACAACTATAGAGGTCTGCAGGAAATCTCTGGTTGTCAAGCCAACCCATCTGTGACACTCAATCACATGGCGCAATTACTGGAAGTGCATGTTAAATGGAGCTGTCAGAGTTTGACAGCGGCATTTAACGTGATTCTCCCGTGGCTGTTTCAGGCACATGTGAACTGTTCGAAATAGATGGATGGGAAAAGATGTGGGCTCACTGCAGGAAAGAAGTCCGACATTTGCGTACATTTACACCCGATGTCGGAAAGTGGTCAAAAAATTCCTTGACGGGAAAAGAAAAAAAAAAACAAGGTAGCACGCAATATAAAAGTCCTGCAAATCCACAATACAATACTAAAAGTATTTATTGTATTCACAGAGAATCCATTAAAAGCAGCATTAAATAAAATACCATTGTAGTTTAATGCTTCGTTTGGCACAAAGCAAGCTGGTAAAACTCGAGTAGGGCAATGAACCAGAATACCCTCGTCTTCTGGTATTTATCCATATTGTGCACAATATCAGTATATCATTTTTCATTTAGTCTACTTATTGATGATTTGGAATAATTTGGTAAAATCCCATGTGTTTCCAACAAATATCCTTATGAGGGTTTGGATTGTGGTAAAGCAGAACTCAGCGCACACGTGAAGGGACTATTGGTAAGACTAATGTCATGTCATAAAATATTGACACCTCCATGAGATAATGTTAACTGTTCTTCAAACATAAGTATTGGCTGTTAGGGGTTTAGAACTGCCATAATAAATGTTAAATTGCAATGCTATTGAAGCCAGGAGTTTCAAATAATGTTCTTATGAAATCTTTGTAGCGCAAAGATTAGGTCTAGCAATTTTCATCCCAGTCCAATAAAAAATATTCAGAGGGTATTTTGAACAAACACATTAATGCCTGACTGCTTCAAGGCTCTACTATGGTGAGTCACATCTATGTCCAAAGTGGGATTCCCATCACCCCCAACCCATGTGAGGATGTCTTTTCATTTACGGTACTTCTTTGGAAATCTCAGAAAGTGTCAACCATACTCGGCTAACTCCCATACAACTAAATTAAGAGTTCCAGAATCTAAAGTTTCATATTTTTAAATAATTGTCTTTCATACTTGTTAGGTGGTTCCTACTCAAATTCTACTGCTAAAACTTCTTAGACCAGAGTTTATGTTTATGAAAAGATAATAATTTCTAGTGATCTTCTAAAGCTTCCAAAACATGAACCCATTAAGTAATAAAAAGTAAACTGAAAAACAGATAAACGTAAAGAATGTAGTTATAAAGTACAGTACAATCCACTATGTGACTCTCCTGGCACATGACAGGTGATGCCTCATACAGGACGGTGTTCTGTCAAATCCCCAACTTCTCTGTGCAATTATATTCATTACAAAGAACCTTTTCTGCTGTACACTGCACTATAAAGATGGCAGCTGTGCTACAATAATATGTTCTGTACAATACAAATGATCTCCTTTATCCTATTGATAAAATGTCCATGGCTCGCCCTGTGTTTCTCCAGTGCACAGACACTTAACCATGTCTGACCGCTAGACACATGTCTATTGTAGAGTTGACCCTCTGTAAGTACCAATAAGCCCTGGCTCTTTGAGAGACTCAAAATACGGGCTCCATTGTAAAGTGAGGGAAAACACCATGTATGGACAAGGTAGGTTTTAAAGAAACGCAAAATAAATTAGCAAAATCATCAGAATTACTGTTACATGCCATATCATTGTAGCTTTGCATACATAAACTTTATGAAGATTCCAAATGTTATAGTTCATAAAATATTTTTCTTTTTTATTCTTTATTTTATATTAATATAACTTCCAAACTAATCGAAAGAAAATTGGAATGTTGACAAATTTGAAGATTTGAACTAAACTATGTTTTATCCGAATATCCATAATTATGGCATTCCTTTATTGAAAGTGATAGTAGTCATGATTGCTGCCTAAACAATCAACCATTAACTGCTTTACTAGATAAATGAATATGTTATATTCACAAAACCTCTATTTGCCATGCTATGGAAAAAAAATGCAAATGCAAGAACTTCTCAAAGTTAAAAGTACATGAAACATGTCCTTGTTATCAGCCCCTTTGGTTTTCCCCTTTGATCAGCCGTCAGAAACTATCTACACTTGTACTCAGTGACTGTGCAGCTTCACCGCACACCCTTTGTCAATGACAGGTGGTAATAGAAAGGGTGAGAGACCAAGCCCTGCGGCAGGCGGCCCTTCCTCTGATAACATCCAAAGTAGTGGATGATAACTGTTCATAAACACTTGGCCAGCCAGTTACGCTATACATCAGCAAAGAGGGACAGATAATTGAGACCTGGAAAGGCATAGGCAGCACACAAAGCAAAGCATTCATGGATTTATATGGCCTCGCTGGCTGTTTCTGGTACCAGAATTTCATCAGTTTGGTTCAGTCAGTTTACATCAGACCAAACTCCAAAGCTTCAATATCAGAAAAGCTTGGATCTTGTGTGACATCTGCTCTTGAACTTCGACAAACCCCATTTGAACTTGCTGTAAAGAGCTCTGAAACTTTAAGCCTTTCCAAATCTTTCTGGATTTACCTAACTTCTAAAGACCTTTCATTTGACAGGCTAAATCTAACTTTATAATGTTTTACAAATCATGGCCTCTATATGACATTAAGATACATTGTGACACTTAAGAAAATAAAATCCACTTTTCAGATGGTATTTGGAAAACAAAAACAAACAATAAAAAAGTACAATATTTTACATTATTGCAGTCATGCACATGACGCTTCACACCTCCCAGGATAAATATTGGTGTAAATAATGAGACAACCTGTAGTAACTCTGACAAGTTTCTCACATTCCTTGACAGTAAATGAAAAGATCGTTGAAAGATGCATTCTTGACTTGGGTTATTCTGAAGGGAGATAAAGAAGCAAAACTATTTTGTCTCTTGCAAGTAGACCTTTGAATAACAAAGAACATTTTTTTTTTGAAGTTTTGCCAAATGAGGATTCTCTGCATGTGTGAACACCCAATAAAGGGGTCAGTCCCTTGTTCCAGGGATACTTGAGTAAAAACAGAAGATACAAATAAAAGTGTTACCAGCACATTCAGGATCTAAAAACTGTTTTTTTTTGTATCGACGTGTGAGGCGCATATGTTAATGTATGTGTGGGTTCCAGGGATTACATATATTGAAAGATTTTCTTACTGGAGATTTAAAAAGCGTTCTCTGAACTTTTGTTTTATCTTGTGCTCCCACTCCACTCCCTTCTGTGGTTGACTACAATTCAGGCAATAACTTACTGAATACGATTACGGTAAAACACTTCTTTATCGCTCTTGCAAAGGCTATAAGCGCACTTCGATTCAGCCAACTGATCCAAAAAAGTATCGAGAGTCAAAACCAGTGAACAGCAAAGTGAATCTCAAGGCAAGAAAAAAAGTCAACAATTGCGCATAGCACTGTCTATAAGCCACTTAATTGTTTTTACAGAGAAACTGCTCTTTTACTAGCATCAGTGACCACCCAAAGGGTAATTTTGAAGATCTTAGCTAAACAAAATTATAAAACAAATGCATGAAAAACATAATATTCTATACATTTAATTTAGGAAAGTGTAAAGTTATTATAGGTTTTGGGGTATTTTCAAAAAAGGTTATTACATATTTAAAATCTAATATATAAAGCTGAATGTGTGTGTCTCCGGGATTGGCATCTGTACCGTCGCAGCTACAGCCACAAAATTTTGCACAGTCACACATCTGGACCCCGAGAGTGTCATAGGCTATGTTGTGAGGCAAAATTTTAACCCCGCGTGTTCCAATTCACCAAACAATTTTGCCCCAATCTACATAATGGGGAAAAACTGAAAGGAAAAGTGTTGGAGGCAAATTGACAGCTGCCAGATATGAACAAGGGGGACTTAAAGAGTGAGAGCGATGGCGCCAAAGAGTATATACCGTACAGTTGCTAAGGTGGGGCCCCGACATGGGATACTCACCACACACGGGGATATGAACACACACACAAAATGCGCCACACACTACCACGTGCTTGAACACATATACCACCCTCAGCACACATTTTACCACACATACATCAACCTTGCCACATAAAAGTCGAAACACAAAAGTCGCTGCTCAAAACTCGCCACATGCAAAACTAGGCTCACGCAAAACTCGCCACACGTGCAAAACTCACCTCATGGAAAACTTGTCACACGCAAAACTTGCACACGCGGAAAAATTGCCACATGCACAAAAGATGCAACACATGCAAAAGTTGCCTCACAAAAAACTTGCACATACTCAAAACGCACCACACATAAAACTCGCCACGCGCAAAACTCACCATGCGCAAAACTTGCTGCACACAACTTGCTACACTAACCTGTCACATGCAACTCGACACACAAAAAGTTGTTACACGCATGTTGCCACACAAAACTCATCTTACAAAAGTCGCTACGTGCATGTTGCCACATGCAACTCAACACACAACTTGACACATGAAACTCGCCCTAAAACACACACAAGTCTGGTATTATCCTTCAAAAATTAAAATCTGATTAATAAGCAGACAAACTACAAGAGCAACAAATGTACCATATAGGAAATACAGCAGCTGTCAGTCACATGACCTCCCTATTATGTGTATGTGTGAGCTAATATATACTGCCAGGGGGGAGGGCTTCCTGTTGGCTGGGGATTTATCAGGCTGCCAATTTAGCTTACAAATACTGAGGTGAAAATACTGACCAAATAACGTGTGAACGAGGTCTAATACAGGAGGAGATGACATACAGATATATACTATATACAGGGGAGATGACACAGATATATACTATATACAGGAGAGATGACACACAGGTATATACTATATACAGGAGGAGATGACACACAGGTATATACTATATACAGGAGGAGATGACACACAGGTATATACTATATACAGGAGGAGATGACATGAAACTGCTAAGAATCTTACTGTTGCTCTTATTCATTCTCGTCTGGACTACTGCAACTCTCTTCTAATCTGTCTCCCTCTTTCCAAACTTTCTCCTCTCCAATCCATCTTGAATGCGGCAGCCAGGGTCATATTTCTGTCCAACCGCTTCACCGATGCCTCCATCTTGTGCCAATCATTATACTGGCTACCCATTCGCTACAGGGTCCAGTATAAACTCATCTCTCTCACCCACAAAGCTCTCCGCAGTTCTGCACCGCCTTATATCTCCTCTCTCATCTCCGTCTATCGCCCTACACGTGCCCTCCGTTCTACAAATGACCTAAGACTAACATCCCCCGTAATCCAAACCTCGCACCTCCGTCTCCAAGACTTCTCTCGTGCTGGGCCAGCTCTCTGGAATGCACTTCCCCAGACGATCAGACTGATGCCTAGCCCCGACCAATTCAAGCGCACTTTAAAAGCCTACCACAAACAAGCCTACCACATCAACTACTCAGTAAACTAACTTTGTCCTGTTCCCTCCTTCCAAATATTATCTGCATGTGAATCTGCACCCTACTATTCATCTGTCTCCACACCCTCCATGCACACGACCTCACCCCTAATGTCACTGTTTAAATTGTCTTAACTTATACTGAATTTATTGTCTGTACATGTCCCCGCTTAATTGTAAAGTGCTGCGGAATATGTTGGCGCTATATAAATAAAAATTATTATTATTATTATATATACTATATACAGGGGGAGATGACACACTGGTATATACTATATACAGGGGAAATGACATACAGGTACATACTATAGACAGGGGAGATGACACACAGGTATATACTATATACAGGAGATGACACACAGGTATATACTATATACAGGAGGAGATGACATACAGGTATATACTATATACAGGGGTAGATGACACACTGGTATATACTATATACAGGGGAGATGAAACACGTATATACTATATACAGGAGGAGATGACATGCAGGTATATACTATATAAAAGAGGAGATGACACATAGGTATATACTATATACAGGGGAGATGACATACAGCTATATACTATATACTGGAGATGACATACAGGTATATACTATATATAGGAGGAGATGACATATAGGTATATAGTATATACAGAAGAGATGACATACACGTATATACAATATACAGGAGGAGATGACAAATAGGTATATACAATATACAGGAGGAGATGACATACAGCAGGTGTATACTATTTACAGGGGAGATGACATACATGTATATACTATATACAAGAGATGACATACAGGTGTATACTATATATAAGGGAGATGACAAACATGTTTATACTGAGGGGAAAATGAGAGATGTGAGGTGAAAATAAGGGGTGTGACGTGAAAATGAAAAGGTGTGAGTGCAAAATGAGAGGAGTGAGGGAAAATAGTGGAGTGATCGGAAAATAACAGATGTGAGGTCGAAATGACAAGTGTTAGGGGGGAATGAGAGGAGTGAGGGGGAAAATAAGAGGAGTGAGGGGGAAAATGAGAGGTGTAAGGGAGAAAATGAGAGATGTGAGGGGAAAATGAGAGGCGTGATGGGAAAATAAGAGAAGTGAGGTGCTATAACTAGCCACAGATATTTACTATGCCCAGGCAACGCCGGGCTCTTCAGCTAGTATTGAATATTTGCTAACTGAAGATCCAGTTTGATGAAGATTCTGATACATTTGTGGTTAATCACACCACCAGGCTTGTAGTAGTTTCTACTAGAAATTGCAACAGGTTCTCTCACTTGTGCAACACTAAGGAAATCCTGAAAATGTGATCTGTTGGAGGCCGTGAGGACTGCAGTTTGGGAAACACTGTGGGAAGGCATTCCACAGTCTGACCACTCTAACCGTAAAAAATCCTTTCCTATTTCGATACTGGAATCACCTTTCCTCCACAGTAATGAGTGCCCCCTGGTCTTTTGGAAGGTCTTAAAAAGGTATAAATCATGTGCCAATCATTTGCATTGACCATGCATGTATTTATACATATATATGGAATCTACTGTATGCCATCTTTTTTAAGCTAAACAAGACCAACTTGTAACCTCTTTAACACTAGTATTTTTCTGCTTCCATCTATCTATACAATGTCCACTGTCTATAATATGTATATCCGATGCTACCATATGTAGCCCAGTTTTTTCAAATATTTAATATCAGTATGACCTAACAAAATCATACCAAATAACCGTCTGATAATGGTGTGTACAGTAAATAAAAAAAAAAAAAAAAGTTAACTTTTAGGATCCTTTTTCTATACCACATCCTGGAAAACCAATGCATATTATATGCAGGACAGGCATTAGAAAGATTCTGTCACCAGATTTATTCTGACTTATAAGAGGACCACAAAAAGTAGTGACACAGACCTTAATTTAAGCAGTGCGTCATATCTTGTAAATGTGCAGTAGTTTTTATAAAATTGCACTTTAATACTGCAGTACAAGCCAAGTTTAAGAGACTGCTGAGTGATGCACAGATGATGTGGCGTTCTACATATACATGACCCGTTTGACAGCTTGCTTCTCTGCACAGTAATCGGGAAAAGATTGTCAATCACCAGTGGGTGGGCGTAGGCAAGTCCACCATCATGAATACTAGGACTCCCTTCTCAGACTGGGCTTAGCCCACACTGTACCTAATAGACTGATTTTATGAAAACTACTAGATAGATAAATACTGAAGGTGACAGACTGGTAATATCAGAATCTCTGTCACTACGGTACTTTATGCAGCATAACCAGATGATCGAATCAGACAAGAGTTGTTGCTCAATCCAAATTCAATGTTCCATATTATGCTCTGGTATATGTTCAGGCCTATGACCATAGCAGATGTAGAATCTAAAAAAAAATAATACCTCACTGCTCACCTGTCCAGCCACCCCAACCCTTCACATCTCTTCTTTTCATCTTCCCCATTGCACACAGATTTCTTGACTTGGTTGACTCTATGATTAGGCTTGCTTAACTAGGGTGACACATATCGTAACTTTGTGACACCACGGGCTAAGTCAGTGCTGGAAGTCTCGGCATTGAGTCAAGTAGACTTAAATGGATGTGCAATATGGGAGAAGATGAAAAAAGTGAGGAGGAGCGGACGGTAGGCTTAACACTAGGACTACTGGTATAGTCATTTTAACTACTTGCACTTCAGTCGTTCTAGTCGGGGTCACGAGTCCAGTAGTCCTAGTGTTAAGGGATGGTGGGATAGGTAATGTATCATATATTTTTCAAAGTATTTATTTACCTTTCTTCCACCCTGTTATGGTTTAGCAAAATAGTGGTCACAACTGGCTGACATTTCGCGAGGAACGAATTACAAAAAATCCAAATTCTGGAGAATACAATTTTTTATAATATTAGAAGAAATTTTAATACCACTCGAATACATTTGTTCATCTCTATTGGTGACAAATTGCCTTTATATAAATCCAGAGTATGTACAATACATAGAGTTGAGCAGAACAATTTGCAAAGCCATAATCCATCGGCCACACTGTATCTCCATTGCTGACCAGAGCACTGAAAACTTTGTATTATGTGCCAGCATCCTGGCTGCCTCTTCTGATTAATTTGCCCCAGTAATTACACCATGACTCCATAGGACCTACTAAGTAGAAGAGGTGCTGAGGATGCTGACACAGTAAAAAGCTTGCAGTGCTCTAATAAGGTGCCACAAAGCACTGGAGTGGCCACAGGACCAAGGTCGCATGAATCATTTTTTCTCAGTTCTAATTACATTCATATCATGCTCTCTGAGTTTATTGCTTTTTAAATACCCCATAGTGTGGTCAATTCTTAAATAATTATTAAGGAGCCTGCATTTCTCAAAATAACATGCCTTGCAACTTTATAGGGGATGGTTTTATTATACATAAGAATATGGCAGTTACAAGTTTGTCTGTTGAAGTCTTCGTAGGTATTATTACATTTTATATCAGCACATAGGTCAGATATGTAAGTGGCAGTCAGTTTCAAATGATAGTACGTAATGAATCCCTTAGCGCTTGACACCAAATATCTAAAAACACATGTTTCATGTTTGGCCCAGAACTCCTGATTTGTCAATGACCAGCTCATTTCAGCTCTTTTAAGAAGAAAAACTATCACAAAACGGCTAAGCCAGGTATTAAATTATTTTGCACTTCTAAAGTAGAAGGAATGCCCAGAAGTGAATTGCAAAAAGAATAATGTTAGGTAAGTCAATGCAGAGATTAAAGGGATTACCAAATCTTTGACAGAGTGCAGACTCACAAGGGTGTGTTTACTGACAAACTGCTGAAACCTTCCTGACAGCCACAAAATGGGTTCATGATACTAAACCTTCACTTTACCTTCCTCCATAAAACTGGGGCAAATGATACTGATTCTTTCGGAAAGGCAAAAAATATACAGTATGTCATACAGCATTACTGACGCAAAGAGTAACCATAGTCACAATAGTATAAGCATACATTCACATCCATTCTCATAACGCTTGATTCTGGTGCAACGTTTGAGCCAGAGTTTGAATTGTAAGTATAAAAGACATGATGGTAAACTCTATTAATGCTTAATTAGGTCTTTCGGTAAGATTTTTACCTCATGATATGCTGATGAATCTAAACTTTTCATTTAACGAACTCTTGAATTCCTTTTTCAAGCATAATACACTACAATAGGTTTTACTGTTGCCTAGATTTTTATTCTGAATTTCCCTATGCTTTCACTGCTTTTGGCTAATTTATAAGCCAAAACCAGGAGAGGAACAATCAGAGAAGAAGTATAATAGAAACACGTCAGCTCTTGTGTATTTATCACCCACTCCTGGTTTTGGCTTACAAATTCTGAGGTAAAAATCTCAGCAAATCCTGGTTTCGGCTTACAAATTCTGAGGTAAAAATCTCAGCAAATAATGAACGTGTGCACATGGTCAAATAGTAATATTTGAAAAGGTGTATCCCACGTACCATAAAGTTTCCCGTGCAGGCTTGGTACAACCTTCCGCTCGGTTGTAAAAACTGCGAACAACACAAAAATCCAAGGCACCGGGTAGTATCCTTCAAGAGTTTTATTGGCACCAGGGTACACATACAAAAATGGACATGCAACGTTTCAGCCACAAGGGGCCTTTTTCAAGACGAAAAGAAGGTGTACACTAGGGCCAATAAAACACTTTTGAATAACACTACCCAGTGGATTTTCGAATTGTAGCCTAATAGTAATGACAATGGTTGATCAGATATGAGGTAAAAAAAAACACAACCCTCTATTCCTGTAAAGTCTTTTCCTCATTTCTATTTGTGACAGTTGTAAATTGCTATACGGAGGCAAACTAAAACACAGGAATAGAGTAATTACACAAGCTAAAGTTTGGAACAAAAAAAATTAATGTTCATAAACTAACATTGTTTGTTTATTTTCTCCTCCAATCAGGTTGGCAGATTCCTTCATGATCGTTGCAATCTTTACATGCGTTTTACAGTATGATGCAAATCAATCAACTATGTTATTACCTGACATTTGTTTGAGCACAATCATCATGTTTACCATTGCATTTCTTACTAATTTTCAGCTGTACACGCATATGTTTCCAGAGCAGCAAATTATGACTTACACTGGCACCAATCGTGGGCTCTCACCTCCATTGTTTTGGCATAGTTCTACTTAACATCTCAAGGCTCATTGACTCTCAGGTCAAGAGGCATAAACATTTGTGGTTAAAAGTCAAAAGGAAAATAAATTGATCTTTCTTTTGACAAACAATTAGGTAGAAAATGTGACTTTTATTTGCCACCTTGAGAAGACGTATGACAATTAAAAATGCATATACTATTGTCTTACTAATACATGAAGCAACCCTTAGTACCACACAGGCTAGCATACCTGGAAAAAAAAGTACCTGATAGAATGCACTGACTAAGGGCCCACACTGTCGTGTAATACGGCCGAGTGCTATGCAATGTCTTATCGGATAGTACTGGGCCCAGTGTTATACTATGGGCAGTGCAGATCTGCATCTCAGAATTGGATCATGCACATCCATGCAAGCCTATGTGTGAGTGTAAAAATTTGGACTGCACTTGGATATCATCCGAGTGCAGTCTGATTACCGAAGACGTCAGCAATGGAGGAGATGTAGAAAATTCAAACTGCACTTGTATGTCATCCAAATGCACTTCCGACTACCACGAACGCCAGGAATGGAGGAGAGGGAGAAATGACTTTTGCCGTCTCCTCCGCACCTGTTGCTCCATGCACAGTGAACTGACACTTGGCTCAATGTCGCAGCAGAGTATGAGCAGAGTGTCATTTTCATAACTGACCCAATTCTCTCACATCAGAGAATCAACGACCGTGTGAACGAGCACTTATAACGACAATCATAGCGTTTCCTTGTGATAAAATTGAAGACACCTTATTCTTCATGTCAGTATGATTACAGTGATACCTCATTTATATAATAATAATAATAATCTTTATTTTTATATAGCGCTAACATATTCCGCAGCGCTTTACAGGTTGCACACATTATCATCGCTGTCCCCGATGGGGCTCACAATCTAAATCTTTTTTTATGTTTTGGCGCTTTTACACAATAAAAACTATTTTACAGAAAAAATAATTATTTTTGCATCGCTTTATTCTGAGAGCTATAACTTTTTTATTTTTCCACTGATGGAGCTGTATGGAAGCCTATTTTTTGCAGTACAAGATGGCGTTTTTAGCGGTACCATTTTTATGTACATTTGTCTTTTTGATCGCGTTTTATTGCACTTTTTGTTCGGTGGTATGATGATAAGGCATTGTTTTTTGCCTCGATATATATATTTTTTTTTACGGTGTTCACTGAAGGGGTTGCCTAGTGGGACAGTTTTATAGATCGGATCGTTACGGATGTGGTGATACCATATATGTGTACTTTTATTGTTTATTTACATAAAGAACTGTATTTATTGGAAAAATATTTTTTTTTCTTTATTTACGAATTTATAAAAAAAATATTCGGTGCACCGTACTAGTTCTGCTCTGCGGGAACGCAACTCCCGCAAAGCTGTACTAGTACGGCGCATGTCGGGAAGGAGTAGGCATAAAAAAGAAGTCTTCCTTACAATCTGTCCTTTTTGTGGTCTCAGCCTTTACCTATTGCTTGCCATTATCTGAAACACAGCTTTGGCTACATGACCTTGTTATATTGTCAGGTATCTTTTTATATTGATGTGTTCTTAGTCTTGTCCTCAAAAGACGCAATTTTCACATCTAAAATGATTAAGTCACATTCATGTCTTTTACCATTTTTATCATAAAAACCCCAATGTAATTACCGTATGTAACTATTTACAATTCTGCAACTTTATTTTATTAGTTATTTATTATTTCATTATGCTTGCTTATATAGCACCAAGATTTTCTGCAGCACCTTACAAACACCATCATGGTCCGTATTGGGACTCAATCTGAATTCCTATCAGTATGTCTTTGGAGTATCTGGAGGAAACCCAAGCAAACTCGGGGAGAAGATACAAACTCTATGCAGAGGTTGTCCTTGGTGGGATTTGAATCAAAGACCAGGGCCGTAATTGCCACTAGGCACTTGAGGGCAGCGGCACCTGAGCAAGATTGTATTTTTTTAAGACCTTTTTTCCCACGGAAGCAGGACGCTCCGCCCTCATATGTGGTGCTGGAGGACCGTGCGCCTCTCGTTGGTGGCTGCAGCGATAGAGCAGCCCTGGAAGCAGGACGCTCTGCCCTCATCTCAGTGGTGCTGGAGGACTAGGCGCCTCTGGTTAGTGGCTGCAGGGATAGAGTGGCCCCGGAAGCAGGATGCTCAGCCCTCATCTCAGTGGTGCTGGAGGACCGGGTTCCCGTCATTGGTGGCTGCAGGGATAGAGCGGCCCCGGATGCAGGATGCTCCGCCCTCATCTCAGTGGTGCTGGAGGACTGGGCGCCTCTCGTTGGTGGCTGCAGAGTTAGAGCGGCTGTGCCAGGGGCGGCACTCTCTGCTGCTCGGAGGACTGATGTTACGAGAGGAGCGGGTGAAGGAGGAAGAGAAAAATGGCGGAGGCACCGTGAGTATCAAGCGCCCTTCTCTGATCTGTAGAGTGACCAGGGGGCAAGTGCTGCTGTGCCCTGTGCCCCCTATGCTACTGTACCTTGTGATACTGTGCTCTCTACAATACTGCACCCTACACTACTGTGCCCCGCTACACTACTGTACCCTGTGCCCCCTACCCTACTGTACTCTGCTGCTGTGCCCCCTACACTACTGTGCCCTGTGCCCCCTACCCTACTGGACTTTGCTGCTGTGCCCCCTACCCTACTGTACTCATCTGCTGTGCCCCCTACCCTACTGTACTCTGCTGCTGTGCCCCCTACCCTACTGTGCCCTGTGCCCCTACCCTACTGTACTTTGCTGCTGTGCCCCCTACTGTACTCTTCTGCTGTGCCCCCTACCCTACTGTACTCTGTTGCTGTGCCCCCTACCCTACTGTACTCTGCCTATGTGCCCCCTACACTACTGTACCCTGTTCCCCCTACCCTATTGTACTCTGCTGCTGTGCCCCCTATACTTCTTGTCCCTGTGCCCCTACCCTACTGTACTCTTCTGCTGTGCCCCCTACCCTACTGTACTCTGTTGCTGTGCCTCCTACACTACTGTACCCTGTGCCCCCTACCCTACTGTACTCTGCCGCTGTGCCCCCTACACTACTGTACCCTGTGCCCCCTACCCTACTGTACTCTGCTGCTGTGCCCCCTACACTTCTGTACCCTGTGCACCATGTGCTACTATACCCCTACACTACTGTACCCTGTGCCCCATGTTCTGCTGTGCCCCCTACACTACTGTATCCTGTGCCTCATGTGCTGCTGTGCCCCTTACACTACTGTACCCTGTGCCGCATGTGCTGCTGTGCCCCCTACACTACTGTACCCTGTGCCACATATGCTGCTGTGCCCCTTACACTACTGTACCCTGTGCCCCATGTGCTGCTGTGCCCCCTACACTACTATACCCTGTGCCCCATGTGCTGCTGTGCTCCCTACACTGCTGTACCCTGTGCCCCATGTGCTGCTGTACCTCCTACACTACTGTACCCTGTGCCCCCTACACTATTGTACCCTATGCTTCATGTGCTGCTGTGCCTCCTACACTACTGTACCCTGTGCCCCATGTTCTGCTCTGCCCCCTACACTGCTGTACCCTGTTCCCCCTACACTACTGTACCCTGTGCCCCATGTGCTGCTGTGCCCTCTACACTACTGTACCCTGTGCCCCCTACACTACTGTACACTGTGCTGCTGTGCCCCTACAGTACTGTGCTGCTGTATCCTCTCTTCATGCACCTCTGTGTCTTCTGCTGCAGGCACTGCTGTGCCCCATGTGTTGTGCTGCCCTGTGCCTCCTGCACTGCTGCGCCCCTTGTGTTGTGGTACCCAGTGCCTCCTGCACTGCAGTGCCCCATGTGTTGTGCTGCCCTGTGCCTCCTGCACTGCTGCGTCCCTTGTGTTGTTTTACCCTGTGCCTCCTGCACTGCTGTGCCCCATGTATTGTGGTGCCCTGTGCCTCCTGCACTGCTATGCCCCATGTGTTGTGCTGCCCTATGCCTCCTGCACTGCTGCACCCCTTGTGTTGTTTTACCCTGTGCCTCCTGCACTGCAGTGACCCATGTATTGTGGTCCCTGTGCCTCCTGCACTGCAGTGCCCCGTGTGTTGTGGTGCCCTGTGCCACCTGCACTGCTGTGCCTCGTGTATTGTGGTGCCCTGTGCCACCTGCACTGCTGTGCCTCGTGTATTGTGGTGCCCTGTGCCTCCTGCACTGCTGTGCCCCATGTGTAGTGCCGTATTTGTCACTAGGCACTTGAGGGCACCAGGATGCAGGGGGGGAGGCACCTTAGCAAGGGGTTTTTTTTTATGCGGATGCGGAAAAACTGCCAGATCTGCCGCGAATGGCAAAAATCGCTGATGTGAAAGTAGCCTAAGTCACTGCCGACAGTGTCTGTATTAGGCTGCCGTCACACTATCAGTATTTGGTCAGTATTTTACATCAGTATTTCTCAGCCAAAACCAGGAGTGGGTGATAAATGCAGAAGTGGTGCATATGTTTCTATTATACTTTTCCTCTATTTGTTCCACTCCTGGTTTTGGCTTACAAATACTGATGTAAAATACTGACCAAATACTGCTAGTGTGACGGCAGCCTTAGTCATACTCACCAATGGGGAGGCGGCACGAAAAGTGCCTAAGGCAGCATAAACTCCAAATACGGCCCTGTCAAAGACCCTAGTGCTTCAATGTGACAGTGCTAACCACTGAGTCGCCAAACTAAAATCAGTGCATATCAATAAAAAACAGAAAAATGTGCAGTTTGGCATTCTTGCCCTAGACAGGTGTCAAACTTGCTATCTGATAAGTACAGTCTTAAGTATATAACTATTGTTTAGCCATGCTTGCTGGTGGCTCAGTGTGTTCAGTCAGGTATTAGATCATTAAACTCTTTAAAAGCTGAGGAATTTGCTTCTCTCCAAGTCTATCACTAGGAATCTGAAGACACCAATCAATAGACTTAATGTTTGTCTTTTTCCGTTAATGTCTCTTCATACTTAAAGCCATGTGGAATTCTTTTGGCGCCATACAAGGGAACGATGTTAATTAAAATGGAATTATTGAATAGGCAATAGATTCACATTTAACATGAAGATCAAATGCATGTGATCATAACAACTGATGGTACCATTACATAAACCAAAAAAGGGAAAATAAAAACAATAGATCTGCTATGTCTGGCTGTATGGAAGGAGACAGCGCACACTGAAAACAATAATAAAAGGAAAATAAATCCTGGCTCCTGAGAGGGTCATTCTCATTTATCATACTTTACCAGTTTAATCTTCATAACGGGTAATGGCTACAAGTCTCAAGCTATGTCGTTAAACCTTGATTAAAACTTAATGTGGAAAAAAACAAAAAAAAGCAGATCAATGCAAGGAAACATAGAAAACAGAGTACAATGTGTGTCTTACATGATTTCTTTGTTACCATCTACAATTAAGGTTTGAATTCTATATCTATATTAACACTATGATCCAACTTCTTACGTATTTTATCTTTAGAATATTTTAGCATTTATTTTTCTTCAATAAAATGTTCTTAAATTCGAAGGAGAAAGACCGGCACACTGTCTTATTAAAAAACGTGTGTGCTTGAGGAAGGTACTTGTCATTCAGACTTGTTAAGGAAGGAACCTCGTCACCACAAAAGAAAATGAGACTGTAGGCCTTGCTGCATTGAGAGTTTATTTTGATCCGGCAAAAAGTCAAAAACAGATATGGTCCAACATTTCTACCAGGAGTGGTCTTTGTCAATGACATCTGCTGCAGGTGCAGGAGGGCAGAAATCTAGGCAAGAATCCCCCAGTGGGCCTCATCATTCATTAACCAAACTACGCAGTTTATTATTGTATAGAGATATAGGTGAATTTGTGAACGAGGTGAGTGTAATATTTGTATGCAGGTGAAAAGTGGGCCCCCGAAAGTCAATAGTACAGGTGGGCCCTTGGCCCTCCAACACTGCCTCTAGGATATGCTCTTCTCACTGTTCAAAAAGTTATCAAAGTTGGAAGGTACTTGTGTAAAAACACCAATTGTTGTACAAGTTGGGAAAAAATTATTACAACATTTCAAACAGTGGTTTCAAATATGGCAGCAAAGAAAGTCACTTTTCTGCTTTGTTCTCTATGCTTGAGTCCGAATAGGGAAAACTATATTTCAAGTCCTTTAAAAAAAAAGTAGGATACAACTCAAAATTAATGCGTATATGTTTGGAATGAAATGTTCAGCAAACACATATAGATGTGATGTCCACTTGCTGTTTAGTATATGAACAATTGGAAATGATTACATGTGTAATTGACATTATTCACATCTAGGATCCATACAAGTTTCCTTTACTTGTATCACTTGGAGATATGAAAAGTAAAATATTTTCCTTAAACAATAATCAGCAGAGGTTCACAGAAGTCTCCGCTAATGTTGAAATAATACTATGATTACACATGCAGCCAATTCATGACAGCAGACAAGTCATATGTCAAGCCTGACACGTTCTGCATATCTGTCACTTTCTTCAAAAAAGAAAAAAAGTTGGAAACTTTTGAAGCCTGAACTTTGTAATCCATGGGAATGTGTTTTCATAAATCAGCATAGATAGCTGTTTGTCTGTCAGATTTATCATGGCTGAATTTCAGATGTGTAACTAGATATGCTTCTCTCCAAAGCACACAGAGCTTGTCCTTTCACATTATACCTGACCTCTTACTTTTCACTTTGGGCATGCATGGAACATGTGAACATACATTCTCAGAAATATGGAGGAGACACATATTTCTTTCTACATAGAATTGAAAAAAAGTCAAAAGGAAGTTTGGCCTCTGATAAAAGACGCAATCATTTATCGTTTCGATAACACATCGAAAACGGTAAGTTTCGGTCTCTGTGCCCAACAGATCGTTCGCACATCAGCTTCTCATATATGAGTGCTATCCTTTTTTTTCATGCTTATGACAATCTATGGGGCATTTCACATGTCCGTGATTTTTTGGCAGACTGAGTGGTTGGTGCAAAATTTTGGAGACATGTCCGACCTCAGCAATGAAAAAAGCTTTGCTGTCCATTTTTCCTTGACATGTAGCTAGAAGGTGAATTTTTTATTGTTCACATCTGTGGAAAAAACCACTGATGAACGTAGGTTCGATTTTCTCATACGTCAAAAAAGCTGATGTTTGAACAAGGTCTTAATTTGGCAATTTATACATAGTTAAAACAATGGATTTTTTTTGCCTAGTTTTTACGTACGCTCTTATATACATATGAATATACATCCTACACAGGAGTAGAGTAATGTTGGCACATTGTATAGTGTTCAATCATCAAGGGACTGACTGACATAGTGTAAAAGACCTAAAAATATTCACAGTATTTGAAACCAACACTATGAGAAGTAAAGGTAAAGTTTCTATCAAGCTTCACTTATGTAATATGTAAAACTACTGACATTTCTATACACATTGATATTATTGGATTTATATTTTATAAGTGGGTGTCAAATCTAAGATTTCATTGTTTTGTACCACTGCTGTTATTGCGCCGATATATGGTGAAGGCTTACAGGTATATGAAGTCATATCTTCATTACAACTATATATCTTTGCTTCCACTTTGAGAAAATGACCGATTGAAAGATCAAGCATTTAAACCAAGACACATCAGCTTAAGATGCCACCGCATGACAAAAAGAAAACACATAAACCACAAATCCAGTCCGCCCAATTGATTTTCTATGGGAAGTATTGCAAGTCTCCATGGAAAATAGCTAAGTGAAATATAATGTAAAGCAAGCCCACTGAGCTTATGAGAATATATGTCAGCATTCCTGTTTTCCATATACCACCTGATTAATCTATAAGTCATTCATTAACTTGTCTACGGACAAAGCCCAGAAATGAGAGATGGTTATATAGCAACAAACATACCTTGTATTCGCAATGTCCTGCTGAGTGACAACGACTTCATGGACCACTATGCTATAGCAAATCGCCCAACGTTCACATAACATTCACTGTCAACATTTGATCACAAACTCAACCTGTAACATGTTCCCCATCTGTACTGCAGCTGTTCCCAGTACATTCTAAATGGCTCTTGCACCCTCCTTGTCAAATCTGAAGGTGACTACCTATACAGTACCAACACAATTACAGTTATATGAAAAAGTTTGGGCACCCCTATTAATCTTAAGCTTAATGTTTTATAAAAATTGTTTTTTTTTGCAACAGCTATTTCAGTTTCATATATCTAATAACTGTTGGACACAGTAATGTTTCTGCCTTGAAATGAGGTTTATTGTACTAACAGAAAATGTGCAATCTGCATTCAAACAAAATTTGACAGGTGCATAAGTATGGGCACCCCACCAGAAAAGTGACATTAATATTTAGTAGATCCTCGTTTTGCAAAAATTACAGCCTCTAGTTTCTTCCTGTAGCTTTTAATGAGTTCCTGGATCCTGGATGAAGGTATTTTTGACCATTCCTCTTTACAAAACAATTCCAGTTCAGTTAAGTTTGATAGTCACCGAGCATGGACAGCCCTCTTCACATGATCCCTCAGATGTTCAAAGATATTCAGGTCTGGGGACTGGGATGGCCATTCCAGAACAGTGTTAATTGTTCCTCTGCATGAATGCCTGAGTAGATTTGGAGCTGTGTTTTGGATCATTGTCTTGCTGAAAGATCCATCCCCTGCATAACTTCAACTTTGTCACTGATTCATGAACATTATTGTCAAGAATCTGCTGATACTGAGAGGAATCCATGCGTCCCTCAAGTTTAACAAGATTCCCGGTGCTGGCATTGGCCACACAGCATGATGGAACCGCCACCAAATTTTACTGTGGGTAGCAAGTGTTTTTCTTGGAATGCTGTGTGTTTTTTGGCCGCCATGCATAACGCCTTTTTGTATGACCAAACAACTAGATCTTGGTTTCATCAGTCCACAGGACCTTCTTCCAAAAAGAAATTGGCTTCTCCAAATGTGCTTTTGCATACCTCAGCCGACTCTGTTTGTGGCGTGCTTGAAGAAACGGCTTCTTTCGCATCACTCTCCCATACAGCTTCTCCTTGTGCAAAGTCCGTTGTATAGTTGACCGATGCACAGTGACACCATCTGCAGCAAGTTGATGCTGCAGCTCTCTGGAGGTGGTCTGAGGATTGTCCTTGACTGATCTCACCATTCTTCTTCTCTGCCTTTCTGATGTTTTTCTTGGCCTGCCACTTCTGGCCTTAACAAGAACTGTACCTGTGTTCTTCCATTTCCTTACTATGTTCCTCACAGTGGAAATTGACAGGTTAAATCTCTGAGACAGCTTTTTGTATCCTTCCCCTGAACAACTATGTTGAATAATCTTTGTTTTCAGATCATTAGACAGTTGTTTTGAGGAGCCCATGATGCCACTCTTCAGAGGAGATTCAAACAGGAGAACAACTTGCAAGTGGCCTCTTTACGTAGCTTTTCTCATGATTGCATACACCTGGCTATGAAGTTCAAAGCTCAATGAGGTTAGAAAACCAAAAAAAGTGCTTTAGTAAGTCAGTAAAAAGTATGTAGGAGTATTTAAAACAAGAAAATGATAAGGGTGCCCATACTTATGCACCTGTCAATTTTTTTTTATGCAGATTGCACATTTTCTGTTAGTACAATAAACCTAATTTCAAGGCAGAAACATTACTGTGTCCAACAGTTATTAGATATATGAAACTGAAATAGCTGTTGCAAAAAAAAAACAATTTTTATAAAACATTAAGCTTAAGATTAATAGGGGTGCCCAAACTTTTTCATATAACTGTACATCGAAAACTACGCACTTCAATCATCTATGTCAGCTGCACAGAAACTTTAACCCCTTAAGGTGTGGGTGGTTTGCACGTTAATGACAGGGCCAATTTTTACAATCCTGACCACTGTCCCTTTATGAAGTTATGACTCTGGAACGCTTCAACGGATCCTGATGATTCTGACAACAGATCCTGATGATTCTGACAATGTTTTCTCGTGACATATTGTACTTCATGATAGTGGTAAAATTTATTTGATATTACCTGCGTTTATTTGTGAAAAAAACGGAAATTTGGCGAAAATTTTGAAAATATCGCAATTTTCCAACTTTGAATTTTTATGCCCTTAAATCACAGAGATATGTCACAAAAAATACTAAATAAGTAACATTTCCCACATGTCTACTTTACATCAGCACAATTTTGGAACCAAATTTTTTAAAAGTAGACCAGCAATTTCCTCATTTTTACAACACCATTTTTTTTAGGGACCACGTCACATTTTAAGTCATTTTGAGGGGTCTGTATGATAGAAAATAACCAAGTGTGACACCATTCTAAAAACTGCACCCCTCAAGGTGCTCAAAACCCTTCAGGTATTTCACAGGAATTTTTGGAATGTTTTTAAAAAAATGAAAATTTAACTTTTTTTTCACAAAAAATTTACTTCAGCTCCAATTTGTTTTATTTTACCAAGGGTAACAGGAGAAAATGACCCCTATAAAGTTGTTGTACAATTTGTCTTGAGTATGCCAATACCCCATATGTGGGGGTAAACCACTGTTTGGGCGCTTGGCAGATCGCGGAAGGGAAGGAGCGCCATTTGACTTTTCAATGCAAAATTGACTGGAATTGAGATGGGACGCCATGTTGCATTTGGAGAGCCACTGATGTGCCTAAACATTGAAACCCCCCACAAGTGAAACTATTTTGGAAAGTAGACCCACTAAGGAACTTATCTAGATGTGTGGTGAGCACTTTGACCCACCAAGTGCTTCACAGAAGTTTATAATGCAGAGCCGTAAAAATAAAAAATTATATTTTTTCACAAAAATGATCTTTTTGCCTCAATTATTTATTTTCCCAAGGGTAAGAGATGAAATTGGACCCCAAAAGTTGTGCAATTTGTCCTGAGTACGCTGATACCCCATATGTGGAGGTAAGCCACTGTTTGGGCGCATGGCAGAGCTCGGAAGGGAAGGTGCGCCATTTGACTTTTCAATGCAAAATTGACTGGAATTGAGATGGGACGCCATGTTGCGTTTGGAGAGCCACTGATGTGCCTAAACGTTGAAACCCCCCACAAGTGACACCATTTTGGAAAGTAGACCCCCCTAAGGAACTGATCTAGATGTGTTGTGAGAGCTTTGAACCCCCAAGTGTTTCACTACAGTTCATAACGCAGAGCCGTGAAAATAGAAAAAAAATTTTTCCACAAAAATTATTTTTTAGCCCCCAGTTTTGTATTTTCCCAAGGGTAACAGGAGAAATTGGACTCCAAACGTTGTTGTCCAATTTGTCCTGAGTACGCTGATACCCCATATGTGGTGGGGAACCACTGTTTTGGTGCATGGCAGAACTCAGAAGGGAAGGAGCACCGTTTGGAATGCAGACTTAGATGGAATGATCTGTAGGCGTCACATTGCGTTTGCAGAGCTCCTAATGTACCTAAACAGTAGAAACCCCCCACAGGTGACCCCATATTGGAAACTAGACCCCCAAAGAACTTATCTAGGTGTGTTGTGAGAACTTTGAACCCCAAAGTGTTTCACTACAGTCTATAACACAGAGCCGTGAAAATAAAAAATCATTTTAGCCCCCAAAATTTTTATTTTCCCAAGGGTAACAAGAGAAATTGGACCCCAAAAGTTGTTGTCCAATTTGTTCTGAGTACGTTGATACCCCATATGTTGGGGTAAACCCCTGTTTGGGCACACGGGAGAGCTCGGAAGGGAAGGAGCACTGTTTTACTTTTTCAACACAGAATTGGCTGGAATTGAGATCAGACGCCATGTCGCGTTTGGAGAGCCCTGATGTGCCTAAACAGTGGAAACCCCCAATTCTAACTGAAACCCTAACCCAAACATACCCTAATCCCAACCACAACCCTAACCCCAACCACACCCTTAACTCCAACACACCCCTAACCCTAATCCCAACCCTAACCACACCCCTAACTCCAACACACCCCTAAGGCTATGTGCACATGTTGCAGATTATTTGCTTTTTTTAGCGTTTTTGCGCTATAAAAACGCTATAAAACCGCAAATAATCTGCATACATTAAGCATCCCATCATTTATAATGGAATCCGCAATATTTGTTCACATGATGTGCGTTTTTCCGCACTAAAAACGCATTGCGGAAAAATAATGAACATGTTCAATAATTTTGCGTTTTTTTCGCGGATTTCCCACTGTCTAATGCATTGGGAAATGTCCAGAAAAAAACGCGCAAAAAATGCGCAAAAACCGCGCAAAAACGCGCAAAAAAACGCATACGGATTTCTTGCGGAAATCTGGCAGAAATGTCCGGATTTCCACAGGAATTTTCTGCATGAATTCCTCAACGTGTGCACATAGCCTTACCCTAATCCCAACCATAACCCTAACCACACCCCTAACCCTGACACACCCCTAACCCTAATGCCAACTGTAAATGTAATCCAAACCTTAACTTTAGCCCCAACCCTAACTGTAGCCCTAACCCTAACTTTAGCCCCAACCCTAACCCTAACTTTAGCCCCAACCCTAACTGTAGCCCTAACCCTAACATTAGCCCCAACCCTAACTTTAGCCCCAGTCCTAACCCTAACTTTAGCCCCAACCCTAGCCCTAACCCTAATCCTAACCCTAATGGGAAAATTGAAATAAATACATTTTTTTAATTTTATTATTTTTCCCTAACTAAGGGGGTGATGAAGGGGGGTTTGAATTACTATTTTTACTGGGTATTTTTTAGCGATTTTTATGATTGGCAGCCGTCACACACCAAAAGACGCTGTTTATTGCAAAAAATAGTTTTTGCGTCTCTATATTTTGAGAGCTATAATTTTTCCATATTTTGGTCCACAGAGTCATGTGAGGTCTTGTTTTTTGCGGGACGATTTGACGTTTTTATTGGTATCATTTTTGGGCACGTGACTTTTTTTATCGCTTTTTATTCCGATTTTTGTGAGGCAGAATGACCAAAAACCAGCTATTCATGAATTTCTTTTGGGGGGGCGTTTATACCGTTCCACGTTTGGTAAAATTGATAAAGCAGTTTTATTCTTCGGGTCAGAATGATTACAGAGATACCTCATTTATATCATATCAAAACTATTTTATAGAAAAATAATTATTTTTGCATCGCTTTATTTTGAGGACTGTAACTTTTTTATTTTTTCGCTGATGATACTGTATGGCGGTTCTTTTCTTGCGGGACAAGATGACGTTTTCAGCGGTACCATGGATATTTATATCTGTCTTTTTAATCGCTTGTTATTCCACTTTTTGTTCGGCGGTATGATACTAAAGCATTGTTTTTTGCCTCTTTTTTTTTTTTTTACGGCGCTCACTGAAGTGGTTAACTAGTGGGACAGTTTTATAGGTGGGGTCGTTACGGACGCGGTGATACGAAATATGTGTACTTTTATTTTTTTATTATTTAGATTAAGAAATGTATTTATGGGAACAATATATATTTTTTTATTTAGGATTTTTTTTTTTACACATCTAAATATTTTTTTTTTACTTTATAACGTTGTCCCGGGGGGGACATCACACTATAGGGTCAGATAGCTGATTTGACACTTTGCACAGCACTGTGTCAGATCAGTGATCTGACAAGCAGGGCTGCAGGCTTACCAGCGCCTGCTCTGGGCAGGCGCTTGTAAGCCACCTCCCTGCAGGACCCGGAAGTAGCCCCATGGCCATTTTAAATCCGGGGTCTGCAGGGAGGAGATGCTCGGTACAAGGTGAGCACATTGCCTTGTACCGAGGGTCTCAGGGAAGCACGCAGGGAGCCCCCTCCCTGCACGATGCTTCCCTATGCCCCTGGAAAGCTGCGATCATGTTTGTTCACAGTGTTTTGGGGGTTAATGTGCCAGGAGCGGTCCATGACCGCTCCTGGCACACATAGTGCCAGATGTCAGCTGCGATAGTCAGCTGACACCCGGCTGCGATCGGCTGCGCTCCCCCAGTGAGCGCGGCCAATTGCATATGACGTACTATCCCATCACTGGGAATTAAGTCCCAGGTCACCTCGACAGGATAGTACGTCATATGGGATTAAGGGGTTAATAACCCAACAAGCATATTGCAGATCAAGGTGTACAACATATTATTTAAAAGAAGGAATTGCATTTCTCTCAGGAATCTAGAGGACATAAAATATTCATTTATTTCAAAGGTGCTTCATCATGAAGTGTTTTAACTAGAGACGGACAAATTCATTTGAGCATAATTGAATTCTACTTAGATTTTACACAAATCTGCATTCTGGAAAATATGTTCTTTTTATTTGCTTTGTACAAATTTAGCAAATTTGTTAAAAATAAATAAAAAAACCATACCTTACCATTCACCTCTCCAGTTGCTCCCTGTCTGCTCTCCGATCCTCAAAGGACCACATCTCCTGGCCCAGTGTTTACTTTAGGCATGGAGCTTCCAGCTATAAGCAAGCCTTGAAGTTTACTGCACATGCTTCAGGGACTTCTCAAGGCCAGATATCCAAGCCAAGTGCTGACTGCAGGCCAGGACTTTCAGGTAAAAGCCCTTATGCAGTAATCTGCGGGCCTGCTTATGACCAGGAGCCCCAGACTAGAGTGAACACCAGCCATGGAATTCACTGCATATGCTCAGGGGCCAACTCATGGACAGAAGTCCCATCCTAGAGTGAACACCACTCTGCTATTTCATGCTATAGGCCCCGAAGGTCATTGAGCAAGTGCAGTCATCTCTGGGGCCTGCTCGCAGACAAAATCCTAAACCTGGAGTTAACACCAAGACAGAGATGTAACACGATGGAGGCGCAGAGGACCGGACAGAGGGTAGGGAGCAGCGTGAGCGGCCAAAGACGTAAATCATAAGGTGAGTAAACATTTTTTTAATTCTTTAACTTTATGTTTATTATGCTCTACTGTCTGTAAAGACCCCCGAGCATAATAAGGGAATTCAATTTTTAAAGAAAAACTTCTCTATGAATCGAGTTTGCCGTTAAAATTTGCAAAAACAGGCAAATTTGAATCTTCACCAATCTCTGATATAACATAATTAACATAATATACATTTTCGTTGACAAAAATATAGGTTTTGGCTTACTACATAATGTTTGGCATCTTTGCCTACATGACATGTCACGAGATGACATTCAGAGATATACTGTACCACACCACTAAATACTCATGGATGTTAGGTTCGCATATTTCCTCATTGAAATCTCCATTTATTTTTATCATGTCTGACGTTTATGACATCCCTGTCTGGCCAGATGATTAACATATCACTGTCTATATTGAACTGCATTCTTTAAGTTACCCACTTTCATGTTAGTCTAATGAACATAAGCATTTTTTTTCCTACCATGTCATATGCCGATCACACACCAGAGTGTATAAAAGGGATTTCTTGGAAGACATAATTTAAGAGTGTATTGGATTTCCACACTTGGGACAGCAGAGAACTCCAGTAGTGTAAATAGGAGCTCTGCGGTTTTAATGTACACATGTAAACGTAGACTGGATACATGGCAGATCAACATGGGGTATCACATTTACCCACAAGCGAAAAGAGATCTAACGGTGCAAGAGTTTCTAGAGTGTACAAAAGCAGAAGATTAAATTTCTCAGAGACACTAAATTGGATTTGTCTTGTTTCATGGAAGTTTGTGGTAGCTGCTGTGCTATGGATTACATCTGGTTACATGTGAATTCACTTTACCTAGATGGCGTATTGTAAAAATTCTACACCCTTCCTGGGCAAGTGGCCAGTTATAGGATGCTGCAGAGAAAATATGTATACACAAGAGAAAGAAAGCAATGTTTTGTACAAACAGATCAAATAGGCAACGTATCTATGACATTATACATCAGCGTAATCCACATTACATAATAAAAGCTACAGAAGCTTATATTAAAAAGCACATAAAAGGAATACTGTTCTGACCTATTCTTCAAGATTGGCATGACACCATCTTTATTTAGTATCATAGTGCCCAATGTCTACTGTAATGCCTGACCACTCCAGCTGATGGAGCAAGAGTCTAGTTCTCAAGGTGTTGGAACCCTCATTAGGTTAGGTAAGGTAAATAAAAGAAACAAAAATGCAAAAACCTTTAGTTCACATGTTTTACAGGTTCTACAAAAATATACCAGTCAGTCATAAATATCAATTAATTTATTTTGAAATTTAATTTGGCATATCCGCTTGAATTTGTCCAGGAAATTTGATTTGCATCGAAATTAGTCACTGTGAATTAAATGTGTCCTGTTGTGCTCTAAGGATTTTTCAGACTCCAAAGACTACCAAATATAGGACAGCCGCATTCCGGTATGTTTGACCACTCCACGCTTCACCAGGCCTTTAAAGATCCTTGTGGAGTTGCCCTGCATACTGATGCTGTGACGTGACATCATGACGTTTTGAGGCCTAGTGACCAAAAAGGGGCCAAAAATGCACAGACAAGTCAGACCATACCAGATGAGACACCTGAAGATCGGATTGAAGGGGTGTTACATGTATGGAAAGGTGAAGGCCGGGGCAATGTGAGTATAATTTTATTTTATTTTTTAACCCCTTTTCAGCCCATTAAAATCTCACACAATGGCAGCAGTCTGGTCATCATTTTGCTAGATTCGCATGAAGTGAATTGCCTAAAATATGCATTAGTCTGAATCAATCTGTCAATAGATCATTCAATCTAAATAATTAAGCAATAAACTCAACACGATCTCTGAAGGTGTCATCTGGGATCTGGCAGCAGATCCTTTGGTTTCCTGGTGTGGCATTAATGATCAGATCTGTTTTTACAGCACATCCAACAAATGCTCAATTGGATTATGATCTAGAGAATTTAGAGACTAAGTCAAGACTCTTTGGCGTGTTCTTCAAACCATTTCTGTACATGGCTGGCCTCAGTGGCAGTTTGGTGAGAATGTTACTATTTTTATAATGCTATATGATATTTACATGACTTCAAGCTTATATTGTAGCACTACCAGAAATTTTTGCAGTCATAAGTCTAGGACAGGTGGGTGACAACCCAATTAAAAGCTGTAATGTCAACCATATTGATTGTCAGCCAGTGCTCATAGATAATGAATCATTTTCTAGTTCAATTATTCTAAAATGAAATTAAACAAATCGGAAAAGGCAACTGCTAGGTGGATTCATAACTGGCTTAGTGATCGGACACAAAGAGTGGTCGTAAATGGCTGCACATCCAGTTGGAAGAATGTCTCAAGTGGGATACCACAGGGTTCTGTCCTGGGCCCTGTATTGTTCAACATCGTTATCAATGATTTAGAACAAGAAATTGAGGGTACACTAATTAAATTTGCTGATGACACAAAGCTAGAAGGGATAGCTACTACTAGAGAAGAGAGCGAGAGGATTCAAAAAGATATAAATAAACTGGAGCAGTCAGCAGCAATTAACAGAATGGTTTTTAACAAGGAAAAATGCAAAGTACTACATCTGGGCAATAAAAATGAAAAAAGCATTTACAGAATGGGAGGCATAGGGATAAGCAACAGCACATGTGAAAAAGACTTGGGTATACTAATAGATCACAGACTGAACATGAGTCAACAGTGTGATGCAGCAGCAAAAAAGGCAAATGCAATTCTGGGATGTATTAACAGAAGCATATAGTCTAGATCACGCAAAGTCATTATCCCCCTCTACTCCTCTTTGGTCAGACCTCACCTGGAATACTGTGTCCAATTTTTTAAAAAAGACATCAACAAACTGGAGCAAGTTCAGAGAAGAGCGACCAGAATGGTGACCATTCTGCAAACCATGTCCTTTGAGGAACGGGTGCAGGATTTGGGACTGTTTAGCTTGCAAAAAAGAAGACTGAGAGGAGACTTAATAGCTGTCTACAAATATCTCAAGGGCTGTCACATTGTAGAAGGATCATCTTTATTCTCATTTGCACAAGTAAAGACTAGAAGCAATGGGATGAAACTGAATGGGAGAAGACACAGATTAGATATTAGAAAAAAACTTTTTGACAGTTAGGGTGATCAAGCAATGGAACAGGCTGCCACGAGAGGTGGAGAATTCTCCTTCCATGGAAGTTTTCAAACAGAGGCTGGACAGACATCTGTCTGGGATGATTTAGTGAATCCTGCTTTGAGCAGGGTGTTGGACCAGATGACCCAGGAGGTCTCTTCCAACTCTAACATTCTATGATTCTATGAAATAAATTATCCAAAGATAATATCGTACTGAGAAACCAGTTGCCGCTTGCACATATCTATATCTCTTTCTATTCAACCTTTCATATCGCAGATTTTAAGAGAAATACATTGGCAGTGTGTGTTTTCTCTTTGGAGACAGTATGGAGGAAGATGAGAGCTTAATCTCTTGCCAAGTGGATGTTAGATTTTCACATTTCCATTGCTTTCTGTTAAGTGGAAAGAAAAATACTATTATAATATCATGACCCAAATGACAAGTTATGAATTACGTTTATATATCGCTCAGTTTCACATAAATGTCAAGAAGCTGGATTGAATCAAGGTTTCAAAATACAATACCCCAGTGAGAACGAGAGGAGTTTATACATTTGACCACTCATGAACTGTAAGAGAATCAAAGGAAAGACAATGCAGCCAAACAAGCCTTTCCATTGCCCAAAAGACCGAAGCAACACCAAGCTTTGTTTTAATCAGATAAGGAGGAAGAAAAAATAATTTCCTCATTGCAGGAATAATAGTGAATTAGATTCTCATTTCTCCAGTGGATTACATCACTGTTTCCAGCCAACACGCCATCTTCCAACAATCACACTAAACAGTCAGCAATAAACACACGACACTGCTGGCTTTTAGGACAGAGGAAAATGTTTTTTTAAAGGAGTCCTAGAGAGTTATCTATTTTGTCTTCACATACTTGAGAAGTAATAATTATGTTTGAGGCCACTGAGCTCCTGAGAATGGTGATAATATGATGTAAAAGGAACGTTTAAAGCAAAATTACACATATGAAAAATACTCCGTTAATGTAGTTCTAAACATTCTGCAATGAATACAAGGTGCATAGTTAAACTGAGTCATACTGTATATGATAAGTGCAACACTCACAAAAGGCTGAGCATTGTACCTTGGCTCTTGTGAATGACAGTTTAATAGTTGTTTTAATTTGGATTAATACTGGACGGAGAAAATCAATGGTCATGTCCAGAGCAACCAGGTCTCAAGTTCACAAAATCAGATTAACGATGGTGGGCTTTTTTTATTCATAATATTCAATTCTTACTAAATGCAAGCTCTGATAATGTTCATTGCTTTTTTCTTATTGCTTAAAGAAGCACACCCATCAAAATATGTATCCTCTTAATATATTGCAGTCATAATATTAGATAGCACTGTAAACTCACAATTGCTCATTTTGGCCTTTTACCCAGTAAATTCTTCTCTTTTCCATTAGGTCTATGACATCATGTGATTAAAAACAGACTAGCTGAATCCTTCTAAGCTCTATGTAGAAACACGGGGTCAATTTTCCCTGTATAAGCCATATGTCACTGCAAATGTCCCTGGGAGTGGGAGGAGGGAACAGCTGAGTCCGGCATTGGAGAGAAAAATGATAAATGCAGGGAAGAGACTTTCTGTTTCTACATAGAGCAGAAAAAAGAGAACAATTAGCTGGGCTGAAGGTTAAAATGTAAGTACACAGTGCTGTATTATAAGGTGAGTGTAATATATTAAGAGGATAAAAATGTTGATGGGAGTGCTTCTTTAATAACCTTCTATAGACACTAAAAACACTAAAAATACCTAATGGGTCTTCAGGTTGTAGTCATTACAAATCTTAATAAGGAGAAGTGGACAAATTCTCTTCTACCACTTAAAGGAGTATTTCCATCTCCAAGATCCTATCCCATTATGTAGTAGGTGTAATAGTAATATTAGCAAATACCTCCAATTAGAAATGTAGTATGGTTCTTCTGATACGCTTACCACATATGCAGGAAATTGCAGTAGCTTAGTTATCCATGGTTACAACCATTAACAACTAACTGTCCCTATATAAGTGGCAGTAACCATGAATACCTAAGATACTGAATTTTTAGATAACAAAGTAGGTTATGTGCTAATTGACACCCTTGTCCATAGGTATTGCGTGCCAGGCGATTTTTATATGATCCACATAACATAAATGGACCTTTTGAATCCTTATTAGTTAATCAGAACCTGCACACCAAAGAACAACAACCAGGGGGCCATTTGACTAGCCTTACCGATACAGTTAATACTTGATAAACCCACCACTTGAGTGCAAACAAGCAAATAACTGCACGATTTGTGGCTATGTAAAAGACAGATAAGCAGATAAATCAACACAGTTGGGGTTTTAGCCCAAATTTAGCTTCGTCAGGCTCCGGGCATCGGACCTAGGAAGGAACTCAAGCGTGATGGTGCAAACACCGCCATACTGGACATGAGCCAGACGGGCTAACACCGCATGGTAGTCAGAGCACAGAGTAGTAGATGCTCAGCAGAAACACCGGTTTCAAGAGACCCAAAGTCACTGGGAGTGAGGCTCCAGATGCAGAGGGATTCCAGGAACATAATCACAGCAGACACAGTTCAGACAGGTTAAGGTACAGGACAGGTACAGGATCAAGGATTCTGGCCTGGATATCTGGATATACCGCCTCCAGGACAGGCGCCAGAACAGGACAAAACAGGAATCAAGGCAAGGACTTTGGTACCAAAACATAAACAGGAGAGGTGCAGGAACACAAACACACATAGCAAAGTTCAGGAGCTTTGTGAGTGTAGCTCAGGCCCTGCCCATAAGACAGGGAAACTTTATATATGAGCTGCCCCTCAGCAATAGGCTGGGGACAGCATTTCAAGTACACACCCTAACCCTGATAAAAGCAGGGGAGGTATGGCTGCGCATGCCCTAAGCACAAACAGAAACCATTACAGCACACAGTGCAGGTTCTGAGGCTCAGGGCACCTGACAAACTGCATGCACTGACCCACGTGGAAAGTCATGCACCAGCTGCAAATGACCTCACTACCCGCGGACAGCTTCACAGCAACCAGGGACCGCACATGAGGAAGGTATGCAGCAAGGCAAATACCTAAACACGCATGTACGACTGTGCAGCAGAGCAGGGAACTGAGAAGGCTCCATTCAGGTAACAGCCAACAGTATCCCAGCGTAAATTAGGGGGAAAAGAGTAAAGGGTTAAAGCAAACATATGCATTGTCATGCCGAAAACCAGATACAGACAGAACGGCGTGACACCGATAACAGGTATCAAAATTGCTTTACTTAGTAAAATGCTATCCAGTAATGAGTTTTAGAATAACTTTCCTTGTTTTTGTCCCTTTTTGGAAACTACGTTGTTAGTTTTCAGTAAAGGAATCACTTTTGATAGAGTGAGCAAGTGATTCATTTAGGGGAGTTGGACTACAGGGATATATTACTATAAGCACATATGGTAGAGCGACAAAAATTAACTCTGGCATGACCAAAGGATGTTTGACCGCTACTCTATTCAAAAGGAGGACTCGGGATCCTGTTCCACATGATCTGTGGACGCCCCCATAGTTGGACTTTTACTAGTGATGAGCGAATATACTCGTTACTCGAGATTTCCTGAGCACGCTCGGGTGTCCTCTGAATATTTTTTAATGCTCAGAGATTTAGTTTTCAATGCCTCAGCTGAATGATTTACAGCTATTAGCCAGGCTAAGTACATGTGGGAGTTGCCTGGTTGCTAGGGAATCCTCACATGTAATCAAGCAGGCTAGTAGCTGTAAATCATCCAGCTGCTGCGAAGAAAACTAAATCTCCGAGCACTAAAAAATACTCGGACACCCGAGCGTGCTCGGGAAATCTTGAGTAACGAGTATATTCGATCATCACTAACTTTTACCTATCAGACCCTTATCACGTTTCCTGTGCATAATGTCATAAGAAATGAAGAGTCTTCTGTTGTCATTTATTTCATTCTTCTGTAGCATACCCTTACTCAGTTCCACTTATAATGTACCCTCTTTGGAACACAGGAATAAACCGAGGGTAAGGATGTGTCCTGATTGAAGTATAAAAAACAACATAAGTAAAAAGGGAAAAGAAACATTAAAGGTACTGTCACACTAGACGATATCGCTAGCGATCCGTGACGTTGCAGCGTCCTCGCTAGCGATATCGTCCAGTGTGACAGGCAGCAGCGATCAGGCCCCTGCTGGGAGATCGCTGGTCGGGGAAGAAAGTCCAGAACTTTATTTCGTCGCTGGACTCCCCGTAGACATCGTTGAATCGGCGTGTGTGACACCGATTCAGCGATGTCTTCGCTGGTAACCAGGGTAAACATCGGGTAACTAAGCGCAGGGCCGCGCTTAGTAACCCGATGTTTACCCTGGTTACCATCCTAAAAGTAAAAAAACAAACACTACATACTTACCTACCGCTGTCTGTTCTCCAGCGCTGTGCTCTGCTCTCCTCCTGCTCTGGCTGTGAGCGTCGGTCAGCCGGAATGCAGAGCGGTGACGACCAGAGAAGCAGAGCGCCGAGGACAGACGGCTGTAGGTAAGTATGTAGCGTTTGTTTTTTTACTTTTTAGGATGGTAACCAGGGTAAACATCGGGTTACTAAGCGCGGCCCTGCGCTTAGTTACCCGATGTTTACCCTGGTTACCGGGGACCTCGGGATCGTTGGTCGCTGGAGAGCTGTCTGTGTGACAGCTCTCCAGCGACCAAACAGCGACGCTGCAGCGATCCGGATCGTTGTCTGTATCGCTGCAGCGTCGCTATGTGTAACGGTACCTTAAGTGTAAGCATGTGATACCATATCTACTTTTGCACTTGGGCATAGATTTTATAAAACACTACATGGTGGCCCGATTCTAACGCATCGGGTATTCTAGAATATGTATGTATGTATATAGCAGCCACATAGTATATAGCACAGGCCACATAGTATATAGGAGTACTACGTGGCCTGTGCTATATACTATGTGGCTGCTATATACATACATACATATTCTAGAATACCCGATGCGTTAATAGAGGCTACAAAGTAAATAACACAGCCCACGTAGTATATAACACAGCCCACGCAGTAAATAACACAGCCCACGTAGTATATAACACAGGTCACGCAGTATATAGCAGCCACGCAGTATATAACACAGCCCACGTAGTATGTAACACAGGCCACGTAGTATATAACACTGGCCACGTAATATATAACACAGCCCACGTAATATATAGCACAGCCCAAATAGTATCTAACACTGGGCACGTAGTATATAGCACGCAGTATAGAACACAGCCCACGTAGTATATAGCATTGTGGGCACCATATCCCTGTTAAAAAAAAGTTATAAAAATAAAAAATAGTTATATACTCACCCGCCGGGGTCCAGCGAAGCTGTGCCGATGCACGCGCGGCTGCCGCCATCTTTCGTTCCCAGGATGCATTGCAAAATTACCCAGATGACTTAGCGGTCTTGCGAGACCGCTAAGTCTTCTGGGTAATTTCGCAATGCATCTCTGGGAACGGAAGCTGGCGGCAGGTGCGCGCGCATCGTCGGACGACGGAAGGTGAGAATAGTAGGTTTTTGTTTTTTTATTATTTTTAACATTAGATCTTTTTACTATTGATGCTGCATAGGCAGCATCAATAGTAAAAAAGTTGGGGACAGACAGGGTTAATAGCAGTGTTAATGGAGTGCGTTACCCGCGGCATAATGCGGTCCATTAACGCTGCCATTAACCCTGTATCAGCGCTGACTGGATGGGAGTATGGAGCGTGCGCCGGGCACTGACTGGACAGAAGTAGGGAGGGACTAATTCTCGGCCTGACTGTGCCCGTCGCTGATTGGTAGTGGCAGCAAGGACAGGCAGCTGGCGAGACCAATCAGCGACGCGGGATTTCCGTTACAGACAGACAGAAAGACAGACAGACAGACGGAAGTACCCCTTAGACAATTATATAGTAGATAAGAAAAAGTTGTGGTCAACTAACAAAGAATTTCAGGAAAGAAATTCAGATGTGACCTGCAAACTGACTTCAACTATGTCATATATAGTTAGGATTCTAGCTGTTAGACTTTTTGATGCATGATATGTTTAGTTCAAACAGAGAGCTAACAAAAAGCAAACCCTTGGGAAGTAAGGTAAGTTTAAAGCCACCTTAAGTGCTCTGTATGCCCTTGTTCAGAACCTGGAGCTCTCACATCCCTGCCTTTACACTTTGACAAGGTGTCTGCACAGTGATTTTGACAGGTAAAGCTGCAAAGCTGCTGGTTCTCTATTTTTATCTGTCGTTTTCAGACTGGAAAATAGAAGATGTAAGTTATCTAAATCAGTCACGATAAACACTAAATGCACTTCTTTAAGATTCAAAATCCACAGGGTATTAACTTTGGATGGAACCAGAAGAATAATGTTAAAAAAATCATTGAGTAGTAGGCCAATCCACACTGTCCAAAGTTTTTCTCTGCACATATCTGAGCGATTTTGCCCTTGTCTCTTACATTATTCATCAGGCATCTGGTGTCTGCATAAGGCAGAGTGGCACTGGAAGGTGAGATGATTGAGTGAAGAAGTTATTGCATTTGACATGTCCTGGCCTACGGCTTTCAGTCACTTAACTCATCTCTCTGTCATCCTCAAAACAGTATATGGCTGAAGGAAATTCCAAGATAGCTACCATTTAGACTCAATCTTTCTTTTACAACCCACCAATAAAATCCTATACATATTCACCCTTTACAATAAGGATGCTAGTGGTTCAGTAATAAAATCAACAAATGGATAAAAGAGTTTGTATGACTTTACAATGAAAATTATGTTATTCCTTTTTTGTGAAGGTGCCATGAATATCAGATATCTGTCCACTGACAGCTGGTTACATTGACTGCTATCTTTCCTGACCCCGCAAACACAAGTAGGCTTAGCTTATGCAGGCACCTCTGGAGCAAAAAGGAAGGCCCCCATTCAAAATAATTGGCTGACCTTATGCATTGGATCTAATGTACACTGGAGTACAGTTCCACCAAAATCAACTGATTCGGCTACATGACAAATATGTGTCTGTACAGTGTTAGCCAGTAGATAAAAAAATATTAAAATTTGAGAGCCTTCAGTGGTTGATACATTTTAATGGCTTACTGAAAAATGGTAACATAACTAGCTTTCAAAACTACTCAGGAGGTATAGAATAAGACAAAAACTGAAGATTCACATATTTATACACAACAGGACATAGAATAGTGCAGTAATGAGACAAGTGGCGTGAAGCAGGACTATGAATGTGGGAAGGAAAGAAACAGTTGTGGCAGTAAATATTAGATAAGTTAATAGATAAGGAGTAGATATGGGCGAACCCAAACAGTAAAGTTCAAGGTCCATAACGAATACCTACTGTTCGGCCATGGACCCCCGAATATGGACTTCACTATCTGCATGGCAGCGTGAGAAACACTGGAGGCTCTGATCAGCAGTAAGATCATTACCACTGGTCAGAGCGCTGCGGTTCCCATGCTGTCAGATGACAGCATGAGCCCGTAGCTGTGACCAAAGGCAAAAAGTTTACCTACGGTCAAAGGCATCCGATGATGGGACGACTACTCTCATCAGACTACGCCTGCTGCCAATAACAGCGAGAGCATGATCTAATAGTAAGGGTATCACAAATATGTGCAATTATATACTGAGCAATCACCCCCTCCATGAATAGAATGGGCATTAGATGAGTATTTTTGTTATTTATTATTTTATGTTTTTTTACAGGAGACCATGGCTTCAATGGAATGGGCGTTAGGTGAGTAATGAGTATAACTGTGTTTGTTATTTTGAAATAAAAAAGTAAAATTGTGCTTTTTTATTTCAAATAAAAGACTTTATTCTGGCTATGTTTATTTATAATATAATTATAGGATTAGTAATGGATAAGTGTCTTATAGATGCCTCTCCATTACTAAGCCATGGGCTTGATGTCACCAGACAATACAAAGGTGACATCAACCCCACAAATATGAACCCCACTTGCCAAATCCACAGGGCTATTGGGGTGGCTGAGGGCTGCTATTTTTACACTGGGGGTAAAATCCATTGCCACTTACCAGCTTGAGAATACCAGCCCTCAGCCGTCTGCTTAAGTTCATCTGGTTGTAAAAAATGGGAGAGGACCCCAGGCAGTTCAATTAACTATTTACTTAAATAATTTAAAAAATGGTTTGGGAACCCCTCTATTCTTGATAACCAGTCATGCTAAAGCTGACAACTGAGGGCTGCAACCCGCATCTGTCAGTTTTGCCTGGCTGGTTATCAAAAAGACAGGGGAACCCATGCCAATTTTTTTAATTTATTTATATCGCAGTCGCCAACTGATGAATACTGTCATCAGCTGCCGCCTCCTCTTGCTGTTATTAGCAGCAGCAGGTATAGGCTTATGAAAGTAGTAGCCCCATCAGTCGACGTCTGTTACCATGGATAAACATTTTACCGCTTTTCCTAGCTGCTGCCTCAAGCTGTCATCTGACAATGTTGGAGCTGCGACTCTCTAACCAGCGTTAACGATCTTACCGATGATCAGAGGCAGTGTTTGCCACTTGTTTGAGTACACAAACCAAACTTCTTTATCATTTAAAGAGGACCTGTCTTTATTTTTTCATTGTAAAAAATCTGCTGCTCTCCTAAAGCTGTTTTTTTTGTTCCTGTGCCTCTTCATTATTACTATATGCCCCTGTTGCACCCCAGGAGTCCGGTTGCCACAGTGGCATTGCCTCTCCCACAGGGAGTAATGTCATGCCTGGAAGCAAGGAGGGGTCCCCTTAGCAGGTGTCAGTAGGAGAGAAGTAGAGCAGAACCTGAGGAGTGGAGCTGTGATTAAACTCGCCACAGAGCTGAGCGCTAGGAACTGGATAGCAGAGTCCGTGGTTGTGTGGGTACTGAAGTCCCGAAGCTAAATCCAGAGGGTAGAGGACTGTGGTCTCCTGGCCCGATCTAATACCCAGCGGCACAGCAGCATAACAGAGCCTGGAGCCGACACAAAGGAGCGGCACCTGTGATAGGATTGAGCTGCCTGCCATGCGGGCAACGGTTAGTTTTTAAAAACAGAGAGAGACAGTTAACAGCAGGAGGGTGAGCTATTAGGCAGCAAGTAAAAAGGGAGGACAGCACAAAAGAAAGGCCTCCATACCTACCTGGCCAGGTGTATCCAAAATTTGCTTCCAGGCTGCCTGGCTCTCCAATACGATCTGTTACGAGTACCCCGGTCTGTACTATCAACCATCAAGTAAAGGAAAAGAAAACTACAGCCCTTGCATCATTCAGTGATCTCTTGCGCCCTGAGTCCTGCACCACAAGATACAGGAAGCCTGACATAAATGAGACCGGTAGCCCTGGGGCCCCGCTCCACCTGTGGGGAGCAGAACCATCCCAGCTGCGTCACCATCAGCCCCAGTGTTCTCCTTCAGTAGCGTCGGCCATCCGTGGCCGAATACTACAGGTGGCGTCACGTTAAATTAGATATACATATTCCCATTTTATGGCACAGCCAGGGCCACGGAGTTGGGTCATGGCCCCGTGACTTCCCCCAAAACAGTCCGACCCTGTTCCGTATACCCCACGGCCCTGGTGGGCGTGTCACCTCCTTCTTATCTGTGTGTAAATCTAGTCTTTTAGCCAAGTGTATATTGTTTTAGTCCTCCATTATGTGAATCTTACTTTCTGAGGATTATGCCCAGTTGGTTAAAAAAGACATTTATGTATAGGAAAGAGGGTGCCATATGGTAAAAATGAAGAGACACAGGAACAAAAAAAAAACAGCTTCAGGGGAGCAGCAGAATTCTTGCAATGAAAAAATAAATGACAAGTCCTCTTTAAATGTTAAAGAAGCACTCCCATGAAAACTTTTATTTTTAGTAATGGAAAAGTACAGGAGCAGAAAATAAACAGTGCCAGATTCAGGAGAACATCAGCATTCACTTCAGGTGAAAACAAATTCTACACATTTATGGCAAGTAGCAAGTCCTCTTTAGTTGTATTATATAGATTGTGCGGGGAAACAGTATTAATCACTAATCAATCCAGGGGCTATGAAGAAAGCAATGTTCAAATCAATATCAATGGAACCAAAAAAATGTTAGATACGATATAGGACCAGGTAGACACGTTATAATTTTCAAAAAACGATAATGATAATTGGCAGGTCTGAATGTAAAATAGTGAAGAAAAATTCAATGCTGGGTTTTGTCATTGATTTTTTTTATTGGTTTTATGGTTATTATAACTAAAAATGATTCTTTTATTTGTAATTGTATATTTTGCTTTGTGCTGCTGTTCTCCCCCTATATCAAGCCACTCTGCTGCTGGGTCTCATACATAGGTCTCATTCAAATTCCCTTGATTCCAGCCAATTCCCAGGTGTACTAAGCCTCCATCACTCCCATCTTAAGGACCTGTTACACAATCGACTAATGTTGGCCGAACCCACCGATATTCATGGATTCAGCTGACAATCTTACGTGCATGGGTTCCGCGAACTGAAGGTCAGGAGAGATGTTGATTGCACATGCTCATTTTCGGACTGACGATCACATTGTTCTGTCAGAGATAATCTGCTGACTGATGTGTTAGGCAGAGTCTTTCTCATAGACACCATAGGAACATTTGGACAAGCAATTACTCCTGTATATGGGAGAGTTGACTGAAATGGCTGTCAGCGGAATGAAGGCTGAATGGTGACAGCCATCTAATGTATGCGGCCAGCTTAAGCATTAAATTCTATTTGGTTCTAGTCTGCTTTGTTCTGTTTGCTATAACTACAATACTTACATTTTCTACTTGGCTTGTTTTACTGACCTTGTTCTTTTGTCTGCTGCCTACCCTGACCTGTACTTGACTTTCACTTATCCACATATCTAACGCATTTGTAGAAAAAGCACTTTGACTCAGCACAAGTTCTACTGTAGTAAAATTCTTATTAATTAGCAAGACATTAAAAATTCAAAGACGTAAAGCCACTTCAGCTCCACCTGAAAAAAAAACAGGGAGAAAACTGCTAGTTTATGCATTTCAGACCACAATCATCTCCAGCCATAACCACATCTGTACTGTAATTTTGAAAAGTCTAGTTCTAAAAGGTAATGACTTAGAGATTTAAAGCATTAAAGGGTGAAGCATGCACAATCCTTTTTAGAATGTGCTCCCTGGTCTACCCTATGGAAAATCCATTAGTGATATAGTGGGTCCACCGTACATGTCTTCAGATGCCACTTGTTACATTTCTGGTCACCATACATGGTACAATTCTTCTCAAGGTCTGAACGTGTGACAAATATTCATGTCACTATTTTCAAAGGACAAATATAATAGATATGATCAGATGTGATCAGTGTACACAATTGTTTTTTCACTGCATGCATCGGATTTAGAAAGCCTTTCGGACTTAAATGCCCAATCACCAGAACAGACATATTGTACAAAGTAAGAAGACTGTTTCTTAAATCATGTTGGTAGTCTACAACTATCATCTTAATGTCAAACAAACCTTTAGATAAATCACCCTCTGAACGAACAACCTTATTCTACATATTCAACGTAATAGGCTTATCATCAAATACAGATAAAACTTCACTCTTACACCTGAAAAACTCTGTCCTATTTATAAGTTTGAGAACAACAGAAATCTCCAGTGATTTCTATTTTTAATGGGATCAGAAGTCAGTGATTTGTGTCCTGATATATAAATATCAACTCGTGCAATTCAGGTGAGCTGTGCTGTAAGTAAATTGTTGAAAGTGGTGTTGAGCCATTTTGTAAAAATCGTCTTCTAGGTTCTTATGGTTCCTATATTCTGTACAGTAAGCAAGGAGGACTTTTTCTGGATAAGAATGAAGGGTTAAAGGATATATTAAAAGAGTTTTCCAGTCTGATATAGTTATCGTCTATTTAAAGGATAGGTGAAAAATGCTAGATTAGGCCTCTTTCACACTTCCGTCTTTCTTTTTCTGTCACAATGCGTCATTTTGTGAAAAAAACGGATCCAGCAAATGTTTCTGCCATTTCTGTTTTTTTCTCATAGACTTGTGTTAACGACGGATTGTGATGGATAGCCTTCCGTTTCATCTGTCGTGCACTGGATCTGTCGTAAAATTGCTGTCCGTCAGGTGGAGACAACGCACAGAGGAATGTTTTTTCTGTACGTCGGAAAATCGGATCCTTGCACTGTCTGTCGTTGGCTATAATGGAAGCCTATGGACGCAGGATCTGTCGCTGACTGTCAAAAGCAGGAATCCAGCGACGGATGCGGTCTTTTGAACTGAGCATGCACGGAAGAATTTCCAGTCAGGGAAATTCTCACTCTCTCTCTATCTCTTTTTACTATTGATGCTGCCTACGCCGCATCAATAGTAAAAAGATATAATGTTAAAAATAATTAAAAAAATAAAAAATCGTGATATTCTTACCTTCCGGCATCCCCCGCAGACTTCCCGATGCTCGCAATGTTGCCGGCAGCTCCAGTTCCCAGTAACGCGAGACCGCTACATCATCACAGGTCATTGCTTGCAAGGCATTACTGGGAACGGGAGCTGCTGGCAGCATCGCGATCATCGGGAATGCCGCGGGTGATGCCAGAAGGTAAGAATATCACGATTTGTAATTTTTTAAAAAATTTTTTAACCTGTGTTGTGTTGTGTATGCGTTTTCGCAGCGGAAAAACGCGGCGAAGACGCATACACAACGTGTGCACATAGCCTCGACGGGTCCTTAAGAAAAACGGACCCAGTGCACCCGTTTTTTATAATCTGGCCAGGATCCGTCTTTTCAACATTTTGACGGATTGTGACTGATTGTAGAAAACAGAAGTGTGAAAGAGGCCTTAGAGGGGGTCTGGCTGCTGATCCTCCACTTGTCCCAAGACCAAGTGTAGAAGAAATTTAGAAGGAGCAGGGCATATACACAAACTCTGCTCCATTCAAAGTCTATCACAATGACTGTATTAGTCTAGTGCCCACAAGCGGAGTTGACTGGATGGCTATTTTAGTTAATAATAACTCCTTCGTAGGGTCATATTAGGCTAGGGTCACATTGCGTTAGGGCAGTCCGTATAGCGCATAGCGCTACGGACCGCGCTAACGCAATGTCCCAAAGGGCAGCGCTCGTGGTCCATCACTCAAATGACAGCACAGCGCTAGCGCACACCCAATATGGGCGTGTGCTAGCAATCCGTTCGCCATTACAGGCTATGGCGGCGTTAACGGACTACATTACATCGCGTTATGCCGCGGTGTAACGTAGTCCGTTAAACGCGGTCACATAACGCAATGTGACCCTAGCCTTACTGCTGGATGTAAAATCTATATTTCTTCGAAGACAGAGTAAGATATCTATGGTATGTGTATTGTAGGGATTGTGCGATGAGTTTAGTATTACATATACAGTACATAAACTATAATGTAAAGAAAAAGTCATTGCGCTGTAGAGCAAGTGTCAGTTAGATACAGCGGCATGTAAAAGTATGGGTACCCCTTGTCAAAATTACTGTGAACAGTTAAGCAAGCTTAACAATCCCTCAAACAAGATCTGAAAGACTCTTGGATGGCTACAAAAAGCATTTACAAGCTTCAAAAGAGGTTGCTACTAGGCACTAACCATACAGGATGCCAAACCTTTCACACTGGTCCATTTTCCTTTTTGTAATTTTTAAAATGTAAAACATGAAAAACAAAACATATATATATATATATATATATATATATACACACACGTTCCCCTAAAATACAAATTAAATGTGTCATCTTTATCTTTAGGCCTTTTAGACATAATTTTATCTTCAACTTACTTCACAATAACGGTAATTTTGACCAGGGGTGCCCAAACTTTTGCATGCCACCGTATATAGGGACACATTTCCATCTTAACACAGATTGCTCCATAAGAATGGAGTATTGGAAGTAATGACATGGCCCCACAGAGTCATAATCTCAACATCAACAAGGCTGTCTGGGATTACATGAAGAGACAAGGGTTTGCACAAGCCAACATCCACAGAAAATCTGTAGTTAGTTCTCCAAGATGTTTGGAACATCCTCCCTGCTGAGTTCCTTGAAAAAACTGTTTACAAGTATACCTAGAATTGATACTTTGATGCAGTTTTGAAGGCAAACGATAGTCACGCCAAACATTGATAAAAATTAACCATTAACACTTCTATTTAGTAAATCATCATTACTTTGTAGCATATATATATATATATATATATATGTACACATATATGAAATGCGAGCATCCTACATCAGTATTATCAGAGGTTATTAGATCAAAAAGGCTTCCTCAGGCAGATTTGGCGCTGCCCACTCTGTCTAACAGATCCAGGAAGAACCTTTGTGTTCACCCTTTCACCCCTATCTTACAATTGGGGCCCCTGTGTTGCGTCCACAGAGTAGTTGTTGATTGGAGGGGAAAGCATGAGACAAGAATAGTCAAACTAGCTTAGGCAGTAACCAAAGAGACAGAACAAGAGGCAGAATCAAAAGTCAATACTGTAGAAACAAGTTAAGGACAGATCAGCGGTAATTACAGAGAGAGCTGAAGAAAGGATCATAAGCTTGGTTCATAGAATGAATATGGCAGCGCCTCATGACAAGAGAAGACATTTTTGGAGCAGGTCCAGGTAGGGATGTTACAATAATGTATAAATATTCTGTTGTGAAATAACACCTCTAGGTGTAATACAATAGGGAGAATTAAAAAAGGCAAGAAAGGCATCTCTAATATGGCTTTCTCAAAAAAGAACAATACTGCAGTTCTGGTGCTGGTAGACTAATCTCAAAAGTCCATTAGATATTTCTCTGTATATAACCTTCCGGTTGCTAACTAATCCAAGTAATGATATAAAATAAATCAGTGCTATAAATGTTGCATATTGCTGCCCAGGAACTTTGTTTTTCAATCATGTTTTTACACTAAGAAGCATTACTGATTAAAGCAAAGGGTAGAAGAGAAACACTTTGTAAATGTCAACATGCAAAGGAAAGAAGAAGGTAATGAGCTGTCTGTTTATATATCTATGCATGTTTAGGGACAGGCTGTCAACATAATGCACAATTCCACTTTTTTGGAGGTAAAAGTCAGCCCCTATATCTTTAGGGCCCCTTTGCAGCTGCACAGGTTACTCCACTGGAATGTCTGCCCCTTGGCTTGGTGAATATGGACAGTAGCTCATAGACTCCATAACGGCTGTGACCGCCCGGACTTTCATAACAAAGAGAAATTCTGCTGTTTTATCAAGTGATATGCAAACTTAAAGGAAATCTGTCAGCAGGTTTTTGATATGTAATATGAAGACAGCATGCTTTAGAGGTTAAAAAACAAATTTCAGTCATGCCTCTCTTATGAAGCTCCTTGGTTTTTCTTGCTTGCAATGATTGTCTTAGCACCAGGAGCATTGATGGGACACAGAGGCGTGTGCATGCTAGTCTGACACGCCCACTCCTGTGATAAGCATCTCGCTGTCTATGAACATGTTGCATATAAAGCCTGGTGTGGGCGGGGTTAGCTTCCTCAGCTCTGCTGTATTGCTAAATCTAAAAACTGAGGATGCTGCACCCAGTAAACTAAGTGATACATTTTTGGATTCAGCTTCTGTTTGCCTACATCACGCTGCTCTCAGATACGGTAGCAAAAATCTACCGACAGATTCCCTTTAAAAAGAGGAAAAATTCATGAGCATATGAAGGTTTTGTAAGGAGAGGTGCAGTCATTTGATTACCTTGTTTTACAGAACAGATCACTTCAAAAACTCTATTTTAAGTTTATTTTCAAATGCCACTTTAGCCTAATACGCTAAAAATCTGAAACTTGGCCATCCATTCTTCCATCTCTAGCTGCAGTCTAGAGATAATGCTTTATATCTAGGTATAATGAATTTATGTTTTGGGACTGATTCATCCTATTGAATACAACCTTTCATCAAATGATATTCTGCTGTTCCACACTATGGTGTAGGGTTATAGAAAATGGATGACATATAAAATGTTATGTTAAATAATATTGCATTTATCATGGGCAATAGCTTTGGAGGCATGTGAATGGAGCGTGGGTCACGCCTGTACACTATGAGGGCAATTCTCATGATAGACAGCATTGGTTTCTGATTTATTTCAGTGGATTTAATTGTGAATTGTCTGTATTTATGTGTCATAAAATTTGCGATTATTTATTATGGAGTCTGTGTTTGTCTCTATCAAACCCTTTTTTGTTGTATATGTGCACATTGGCACTCCATTCAAAATCTATAAAACTAAAGATGGTCAAGTACAGTGCTGGGGATCCTAGAGCTCACCTATTCTGGTGGTGAAGTGATGTCTTTCTGTACATAGTTATATTAGGTTTCAACTGCATTTCTATTATAGCCAGAAAATCACAATTGAATATTATCATGAAATGATTTATATGGCACATGGGTAATAAATAAAGGTCCACTGACATTGACATCTGATCAGTGGTTGGAAGATTGTTCTGAGTGTCTGATGGACTTTTTCCAGCAACACAATCAACGTACATATACCAACATTTTCACACAAACTCATTCATAGCTCCAAATAGCTGTTAGAAATCATTATTTTGTATGCATATGGAATATTACTTGACTTGGCAATAATGGCTGCAATTGATCAAACTAATTGTAGCAACAGTTTCAATGTGTAATCTGATCCTTTTTTGTGGCATGTTTCATTTATCTGCAAAGGACTGGTCTTCCTATTGTGTCGAATCGTATATGCATTTCAAATGACTGCACGTTCTAGAAGAAAATATGACCATATAATTACAATAGCACCTGGGAGTGCAGCCCATGCTGGATGTGTAAATCATTCCATTAGACTTCCACATGGGGTTCAACTGTAACAAAGGAAGAATTACAGAGTAGCGAGAAGCTGAGCATCTGGTGGATAGCCTTAAAGTATGGCGCACAAACATAATAAAAGGGGTTTTCCCACCTGAAACATTTATCAGCTATCCACACACGGTTTCCACGCTATAGAACCATTTCCTGTCTGACTGTACAGAGCACACAGGACTTCTGCTCTTGTGGAGGTCCCAGTGTTCAGATACCCACCAGAGCAATTAGCTTAATGTTATATTGTCAACACATAACTTTTAAGACAACACCATGTGTTTTTCCTCATCTATGTTAACCCTAAGGTTCGGCTGTCTGAGGTTAAAATAAACATGACAGCTTTCTTCTAAAAACAGATCCACACTTTTCCACAGGTTGTACGTAATACTGCAGCTCAATACCAAAAACGAAGCTGGAATACCAGAGACAATATGTGGAAAGGTGTGAACTTTCATCATTCATATAGTTCCCAATAGATATGCTAAGAAAGTGTAACACAAAGTCTGCAAAGCCCAAGGAGTCCAACAGAGCTTGTATACCATGACCAAAAGCTGCAGGTGCTGAGGTACTCTTTCTGATCTATTACTAAAGATACCAGGGGAGCTGAAGTAAGAAGAAGCTGCTCACACTGCTGTCCACCATGTCTTTCTAATCTCTTACTGAATATACCAGGGGTTCTGAGGTAAGAAGATGTTGCTCATACTGCTATCCACCCTGTCTTTCTGATCTATTACTAAAGATACCAGGAGTAGTGAGGTAAGAAGAAGCTGCTCACACTGCTATCCCCCTTGTCTTTCTAATCTCTTACTAAATATACCAGGGGTGCTGAGGTAAAAAGATATTGCTCATATTGCTGTTGTGAATTCTGCTTTTGGTCTCCCTTCGGTGGTTGTAGGTGGTAATGCAGTTGTCTCTGGGCTGCAGTCCTGGACAGGTGTATCTACTGATTGCAGTTCTGACTGGAGTATTTAGGTTTGCAGGACTCATTAGTCCTTGCCAGTTGTCAATGTTTCTTGGGAAGGATTTGATCTCTGTCTTGCTTCTCCTGCTTAGCTGCCAATTCAGCAAAGATAAGTGTCTGTTTCTTTTTCTATGGCACACAAGCTGTGTGCTTGTTTTTGGTTGTATTCCTGCTCTGAGTTTAGTAGTCTCTGGAGTTGCAGATATACGTTCCATGTCTTTAGTTAGATGGAGGAATTTTTGTATAATCTGCTGTGGATAGTTTTGGAAGGGTTTTAATACTGACCGCACAGAACTCTGTCCTATCCTTTCCTATTTTAGCTAGAGCGGCCTCTTGTGCTAAATCCTGTTTTCTGACTGTGTGTGTCTTTCCTCTCCTACTCACAGCCAATATTTGTGGGGGGCTGCCTATCCTTTGGGTTTCTGCTCTGAGGCAAGATAGTATTCCTATTTCCATCTTTAGGGGTATTTAGTCCTCCGGCTGTGACGAGGTGTCTAGGGCTTGTTAGGTACACCCCACGGCTACTTCTAGTTGCGGTGTTAAGATCAGGATTTGCGGTCAGTATAGTTACCACCTACTCCAGTGAAAGTTTTCCTGCTGCTCCAAGGTCACCGGATCATAACATACTGCTATCCACCCTGTCTTTCTGATCTAATACTGGAGATACCGGGGGTGATGAGGTAAGAAGATGTTGCTCACAATGCTTTCTGCCCTGACTTTCTGATCTGGGGATACCAGGGGTGCTAAGGTAATAAGATGCTGCTCTCACACTGCTGTCCTTCCTGTCTTTCTAATCTAATACTGGAGATACCAGGGATGTTAAAGTTAGAAGATGCTGTTCACAATGCTGTCCACCATGTCTTTCTGAACGTAGACTTAGGGTACCGTCACACAGTGCAATTTTGATCGCTACGACGGCACGATTCGTGACGTTCGAGCGATATAGTTACGAGATCGCAGTGTCTGACACGCTCCTGCGATCAGGGACCCCGCTGAGAATCGTACGTCATAGCAGATCGTTTGAAACTTTCTTTCGTCGTCTAGTGTCCCGCTGTGGCGGCATGATTGCATGGTGTAACATATATCGTATACGATGTGCGCATAGTAACCAACGGCTTCTACATCGCACATACGTCATGAAATTATCGCTCCAGCGTCGTAGATTGCAAAGTGTGACAGCAGTCTACAACGCTGGAGCGATATTGTTACGACGCTGGAGCGTCACGGATCGTACCGTCGTAGCGATGAAAATTGCACTGTGTGACGGTACCCTTAGACTAGAACGTAGACCTGAAGATGACTTGACAGTATGTGGTATACATTATCTCGAACTCACAGCAGTGCTTCCAATTGCACATGCTCAGAGCCAAATGTCCTTCTAACATTTTAAGATAGATTTCAGTGCAACAAGACAGTGGCCATTTTAATGAACTATAGTTCTTATCTCCCTAGACAAAACAAGTGTGATTTGCTAAAGGTATTTAGGAATGTACACTACTCAAAAAAATGAAAGGGAACACTTAAACAACAGATTATTACTCCAAGTAAATCAAACTTCTGTGATATCAAACTGTCCACTTAGGGTACCGTCACACTATACGATTTACCTACGATCACGACCAGCGATATGACCTGGCCATGATCGTAGGTAAATCGTAGTGTGGTCGCTGGGGAGCTGTCACACAGACAGCTCTCCAGCGACCAACGATGCCGAGGTCCCCGGGTAACCAGGGTAACCAGGACCGCGCTTAGTAACCCGATGTTTAACCTGGTTACCAGCGTAAAAAAAAAAAAACTGACTGCCGGCCGTAAAGTGAAAGTGAAAGCACAGCACAGCGGTGACGTCACCACTGTGCTTTGCTTTCACTTTACGGCCGGCAGTCACTGAGTGCGGGAAGCAGACGGCAAGGGACCTGACGGACACCAGAATGTAAGTATGTGCTGTTTTTTTTTTTTTAGTTTTACGCTTGTAACCAGGGTAAACATCGGGTTACTAGGCGCGGCCCTGCGCTTAGTAACCCGATGTTTACCCTGGTTACAAGCGAACGCATCGCTGGATCGCATCGCTAGATCGGTGTCACACACACCGATCTAGCGATGCCAGCGGGAGATCCAGCGACGAAAGAAAGTTCTAAACGATCTGCTACGACGTACGATTCTCAGCAGGATCCTTGATCGCTGCTGCGTGTCAGACACAGCGATATCGTAACGATATCGCTGGAACGTCACGAATCGTACCGTCGTAGCGATCGAAATGGCAGTGTGTGACGGTACCCTTAGGAAGCAACACTGATTGACAATCAATTTCTCATGCTGGTGTGCAAATGGAATAGACAACAGATGGAAATGATTGGCAATTATCAAGACACCCTCAATAAAGGAGTAATTCTGCAGGTGGGGACCACAGAACACATCTCAGTACCAATGCTTTCTGGCTGATGTTTTGGTCACTTTTGAATGTTGGTTGTGCTTTCACACTCGTGTTAGCATGAGACAGACTCTACAAGCCACACAAGTGGCTCAGATAGTGCAGCTCATCCAGGATGGCACATCAATGTGAGCTGTGGCAAGAAGGTTTGCTGTGTCTGTCAGCGTAGTGTTCAGAGGCTGGAAGCGCTACCAGGAGACAGGCCAGTACACCAGGAGACGTGGAGGGGGCCATAGAAGGGCAACAACACAGCAGCAGGACCGCTACCTCCACTGTTATGGACCTGGTGGTTAGGAGCACCCAGAACGACCTGATAATTAAACTCACACAGGACAAGCTCTGAGAAGTGGAAGCTCTGCTGACCGCAACCCCTAATCCTATCACAAAACTAGAAATAGCCGTGGAGCGTACCTAACACGACCTAGACGCCTCTTCACAGCCTAAGAGCTAACTAGCCCTAAAGATAGAAAATAAAGCCTACCTTGCCTCAGAGAAATTCCCCAAAGGAAAAGGCAGCCCCCCACATATATTGACTGTGAGTTAAGATGAAAGTCACAAACACAGAAATGAAACAGGTTTCAGCAAAGGGAGGCCAGACTTACTAAACAGACTGAGAATAGGAAAGGTATCTTTGCGGTCAGCACAAAAAACTACAAGAAGACCACGCAGAGTGTGCAAAAAGACCTCAGCACCGACTCACGGTGCGGAGGTGCCACTCTGCATCCCAGAGCTTCCAACAAGCAAGGAAAAATCATGATAGCCAGCTGGGCAAGGAAACAATGAACAAATAAATGACTAGCAGGGACTTAGCTTCTGCTGGAGTAGACAGGTCACCAGAAAGATCCAAGAGCGAACTGAACCAGTACAAGAACATTGACAGCTGGCATGGAGTATCGATCAGAGTGGAGTTAAATAGGGCAGCCAGCCAAAGAATAACCTACGTCACATGTGGAAGGAACCTCAGAAGCAGCAGCTCCACTCACAGCCACCAGAGGGAGTCCATGGACAGAACTCGCCGCAGTACCATTCATGACCACAGGAGGGAGTTCGATAACCGAATTCACAACAGTACCCCCCCCTTGAGGATGGGTCACCGAACCCTCACCAGAGCCCTCAGGCCAATCAGGACGAGCCAAATGAAAGGCACGAACTAGATCGGCAGCATGAACATCAGAGGCAAAAACCCAGGAATTATTTTCCTGACCATAACCCTTCCACTTGACCAGGTACTGGAGTTTCCGTCTCGAAATACGAGAATCCAAAATCTTCTCCACCACATACTCCAACTCCCCCTCGACCAACACCGGGGCAGGAGGATCAACGGAGGGAACCATAGGCGCCACGTATCTCCGCAATAACGACCTATGGAACACATTATGGATGGCAAAAGAAGCTGGAAGGGCCAAACGAAATGACACAGGATTAAGAACTTCAGAAATCTTATATGGACCAATGAAATGAGGCTTAAACTTAGGAGAGGAAACCTTCATAGGAACATGACGAGATGACAACCAAACCAAATCCCCAACACGAAGTCGGGGACCAACACAGCGCCGGCGGTTAGCGAAACGTTGAGCCTTCTCCTGGGACAATGTCAAATTGTCCGCCACATGAGTCCAAATCTGCTGCAACCTGTCCACCACCATATCCACACCAGGACAGTCCGAAGGCTCAACCTGCCCTGAAGAGAAACGAGGATGGAAACCAGAATTACAGAAAAAAGGTGAAACCAAAGTAGCCGAGCTGGCCCGATTATTAGGGGGCGAACTCAGCCAAAGGCAAGAAGGACACCCAATCATCCTGATCAGCAGAATCAAAGCATCTCAGATATGTTTCCAAAGTCTGATTAGTTCGTTCGGTTTGGCCATTTGTCTGAGGATGAAAAGCCGAAGAAAAAGACAAATCAATGCCCATCTTAGCACAAAAGGACCGCCAAAACCTCGAAACAAACTGGGAACCTCTGTCCGAGACGATGTTCTCTGGAATGCCATGCAAACGAACCACATGCTGGAAAAACAATGGCACGAAATCAGAGGAGGAAGGCAATTTAGACAAGGGTACCAAATGGACCATCTTAGAAAAGCGATCACAAACCACCCAAATGACCGACATCCTTTGAGAGACAGGGAGATCTGAAATAAAATTAATGGAAATATGCGTCCAGGGCCTCTTCGGGACCGGCAAGGGCAAAAGCAACCCACTGGCACGAGAACAGCAGGGCTTAGCCCGAGCACAAGTCCCACAGGACTGCACAAAAGAACGCACATCCCGTGACAAAGAAGGCCACCAAAAGGATCTAGCCACCAAATCTCTGGTACCAAAGATTCCAGGATGACCCGCCAACACCGAACAATGAACCTCAGAGATAACTCTACTAGTCCATCTATCAGGGACAAACAGTTTCTCCGCTGGACAACGATCAGGTCTATCAGACTGAAACTTCTACAGCATGCGTCGCAAATCAGGGGAGATGGCAGACAAAATTACCCCCTCTTTGAGAATACCCGCCGGCTCAGGAACACCCGGAGAGTCAGGCACAAAACTCCTTGACAGGGCATCAGCCTTCACATTCTTAGAGCCCGGAAGGTACGAAACCACAAAATCAAAACGGGAGAAAAACAGCGACCATCGAGCCTGTCTAGGATTCAACCGTTTGGCAGACTCGAGATAAGTCAAATTCTTGTGATCCGTCAAGACCACCACACGATGCTTGGCTCCTTCAAGCCAATGTCGCCACTCCTCGAATGCCCACTTCATGGCCAACAACTCTCGATTGCCAACATCATAATTGCGCTCAGCAGGCGAGAATTTTCTAGAAAAGAAGGCACATGGTTTCATCACCGAGCCATCAGAACTTCTTTGCGACAAAACAGCCCCTGCTCCAATCTCAGAAGCATCAACCTCGACCTGAAACGGGAGCGAAACATCTGGCTGGCACAACACAGGGGCAGAAGAAAAACGACGCTTCAACTTCTGAAAAGCCTCTACAGCCGCAGAGGACCAATTGACCACATCAGCACCTTTCTTGGTCAAATCAGTCAATGGTTTAGCAACACTAGAAAAATTAGCGATGAAGCGACGGTAAAAATTAGCAAAGCCCAGGAACTTCTGCAGGCTCTTCACAGATGTCGGCTGAGTCCAATCATAAATGGCCTGTACTTTAACAGGGTCCATCTCGATAGTAGAAGGGGAAAAAATGAAACCCAAAAATGAAACCTTCTGAACCCCAAAGAGACATTTCGACCCCTTCACAAACAAGGAATTCGCACGAAGGACCTGGAACACCATTCTGACCTGCTTCACATGAGACTCCCAATCATCCGAAAAGACCAAAATATCATCCAAATATACACTCATGAATCTATCCAGGTACTCTCGGAAGATGTCATGCATAAAGGACTGAAACACAGATGGAGCATTAGAAAGCCCGAATGGCATAACCAGGTACTCAAAATGGCCCTCGGGCGTATTAAATGCTGTTTTCCATTCATCGCCCTGTTTAATTCGCACAAGATTATACACCCCTCGAAGATCTATCTTGGTGAACCAACTAGCCCCCTTAATCCGAGCAAACAAATCAGACAGCAGCGGCAAAGGGAACTGAAATTTGACTGTGATCTTATTAAGAAGGCGGTAATCAATACAAGGTCTCAAAGAGCCATCCTTCTTGGCCACAAAAAAGAACCCTGCCCCCAACGGTGATGATGACGGGCGAATATGACCTTTCTCCAAGGATTCCTTTATATAACTCCGCATAGCGGCGTGCTCTGGCACAGATAAATTAAACAGTCGGCCCTTAGGAAACTTACTACCAGGAATCAAATTAATAGCACAATCGCAATCCCTATGAGGAGGTAAGGCACCGGATTTGGGCTCTTCAAATACATCCCGATAATCTGACAAAAACTCAGGGACTTCAGAAGGAGTGGAAGGGGAAATTGACAGCAATGGAACATCACCATGTACCCCCTGACAACCCCAGCCGGACACAGACATAGATTTCCAATCCAATACTGGATTATGGACCTGTAGCCATGGCAACCCCAAAACGACCACATCATGCAGATTATGCAACACCAAAAAGCGAATATCCTCCTGATGTGCAGGAGCCATGCACATGGTCTTATGAGTCCAGTACTGAGGCTTATTCTTGGCCAAAGGCGTAGCATCAATTCCTCTCAATGGAATAGGATGCTGCAAGGGCTCCAAGAAAAAACCACAGCGCCTGGCAAACTCCAAGTCCATCAAATTCAGGGCAGCGCCTGAATCCACAAATGCCATAACAGAATAGGACGACAGAGAGCAAATCAGAGTAACGGACAAAAGAAATTTAGACTGTACTGTACCAATGGTGGCAGACCTAACGAACCGCTTAGTGCGCTTAGGACAATCGGAGATAGCATGAGTGGATTCACCACAGTAAAAACACAGCCCATTCCGACGTCTGTGTTCTTGCCGCTCGGCTCTGGTCAAAGTCCTATCACATTGCATAGGCTCAGGCCTATGCTCAGAGAATACCGCGAAATGGTGCACAGCTTTGCGCTCACACAAGCGCCAATCGATCTGAATGGCCAAGGACATAGACTCATTCAGACCAGCAGGCGTGGGAAATCCCACCATGACATCCTTAAGGGCTTCAGAAAGACCCTTTCTGAAAATTGCCGCCAGGGCACACTCATTCCACTGAGTAAGCACAGACTTTCTAAACTTCTGACAGTACACCTCCGCTTCATCCTGACCCTGACACAAAGCCAGCAAGATTTTCTCTGCCTGATCCACTGAATTAGGTTCATCATAAAGCAATCCAAGCGCCAGAAAAAACGCATCTACATTCCGCAATGCAGGATTTCCTTCCTGGCGCAAGGGAAAATGCCCAGTCTTGAGGGTCACCACGCAACAAAGAAATAATGATTTTTACTTGTTGAACGGGGTCACCAGAGGAGCGGGGTTTCAAAGCTAGAAACAGTTTACAATTATTTTTGAAATTCAGGAACTTAGATCTATCTCCAGAAAACAAATCAGGAATTGGAATTCTAGGCTCTAACATCGGATTCTGAACCACAAAATCTTGAATGTTTTGAACCCTTGCAGTGAGATGATCCACACAAGAGGACAGACCTTGTATGTCCATATATACACCTGTGTCCTGAACCACCCAAAAGTTAAGGGGAAAAGAAAGACAAAAAACACTGCAGAGAAAAAAAAATGGTCTCAGAACTTCTCTTATCCCTCTATTGAGATGCATTAATACTTTGGGCCAGCTGTACTGTTATGGACCTGGTGGTTAGGAGCACCCGGAACGGCCTGATGGTTAAACTCACACAGGAGAAGCTCTGAGAAGTGGAAGCTCTGCTGACCGCAACCCCTAATCCTATCACACAACTAGAAATAGCCGTGGAGCGTACCTAACACGACCTAGACGCCTCTTCACAGCCTAAGAGCTAACTAGCCCTAAAGATAGAAAATAAAGCCTACCTTGCCTCAGAGAAATTCCCCAAAGGAAAAGGCAGCCCCCCACATATATTGACTGTGAGTTAAGATGAAAGTCACAAACACAGAAATGAAACAGGTTTCAGCAAAGGGAGGCCAGACTTACTAAACAGACTGAGGATAGGAAAGGTATCTTTGCGGTCAGCACAAAAAACTACAAAAAGACCACGCAGAGTGTGCAAAAAGACCTCCGCACCGACTCACGGTGCGGAGGTGCCACTCTGCATCCCAGAGCTTCCAACTAGCAAGGAAAAATCATGATAGCCAGCTGGACAAGGAAACAATGAACAAATAAATGACTAGCAGGGACTTAGCTTCTGCTGGAGTAGACAGGTCACCAGAAAGATCCAAGAGCAAACTGAACCAGTACAAGAACATTGACAGCTGGCATGGAGTAACGATCAGAGTGGAGTTAAATAGGGCAGCCAGCCAAAGAATAACCTACGTCACCTGTGGAAGGAACCTCAGAAGCAGCAGCTCCACTCACAGCCACCAGAGGGAGTCCATGGACAGAACTCGCCGCAGTACCATTCATGACCACAGGAGGGAGTTCGATAACAGAATTCACAACACTCCACCTTTTTGCAAGGAGGAACAGGTGGAGCACTACCAGAGCCCTACAAAATAACCTCCAGCAGGCCACAAATGTGCATGTGTCTGCATAAATGGTTAGAAACCGACTCCATGAGGATGGTCTGAGTGCCCGACGCCCACAGATGGGAGTTGTGCTCACAGCCCAACACCATGCAGGACGCTTGGCATTTGCCACAGAACACCAGGATTGGCAAATTTGCCACTGGTGCCCTGTGCTCTTCACAGATGAAAGCAGGTTCACACTGAGCACAGGTGACAGAGTCTGGAGACGCTGTGGAGAGCAACCTGCTGTCTGCAACATCCATCAGCATGACCGGTTTGGCAGTGGGTCAGTAATGGTGTGGGGTGGCATTTCTCCATGTGTACGCCAGAGGTAGCCTGACTGCCATTAGGTACCGAGATGAGATCCTCAGACCCCTTGTGAGACCATATTCTGGTGTGGTTGGCCCTGGGTTCCTCCTAAAGCAGGACAATGCCAGATCTCATGTGGCTGGAGTGTGTCAGCAGTTCCTGCAAGATGAAGGCATTGAAACTATGGACTGGCTCGCCTGTTCCCCAGACCTGAATCCAATTGAACACATCTGGGACATCATGTCTCGCTCTATCCACCAACGTCACGTTGCACTACAGACTGTCCAGGAGTTGGCGGATGCTTTAGTTCAGGTCTGGGTGGAGATCCCTCAGGAGACCATCCGCCGCCTCATGAGGAGCATGCCCAGGCGTTGTACAGTAGGGAGGTCATACAGGAACGTGGAGACCACACACAATACTGAGCATCTTTTCCTTGTCATGAGGCATTTCCACTGAAGTTGGATCAGCCTGTAATTTGATTTTCCACTTTGATTTTGAGTATCATTCCAAATCCAGACCTCCATAGGATATTCATTTTGATTTACATTGATGATTGTTATGTGTTATTGTTCTGAACACATTCCACTATGCAATGAATAAAAGTTTGCAACTGGAATATTTCATTCAGAGATATCTAGGATGCGGTATTTTAGTGTTCCCTTTATTTTGTTGAGCAGTGTATATATTTACATTGTCTTTCTATACTCAGAGAACACGATCATTCTCGGCACTACTGCATGCACTGAGAGCACAGCTATGATCTTCAGTAGCTACCAAGGACCTACAAAAGACTCTCCAAGGGCCAGACTATCACGTGATTTTTCTGTTAATATTTCTTGGAACTATTGTTGCATTCCAGATAACCATGACTTTGGGACCATAAGTACCAGATTAAAAAATTCTACTATATCAATTTATTAAATATTAATTTCTATTTTTCATCTTTTTTTTTTAGCTCTAGCAAACCATGTATTACAAAAACTATAGCAATGACCAAGACCCAACAACTGAAACATAATTAACACTGTCTCTTTTTTCGTTAGTGTCCTTCGTTATTCAAGTGCTGGAGATCATGAGGTGAGGGAAGCCACAGAGTAGATTAATAGATAAGTGGTTTCTGGTTAAGCCCAGAGATAACTTCACTGTCGGAAAATAAAAACTATTCCAGCCTTCACAGCATATTGACACATAGCATTCCATTTTAAACAGGTATATCATTCATGCTATGTTTCTAAAGTTACAGTACAAGTGTTGCTATACATCTTCTCGAACATTTGTTACAACATTCCCATTAGTTAAAGGATCACATTAACCACTGTTGACACAGCATGAATAATGAGATAGCAAAAAGGACAAATTCATCTAAGAGTATGTGTGACATACTTAGGTTAAGAAAGGCACTCAGCATGCTATATATTTATTGACACCGTGCCTTTATAAGAAAGTCAGCTGCTGATGCTGTCAAAATATTACAATAACACTAGCTAGAAGTTCAGAACTGCATGAAAGGACATAATTATAATTCATATAGCTCACCACCCATGTACAGAACCATGCTGACATAATTGGGATAATCTGTAGAAGCTGGAGAAAAAGTCGGGGGGAAATCCACGCTGCCAATGGTACCAAATTAATTTGATACCATTGGCAGCGTGGATTTCCCCCGTCTTTTTCTCCAACTTCTACAAGATATACCATTGTTGATCTGCAGCAGCCTATACCTTTCCAAGCTAACACAGGGATTGTGACTTCCACAAATCCATCAGGTGAGCATGTCCTCTGCATTTGAACTTTTTTTTTAACACGGAGAATACCCTATTGTGCTCTTTATTTTTCCAGAGTCCTTTATAATCATAATTTCAACAATACCAGTTTCAATACTAAAGATGGGCATTTACAATATAACAGTTATTTGATGTCAAAGCCATTTTGAAACCCAAATTGAAAATGCAAATGGGATTGCTAAAAAAATATATTTTTCACTTCCCCCGAGGAAGCCATCTTTGTATGGCATTACACGTGGGGTTATGGTCTCCATACAATACTGAGATGGTAAATCTATTGTCAATTGTTGTTACAATGATCACTTTGTATCAACATATTAACCAACAAAATCGGTTATTAAACCGTACGCTGGAAAAAAGTGTTAATGCTCTTTTTTTATAAAAAGTTATAACTTTATTGAAAACACACATATACACATATACTTAAAATCCAAAACAATACCTCTGAACCGAATAAATAAGAATAACTGACAGGTAAGCGTTTTAAACAAAAATTGTTTTAGCAGATCACTGATAGTATAATACAAAGATTTAAATGTGTTATTATAGTTCTGGAGAAAACATGCACTCTCAGACGTGGCACTATATCGTATAACAGGTATAGTTCCTTTATATAAGGCGAAGGATAAGCAGTATATAGACAAATGTGAATTAAATTAGACCAAAATAGTCCAGACAAAATTGTTTATAAAACCACCTAAGATAATCCAGTGTTTCTATTGCCAAAATTACTACAACCATTTGTAAGGCGCTGCAAAAACCATATGTAGGTATATATAGTGAGCCGGACACTGAACCGTACGGATCAATTCAGCCAATAATCCAATATGTACGTACTCACCAACCAGTGCATGCCATATCATCTAACAACTTATCCTCACTATAAGCAAATATTGCTAACCACTATAGAGAGTGCATATAGAGTCAAAATGCCAAATAACTCAGCCAAATGCATATTACCCCAGAACTTGGTGATGCTTGCTGACAGCCACGTGGCACGCTACTCCTTGCCAGACCCCGACGCGCGTTTCGCGACAGCTTCCTCCTGGGGGCGTGATCACTTTGGGTTGGATATAGTAAAACTATTGAAATGTTAACTACTATTTTTGGATATACTGTACATTATTTAAGTTTGTCCTTTTTGCATGTTTTTGCATGACCTGTCACCCAGGTCATCTGTATATTCAGCTGATCGTGCCTCCTTCTAGCAATCGCCGGGAAAGAATTGCTAGGAGGAGGCACGATCAGCTGAATATACAGATGCTGTAAGGCGGGGGACGTGGGTGACAGTCTGACACATGCAGTGCGCATGCCCAGGAATCCTAGCCCCGCACTGTGCATAATGCATAACACACTGCGGGGCTGGGATTCCCAAGGTGGGTGGCCGTACTGCCCGCACAGGCGCAGTCTGCAAGCCTGGCTGGGATGTGAGACGGCCAGAGCTTACTGCACCTGCCCCACACAGTTGTACACAGCACAGGCACCGGTTTTGAAGCTAAAACAGCACGGAGGGGGCGGCGCCGAAAGCCCCTGAAGATTGGAGTGACGGCAGAGGAGCGGTTCAAGCTGGGGAGTGAGGACCCGCCTCCCTGGCGAAAGATAGGTATTTTAGATAAGTTTCAAAGCGCTTTATTTTAGGAATACATGAACAAAAAACTAAAAGCATTACTGCTGCACAAGGTGGCTCTTTTAGTTTATAACGGCTGGAGAGGGGTGACAGTGGCCCTTTAAAATTTGTGTCTTATCATTTTTCATGCTATTTTATTAAAATGTTTCCCAAAATCTAAATGAAGTTAGTAAAAATTATGACTATTCAGTTGCAGGAATTCCAGCATCCCTAGTAGGAAGTTAAAGTATGGTCGCTCTTTAGGATGATTAGTAATTGATTAGTCATAATGTGTTCACAAAGATAGAGCAAGTCCAGTATATATATAACACTTATAGAACAGATATGTTCAAATCAAAACCTTCGGCATAAAGTATGATGACCATTACACCGTACAAACACACCAATAACTAAATCGACTACAATACTAGCCACAAACACAAACTGTCCAGCGCATTTTATTATGACTCATTTGTAGAATCCCATGTAGAATTTGATTATCACATCTTTCCTCTGAACAGAAACATATCTGTGTATTGGATTTCAAAAATATTTAGAAATGTTTTAAAAGATGCAGAAACAGTCCCATCTGGTACACTGCAAACCAACAGGTCATCACAAAGACACTCTAACCACAACACAACACGAAGAGAACAAAGTAAAATAGTAAAGAAAAAATCACAAACACAACTTTTACATAAGAGAGAACCTGCACTGACAATGCTGTTTGCAAGGACGATTTGGCATAAAAAATATCTTTAATTATTGTACCTTTTAAGATTTCAGTATAATTTCAGACTACTAAACAAAAATGAATCACTGGAACGATTATCTCCATTCAATACCACAGAAGTGAATAGAGTGTTGTTAAGCATAAGTATATTGCCCCATTAATGCCTCTGAAATTGTGTAGGTCCCCCAAAGGTTGAGTCCCCAACATATTTCACTTATACTGTAGACAGCTGATAAATATATTCAGTGGAAAATTCCTCTAAGCTCAATTAGCTCACATCAGTAGATGATGTCTGGTGCAGAATATTTGCTCAAATGCTCAGAATAGAAATTTGTCTACAATGAATGCCTTCACGTCTGTTCATGGCAGTGAAGAACAGTGTGTAGTGAGGTTTATGTTGCTTGCAGATCCCAATTAATATGTTTGATCTTTATATCTGGTTGTCACAGATGAAACAAAAACTATTCTATTCCTTTTTATGATTTATTGTAATATGATGTTTTTAAAATATTGCTTTCCTGACTTAGTGGTGTCAAGAGAGAAATTATGTGACTTGATACAATGTTTGAATTGTAGGGACTGACATTTCTGCTGATGTCTCATTTGGAGTGTTGCAGTATCGGTAAGAAGCTGAAGGAGCCTCTACGAACCATTCATTTTCCAGATCAGTGGTGGTCCCTTTAAAATGAAATTACTGCTTAGACCTACAATGCAAAACATATTAAAATACTTACTTAACAAATGTACTGTGTCTCAATGACCTATAGCTTCCTTCCCCTCTCCAGCTGCTAAATAAAGGGGCAGGCAGAAGCATGTCCAATGGGGAAAAGATAATCAAATTATCATGCAATGATTTTTTAGTACAATGTAACGTACATAATTATAAGAAGACTCCCACGAAAGATCATCACATGGGAAATTGTGGCCTTGAAATTGATGCTGATGCCTTAAAATAGAGTTTAGCTTATTGGAAGCATAACGTTGAGACTTCTCTGTCGGAAAGATTTTTGAACTACTATTCCCCCTACAGTTGTGTGAATGTTATTGTAAATGCAGCATGATTTCAAAACCAGAAGCTGCGATGTGAGGAAGCCAATACTTAAGATACTTTGCATTCTACCGATTTGGTGTCATATTACGCTTTCGTAGGAAGCATTTAACCCTGACATCATATAAGATGCTATAAAATAAAAAAATAAGAGACTGTACAAAGTAAGAAATTCTACAAGTTCAAGGAGGCGAAGGCAAATATTATGAACTGCAGCATGTAAGAAAAGATGTGAAGCTGGAAAAAGAGTCAACACAGATCTGCAGTGTAGAGGAAATCCTGCTCTTCGCCCTGTTCTGATATAGCCGTTGTGATAAAAAGGGAGGTTAATAACTTGGAGTCCACTACATCTAATAATAATGATATTTAGCATTAAAAAAAAAATTCAAAGACAAGTAAAAAATGTTTTATATTAGTAGTAGTCAAAATTAAAACGTTAAAGAAAACTTATAGGGAACGGTAATATATGCAATGACATCTGGGACTGTAATCAGTTAACTTCTTTTAAGGGCTGCCAAAGCAAACAGCCAAATAACAAATCCACTTTACAGATCATCAATCTGGCCGGGCACTTGCCAAGGTAAATAGTACAAGGCTGAAGTTTGCTTTGCAAACCTAGGAATTGAGAATTTAGCAAATCCCAATTCCAGAAGGACTTCACTACTTCATAGAGATCTACAATAACAAAAAATTACATCCGAATCATGGCGATTCAAGAGAGCTTTTGAAATGAGATTTACTAATAGGATTTACTGTTAAGTGGAAGAAAAATTCATATTTTTTTGTACTTACATAATTTTTTATATCCAGGGCCTAATAAGTGAGAAATACAAATGTCTGATGGTTTGTTTTATGGCATCACTTGACTGTTAATAAGTCAATGTACCACATTATATACAAAAGGAACAATGGACCACATTTTACACCGAAAAGTCACCTTTATCTTCCGGACAATCATACCACATTGACTTTGACTCTAAATTCAAAGGATGAGGGGATATGTTTCAGGTGTGAGACCTTTACCTCTCTGGTAGCAAGCTTAAAGTTTGAGGACAACGAAAACCTTTGGAAGGATATATACTGTAATTGTTGAACAAATTGGGGAGAACCCGTCTAATTCAATGCAGTATATTTTAGGTCAGATTCTCTTTTCTGTCTGAAGGCTGCATCTTGGAGTGCAGTAAGAGTTACCATGATTTATAATCTAATCACAGTTTCTAAAGATCTGCAAGTGTAAATTTCTAAAATAACATTATGCTTCTACATTGAAAGATATTTTAACGAGCTGCAAGAAGAGGAGACAGAGCAAACTTCAAGGTGTTCTTTGACTTGCTAAGCGTTGCCGAGATTTTTCACATTGCAAAAGGCTTTAAATTTACCACCACCCTAAAGATAATGTTAACCACAACATTTTTTTAATACAAAAAAAATGCAAGTATTACATTTTTCAAGAGGTAACCTAATAGAAATGAATACAATGTCAAGGGAAATGAAGGCAGGATCTATGCTTTATTTCTAATAACATGCGTGTGAGAAAAGCTCATTACAAATGTTTGTTGTTTTTGCTAATATAATACAGAGCTGGGCAAATAGTAGGGAGAAAGAAGCCAAATGTAAAAAAGACCACTGCTAGTTATACATCTGTACTGATAACAGGAACATCATATAATAATGTTGCAGCAGTTGCTTGTGAATTATGAATACGGTATATAATTTTGTGTCTACTACATTGTTTTCCCTGCAATGTGCCATTACAGGTTGACTGCATTGTGGCAACAGAAATCTACTCTACATTTACAGTATCAGAGTAGCCAATGAAAAACTGGGAGGGTGGTCCCCAACATGACTAAAGGTACCGTCACATTTAGCGACGCTGTAGCGATCTAGACAACGATCCCGATCACTGCAGCGTAGCTGTGTGGTAACATCACCGCTGTGCTTTACGGCCAGCCGACGCTCACAGCCAGTGCAGGAAAGCACAGCGCCGGGGGACAGACACCGGAATGTAAGTATGTAGTGTTTGGTTTTTTTTACGTTTACGCTGGTAACCAGGGTAAACATCGGGATACTAAGCGCGGCCCTGTGCTTAGTAACCCGATGTTTACCCTGGTTACCAGTGAAGACATTGCTGAATCAGCGTCACACACGCCGATTCAGCGATGTCTGCGGGAGGTCCAGCGACGAAATAAAGTTCTGGACTTTCTGCTCCGACCAACGATGGCACAGCAGGATACTGATCGCTGCTGCGTGTCAAACTCAACGATATCGCTAGCCAGGACGCTGCAACATCATGGATCGCTAGCGATATCGTTCAGTGTGACGGTACCTTAAGCCTATAGCCTTTCTCTTGCCTTCTCCACTTTTTTCCTGCAAATCTGATCGAGCAAAATTCACTCAACAGAGGCCCCACTAGGTTTTAAAGGGGTTGTCCCACCTTAGGGTACAAGTCTGAAGTCAATCGATATGACTGCAGACTTGTGAATCCTCACATCACATGTGAGGATTCACCGATGCCGGAAGCAGGTGGGTGCATAACCACAAGTATGTGACATGCATATATGCGGTCACCTGCCGACAGCTCATATATGTATGTACAGTGGCATGTAAAAGTTTGGGCACCACTGGTCCAAATTACTGTTATTGTGAACAGTTAAGCAAGCTAAAGAATAAATGATCCCTTAAATGCCTAAAGTTAAAGATGAAACATTTCCTTTGCATTTTAGGCAAAAGATAAATATATTGTAATTTTTACATTTTAAAACGAACAAATAGGAAACTGTGCAAATGCAAAAGTTTGGGCACTCTGCATGGTTAGTACCTAGTAGCACCCCATTTTGAAAACATAACAGCTTGCAAACACTTTTTTGTAGCCAGACAATAATATTTCAGTTCTGGTTTGAGGGATTTATATTCATTCTTCCTTTTGAAAATTCTTCCACTTCTATGAGATTCCTGGGTTGTCTTGCATGCACTGTTGTTTTGAGGTGTAGCACAGATTTTCAATGATGTTCAGATTAGGGGACTGTAAGGTCCATTGTAAAACCTTCAGCTTGCACCTTTTCAAGTAGTCTATTGTGGATTTTGACATGTGTTTAGGGTCAATATCCATTTGTAGAAGACATCGTCTTTTCAACTTCAGGTTATTTTTACAAATGGTATTATGTTTGCATTATTAATTTGTTGAAATTTCATTGAATCCATTCTTCTCTCTACCCATGAAATATTCACCATGCCATTGGCTGCAACAAAACCCAGGAATCTCACAGAAGTGGAAGAATTTTCTTCCTTTGAAAATAATTCCACTTCTGTGAATTTCATGGGTTGTCTTGCATGCATTGCTGTTTTGAGGTCTAGCACAGATTTTCAATGATGTTCAGATTAGGGGACATTGAGGTACATTGTAAAACCTTCAGCTTGCACCTTTTGAGGTAGTCTATTGTGGATTTTGACATGTGTTTAGGGTCATTAACCATTCGGAGAAAACATCCTCTTTTCAACTTCAGGTTATTTTTACAGAAGGTATTATGTTTGCATTATTCATTTGTTGAAATTTCACTGAATCCATTCTTCTCTCTACCTGTGAAATATTCCCCATGCCATTGGCTGCAACACAACCCCAAAGCATGATTCATCCACTCCCATGCTTAGTGGTTGGGTGATGTTTTTTCCTTTAATTCGGTGTCCTTTTTACTCAACACATACCTTTGATCATTGTGGCCAAAGAGCTCTATTTTAACTTCATCAATCCACAGGACTTGTTTCCAAAATGCATCAGGCTTGTTTAGATGTCCTTTTGCATACTTTTGATGCTGAATTTTATGCAGGAGAGGTTTTCTTCTAATGACTCTTTCATGAAGGCAATATTTGTGCAGATGTCTCTGAACAGTAGAACAATGCAATTCAACTCCAGAGTCTGCTAAATATTTCTGAAGGTCTTTTACAGTCAAACAGGGGTTCTGATTTGCCTCTCTAGTAGTGATGAGCGAACGTGCTGGGACAAGGTGCTATCCGAGCATGCTCAGGTGCTAATTGAGTGCCTTTGGCCTGCTTGAATAATATGTTTGATTCCCTGCATCTGCATGTCTCGTGGCTGTTCGACAGCTGCAACACATGCATGGATTGCCTAACAAACAAACAGGGATATTTTATAATAATAGAAGTGCAACAGTAACTGGCATCTGATGTCCAAGAATGCAGAGTACCAGAGATAGGTCAAAACTTCATCTTTGGCATTCACCTTACTGTTAAAGGTAGCCTTGATGGAGCAGTATCTCATTGATGGAGTAGTATACGCAGAGCATGAATACACTCATGCCGCGGATGTTCTGTTACACTTCTTTACAGCAAGTGGTTCTAACAATCTAACTATTTACCTGTTGATCATGAAACAAAATACAATGCTAAGAAAAAATAATTATTCCTTTTAAAAGAAATGTTCTGTGACCAAAACATAAATAATGAAAAAAAAAACAAAGTCCTATGTTAGCCAACATTAAAAAAAGGAAAAGAAAATACTGACCAAGGTATTTTCTAAAGCATGTAGCAAAAACCCTAATTGAGTCCACTCGCTTAAAATAAACATATACTGAAATGGTAATTTTCGAACAAAACAAACAATCGATTGATTATTTTGACTTTAGATAGATTGACTGAAGAATGATCAACTGTTCCTATCCTTATTATTCAAAATACTGGTTTGGTATGTTTATCACATTTTTAATTGGCTGCATGGGTGCTGTCTGAGATGTAATTTAGACCATCAATGAGCAACTGTTTATCTGATCAGTCAATGACAATTGACCCATTTTCATCCAAACTGTATGGGGGCCTTAAGGTACTGTCACATTTAGCGACGCTGCAGCGATCTAGACAACGATGCCGATCACTGCAGCGTCGCTGTGTGGTAGCTGGAGAGCTGTCACAGAGACAGCTCTCCAGCGACCAACTATGCGAAGTCCCCTGGTAACCAGGGTAAACATCAGGTTACTAAGCGCAGGGCCGCGCTTAGTAACCCGATGTTTACCCTGGTTACCAGTGTAAATGTAAAAAAAACCAAACACTACATACTTACATTCTGGTGTCTGTCCCACGGCGTTCTGCTTCCTGCACTGACCGTGAGTGCCGGCTGGCCGTAAAGCAGAGTGGTGATGTCACTGCTGTGCTTTACGGCCGGCCGGCGCTGACAGTGCAGGGAAGCAGAGCGCCGGGGGACAGACACCGGAATGTAAGTATGTAGTGTTTGTTTTTTTTTACATTTACACTGGTAACCAGGGTAAACATCGGGTTACTAAGTGCCGCCCTGCGCTTAGTAACCCGATGTTTACCCTGGTTACCAGTGAAGACATCGCTGAATCGGCGTCACACATGCCGAATTAGCGATGTCTGCAGGAGATCCAACGACGAAATAAAGTTCTGGCCTTTCTGCTCCGACCAACGATGTCACAGCAGGATCCAGATCGCTGCTGCGTGTCAAACACAACGATATCGCTATCCAGGACACTGCAACGTCACGGATTGCTAGCGATATCGTTGTTAAATTGTTTAGTGTGAAGATACCTTTAAAGAGAGCAAGTTTTTGCTATGTAATCTGAGAGCAGCATGATTTAGAGCTAATAATCTGATTTCAGTGATGTTCTACTTACAGGGATACTTTTTTAACAAAATCAGAGTTTTATCAAGAAGATGAGATTATCACTGTAGGACTAAGGTTCTCAACTCTGCTATTCAACCACCTCTGATTAGCAGCATTCTGTCAATATACATTGTATACAAAAAGTTGCCAACTGGTAGTGTGGGTGGGATTATACAGGGCTCAGCATTCAGCGCACTGCCAGATCCGTAGCAAAGAAAACAGTGATTGTATGAAAATGAGAGAAAGCAGACCAACAACGGACGCATCACTGGAATCAGTGACTAAGACAGTACATAATTCTGGTTTCAAATTACATAATAAAAAACCTGGTGACAGATTTCCTTGAAGAACAAATATTTAATTGGTTTGTATACACAAAAACATAGTGCTATCTCATACCAACCCCCATTACCCAATAATTCTTGTAAAATGTATCAGAGACTTGAGTTTTCCAAATACAAAATGATATTCAAGACCTTCCTTTGTTCCCTCTGCTAAATGGTGCTAACTATAATAAAAACAAGAACATGTCTGACCCATTCATACCGCAGCACAGCGTTCTAGAGTCAATATAGTGAACATGTTGGAAGCTTCTGCTTTTAGTATATAATATGTACTTCAATATGCACACATGTGCTTCCCAGACCCCAACAACTCTGCTTTCTACACCAAATTATACAGTACTTTGATCCCTGCATTTTTATTTTTCATTTTATGTGTTATCACATTAGGTTTCAAAGACAAAAAGCCTGCATTCTGTGCTGCGTACTAAATACAATTGTGCAATGCTTTTCCATCTGATCTTTATTTTCAACATGACCCACAGCCTAATATATATTTTTATTTAAATGCGCATTTACACTGCACAAAGCACATTCCAGCTTAAGTATAGTTTAAGTCTGTTACTTAGGGCTAGGAAACACGGTCTGGCCAGACCCCTGTACATACTATGCTTTATCCGAGTGCTTACCTATTGTATCAAGCAAAAAGGCCTCATGAACCTAAGTAAAACAAAAAATACATGTGACATGTACCTCATTATTATATTGTCTGTTGTATACAGTTATATGCACTGATGTTCCCATGTTACATAGACTTTGTGGATATTAAAGGGAACCTGTCAGCAGGATTGTGCACAGTAATCTACAGACAGTGTCAGGTTCGCGCCGTTATATTGATTAAAATGATACCTTGGTTGATGAAATCCTTCTTGTGGTTGTTGTTTAATCTTTATTTTCAGTTTTGAGTTAATGATATGCTCGTGCTGTGAGGCGGCCTGTGGGGGGAGGTTTTCATGTGGTTCTCTGCTTAGGTATTCATGTGTATGGCTTCTGACAGGTCACTGATCCCTCACTGACCTGCCCCCTAGTTTACATAATGAACATATTTACATATAGGAAAAAAACCTTCTACAGGTATAATTAACCTCAAGCACATTAATTATAAACACAGTACACAAGATAATGCTGCAGCGCAGATGCCACCACTGGCACCTGCCTGCAGAAGGGTTTTTTCAGTATGTACAGATATTCATTATGTAAATTAGGGATCAGTGACCTGTCAGCAGTCTTCATTATGAATAGCTAAGCAGAGCAGTACATGAAGACCCCCACACACAGGCCAACTCGGGGCACGAGCATATCATTAACTCAAAACTGGAAATAAAGATTAAACAACAACCACAAGACGGATTTCATCAACCAAGGTATCATTTTAATCAGTATAACGGCATTGACCAGAAACTTTCTGTAGGTTACTCAGCACAATCCTACTGACAGGTTTCCTTTAACCAGTTATTCCCATCACAAACATTTATTGTACCACTTAATTGTTAATTTGTTTTTACATTTCATTTAATTAACTGAACGAACTTCATAAAAACAAAGATCAAAAAACAATGGCACAATTTCACTGCACTTGAAGGATTGTTTTTTTTCTTTACAGTTCACCAGCACATTAAATGTTAAAATTTGTCATTTAAAACTAAAACTTGTTTTAAAAAAACAAGCCCTCATTGGCTACATGGCCATAAAAAGACTAAAAAAAGTAGTAAAGAAAGGAAAGAAAACAACAAAAGCACAATAACACCGGATCCTCAAAGGGGTTGTCCTTCACTCCACAGACATCTGGAAGGAAGCAAGAGAGCCGCCACAGCTCTTACTACCTATTAAAGTTATTTACTTCAGTAATAGGAGAGAGTAAAGCCAACTCTGATTGGACATAGTGATTGTATGATATAACAATATCTGTGACAGAATCCCAGGGAGAGCCAGTGCCAACACCACTGGAACAAGGAATATAAGTGTTATTATTTTACTGGGAGGGGGGGGGCAATCAGAAGGGGTTGTCTGAGTAGTGGACAACCCTTTGAGGATTTAAGGTCTAACACGAATCCTGTTTGATAGAGGTGGTGGAATATTCATTCTGATAAATAACAGTAAAAATAACTCCGTTACTGGAAATGTTTACTGCCTTTTCAGTAGATCTAGTGAGCATACCATATCTAGATAATATTTGTTTTATTTTAACTTTACCTAATTTACCTATTCAAAATGAAAAAGAAGACACTGTCATCCTTTAACCTTAAGACTAACTTTACTTTAAAGTAAATATACGAGATGGCGCCTGTTAAGAGGTCTGTCAATCTCACACGAGACTGGTTTTATAAGTTTCAAGCTGAAATATTTTCAGGCACTGAACACAATACATACAGCTACACACTAAACACGGTAAACATTGTCCATGTATTCAGGTCAGATCAGTCTGGAGATAAGAAAGAATAAAAAAAAGAATTTACATTATGACGTGTTAGTTGTAAGGGCTGAATAATTCATCATTTCACAGCAAATAAAGAAGAGTGTCTACAATTATAAAGAATGGTATCTTCAATTATAGAATAACTAACACGTTCAGCACAACAGCAAATAGTTTCACATGCCAATCAACTGACAAGTACCCAAACAAAGGATTTAAAGCCACTTACTTTGCAGCAGTGCTATTTTAAGAGGCTTTAGCTCAATATGTAAAAACCAAGATTTAATCAGCAATGCATGTCTGTGAAAACAATTCAAGCTTACACCTGTAAATTGGTCCAATGTGTAAAGAGATCAGGACTTTGACAGATGTCTATTGCCTTCAAATGCTCCGGACAATATTATCAGTAGAGGGCAAGACCACCAGAAGTATTCCCAACTAAGTATTCCCAACTAACTACATATAGTTGTAGTCCAATAACACCACAAGACACTATTTAATCCAGCTTTTGTCTTCACTGAGACTTGTTCAATATTTTTACAGGCACTCCCATGTACAATTCGTTAAAAGGAACTTGTATAGATAACATTGGCAATTAGAAATTCTGGGTAACGACACACAAGGAGCTCCACATGCCACCACAAAGGTCTGATCATTTGGGACTACCTTGTGAATGAAGACTTTTCTTGAGCATTAGGGCTTCTTTTTAGGAAGCGGGCAATGCAATCTTTAGACTCACTGTGCATGTAATTCTCCTGGCAAAGTTGTGGGAGTGTGATAAAGGCAGGACAGATGAGCCTAAACATTGCTACTATGTGTAGAAGGTGTTCTCCAAGATTAGAACACCAAGGCTGCTTTCTTTCGGAAACTGAACCAACCCTGACCATGGCTGTGTCTGGTATTCCAAATCAGCCCTTTTGTCCCTTGAGATCTTGGGTTTTTCCGTTTTTAAGTTTCTGCTTTTTGCCCCCCCCCCCTTCAAAGAGTGATAACTTTATTTTCTGTCAATATGGCCAAGTAAGGGCTTGATTTTGCGTAACAAGTTGTACTTTTGGAAAACATCATTGGTTTTGCCATATAGTGTACTAGAAAATGGAAAGAAATCAAAGTGCGGTGAAATTGCAAAAAAAGTGCAATTCCACAATTGTTTTTTGTTTTGCTATTTTACCGTGTTCACTAAATCCTAAAACTGACCTGCCAATATGATTCTCCAGGTCATTATGAGTTCGCAGAAACCAAACTTGTATAGGTTCTTTTTATACTTAAGTTGTAAAAAAAAATCCAACCTTTCTTAAAAAAACAAACAAAACACAGTTGCTATTTTCCAAGACCCGTAACTTCTCCATTTTTTGTGATCTGTGGCTGGGTTAGGGTTTAATTTATACTATTTTGATGTAGATACGATCTTTTGATCGCCCATTATTGCATTTTAACCCCTCTGTGACCTTAGACGTACTATCCCGTCGAGGTGCCCTGGGCTTATCTGACCCTGGACGGGATAGTACGTCATAGCGATCGGCAGCGCTCACGGGGGGAGCGCCGCCGATCGCGGCCGGGTGTCAGCTGCTTATCGCAGCTGACATCCGGCACTATGTGCCAGGAGCGGTCACGGACCGCCCCCGGCACATTAACCCCTGGCACACCGCGATCAAAGATGATCGCGATGTGCCGGCGGTGCAGGGAAGCACCGCGCAGGGAGGGGGCTCCCTGCGGGCTTCCCTGAGCCCCCCGCAGCAACGCGATGTGATCGCGTTGCTGCGAGGGTCTCCTCACCTCCCTCCCTGCTCGAGCCCCGGATCCAAGATGGCCGCGGATCCGGGTCCTGCAGGGAGGGAGGTGTCTTCACAGAAGCCTGCTCAGAGCAGGCACTGTGAAGCAGCCTGCACTCCTATCAGATCAGTGATCTGACAGAGTGCTGTGCAAACTGTCAGATCACTGATCTGTGATGTCCCCCCCTGGGACAAAGTAAAAAAGTAAAAAAAAAAAATTCCAAATGTGTAAAAAAAATAAAAAAAAATATTCCAAAATAATGAAAAAAAAAAAAAAATATTATTCCCATAAATACATTTCTTCATCTAAATAAAAAAAACAAAACAATAAAAGTACACATATTTAGTATCGCCGCGTCCGTAACGACCCGACCTATAAAACTGTCCCACTAGTTAACCCCTTCAGTAAACACCGTAAGAAAAAAAAAAAAAAACGAGGCAAAAAACAACGCTTTATTATCATACCGCCGAACAAAAAGTGGAATAGCACGCGATCAAAAGGACAGATATAAATAACCATGGTACCGCTGAAAGCGTCATATTGTCCCGCAAAAAAAGAGCCGCCATACAGCATCATCAGCAAAAAAATAAAAAAGTTATAGTCCTGAGAATAAAGCGATGCAAAAATAATTATTTTTTCTGTAAAATAGTTTTTATCGTATAAAAGCACCAAACCATAAAAAAATGATATAAATGAGGTATCGCTGTAATCGTACTGACCCGAAGAATAAAACTGATTTATCAATTTTACCAAACGCGGAACGGTATAAACGCCTCCCCCAATAGAAATTCATGAATAGCTGGCTTTTGGTCATTCTTCCTCACAAAAATCGGAATAAAAAGCGATAAAAAAATGTCACGTGCCCAAAAATGTTTTCAATAAAAACGTCAACTCGTCCCGCAAAAAACAAGACCTCACATGACTCTGTGGACCAAAATATGGAAAAATTATAGCTCTCAAAATGTGGTATTGCAAAAAATATTTTTTGCAATAAAAAGGGTCTTTCAGTGTGTGACGGCTGCCAATCATAAAAATCCGTTAAAAAACCCGCTATAAAAGTAAATCAAACCCCCCTTCATCACCCCCTTAGTTAGGGAAAAATAAAAAAAAATGTATTTATTTCCATTTTCCCATTAGGGCTAGGGTTAGGGCTAGGATTAGGGTTAGGGTTAGGGCTAGGGTTAGGGCTAGGGTTAGGGCTAGGGTTAGGGCTAGGGTTAGGGCTAGGGCTAGGGTTAGGGCTAGGGTTAGGGCTAGGGTTAGGGCTAGGGTTAGGGCTAGGGTTAGGGCTAGGGTTAGGGTTAGGGTTAGGGCTAGGGTTAGGGCTAGGGCTAGGGTTAGGGTTAGGGTTGGGGCTACAGTTAGGGTTGGGGCTAAAGTTAGGGTTAGGGTTTAGATTACATTTACAGTTGGGAATAGGGTTGGGATTAGGGTTAGTGGTGTGTCAGGGTTAGAAGTGTGGTTAGGGTTACCGTTGGAATTAGGGTTAGGGGTGTGTTTAGATTAGGGTTTCAGTTATAATTGGGGGGTTTCCACTGTTTCGGCACATCAGGGGCTCTCCAAACACGACATGGCGTCCGATCTCAATTCCAGCCAATTCTGCGTTGAAAAAGTAAAACATTGCTCCTTCCCTTCCGAGCTCTCCTGTGTGCCCAAACAGGGGTTTACCCCAACATATGGGGTATCAGCGTACTCAGGACAAATTGGACAACAACTTTTGTGGACCAATTTCTCCTGTTACCCTTGGGAAAATACAAAACTGGGGGCTAAAAAATAATTTTTGTGGGAAAACAAAAAGATTTTTTATTTTCACGGCTCTGCGTTATAAACTGTAGTGAAACACTTGGGGGTTCAAAGTTCTCACAACACATCTAGATAAGTTCATTGAGGGGTCTAGTTTCCAATATGGGGTCACTTGTGGGGGGTTTCTACTGTTTAGGTACATTAGGGGCTCTGCAAACGCAATGTGACGCCTGCAGACCAATCCATCTAAGTCTGCATTCCAAATGATGCTCCTTCCCTTCCGAGCCCTCCCATGCGCCCAAACGGTGGTTCCCCCCCACATATCGGGTATCAGCGTACTCAGGACAAATTGGACAACAACATTTAGGGTCCAATTTCTCCTGCTAACCTTGGAAAAATACAAAACTGGGGGCTAAAATATAATTTTTGTGGAAAAAAAAATATTTTTTATTTGCATGGCTCTGCGTTATAAACTGTAGTGAAATACTTGGGGGTTCAAAGCTCTCACAACACATCAAGATGAGTTCCTTAGGGGGTCTACTTTCCAAAATGGTGTCACTTGTGGGGGGTTTCTACTGTTTAGGTACATTAGGGGCTCTGCAAACGCAATGTGACGCCTGCAGACCATTCCATCTAAGTCTGCATTCCAAATGATGCTCCTTCCCTTCCGAGCCCTCCCATGCGCCCAAACGGTGGTTCCCACCCACATATCGGGTATCAGCGTACTCAGGACAAATTGGACAACAACATTTAGGGTCCAATTTCTCCTGCTAACCTTGGAAAAATACAAAACTGGGGGCTAAAATATAATTTTTGTGGGAAAACAAAAATATTTTTTATTTGCATGGCTCTGCGTTATAAACTGTAGTGAAATACTTGGGGGTTCAAAGCTCTCACAACACATCAAGATGAGTTCCTTAGGGGGTCTACTTTCCAAAATGGTGTCACTTGTGGGGGGTTTCTACTGTTTAGGTACATTAGGGGCTCTGCAAACGCAATGTGACGCCTGCAGACCATTCCATCTAAGTCTGCATTCCAAATGGCGCTCCTTCCCTTCCGAACCCTCCCATGCGCCCAAACGGTGGTTCCCCCCCACATATGGGGTATCAGCGTACTCAGGACAAATTGGACAACAACTTTTGGGGTCCAATTTCTCCTGTTACCCTAGGGAAAATACAAAACTGGGGGCTAAAAAATAATTTTTGTGGGAAAAAAATTTTGTTTTATTTTTATGGCTCTGCATTATAAACTTCTGTGAAGCCCTTGGTGGGTCAAAGTGCTCACCACACATCCAGATAAGTTCCTTAGGGGGTCTACTTTCCAAAATGGTGTCACTTGTGGGGGGTTTCAATGTTTAGGCACATCAGTGGCTCTCCAAACGCAACATGGCGTCCCATCTCAATTCCTGTCAATTTTGCATTGAAAAGTCAAACGGCGCTCCTTCCCTTCCGAGCTCTCCCATGCGCCCAAACAGTGGTTTACTGCCACATATGGGGTATCAGCGTACTCGGGACAAATTGGACAACAACTTTTGAGGTCCAATTTCTTCTCTTACCCTTGGAAAAATAAAAAATTGGGGGCAAAAATATTATTTTTGTGAAAAAATATGATTTTTTATTTTTACGGTTCTGCATTATAAACTTCTGTGAAGCACTTGGTGGGTCAAAGTGCTCACCACACCTCTAGATAAGTTCCTTAGGGGGTCTACTTTCCAAAATGGTGTCACTTGTGGGGGGTTTCAATGTTTAGGCACATCAGTGGCTCTCCAAACACAACATGGCGTCCCATCTCAATTCCTGTCAATTTTGCATTGAAAAGTCAAATAGCGCTCCTTCCCTTCCGAGCTCTCCCATGCGCCCAAACAGTGGTTTACTGCCACATATGGGGTATCAGCGTACTCAGGACAAATTGGACAACAACTTTTTGGGTCCAATTTCTCCTGTTACCCTTGGTAAAATAAAACAAATTGGAGCTGAAGTAAATTTTTTGTGTAGAAAAGTTAAATGTTCATTTTTATTTAAACATTCCAAAAATTCCTATTAAACACCTGAAGGGTTAATAAACTTCTTGAATGTGGTTTTGAGCACCTTGAGGGGTGCAGTTTTTAGAATGGTGTCACACTTGGGCATTTTCTATCATATAGACCCCTCAAAATGACTTCAAATGAGACGTGGTCCATAAAAAAAAATGGTGTTGTAAAAATGAGAAATTGCTGGTCAACTTTTAACCCTTATAACTCCCTAACAAAAAAAAAAATTGGTTCCAAAATTATGCTGATGTAAAGGAGACATGTGGGAAATGTTACTTATTAAGTATTTTGTGTGACATATCTCTGTGATTTAATTGCATAAAAATTCAAAGTTTGAAAATTGCGAAATTTTCAAAATTTTCGCCAAATTTCTGTTTTTTTCACAAATAAACGCAGGTACTATCAAAGAAATTTTACCACTATCATGAAGTACAATATGTCACGAGAAAACAATGTCAGAATCACCAGGATCCGTTGAAGCGTTTCGGAGTTATAACCTCATAAAGGGACAGTGGTCAGAATTGTAAAAATTGGCCTGGTCATTAACGTGCAAACCACCCTTGGGGGTAAAGGGGTTAATGCAATGTTGTGGCGACCAAAAAAACGTAATTCTGGTGTTTTTACTTTTTTCTCATTACGCCGTTTACCGATCAATTAATTATTTTTATGCATTGACAAATCGGGTGATTCTGATCGCGGTAATACCAAATATGTGTATATTTTTTTCTTTATTGTTTTATTTTGAATGGGCGTAATGGGGGTGATTTTAACTTTTATATTTTTTTAATTTTTTTATATTTTTCAAAACTTTTTTTACTTTTAATTTGCTTCAATAGTCTGCAAAATATGTAGCTAAAATGCTCACTTGCTATGAGTGGCGACCACTGGGCGGCCCTCGTAGCAATCCGGTAATGACCCCGGGTTGTCATGCCGACCCATTGGCAACTCGCGGTCATGTGACATGGGCACTGGGATTAGTGAGGCGCTTCTGGCGCGAGCATGTTAAATGTCGCTGTCAGAGAATAACAGCGGCATTTAACATGTTAACAGCCGCTGGTGGATCACGATTCCAGTCACCGCTGTTAGGAGCACATGTCAGCTGTTTAAGTCAGTTGACATGTGCCAGTAAAGTTACGGGCTCACCGCTCAGAGCCTGCAGCAAAAAGAGGAAGCCCACCCTAGACATAACTATACGTTTAAGGTGGGAAAGGGGTTAAAGTGAATGGTGCTGAGTCACAAAAGGTTGATCAATCCATGGTCAGGAATGATGCGGTTTGTGAAAGATAAGTTATTTTTTCTAATTCTGCACAACCCCTTGTAGCCTTGACTGAAATAAAAGAACTGATATTACCAAAATTGTTGACTACGTATAGGGGCCGATTAAGACTGGCATTGTATAGTATGATATGGAAAATTCATTAAGAGACATACACATATTAAAGAATTCAGCACAATTTCTTACAGGTGTGCACCTCTACAGAAATGCTACTCAGTCAGGGACTGGAGAAATATTTCTGGCGTAAGTAACAGCGAAACTTCTGATGAATTTCGTAGCCAGGCAGCACCATGCCCTGTCCATGCACTGCCACTTTCGCAGAGCTGGCTGAGACTATTATGAAATCTAGCATAAATAGTTTGATAAGTCGGCCCATAATCTTTACATCTAGATGCTCTGGAAAACCTGTGGTTACTTCCTTTACAATATGTGCACACAAAATATTTTTGCTGAGTTTTTGGAACATAAATTGAGTGGAAACTCAAAGTGTTTGAGGAATTTTGAGACTTGGATAATAATAATAATAATAATAATTTTTATTTATATAGCGCCAACATATTCCGCAGCGCTTTACATAAGGATAAGGATTTATAGAGTTTCTGTTCAGTTTCTGTTTAGTGGCTATATGCACACAACATCGTTTTCTGGTGGAAAACCATCAGCAGCAAAAACCATTTAAAAAATCTCAAGAAACATCCAAAGTAACAACAAAAAAGATGATTCAGGAAAAAAAATCCAAAGTTTTCCGAAGTGTCTTCTGTTTGAAAAACTTGACAGGTTGGCCTAAGCTTAAAAGACATAGTGTACAAGTAGCCAGTTTCTGCTCTAATACTCCACCAAAAACTCCATAAATATAGCCCAAGATAGACTTTCACAGCTCTGGGTAAATAGAGATAAAAATTGTGCTGGACAATGTATGTTTTTGCACTGATTCTGTGTCAGAGGCAACCATAAAAACTAATGATCCAACTGATAAAGCACGATTGGCTCACAGACAAGAAGGAAGGCTTATAGATCGTCTGCTTCATAGAAATGGATCACGACAAGGGCTCTATAAAGGCTTCGTTCTTGTTAACCTATTCTCACTGCCCAAAAAAATTCTGGTTAACAAAAAAATAACAGGAAACAAACCCACTAGCTTGTTACAAACTACATAGTTTTCAGTTCTCTGGGGGAAAAAAAGCCTTCATGGAAATTAATGCAGCAACCTGAGTGCTGAGAAGTCAGAGTCAAGTATGTATATTTTGTAGAACAGAAGATGACCACTCAATCAGGAGCTTCCGGCAAACAAAAGAGAATCATTTTCCAGTTTCCATAGCAGTAATGCAGTTTAACGTTCACATAATAATGTTTGCATACATCTTAGTGCATACAGAGTGCTGCTGTATTATCTGGTTTGTATATAATGCAGTCACATTAGCAATTGTTCACATTTGCTTCAACAAGGTGCTGGTCAGTCCTTGTTTTTTATCATATAAAATGGAAAGACTGTTTCAATTAAATCTGGATCCTACCACCTCTTTATATTTGTAGGTTCTTAGCCCGTGAGAGATATGTCTGTATGCATTGTCGTTTTTGGTGGACACACAGGAATCGGTCAATTATACGTAAGTATAATTGTACAACCAAGTATATTCTATATAGCAGTGATGCAGTTTAAATTTCATATACTCAATCTTTGATTACAGTGATCTGCAGTGTTTCTTGAGATACAAGCTGTTAGGTGTCGAGTTCCTGCCACTGCACAGGGGGAGTCTCGAGCCATCTCCGCTGTGGTCTCCCATTCTTCTCCGGCTGCAGTGGAGCTTGCTCAGCGGAGACGTCGGTCCCAGCGTCTGACTCAGGCTGATACTGGGTGACTGATTACTACTGTTCTTCCAGGCTCTGCCTTTGTAGCCAGCGCTGATCAGCAGCGAGCAGATCTTTCTGGGACTAAGTCCTGCTTTTCCCATACTGGGCATGCCCACGGGACGACCTCCCATTGGAGGTCGGGGGTCACATGCGCAGTTCCTGAAGCGGTTCCTGTTGAACCACTAGGAAGGTCCTTGAGTAGTAAAACTATAAAAGGTTTGCATGGCCACACAGCCATGAGCTAGTATCAAACCTATGTTATGAGCTCAGCGCCAGTGTGGTAATGGTTGTATGTGGTCAGGGTTTGGCTGAAATAAGCCCCTAGAATACCGGCACCTCCGGTGAGGAGTTTTGTGTATGTGGATTCAGGGCTGGCGTATAGCCATTAGAATTCCGGCTCCACCGGAGAGGAGTTGCTTGTGTGCTATTCTGACTGCATGACCACTGTTGGCTCTGTTAGGTAGCTGTGATCTCCTGTGAGGTTAACAGGGCACGGCGTTCTCTTTTCATAGTGAATCTGTGAAGTAACAGAGTTCGCTTATACCGCCATATAATACCGCCTGTTACTAGCAGCAGGTTTCTATTCTGCACGGTGGACCCCGGGTTGCGAACGCACCTACTGTCTCATATACATATATATTCAGTGCGTTCCGCCAACCCTAACACAAGCTTGGGGTTGTATTTGTAAAAAACAGAATTGAAAATTTGTTCAAGATTAATGTTGTTCTCAATGCTGAGAAATACAGACAAATACTTATCCTTCATTCAAGAACATAAGAATGGCGTCTGATCAGAGAATGTACAAGCCTATATTCATATTTCTATGGTTAGTTCTCCAAGATGTTTGGAGAAACCTCCCTGCTGAGATCCTTCAAAAATTGTGTGCAATTGGTCCTAGAAGAACTGATGCTTTAATGCTGTTTTGAAGGCAAAGGATGGTCACACCAAATATTGATTTGATTTAGAATTTTCGTGTGTTACCTCACTTTGCATTTTATTAATTAATATAAATAAACTATTAACACTTCTAGTTTTAAAAGCAGTCTTCAATTTGCAGCATTTTTACCACACCTGCCTAAAACCTTTGCACAGTACTGTATATATATATATATATATATATATATATATATTCTATACACTTTAAAGATAAAGTGTTAAACACACAGAACATATGAGAGAGATTCTCAGTGTGTTCGACATGATGTAGAATTAAAGACTTAGGTCTGCTTTCACTCATAGTATCTTTAAACTCACACATTTTACACAACATCGGCACTAACCTCCCAACAATAGTTTTCTAAAGCCCTTGAAAAGCTTGCCTTTTATGAGATTGTTTCTTGCTAGAAGCTTAATATAAGAAAGGTCCATTGGAATTTGGGAGTGAGAAAATGACTTCACTGGAGTCACATACTCAAAAATGCCAGATGGGCAGCGTATGCTTTTCTAACACCTGAGTTTTCATATCCAGTGGTCATAGTTGTATATATTTAGTAAAATTTGAGATCACACCAAGACAGGTTAGGGATGTGATAAAACATGGCTACAGATACTGATTGCATAAGCAATAAGAATACATAAGCACAAATATGTAGCTATGTCCAAACCACATATGCTAAGCAAGACAACTTGGCTTTGGAACTGTAAGAAAGACTTATAAGCCTGGACTGCAGAGCTTAAAATAGGTTTGTTAACACTTGGAAATACAACAGAGAGCTGCTAAAACAGAAGAAATTAATTTTCCCGTTTCTTTTTTGCTCTTCTTCCGGCTTAATGTTCTGCTTTTCTTCAAAGTGCTTCATTTCATTTAAGCATCTGTAAGCAAATATTAGCATGCCGTGGCTTAGCCATGTCTGTTCCTATGAACATCACAGTTCTTTTAATTTCCAATTTATTTATTTATTTTAACATTAGGGACACAACAGACTATCTCGACTTCTTCCTCTGATCATTAGCAAGGAGACTATCTATCCAAGAGAAGCTGTAGACGTTTAGCTGTGTTTACACCAATTGGCAGACCATTTGAAAAGTAAATTGCCTGTTTATGAAAGTCAGTTTCATCAGATATTGGCCTCGCTGGTAAAGATTAAACCCTTATTATGTGTTGTCTGATGAAGTACGGATGGACTTCAATGCCATGTGGTGGTGGAGTATAACCTCTCAGTGACTTACACAAACCTAGGGCTTAAATTTATCAAGCATCACAAAGAATACATGTATTACAGAGCTCTTCAAGTTTTAACTGTTATCACATGGAGCTTTTGTATCAAAGAGTTTAGTGACTGTGTGTAGTTTCCCAGAGCATCACACAGATCCATTTGTAAAATGGAAAATGCTAAACGTTGGATGGGATATTCACATTATATGCATTGTTGTTTAAGGACAATGGTCTTACATCTTGAGAAAATGAGAATACAAAAAAAACATATTAGAGCGTTCTACGTTAGAAATTAAAATGATATATAAGAAATGATGTAAGTAATATGCAAGCAATTAGATCAATCAGTAAGTACTGTTTTAGAGTACGGAGATTAAACTTCTAAAGAACATATACCAATAATCACACAATCTCTTCCGAGGCTGAACTTTTTGGTGATAGATCTAGCAGGATTAAGAACCTTCATTATGTTGGAACCCAACAATTTTGGAGGAAAAAGGATCAGGCATGGTGGATTTCAATGCCTCAATCTCTAGTTCCCATTGGAGATAAAGATCCATTAGAGGTGACTTGGGGGAGTTTACTCCACTCACCCTGTTCAATAAACATGTACCCTCAGCCAAACTGAATGTGCATGTGTAAAGTAGGTTGGGAGAGATATCTGTTAGCCTGAAAGAGCATTCACTCGGCAAATATTGAAGGTGCACCAAGAGGTTTATATCCAGCCTGAAGATCTTGTTCTTGGCATTTTAGTGCCCTCTTTATTGTTTTTTTTCTATTTAAAGTTTACTTATATGGATATTGTTATTAAATGCTATAGACATGCAGAAAAAGACACATTTCAAAATTCATAATATTAGTGGCATTTTTGGTTCTCATGTTCAATTAAATAATAAAATGTATAAATAGGTCAAAATTGTTAACAATGCAAGTGAAAAAAATGGCTTCAACACGACAAGCTAGTAAGAAGGCCTTCTTAGGGCAAAAGCAGAAGAGACTCTATTTAAAACCCATGATCAGCCAGTTAAAGGATTCATAGTATCAGCTAGGTAAAGTGTGTTAGCTGTTGCTGTAGTTCGCACCTCAAGCTGTGCCATCTCACACCACTGACCCCTGTATGGCGACATAATTCTCAAGATGAAGAGAGGATTATCTGTCTAAGAGTCTTACATGTGTCATGCGAGGTCGGGTGCCAATTGCAATGTAAATTAGTGGTTAAGAGTATTGGTAACCAGGCAGATGCCTCAGCTGGAGTGAAAGATTACAAGCAATTAAAAAAAAAAACTAAAACAGACAAATTTACTGTTGCTATATGGAAAGAATGCCCTCACGAACATTTAAAATAGAAGGATTTGGCACCGAAGTTTAGACAAATCCCATGTGCTAATAGTGGATTTCCTTCAAGTCCTCATAAAGCTGTATTATTATACTGATTATCAGATGATTACATGTAAAAGTTATTTCAATATTATACAGAACATAATTACAATGAAGAATCATCTTCACTACTATGGGCTATAGTATATTTCTATGTAACTAGAAAAGTCAATACAACTCATTAAATGTTTAATGAAATAAGATGGCATCCTTAACTCTTACAGTTACCAAAATGTCAGTCATACAAATTAGCAATGAGAAAAAATTCAGGCCCAAAACATACTGTGCTACACAAATATGGCAACAAACAGTAAAATTTTAAGGTGAGATAAAACAATGAAGTATAACTCTTTTTCCATGGCTTCACAATGCTGTTGATCTACTACTTGAACTATAAGGGTATGTGTCCACGATCAGGATGGCAGGCGGTTTCGTCGGAGTGGCAAACTCGCTCTGTGCTAAGCTCTGCCCCCTTCTGGGACACGATGATGCCGGATGTGTTCATTGCACACATCCGGGTACATCGCACCCCATGCATAGGGCCCTGTTTTATACCTTGCGGCGATGCAGCGTCGCCGCAAGGTATACGGACATGCTGCGATCTTAAAAGACGCGCCGCATGTCCGGAGTCGCAGGGCCGCCACGTGCGTGTTACCACGCATAGTGGAGACGGGATTTCATTAAATCCTCTCCACTATGCTGTAACATCTGGACGCTGCGTTTTTGACACTGCGTCTCTATGCAGCGTCAAACACGCAGTGTTTCCTGCACGTGGAAACATACCCTAAGTCTCTGTACACATCTAAAATGGAGACTTTATTCAATGCCTAAATTGCAGATATGGCTAAAAATACCAAACAAAATAGTACAGAACAAAGAATAAAAGACACCGCTATGGAAAGCCAGCAGACCCCATTAGGGTCAAAGCAATCCATCGGACACCTCTGGTGTCCATCATAAGGTGGATCTGGAAGTTAAGTTCATTTTGTTGTCCTGCTGTTATAACCAAGCAGAACAATGAAAAGAATTAAAATATTGTGATCTACTTTAGTTTAATCACTTATATAGTACAATTAATGTCCATAGCTGTTTCATTTGGGCTCAAAATTTAGATTCCCCATCATGATGAATATGTGGGGAAGAAAGCGAAGTACCTGGAGGAAACAAACTCTAACACGGGGAGAACATGGTGGAATTTGAACCCAGGACCCAAACACTACAGTACTAACCAACGAGCCACCAAGCTGCCAATAAAGCTATTAAACATTTAAAAGATGAAATAAAACTGTAAGATAAGATTCTACTATCACCCACAAATGCTCCTATCACCATAATAGAATAAAAAATTGTACCAATAACCGAGGTAAGCCAAAACATATCAAGTTTTTGGAAAATGAAAATATACTAGAACATATTTCAACGAAATGAACTTTTATCATTCATGGATGCTCACAATGGAGACAATTGAAGACCTGGAATCAGAAATCACAAGTCTTACCATAAGACACATTTTTTGTTGTTTTTCATCATAGCCTTTATCCATGTCACTATAAGCAGCAACCCGTGGTAAGCATAAAACCACGATATGAATAAGAACACAAAAAGCCAACCTTTAGATGGAGGGTCAGGTTAAGGTTACTAGGGTTGTCTGTGTGTGAATAGCTTGAGGGTCTTCAAGGAAGATGCCTTTCACTCGCTAAAATTAGACTTCCCAGAGAACGTTTTGAGATGAAATTGTCATGATTATCTATTTTGACCTTCTCCATCTTCCTCAGATAAGACACTTGCCATCATTCTACTCTTCTATTTGTGGTATCTAGATATACACTGAACAGAGCAGCAGTCTTATTTTACTGACAAGGACACAATTTTAACAAGTTATGAATTTTACAAAACAGCCTGGGCTGTGACGAAGAAAATTGTAGTATCTGTAAAGTAAATTCTCTTTCCAGTATAGTTTTGTAACATCTTTATTCAATTTTTCGTTGTTTCACACATACTTACTGATATTTATATTTTAAGGACCGTTTCATAGTTAGGCCTATTTCACACGTCAGAATTTGGGCAGCATTTTTCATCAGTATTTGTATGCCAAAACCAGGTCTGGAACTTACAGAGAAAAACTTTAATTGAAAAATCGACACCTGTTCAGTGTTTCGGAGACACTCTTGGTTTTGGCATACAAATACTGATTAAATTACTGATCAAAAATACTAATGTGTGAATAAAGCCTTAGTCAGGTATTTGATCAATTTTTCTTCGACCTTATCCTCGAAATTCAAGATTTCTTCACGTTATTTTAATGTTTCATGGGTTATTTACAACGCTGATGGAGCGAATATTGTATCTAGAACTTGTAGGCCAGGAAAGCTACCTGTTTTGAAGATGCATCCATGTGCCACAAAACGAAAACCCCAGACAAGCATTCAACATATATCTATATCCATTAGGAATAACATCTTGTTTCTTTCCATACTATCACCCTTTTGTCCTTTCAGAAGCTGTGTCCCGTTGCTGAGTATGTTATCTTATGTACTAAATCCGTCTTGATCTGGAGATGATGTCTTAGGGGGTGAAAAAGATTAATAAGGAATCACTCCTATGGCTTTAGAACAGCTAAGAATCTTAACCCATTTAACCTCTCCTAAAACACACAATCAGCTCAGGGGAAGTTGAAGGAAACTCATTTCAAAGACTCCCGGCGACACTTTTTAGGTCAGATTTACAAAGCTCATTAAAATGAAGTCTGTTACTTTAGAATTTAATACTAAGTCATATCATGGCTCAGAGGAGAAACCTTCTTGCCCCATTTACAAAGCAAACAGCATACATTTAGTTAACAAGTCGCCATCCATTCCTTCGTGGAGCTAGAGCAGCTAAGTAGATTCTTCGAAGCTGATGTGCTTATAAAAAACACTCAAGTGGGTGACAGGATGTACTGAATATGAGTAGATTTCTACCTGAACTGAAACATTCTTTACATTACATTAAGGGGCTGAAGTAGTGCACGTCGCATCCTGAGCAATTTGATTCTTTTCACATTATAATTGATCTGGAAGAGAAGGTATCATTTAGACATATGTGCTATTGATTTTTTCAGCCCTGTCAGTTTCATAACATTCACTGGTTTTACCCTGATGTAAGGCAAAATTTGCAAAATGGTGATAACACAGGAAAAACAAAACTATTAAATCAGAAAAGGTAACTTCAGTTCACCCCCAGAATTGGACAATTAGACTCACTTGACTAATAATAAGCGATTAACATTTTTTTATTCTTTTTTTCAAAAATGAAGAAAAAGATTGATGGTATTATATTGATCAAGCACAGATGCCATGGAGTAAAGTTCAACACCGAACTCTATGAAGATCAATATATTGTCAAAGTCTTAAGGCGCATCCTTAACACTGTGGCAAATATATTGACTACAGGATACGAAGCATATGGCATTAGTTGCTTTGAATTTCTACTCTGAGTCTAATTACATATGCTGCACAGAAAAAAAATGAACAGTGTAATGTTTACAAAAGGTACTCAATTAATGCAAGTAGTGCAGACTCACACATTTATCGACAAAAAATATATATTTTTACTAATAAAAGACATGCAAAAACAGAAAGGCAACAGGTCTACAGTAAAATATAACATATTGATATAGGTCACCAATATTAATTCTGTGGGGGGCTGACAAATGGACATCCACTATCAGTTGATATGTGACATCAGTCAAATATAAGCAATGTCCGAAGCAGAACCCCACAGTTCCCTACATTCCTTAGTGGCCGCTGATGAGCACTGCAGGACAGCTCCTATTAAAGTGAACCTTTGGCACTGGACAATTTTGTGGCATTAAACAATGGCCGATCAGTATATAATTTCCGACTGGAGGTCGTTTAATTGCTCGTTTACACAGGATGACCATACTTAACGATACGAATTGAGATCTGTCATGGATCATTAAGTGCGCATAGGCTGCAGCAGTTCTCTGCAGCACAGCTCCTGTTTGAACAGAAAATTGCGCTGCCGAGAACAATGAGCATTTGTGCAAACCAAAGAATCATTTCACCCGAAAAAAGCGCATTTTATTTGTTTGTAAGCTAGTTAGCAGCCTGTTTACACTGCAAAATTATGGTAGAATGAACAGTCCTAGGAACGCTCATATTCAATAATTTAGCAGTATAACTAAACCTTAAAGGGATTTTTCCATAAACAAATTTTAGTCAACATTTTAATTAATACATATTTAAATAATAATAAGTTCCACAACTGGATGTATTTAAAAAATGTTCCTGTGCTGAGATAATCTTATTAATGTGCCCCTGCTGTGTACTGTGTAATGACTGTGTCTGACCGTGCAGGGACATGGTTTGATCACACCACAGCTCCTGGGGAGGGGGGAAAGCAAAAGAGTATACAGACATTTAGGCCAGGGATCACAGCAATTTTTTTCTTTGAGGTAAAACATTTCCCTGTCTGTTTTTAAGCAAAGAGAATCAGCAGCTGTGATCCCATTCTGTAATGTCTGTATACTCTTTTGCTTCCTCCCCTGCCCAGGAGCTGTGATATTATCAGACCATGTTCCTGTACGGTCAGACACAGACATTACACAGTACACAGCAGAGGCACATTTATAAGATTATCTCAGCACAGGAACATTTTTTTTAAACACATCCAATTGTGGAAATTATTTTTATTCCAAGATTTAAATGTACTCTGTTCGTAGGACAACACCTTCACATAATAATTGGAGCTGCCATATTTGTTACTGTACATTCCTTACATCTGGCCGCTGCTGAAGCAGAAAATCATCAGCATCAGCAGTTCAGTCGCTGTGTTGGGTGTCAGATGGCCACTGATCTCACACTGATTACATATCCCTCGAATAGGTCATGAATATGTAAGGCCCATTAATTTAATATAATATTTGATGTCAAAATACAGCACCCGGATTAATTTTTGCAATAATATAAAAAAAAGAAACAAAGCTGAAATAACATTGTAAAATGTATTATAATCTTTGAAAAAAAAAAAATAAGATACACAAAATAAATTTGCTTCTTAGTGGATGGTCGCTAAATCCTCCTTATATTTTTCACAAAACACATGGTCGTTCGGGAGATGTCAGAACACAATGTTGTCAAAGGAACAAAGTGTGATAAAAATGGTCTCTATTAGAAGAGAATACAAATTCTAAACACTTCCATGATGCATTTGGAAAACTTTTTATTATTCTGAGCCCTTGCCAAGACAAAAAAGCCTTCTAGATGTATCAAACAGTTCCATATACACATAATCAATACATTTGACATGTTATTTAATTATGATTCTCAATGACACAGACACTATGAAACTAGTGTCAACATTCTGACAGTGGAATAAATACATAGATGTAATTATTCCTCCTAAACCTCCCAGATGAATTGTAATGTATCAAGGCAGTCTGCAGACCCGAGTTCTAAGGTTTCCTTAATGTGATAGAGTTTGATGTAGGGGTGTCACATAACCAATATTTTGCTGTTTTATTAGAATAAAAAGCTCTCTGAGGGTTTCAAGTTCAAATGGTCAAAGTCTGCTTTGCCCCCTCTGGTCATCATAGATCTAAATGGCGGTGTAAATGCTGATCACGTTATGGATAAATTATTACCAGAATCTTAAGGGACTAAGAATGAAAAAAAAAAATTATAAAATGAACATGGAAAAGGAGCAGATATGTGGAGAATATGATCCGCTAGTTACCAGTCAGAGCAAAGCAAGTATGAAACATTACAATGTGAGGCAATTATTTTATGTTCGTCTGTGTATATAAGAATATGGTATATTTGTGGATTAAAAGGCCAAACAAAAAACTGTTTTGTGGCAAATGAAAATCCATGTATAATGTCAAATGACTTATAATGCTTTCTATAAGTCAATATGCACATGACTGCAGAGTGGTCCCTTACGTTACTATTCTGACTCGAGAACTAGGCTGAACGTGTGGGGCTCTTGAGACAGCGTTTTTATGGAGGTCTGCATTGAACCAGTACTCACACAAAGAGCTTTGTCAGATAGCTTCAACTCAACTGCAGAGGCATGTATTAAGGTTCCAGAAGAAGTTTATTCTCAGGCTCAATTCTTATATTCTGAACAATAGTAACAGTAGAAGCTGCAACAAACGAAGTAGATGAAAAGACAATTCTGAACCAGAGACAGCGTCGGACTGGAGCACCTTGGGCCCACCAGAGAAAATCATTCTTGGGGCCCACTATGTAGCTACATAGAAATAAATACAAGACCACCAATTGTGCGGTAAAACGCGCTAATATCAGGGTATAACATAAGGTAGTACATGTCTTATTTATGTGGCAGGGGTTGGGGTAGACCACTCATAGAATATAAAGTAGCCCCCTCATAGAATATAAAGTAGCCCCCTCATAGGGTGCAATGTATCCCCCTCATCTAATATATAATTGCCTAGAATACTACTTCCTGCAATTTGTGCCAACTTCCTGTCCGGAGCTAATGTCCGGAGCTAATGTCCGGAGATAAGTGACGTCAACAGTGTCCAGTGTCTGATTGGTTGCCGCCTGCTGCGAGCGACCAATCAGAAACGTGCTGTACTGTGACACACTCCGCCCGCCATTTTGGTGTGATTTTTGAATTTTTACCTCACAGCAAGTTTCTACTGCGTGGAGGCGGGCCCAGTGACGTTGCTCTTCAAGCTCCTGCCGAATTTCGTCAAAAAAATGATAATACCATTTACCAAAACTATATATATTTAGTTGTGAAGTGGTTCAGTGACATTTTCACACCAATTTTGAACTTTTGTTTGGTGTTTTCTCCATATACTGCCTATTATTCACTGACTGTTATACTGAGAGACTGCCGTTTATTAACCTCTTCTTTGCCACATTGGGTATATTGCTCTATTATTTGCCACATAGGGACATTGTCCATTATTGCCCAGCAATTTCTTAAATAACAAGAATTGTCAAGAGCTGGTAAGTGCAGCCATTTTTTGTTCTTTCTTACTATTATTTATTAATTGTATTATTCTTACATTTGAAAAAATAAAGTATATATGGATTCTAGACTCCCGATTCTTTAGAATCGGGCTGCCATCTAGTAGTATATAAAGTAGCTCCCTCATAAAGTATAATGTAGCTCCCTCACAGAATATAATGCAGGCCTCAAAAACAATATAATGTAGCCCCCTCATAGCATATAATACAGTCCCCCATAGAATAAAATGTAGCCCCCCATAGAATATAATGCAACCAGCTTCAGCTTCATAGAATATAATGCAGCCACCCATAGGGTATAATGTAGGGTTGAGCGAAACGGGTCGGCCAGATTCAGAAGTCACCGACTTTTGGCAAAGTCGGGTTTCATGAAACCCGACCCGACCCCTGTGTGGGGTCGGCCATGAGGTCGGCGATCTTCTGAATCTGGAATCGGAATTCCGATACCGAGTTCCGATATGTTTGCGATATCGGGAATCGGTATCAGAATCCATATTTAAGTGTAAAATAAAGAATCAAAATAAAAAATATTGATATACTCACCCTCGGACGCGCCCTGGTACTAACCGGCAGCCTTCCTTCCTAAGAATGAGCGCCTGAAGGGCCTTCGGTGACGTCGCGGCTTGTGATTGGTCGCGTGAGCGGTCACATGGGCGGTCACGCGACCAATCACAAGCCGTGACGTCATCTAAGGTCCTTCAGGCGCTAATTCTTAGGAAGGAAGCATCCGAGGGCGCGTCCGAGGGTGAGTATATTCCTAATAGGTATATACTCACCCTCGGACGGGCCCTGGTTCTAACCCGCAGCCTTCCTTCCTAAGAATCAGCGCCTGAAGGACCTTAGATGACGTCGCGGCTTGTGATTGGTCGCGTGATAGAAATAGCAAAGGCGTGCACTCTGGTCAATGTAGAAAGGTGCAGGCTGAACCAAGGTAACTTCATAAATAAGTAAACAACAGCCGCACTCGAATTTTTGTTTTTTTCATATGCAATAAAGTAATTTATTATGTTCACCACAGTGGTATTGCAAAGCTGGGGTCACCACAATCATATATAGGTACTGAGGTAACGTTTCGGCCCTGTTGTGGGCCTTTGTCAAACCTCACTAGAAAACAATGAAGATTACAAAATATTACTAATATGAACATTGAAATACAAAAATGAAGAAACAAAAAAACGGTGCTATACATGTACAACAACTGTTAGTTTGTAAGGCTATATACAGTGATATCTACCCAATACAGACACTTTATATACATAAAGTATACACAAAATATATACAAAAAATATATACAAAAAATATACAACTCATGCCAATAGTTGAAATAGTGAAAAATACATTCATAGAGCTAACATGAAGATTGGCATGGTGTCGACGAATGGCATCCAGAGGTAAGGTTCTGAGCACATCAATGCGAGTAATAGTAGTAAGAGAAAGGGCGACTAACCTTGTTGTAGAAAGAGAAAAGTGCCTGAAGGGCCTTCGGTGACGTCGCGGCTTGTGATTGGTCGCGTGAGCGGTCACATGGGCGGTCACGCGACCAATCACAAGCCGTGACGTCATCTAAGGTCCTTCAGGCGCTAATTCTTAGGAAGGAAGCGTCCGAGGGCGCGTCCGAGGGTGAGTATATTCCTAATAGGTATATACTCACCCTCAGACGCGCCCTGGTTCTAACCCGCAGCCTTCCTTCCTAAGAATCAGCGCCTGAAGGACCTTAGATGACGTCGCGGCTTGTGATTGGTCGCGTGATGCCCATGTGACCGCTCACGTGACCAATCACAAGCCGCGACGTCATCGAAGGTCCTTCAGGCGCTCATTCTTAGGAAGGAAGGCTTCCGGTGAGAACCAGGGTGCGTCCGAGGGTGAGTATAGCAATATTTTTTATTTTGATTCTTTATTTTACACTTAAATATGGATCCCAGGGTCTGAAGGAGAGTTTCCTCTCCTTCAGACCCTGGGAACCATTAGAAACCCAATGCACTGCATTGGGTTTCATGTTTCGGCCGACCCCGACTCCGACTTTTCTATAGGATCGGCTGATTTTACTCGACCCGACTTTTGAAAAAGTCGGGTTTTGTGAAACCCGACCCGATCCTATAAAAAGAAAAGTCGCTCAACCCTAGTATAATGTAGCACCCTTAGAGTATAGTGCAACCCCCTCATAAGGTATAATGCAGCCTCCCACAGAATATAATGTAGCCCCCTCATAGGGTATAATGCAGCCCCCTTCAAATAGTATAATACAGCCCCGCACAGAATATAATGGAGCCCCCAGAGTATAATGCAGCCTCCTCATAAGATATAATGCAGCCCCTCCACAGAATATAATGCAGCCCCTACAGAATATAATGTTGCTCCCTCATAGGGTATCATGCTGCCCCCCTCATAGGGTATCATTCTGCCCCCTCCAATAGGGTATCATGCTGCCCCCTCCAATAGGGTATTATGCTGCCCCCCTCCAATAGGGTATCATGCTGCCCCCTTCCAATACTGTAGGGTATCATGCTGCCCCCTCTAATAGGGTATCATGTTGCCCACCTGGAGCAGCGGGGGCCCTAGCCAGCTGCTGGCCCTGTATGCCAGCAGGTGTCAGGTCCTGGGCCCATTGGAGAATCCTCCAGTTCTCCGGTGGCCCAGTCCGACCCTGACCAGAGATGTAAAGAGATTAACTTAGAATGATGGCTGACAAACACTAACTGTGGAAGAAGTTCCTTGTGAAATTCTCAATAAGTTTAATGTGTCAAATGATCCTCTTCCCATTGGAAAGTATAAAGATGGACCCAAAATGGCCGACTTCAAAATGGCCACCATGGTCACCACCCATCTTGAAAAGTTTCCCCCCTCCAATATATTAATGTGCCACAAACAGGTAGTTGATACCAAGCAACCATTACCATTTTATTTAGGTGTATCCATATACATGGCCCACCCTGTATATATATACCCACACAGAGAGAAGGGATGGAGGGAGGTTTATTTGGCAACAATTTCTCCTATACTTCACCCGTACCTATGACATGGAGGTTGGCACCCTAAAAATTTGACAGTGGCTACTCGTCGGCTGTCCCTAATATACCCCATGTCGCATTAACATGTAGGCAAATACCTCCGTCCAAAGGACTAAATTAATCAATTTTGTGCTACATTTATAGACAAAAAAGGTAAATCAATGTAAGCTCAATGTTAATATGTTACCCCCCTCTTCTTTCATTCTTTGACATGCTCTATTTTGGGATCTACTAGACTCCAGATCTATTTTCACACCTACATCTACAATACCAATTTTCTTCCATCTGCGATGTGCAGTCTGTTCTAGTCAATAGCTTTAGACTCCTCTTAACAGCATACAGCAAACAAAATAACAACCCAAGTGAAAATTCACTCAGCAAACACTTCAAGACAATGTTTGCTAGGTCTTTTTTTAAGAATTGAATTGCCGACTGTGACCATTCACCTGTTAGCTAGAAAGCAAACATGTAAGGAACAAGCTCATCCTAGAAGAAAAGAGTCATGCTCTGTAAAAAGCTTGGGACTTGTGTTCACAAATTACAACGTGCCCTCTCTGTTGTCTAGAGGGCCTTACCTTGAATGCAGCAAAATGCAAGACAACCATGACTGATCTATGCTAAGAAGATGTTTCTTTAACAACTGTGCCTGGATTCACTTTTAAGTATTTAAAAAGGTTAAAGCAGTGTAAGGTCTTAAGGTTAAATGACATATGTTGTTCAGGTATGTAATTTCTTTCTGTGTTTAAAAGGAGCCAGTGTGTTTGACCAGTCTAAACTATTTTGTCCATCAGCATGCAAAGGAGCTACCTGAACCTTCCTGCACCTGCCCAAATACTTAAGAAATGTTTTCTAGTAATGACTGAAACAGCTGGTGAGGGATTAGAGAAAACAGCATCTTTCATGTTCATATCTTAGCTGGGTCAAGACGGTACAGGCAATCATAACATGAGCAGCCATGTATCACAGTAGACTGAAACATACAAATCTATCAGAATCAATGATGAGCTGTAAGCTAGAAACCAGATACGTGTAACAAAACAAGTAAAAGTGAGTTGTGGTTGGGGACTTTAGAGACACATATATATATGTAGGGACCTGTGCACTCTGCAGAAATAGCTGGTACTGCAATAGATCAGCAATTATCAGGCAAATAACAAATGCTACATATTTTCCTTTTGTTTGTTAAAGGTCTAGTAAAGAAGACAATGCAGTGAAGTGGAGATCATTATAAAGTTTAGTAGACAAGCATCTATATTGCAATAACCATCTACAATAGAATATCTTCATGGCATAATAACAAAACACAAATATCAGCAAAGGCCCCCATACACATTAGACTAAAGTTGAACTACAGATGATGTTGAGGCGGGGCGTATATACTATTGGTGCAACATATACAGAATCCTACATCCACCTCCGAAGCAGTTGAACTGTGCATTATGATGGGCTATTGGACTGCAAAGGGCCCATCTATTGTTCTTGCAGAGAAGTTTCTTTTTTGTGTGCTACTGGTTGGGGGAGATAAAGATTTGGGAAGTCTGATTTCAGACTGCCTATCAACTATCATAGAGAACACAAGAGCGCTCATCAGAGTTAGCATTCATCAGAGCTTACGCTCCTGTGATATGAGAGTAGGCTCAAAAAGGACACCGAGAAACAAGATAATACAACGGTGGGCCCCCGTGAAGAAGTGGGTCTCCATCCACCTACATGATCAGTGCTAGTGCAAGTGATCCACTACTTACAGCCAACCCAGATCATTATTATTATATAGAAGCATAAGTACATTTCTGTATTAGGGTCAGGTTGTTTTTGCAAGAAGCTGGACAGAGGGCCCCCCAGAATCAATGTTATTGGTGGACCCTTTGCACTTCAGTCTGATACTGTATGGAATAGTTAAGTGAGATAGTTGCTAACTGAACGATCGGCCAACAGCTATCTAAACTGAATGGAGGGCTTAAACTCTTGCACAGAAATGAATATTAATGACGTTTTGGAAAAGATAGCTCCAGCAAATAAACTCGAATAAATAAAATGGAGGTGATGGAATGCAGAAAAATAGGAGAATCAGTAGAGGGTCAATCAGTTTTAATAATTGTCCTATAGGAATAAAAAAAAATCAATTTCCCTAGAAAATACAATTCAATTCAATTTATAGACAATATAAAAAAATTCTCACCAGAATTGGGCTACTGGTGACACCCAAGTGCTCTTCTAAGATCTCATGTACAAAGCAGAGATATGTGCAGGAGGACAAGTGGCAACACATGAAGTCCCCTTCACCTCTGTCTGTCACCATAAAATGAGAGGGTAAAAAAAAATCCCGGTGATTTCATATTTTTCTTAGATGTTCTAAAATGGATTTGTATATAACATAATAATATGTACAAAGACTTATATTATGCCCTGAACACAATACGGTAGCATATCAAAGTGTGCACTTGTAGATAGCATTAAATTAGTAAATTATGGGTGGGTTTTAATAACTGGTACTGTGTAGGTAAAGTCTGCAAGATGCATGTTGTACAGATCAAAGTTGTAATTTTTACATATGAAAATGCAATCATAGTAGGATTTTTCGATAAGAAGCAGCAGTTTGGGAGAAGAGGTGTCAGCATCACCCATCTTTAGGCATACTGCTGCCATGGCCCCAAATCATGTAAACAAAGTCTATTGGATATTTTTATACTAATAAATGGAAAATAATGGAAATAAATCTTTACAAAATGAAATGAAAATCACGTATTTTGTTTCCTCAACCTCTTTTGTGTGCAAAGCACTAAAATCATATTTTGATGAAAGATTTCCTTAACGCTTTTGGCAATATACGTCTTTAATTCCGATTTCTCTCATCATTTCAGCTAGCTTCGTTCAGTAACCAGCTGAAATTTCTCTCCTAAAGCTTTCTAAATGTATGAGAATCTACAAGCAAATGGCAAAATATAATGAAAGTTTAAACGGTTAATTGAATAAACCTCTTAAGTACAGAAAATTTCCAGGCTCGGAGACAGAATGTTTATCTGTTTACAAGCATATACATTACATTTCATTACCAGTAATAGGTTCCTCTACTGGCATTATGCTTTGCATCAAACTGGATGTGAGCCCTTTCTAGCAATCTAAAACATATAATTTAACAAACATGTCTGGCTAGATTTATATCACAGTATGTGGTGTCAGAAGTCTTTAGGTTGCCAAACGGAGCAGACAAGTGGTCTGCCCATCAACGGAAAAAACCTTAATATGAATAAGTCAAATGCATGCTTTCAATTCGAAATGTTCAGGTGAGCATTAATGTGAAAAAGTTGTAAATCTCAATTTTACCTTAATTGCCTTCATTTTTACAAAAATTATGGTATGACGTGTCCCTCTAATGAAACTTTCAACTGGAAAGGTCTGAGAATGGGTCTAAGATACACTAGATTGATAGACATGAATAGATGCAGGGAAGGAAAATGCTGAGAAATACTTCTGTATGCATGTAAACAGGTTTACCAAAATCAGCTTACCATACTCTCCAACATGGTTGACTCGTAGTTCTATCCTGCTCCCATGCCAGAATGAAAAGCAGCTCTAAAGTACAGAATGCTGCTCTAACTCATGAAACTTTAAGGAAACGATAAGAGACATGACTTATAACTTAAGACCCCCTTACCGCTTAGTCAACCAAACCCGCTGATATCGACAGATTCTGCCAACATGTGTATGGTGGAGATGCCGATTGTTGCGTGAGATGTCGATCGGACTGCCGACTACTGTGCTCTCATGGAGATAAGCCACAGGCACACAAGTCTGTTGGCGACTTTCTCAAAGGAAACACAAGTTCACTTGGCTAAGCAAGTGCTCCTTTGTGTGTGGGTGAAATGGTCGAGATGGCTGCTGGCTGCAGCAACGCTCAGCCGACAGCCATATAATGTGCCAGCTTCATAATCTACTTCATTAGATTCAAAAGTTGTTCTAAATGTATTCTAAATGTATCCTGATCACATTTCATTTATCTTTATCATAATGTATATGTGCACATACCAAAGAGGTAGGCCATGCCTCTGCTAGATCAGAAAGGGGCCTAATTTTAAAGGGGTTGTCTAGCCTTGGGATATAAGTCTGCCATCACTCTATGTGACATTGATAAGCGCAGTGAGGATTTTCTCGTGCTGGCACTGGGAGCAGCTGGTAGGACACAAGTATGCGATTGGTATAAATGCGGTAACGTGTAGACTAGACGTGCGAGGCCTCGCTCAATGCAAGTGAATTGAGCTAAGCCAGACACATCTAGTCGTAATGTAGCAGAAGTATGCAAATCGCATACTTGAGCTCACATGATCACCCGTTCCCAGAGCCAGCATCAGAGAATTCTCACAGCATACAATGTGCGCTGTGAGCTTTAGCAAGTCTGCAGTCACAGACTACAGGCTTGTACCTCAAGGCCAGACAAACCCTTCAATCTTTTGCACTGGGATCCCTTATCTTCTATGAACCCCAATGATCTCAGCATGTGCAGTGACTATGCCCAAACTGCAGACTATGTGGTAGTGTGTACTTAGAAATATACACAGCAAGCACACTAATAGCTTAATGTACAAAGCCGATGCTGTCAGTTATAATTTACATAAGGTGACATAACTACCAAATTTTTCTGAGAGTATGACAGGTATCTAAAATTACAATATCTGGATACAAACAGTTTGTTCCAATACTATAACTTTAATACTATAATAGAAAATAAAATGCCTAAAACGTACTATAGAAATACCAAAAGCTTTATTTGTACATGAACTAAAACATTTAAAAGTAAATCACACAGTGAGGAAGCAATCGGGAGAAAGAAGGTTATAGCAACAATGTAAAACAATAATGTTAGAAGTAACAATAAGGCTACTTTCACACATTAGTTTTTTGCCATCAGGCAGGATCCAGCAAATTTTTGAAAAAACGGATCCGTTGCAAATTGTGAAAAACTGATGCAACGGATCCGTTTTCTTTTGCTGGATCTGTTTTTGTTTTTTTTTTAACCTGGGGATAGAGTTTGGACTTCCTGTTCATGGGAAAAGGAGACAGAGAGAGGGAGAGAGAGAGGGAGAAAAAGCGAGAGAGAGACACCTGGATCAAACTGTTGGTCTGATTCTCTCGCATGAGAGATATATGAATATACACCAGTTTGAACGAGCCCTAATAGTACTAGTGTATGGTATATGGGCAGGACTCCTGAGAAAGGCTGTGCCGAAACACTTTGAGGTTGATGTTCCAGGAAAAAATCAATAGGTCCATTTATAATGAGTGTCATATAATAGATATATACTAGAACCACTAGGCATACTACTTTTACATTGCTGTTGTGGTCTTTGATTATACTCCTTAATAGTCTAATATAATTTATTATTTTGTGTTTTCATTTGTGTTCAAACAATTTACCTATACTTGAATAAACTCTAAAAGTGTCTAAAAGGGAATTCCTAGAAATATATTCATACACCAATGGGACCTCTGCTAATCACTAGAACAAGTCACTAGTCCCCATTCTGGAGGAGTATGAATAAAGTAGTGGTCATACATGCATACTGTTGCTTCATTTAAAGTCCGTGGGACTATTAGCTACACTGATGAGCAAAAGGATAGCAATGTTTTAAACTTTTGACTTTCAGGCTCCATATTTCATCATCCACTAATTGCTTCTAACGTGAGACTACCAGCATTTTATTGACAATGATCTTGGCAATCTCATATACAAATTTGACTTGCAACTATTTTGCATATTTTTAGTTATGCAGATTCTTGTCATGTCAATGCATTGTTACTGTTTTACTCTTAAAAATTAAAATTTATTTTTATTATTTTGTTAGTATTTTTTAAATCCACCTTTGTCTTTCAACACTGCCTGAATCCTTCTGGGCATGCTCTCATTAAGATTCAATCATGTCTCAACCGAAATCTGATCCAGAGTCTCTTCTACACGATCACAAAATTGGTGCATACTGGTGAACTCTCTTGATCATGTATACAGCTTTTTCTTTAACTCTACCCACAAGTGTTCAATTGGGTTGAGGTGTGGGGGCCAATCCAGCATCTCTACTTCATTGTCATTGAACCATTTCTTCGCTAATCTTGATGTATGCTTCGGATCGTTGTCCTCCTGGAACTCTATGTAGTCCTTTCCATACCCATAGTACTCAAGTGTATGCAGTAACTCATCTTGTAGGATTACTCACATATAGTTCAGTATTGAGCCACCATTGATCCTGGTCAAGTATCCAATGCCTTTAACTGTGAAACAGCAATCATCAGACTTCCTCCACAGTTCCTTCAATTTCAATTTCTCAATCCATTATCACCTTTTCCCCTTGTTTCTTCAGACCCATTTGCACGCATCAGAGCATAGTCTGCTGACTTTCATCTCATCGCTCCGTTTCCAATCTTCTACTATATACTTTTTGTACTTTTTTCAAACTCAAGCCAACGCTTCTTATGACAATATTGAGGTTGAAGCTTCTTCACCTTTTTTCGGGCCACCATTCCAGACTAGTGTAACGCGCGTCACACAGTGCTTGCATGGATGTCTGTGATCTCACTACTGCAAAGCATACGAGCCAACTCCACTGCTGTGATTCTCACACCAGAACTTATAGACCTTGTGATGAGCCGACTTGTTGACTCCGATATTTTGCCTGGACATCCACCTCTTGGCTTCTGAATAGATGGGCAGACTTCATTTCATATTCTTCCAACTGTCATGACACTCACATGATGTAGTTTGGCAATTTTCTTGGCCGAGAGACAGTTATCGATGACCTGGAAGATGCAGTTTCTCTTTTCTTACGAAATCTTCTTCATGGCTGATCCTCGATTTGAACCAATGACCTTTCACTTGGGAATCAACTTAATAACACACTGAGCTATTAAGGAATGTTGTAAGGTTGTATTTTGTGATATACAGGAAGAAAACGATTTTTACACCACCAGGAGCAAAACAGTAACAATGCAGCGACATGACAAAAATCTGCATAACTAATCACATGCTAAATAGTTGCAAATCAAATTTATGTATCAGATAGTCAAAATGATTGACTATAAAATTATGTTAAGCTGGAGTCACACATAACGATATCGTTAACGATATCGTTGCAACGTCACGCTTTTGGTGACAAAGCAACGATCCCGCTAACGATCTCGTTATGTGTGACAGCGACCAACAATCAGGCCCCTGCTGGGAGATCGTTGGTCGTTGGGGAATGATCAGGACCTTTTTTTGGTCGCTGATCATCCGCTGTCATCGCTGGATCGGTGTGTTCACTTGTAACCAGGGTAAATATCGGGTTTAGTAAGCACAGGGCCGCGCTTAGTAACCCGATATTTACCCTGGTTACCATTGTAAAAGTAAAAAAAAAAACAGTACATACTCACATTCTGATGTCTGTCACGTCCCCCTGTGTCCACAGGGTTAAAACGCGCTCCAGCCGAGAGCTTCCCTGCACTGACTATCTCAGCGCCGGCCGTAAAGCAGAGCAGACGCTGTTACTGCCGGCGCTGACACAGTCAGTGCAGGGAAGCTCTCGGCAGCAGCGCGTGCATTAGCAGCGCTCTTGCCGAAAGCAGTTTTAACCCTGTGGACGCCAGCGGGGGACGTGACAGACATCAGAATGTGAGTATGTAGTGTTTTTTTTTTACTTTTACAATGGTAACCAGGGTAAATATCGGGTTACTAAGCGCGGCCCTGCACTTAGTAACCCAATGTTTACCCTGGTTACCCGGGTGCTGCAGGGGGACTTCGGCATCGTTGAAGACAGTTTCAACGATGCCGAAGTCGTTCCCCTGATCGTTGGTCGCTGGAGAGAGCTGTCTGTGTGACAGCTCCCCAGCGACCACACAACGACTTACCAACGATCACGGCCAGGTCGTATCGCTGGTCGTGATCGTTGGTAAGTCGTTTAGTGTGACTAAAGCAGTAGTAGATGGTGAGATAAGGAGCCTGAAAGTCAAAAGTTCAAAACATTGAACTTTGCACGGTGGCTTAGTGGTTAGCTCTGCAGCCTTGCAAATTGTTACCCTATTGCTTGTCTGTGTACGTCTATCAATCTAATAGACATTGTTTTTTCCCATACAGTTGTTCAGTTGCTGTTATTACAGCATTTTAGACCTGAAAGCTTGTCACCAACCAAATATGTACTGAATAAATACAATAAAATAACTACATCTATGTTATTCTTGCTTGTTGACATTCACTCCTCTAATTGGATCCAAATAATCCAGGACAAGTGATCTTATACACCGGCAAAGATACTGTTACTTTTAGGAGGAAATGGTATGTAGATACATATTGGAACAACTCAGGTATCTACAACTCAGGACAGGGTAAGAACAATTAAACTACATTAACACTGAATTAAAAATTATTAGGAAGGAGCATTCTTTATAACACTTGTTCACGAGACTCCTTCAGTGTAAAGAGGCTGCCGATCAATCAATGAATGAGTAAAAAGCTTGTTAAACAGGTGAAAAGATCATCATTACCATCGGTATGTAGGACTCACACTATAAAGAACAATGGCAGCCTTTGCGCACTGAAAGATATTTTAGGCCCCATTCACATGTTCAGAATTTGGTCAGTATTTTACATCAGTATGTGTAAGCCCAAACCAGGAGTGGAACAATCAAACTTCTGTATTTATCACCCACTCCTGGTTTTAGCTTACAAATACTGATGTAAAATACTGACCAAATACTGAGGTAAAATACTGATCAAATACTGAACATGTGAACGTGGCCTTACAGACCTGTCAGTACACATCATTTATCATGTACTACATGCATAACAGGCTATTAAACAACAGCTGATTGGTAAATGTCTGCTAATCGGGGGTCCTCTAGTGCTGCTGATCAATCAGTGTAAGTGGACTCTACAGGTACATCAACATGTTAAAGGGACACTGTCACCTGAATTTGGAGGGAACAATCTTCAGCCATAGAGGCGGGGGTTTGGGGTGTTTGATTCACCCTTTCCTTACCCGCTGGCTGCATGCTGGCTGCAATATTGGATTGAAGTTCATTCTCTGTCCTCCATAGTACACGCCTGTGCAAGGCAAGATTGCCTGCTGCAGGTATGTACTACGGAGGACAGAGAATGAACTTCAATCCAATATTGCAGCCAGCATGCAGCCAGCGGGTAAGGAAAGGGTGAATCAAAAACCCAAAAACCCCACCTCCATGGCTGAAGATTGTCCCCTCCAAATTCAGGTGACAGTGTCCCTTTAAGTATCTGCTGCAGATATTTCTGTATCAAAAACGTGTTTCTTGGCAGGAAAAGCATTGCACAAAAAAACATGCTTTTTACTGCGTTTTTGGTGTATTTTTTATGCATTTTTTTCTCATTTATTAGAATGTGTGAAAAAGCTGCAAAAACAGAATTGACATGCTGCAGATTTGAAACTGCTTCAAACCGGCAAAAATAAAATAAGCAACGTGTGCGTGAGATTTCAGAAATCTCATTCACTCTGGGACAGTAAAATGAAACATTTTAAAAAGCGCCAAAAACGTGACATGTGAACATACTCTTAGCCCTCATTGTTAATGTAGAAAAGGGATTTTATGTCAACTAATTTATTACATTTTGCTTATATAGCGCTATCTTACTCCACAGCGCTTTACAGACATTATCATCACTGTCCCGATTTGGGCTCACAATATAGATTATTATTACTCATTTTTATAGTGCCATTTATTCCATGGTGCTTTACATGTGAAAAAAGGGGCATACATAGACAAGTACAATAAACATGAGCAATACAAGGCACGCACAAGTACGGGAGGAGAGAGGACCCTGCCCGCGAGGGCTCACAATCTACAGGTGATGGGTGAGGATACAGTAGGAGAGGGTAGAGCTGGTCGTGCGGCGGTTTAGTAGACTGAGGATTCCCTATCAGTATGGCTATAGAGTGTAGGAGGACACCGGAGAATCTGGAGGAAACCCAAACAAATACGGGGATATGTTGTGAATTCTGTTGTCAAGCTCCCTCCTGTGGTCATGAATGGTACTTCGGCTGGTTCTGTCCACGGGCTTCCTCTGGTGGTTGTGAGTGGGGCTGCGGCTTCTGAGTTTCCTTCCACAGGTGACGAGGTTAATTCGTTAGCTGGCTGCTCTATTTAACTCCACTTAGATCATTGCTCCATGCCACCTGTCAATGTTCCAGTATTGGTCTGTTCACTCCTGGATCGTTCTTGTGACCTGTCTTCTCCAGCAGAAGCTAAGTTCCTGCTTGTTTTTCACTTGTTTGCTATTTTTCTGTCCAGCTTGCTATTTTGATTTTTGTCTTGCTTGCTGGAAGCTCTGGGACGCAGAGGGAGCGCCTCCGCACAGTGAGTCGGTGCGGAGGGTCTTTTGCGCCCTCTGTGTGTTTTTTTTGTAGTTTTTGTGCTGACCGCAAAGTCACCTTTCCTATCTTCTGTCTGTTCAGTAAGTCGGGCCTCTCTTTGCTAAATCTATTTAATCTCTGTGTTTGTGATTTTCATCTTACTCACAGTCATTATATGTGGGGGGCTGCCGTTTCCTTTGGGGAACTTCTCTGAGGCAAGGTAGGCTTATTTTTCTATCTTTAGGGCTAGCTAGTTCCTTAGGCTGTGACGAGTTGCATAGGGAGCGTTAGGAGCAATCCACGGCTATTACTAGTGTGTGTGATAGGATTAGGGATTGCGGTCAGCAGAGTTCCCACGTCCCAGAGCTTGTCCTGTATTATTGTTAACTATCAGGTCTTTCCGTGTGCTCTTACCCACCTGGTCCATTATTGTCCTAACCACCAGGTCATAACAGTACAGGTGGCCCAAAGTATTAATGCATCTCAATAGAGGGATAAGAGAAGTTCTGAGACCATTTTTTTTTCTTTGCACTGTGTTTTGCCTTTCTTTTCCCCTAGACCTCTGGGTGGTTCAGGATACAGGTGTGGATATGGACATTCAAGGTCTGTCCTCTTGGATGGATAATCTCACTGCAAGGGTACAAAACATTCAAGATTTTGTGGTTCAGAATCCGAAGTCAGAGCCTAGGATTCCAATTCCTGATTTGTTTTTTGGGGATAGATCTAAGTTTCTGAATTTCAAAAATAATTGTAAATTGTTTCTTGCTTTGAAACCTCGCTCCTCAGGTGACCCTGTTCAACAAGTGAAAATCATTATTTCTTTGTTACGTGGCGACCCTCAAGACTGGGCATTTTCCCTTGCGCCAGGAGATCCGGCATTGCGTGATGTTGATGCGTTTTTTCTGGCGCTTGGATTGCTTTATGATGAACCAAATTTAGTGGATCAGGCAGAGAAAATCTTGCTGGCTCTGTGTCAGGGTCAGGATGAGGTAGAGATATATTGTCAGAAGTTTAGGAAGTGGTTTGTACTCACTCAGTGGAATGAATGTGCCCTGGCAGCAATTTTCAGAAAGGGTCTTTCTGAAGCCCTTAAGGATGTCATGGTGGAATTTCCCATGCCTGTTGGTCTGAATGAGTCTATGTCTTTGGCCATTCAGATCGATCGACGCTTGCGTGAGCGTAAAGCTGTGCACCATTTGGCGGTATTATCTGAGCATAGACCTGAGCCTATGCAATGTGATAGGACTTTGACCAAAGCTGAACGGCAAGAACACAGACGTCGGAATGGGCTGTGTTTTTACTGTGGTGATTCCACTCATGCTATCTCCGATTGTCCTAAGCGCCCTAAGCGGTTCGCTAGGTCTGCCACCATTGGTACGGTACAGTCGAAATTTCTTTTGTCCGTTACTTTTATTTGCTCTTTGTCATCCTATTCTGTTATGGCATTTGTGGTTTCAGGCGCTGCCCTGAATTTGATGGACTTGGAGTTTGCTAGGCGCTGTGGTTTTCTCTTGGAGCCCTTGCAGTATCCTATTCCATTGAGAGGAATTGATGCTACGCCTTTGGCCAAGAATAAGCCTCAGTACTGGACCCAATTGACCATGTACATGGCTCCTGCACATCAGGAGGATATTCGCTTTTTGGTGTTGCATAATCTACATGATGTGGTCGTTTTGGGGTTGCCATGGCTACAGGTCCATAATCCAGTATTGGATTGGAAATCTATGTCTGTGTCCAGCTGGGGTTGTCAGGGGGTACATGGTGATGTTCCATTTTCGTCTATTTCGTCATCCACCCCTTCTGAACTCCCGGAGTTTTTGTCGGATTACCGGGATGTATTTGATGAGCCCAAATCCAGTGCCCTACCTCCTCATAGGGATTGCGATTGTGCTATTAATTTGATTCCTGGTAGTAAGTTTCCTAAGGGCCGACTGTTCAATTTATCTGTGCCAGAACACGCCGCTATGCGGAGTTATATAAAGCAATCCTTGGAGAAAGGTCATATTCGCCCGTCATCATCACCGTTAGGAGCAGGGTTCTTTTTTGTGGCCAAGAAGGATGGTTCTTTGAGACCTTGTATTGATTACCGCCTTCTTAATAAAATTACAGTCAGGTTTCAGTATCCTTTGCCGCTGCTGTCTGATTTGTTTGCTCGTATTAAAGGGGCTAGTTGGTTCACCAAGATAGATCTTCGACGGGCATATAATCTTGTGCGTATTAAACAGGGCGATGAATGGAAAACAGCATTTAATACGCCCGAGGGCCATTTTGAGTACCTGGTTATGCCATTCGGGCTTTCCAATGCTCCATCAGTATTTCAGTCCTTTATGCATGACATCTTCCGAGAGTACCTGGATAAATTCCTGATTGTATATTTGGATGATATTTTGGTCTTCTCGGATGATTGGGAGTCTCACGTGCAGCAGGTCAGAATGGTGTTCCAGGTCCTTCGTGCTAATTCTTTGTTTGTGAAGGGGTCAAAGTGTCTCTTTGGAGTTCAGAAGGTTTCATTTTTGGGTTTCATTTTTTCCCCTTCTACTATCGAGATGGACCCTGTTAAAGTCCAGGCCATTTATGATTGGACTCAGCCGACATCTGTGAAGAGTCTGCAAAAGTTCCTGGGCTTTGCTAATTTTTATCGTCGCTTCATCAGTAATTTTTCTAGTGTTACTAAACCGTTGACTGATTTGACCAAGAAGGGTGCTGATGTGGTCAATTGGTCTTCTGCGGCTGTGGAAGCTATTCAGGAGTTGAAGCGTAATTTTTCTTCTGCCCCTGTGTTGTGCCAGCCAGATGTTTCGCTCCCATTTCAGGTCGAGGTTGATGCTTCTGAGATTGGAGCAGGGGCTGTTTTGTCGCAAAGAAGTTCTGATGGCTCGGTGATGAAACCATGTGCCTTCTTTTCTAGAAAGTTTTCGCCTGCTGAGCGCAATTATGATGTTGGCAATCGAGAGTTGTTGGCCATGAAGTGGGCATTCGAGGAGTGGCGTCATTGGCTTGAAGGAGCCAAGCATCGCGTGGTGGTCTTGACAGATCACAAGAATTTGACTTATCTCGAGTCTGCCAAACGGTTGAATCCTAGACAGGCTCGTTGGTCGCTGTTTTTCTCCCGATTTGATCTTGTGGTTTCGTACCTTCCGGGCTCTGAGAATGTGAAGGCTGATGCCCTGTCAAGGAGTTTTGTGCCCGACTCTCCGGGTGTTCCTGAGCCGGCGGGTATTCTCAGAGAAGGGGTAATTTTGTCTGCCATCTCCCCTGATTTGCGGCGGGTGCTGCAAAAATTTCAGGCTGATAGACCTGACCGTTGCCCAGCGGAGAAACTTTGCCCTGATAAATGGACTAGTAGAGTTATCTCTGAGGTTCATTGTTCGGTGTTGGCGGGTCATCCTGGAATCTTTGGTACCAGAGATTTGGTGGCTAGATCCTTTTGGTGGCCGTCTTTGTCACGGGATGTGCGTTCTTTTGTGCAGTCCTGTGGGACTTGTGCTCGGGCTAAGCCCTGCTGTTCTCGTGCCAGTGGGTTGCTTTTGCCCTTGCCGGTCCCGAAGAGGCCCTGGACGCATATTTCTATGGATTTTATTTCGGATCTCCCTGTCTCTCAAAAGATGTCGGTCATTTGGGTGGTTTGTGATCGCTTCTCTAAGATGGTCCATTTGGTACCCTTGTCTAAATTGCCTTCCTCCTCTGATTTGGTGCCGTTGTTTTTCCAGCATGTGGTTCGTTTACATGGCATTCCGGAGAACATCGTTTCGGACAGAGGTTCCCAGTTTGTTTCGAGGTTTTGGCGATCCTTTTGTGCTAGGATGGGCATTGATTTGTCTTTTTCCTCGGCTTTCCATCCTCAGACAAATGGCCAAACCGAACGAACTAATCAGACTTTGGAAACATATCTGAGATGCTTTGTTTCTGCTGATCAGGATGATTGGGTGTCCTTTTTGCCTTTGGCTGAGTTCGCCCTTAATAATCGGGCCAGCTCGGCTACTTTGGTTTCGCCGTTTTTCTGCAATTCTGGTTTCCATTCTCTTCAGGGCAGGTTGAGTCTTCGGACTGTCCTGGTGTAGATACTGTGGTGGATAGGTTGCAGCAGATTTGGACTCATGTGGTGGACAATTTGACATTGTCCCAGGAGAAGGCTCAACGTTTCGCTAACCGGGATTTGAACCCAGGACTCCAGTGCTGCAAGGCTACAGTGTTAACCACTGAGCCACCATGTTGTGGTTTTTGCACGACATAACAATAAGGAAGAGAACAGTACAAATTGGAGAATTATACATTTTATCACCTTGCAATAAGGCTATAAACCATCGTAGACTAATGATACTAGATCCCATAAAGGAGGTAAGCTATGGGGCATTCTCTGCTTTAGGTGACTAAAATATAGATAATGCTTTGCTTTATGTTTGGAGAAAAAGCATTCCATCACATTATGGAACTAGAGAAATAAACCTAGAGCGGCTTTCTGCATTATGCGCACAAAACATGAACAGTGTCTGAGTCCCAGTAAGTGTTAATAAATGGACATCATTATTATACATCATCCTCCAGAATGTAGCCCTGGCTGCCATATTGAAATTGCATTTTCAGTGGCTGGCTTATTTATGTGCTGTGGCCTTCTACTTTACATTTCTATGGTGAATACTTACAAATCAAATGAGCTGCGAACAAAATGCATTTGAAATAAAAAGGTTTCTGCTTCTGTTTGTCTGGCATTGTTACCATTACAATGATGGCTTTTATACTTGCAGAGTGGGCATTTTAAGGTCAAGAACCCGTTAAAGGTGAAAGCTTTGAGTAAACAACTCATGTTTAATGTCCATTGATATTAAAGAAGAGTGATTGGTATCTAACATTTCACGACAAACGTATTAAATGTGTATTTAGGTGTCTTTTAATTTCTTTTCTCCACGAACCGAAGGCCAGAAAAATTTAGAGGCATTATCATAACAATGTATAAGAACCTATTTAGAAGATTCATCTCCGAGCATTTAGTACACTTCATATAAAGTAAAGAGCCGCGGTCACAAAGAACAATAAACCAATGTCACTATAAAGCACATTCACCATGCTGAAACGCAATGCCATGCCAATTTACCCTCCGTCTTCCCCCAAGTGAGTGAGTTCCAAATTACTCGTGTGCAGAGGAGACACCACTTTATACCATTAGGACTGATTCTTCAAAAAGACAAAAAAGCAGACAAGAACCCTGATTCATAGCAATTAAATGGAGGAGGATTACCTACATATGTTTAACACATGAATAACAGAATCCATCTTGCTGATGTTCTGTTCTTGCAGGATGCGGGCTAATTTTTCCTCTGATATTATTCTGCTGGGTCTCCTCCCTGGGGTTTTCTTTTTTTTTCAGCGGAAACAAGTTCAAAACAGATTTTTTTTTTTGATGCTTAGATTTTTCCTTACATATTCTAGAGGCGAGGCTTTGTACAAAGCTAAATGGCAAACAGAAAGAGAAGGCATAATTCCATACAAGACGCTTTCTACAAAGCAGGTAATTTAAGTCTAGCTGGACAAGGAATATACTGTGATTTTTTAGACTGATCTCAGGAATGGATATCCAATTTCCGCTTCCATAATTGTTTAAAGCATTCTTCTAATTTCCGCACTACCCTATCCTATGACACACTCCCATACGTTTTACCATGAAGCATAAGTATTCTTAAGCATTAATGCTGTTCTGTTTGCAGGACTAATTTGCTTAGAGCTTTCGAAAGTTATGTCTTGTGGTTTTGGAACACAAATACAATATTATTTTATGGAAATGTCAGAAGGAAAGAAGAATTTCAGTGTGATAAGTGGATGGCAAGGGAGTGCTGGTGTTAAAAGGATTCCATGGAAGTGATGATCTATTAGAAAAGTTACAGTTGCTATACCATTAGTAAGAATTGCTGCATGGAAAATTCTCGCAAGAACACAACGTATAGTATCACAGTGGATATTGTACATTACCTCTTTACAAGCAATGTACTCCAAATTGTCAGACAGCACTACTGGGGTCTTGGGTTCAAATCCCACCAAAGACAACATCTGCAAGGAGTTTGTATTTTCTCCCCGTGTTTGCGTGGGTTTCCTCCAGGTACTCCGGTTTCCACCACACTCCAAAGACATACTGATAGGGAATTTAGATTGTGAGCCCCAATCAGGACAGTGATTATAATGTCTGTAAAGCGCTGCGGAATAAGATAGCGCTATATCAGCAAAGCATAATAAATAATCCGACTCTATTCTCACCATTAAGCGTCATGTATCTACTTCAATATGTGAGTCTTGAAAATTCTAAACTATTGAGCAGATATAGGATAAGAATAATTATTAATACATTCACGTATGAAGTAGAAACACATTCCAGGACGGTGTTCAATAAAACTACAGTAAGCTTCTCCTACTGTCAGGTGCCACCTGTTATTGAAGCAGGGCTATAATGGTAGTTTTGACAGAAGTGATGAAATGTTGTACAGGCTGTTCAATGGCTTTAAGAATATTTGCTTTAGCAAAACAATTATTTCATTTTGTTGTAATTTCATGTTATACTTGACTTAGGCATATAGAGATGCATTAATTACCATGTTATTTTTAAGTTTGGCCTAAACTTCGACAACTGGTACATTTAAGATGCCGCTATGTTCTGATGGTAAGTGATGACAAAAAAGTAAAACTCCTCTTAAAATGCTCAGAAAATGCTCATTTTAATATCAAGATTATACACATTAATTATACACATTATACACATATTTCAAAGTAAGAAAACCTGTATCATCAGGTCGAAGAGATTTATCTAATAGTGTTTGCCATTTGTATTGTTAAATCTGATGATAGAACTGCTTTAACAGTCTGCTCTTTGTGTCCCATGATGTCTGTAGGTGGAAGAAAGTGAGACATATGGTTGACCAATCCCACAGAGATTAGCAGGTTTGGATTACATTGGTGTATTAAAAATAAAAAATTTACAAAAAGTGAAAGACCTCCAAAAAAGTGAATGATCTAAACAATCACAGTAAATCCATAGTTTTTTCATGCCGGTCTTGAGGAGATGTGCTGTTGTCAGATGTTCTTAATAGAGATGAGGGAATTTGCTTCTGTTACCCCTAATCCGGCAAGCTATAGCGCTTGCCGAATAAGCTGCAGAGGGAACCTGACTTCCTGGATCGCACCTGCTGATCAGCTGATCGGTGCCGCAGCTGCATGTGTCGCGGCTGTGTGACAGTCACAACAAACAGGCTCTCCATGCATGTGTCATGCCTGTCACACAGCGGCAACACATGCAGCTGCGGTGCCGATCAGCTGATCAGCAGGTGCGATCCAGGAAGCCGGGTTCCCTGTGCAGCTTTTTTGGCAAGCGCTCTAGCTTGCCAAATAAGAGGGAACCTGAGCAAATTCGTTCACTCTAGTTCTTAATTTATCAAGATGGAAAAAGTATGCCTCCTCATGGGTCTGGAGTGTTGGACGAATAATGTATGCCTATCTGTGTGACTCTCCACAAATCCTAATCTAGTCTCTGCTGGAGTAAGATGAGCGGCGGTCATCATGCCGCCCCACCCCAGCTCTGCCCACTTTGCCGGAGCTGTAGTGTGCTTTTCCAAAGCGTTTGATACCGTGCCGCACAAGAGGTTGGTACACAAAATGAGAATGCTTGGTCTGGGGGAAAATGTGTGTAAATGGGTTAGTAACTGGCTTAGTGATAGAAAGCAGAGGGTGGTTATAAATGGTATAGTCTCTAACTGGGTCGCTGTGACCAGTGGGGTACCGCAGGGGTCAGTATTGGGACCTGTTCTCTTCAACATATTCATTAATGATCTGGTAGAAGGTTTACACAGTAAAATATCGATATTTGCAGATGATACAAAACTATGTAAAGCAGTTAATACAAGAGAAGATAGTATTCTGCTACAGATGGATCTGGATAAGTTGGAAACTTGGGCTGAAAGGTGGCAGATGAGGTTTAACAATGATAAATGTAAGGTTATACACATGGGAAGAGGGAATCAATATCACCATTACACACTGAACGGGAAACCACTGGGTAAATCTGACAGGGAGAAGGACTTGGGGATCCTAGTTAATGATAAACTTACCTGGAGCAGCCAGTGCCAGGCAGCAGCTGCCAAGGCAAACAGGATCATGGGGTGCATTAAAAGAGGTCTGGATACACATGATGAGAGCATTATACTGCCTCTGTACAAATCCCTAGTTAGACCGCACATGGAGTACTGTGTCCAGTTTTGGGCACCGGTGCTCAGGAAGGATATAATGGAACTAGAGAGAGTACAAAGGAGGGCAACAAAATTAATAAAGGGGATGGGAGAACTACAATACCCAGATAGATTAGCGAAATTAGGATTATTTAGTCTAGAAAAAAGACGACTGAGGGGCGATCTAATAACCATGTATAAGTATATAAGGGGACAATACAAATATCTCGCTGAGGATCTGTTTATACCAAGGAAGGTGACGGGCACAAGGGGGCATTCTTTGCGTCTGGAGGAGAGAAGGTTTTTCCACCAACATAGAAGAGGATTCTTTACTGTTAGGGCAGTGAGAATCTGGAATTGCTTGCCTGAGGAGGTGGTGATGGCGAACTCAGTCGAGGGGTTCAAGAGAGGCCTGGATGTCTTCCTGGAGCAGAACAATATTGTATCATACAATTATTAGGTTCTGTAGAAGGACGTAGATCTGGGTATTTATTATGATGGAATATAGGCTGAACTGGATGGACAAATGTCTTTTTTCGGCCTTACTAACTATGTTACTATGTTACTATGTTACTATGAACAGTTGCGCCATAATACAAACATTTTTACTCCAGAATACTGGTGATAACGCTCACAGTCTACAAATTAACTAAAATGGAATCAACATAATTATATGGCAATTGTGTATGATATTTATTAATGCTCCTTATATAGTCTTCTCCATTGGCACACTCCTACTCTATCATTTATTTCTCTTAAACTGCTACCAATTGTCTGAGTAAAATGGAGAGTAGGTGAACTGCTGAGAGCGAACATCTTTAGTCAACAGGTTAGAGAGAATGTTTTAAAAAAAAAAGTATTTTGACCACCATGTCTCTATTAAGTCATCTATTCACTAGAAGAGTGTACCCGTGCCATGAGAAGTACTAAATGAAGTTAGCATAGCTCTTGTGCGTATTGTCTGGAGCATCAGCTCCACAAATCTCCTTAGCTTAAGTAAAACAAAGAGTGAACGTGAGGAATCTTAATCTTGTGGTGAAGCTCCACCTTATTGTCCAGGCTTTGAATCGGCATCATTAAGGCATTTGAACATTCCTCAAGACTCCACTAGAAGAGGTCTGGAAGGAGGATTAACTTTTAACAGCATGTTTAATATATGACTATATGTACCTATTCTCATGCACGCAAGAAAAAACTTAATTGATAATTTCAATATATTACGGACTTGACATTAAACTCATAAATAGGCTCATATTGAAACAACACATTACACAAATCACATTTCACTTTAACGTTTGTTGGATTCCCTTTTCCAAATACCTTAACCCTTTTATAAATCCATCTTTACATATTCTTACATCAGCTCCCACACACATTACATTATATATATATATAGATAGATAGATAGATAGATAGATAGATAGATAGATAGATATATACATACACAATAAAGAAATCTATTTCTAGAACATTTTTCAGGGGCAAATCTTACATGCTTCACAGGGATCAAGTAAGAGAAAAATGACCTGTCATCTATATAAATACAAAGCTCTATCCGCCATGAAAAAGTCACCACAATATATTGAAAGGCTAACTTGCAAACAAGCAAAACCGTTAAACCAGCTCCTACGAGACATTTCTAAATTCTTGGGAAACGGACAAAAACCATCAAACTCACAAGTTATAAAGGGTTACATTTTTGCTGGAATGATAATACATGAAAACAATTTAACACAAACCATCTTCTAGGAAGTAACACCTTTGATGATGTCAGTGAACTGGAATTCTAATAAAGTGGAATCACTCACCCATGTAGCACTTGAACACTGTATTTAAACACTTGTTTTATAAGCGTTTGCAAGCTTTCCAGATAGATAAACAATGCACAAGTGCTGCTCAGTAGAACACGTACATAAAGTTACCATCTCGTTAACTCATGTCTGCTCATGGCTTATCAGATGGAAGTTCCAGTGTCAGAAATGCCCAGATGTATCAAAAGTATCAGCTATGGTTCAATTCTGAATAAATGCCATTGAAAAATATGGGCGATCCATTAATGATAATTAATAATAATCTTTATTTTTATATAGCGCTAACATATTCCGCAGCGCTTTACAGACATTATCATCGCTGTCCCCAATGGGGCTCACAATCTAAATTCCCTATCAGTATGTCTTTGGAATGTGGGAGGAAACCGGAGCGCCCCGAGGAAACCCACGCAAACACGGGGAGAACATACAAACTCTTTGCAGATGTTGTCCAAGGTGGGATTAGAACCCAGGACTCCAGCGCTGCAAGGCTGCTGTGCTAACCACTAAGCCACCTCAAGATAGTTTTCTGCTAATATGAGTGGTCTTTATTGCATGAAATTTGTAAAAGAATAAAATAAAACATTTGGAATTCTCTATAACTTCTTCACGCCATGGCCATTTTTCCATTTTTGTTCTTTCCTCCTTTTAGTCCAAGAGTCATAACTTTTTTATATTTCTGTCAATATAGCTGAAGAGGGCTTGTTCTTCTTTGCAGGACGAGTTGTACTTTTGAATACCACTGTCACAGAAGACGTAATGGAATGACGTCATACTGTCCGCAATCCCAGTCGTACACGCTGGATGGTGAAAGAAGGAGCCGGTGGCTCCTTCCCCCACTTTTATATTCACTTCTACCTGTATCCTGAGGCTGCAGATAGCTGTGAAATTATGATGCTGGGCGGAAGAGAGCATCTCCATGGTGCGACCCATGGACCAACGTTTTCAGCCCTTTGGCTGTCTTAGTGTGAGTGCCAGTATGGAACAGTTAGAGGGTTCGATGTGACCCGCGTGCTGCACTTTGCCCAGGTCTGACTTGCGGTGATTTTTTTTTTCTAATTGTAAAAGTAACTCTTTACCTTTCTTCTCTATCCACGCAAGGTCACAATGGTGCCTTCTTCTAATGGTCGCAGAATTTGCTGCTGAGACATTTTTCCCTTCTCATTTCTGCAGTTGTTCTCAGCCTCAATAGACTCCAGACCAGACCTTTAAATTTGCTCCCCACATCAGACCTTCAGCAACAGCAGTGTTTCTAAATTGCTAGGCTACTGGGCAATGAACTTACTGCCTTCCGAGAAAAGACTTACTACTATTACCACTACTCCTTGTGCAGTAGGACAGTGAAAAAGGGGGCCCAAAAAAAGAGAGTCAGGAGCCAACAGGAGCATTAGGTTGCCTAAAGAACTTTCTAGCAATAGAAAGTGTCCGTCAGGATATTGTGTGCTCTGCAGCCACCGCAATCACCTTACTAATGATGGCTGGTACCCAGAGCATGAAGTTCTTATTAGAAAACTGTGGGCTAGACGCCAGGCAGTGCGTCTCAATGTATACCTGGCCAACGGGATCTGCTCAGTAGGTTAGATTGTTGATTGGAGTAGAATGTTAATCTGGTACACTGAATAATAGCAGTATGAAAGTCTTACTTTCAATAGCACCTATAGGTAGAATTAAACCCTCCTTTTATGACAGTGTACTGATGAACCTTAAATATGGTATACATTGTCTTCAGATGCATATACCAGCTTTAGATTAATGACAAGCATGGCACTCCTAAAGATATAAACTCCTATTATACCTAGAAGAGAGTTTAGACCAAAACAATTTGCTTTAACATCACTCAAAAATGATGGATACCTGTCACCAAAACTAAACAAAAATCAATGTTCACCATATCTCTTAGGAGAAAGTAGTAAACCACATTATAGGAACCTTTCCTCTCCCATTGAATATTTCCGCTAGTTGTTTTTGAGTTACGGCACACTCTAAATATATTTAATTCAATCAGAGTAAAGTAGGCCTTTAATCTTCATGCACCATAGTGAGTCATTTCCAAGCTGAAATTTAAATCCAGGTTTTCAGAGAGGTACTTTTACAATTACTGTTGTAGACTAAAATGATTCTTTTACTGCTTGATTTGAGATTTGTAGTATTGTTCTTCAAACAAGTGAACTCCTGCAAGTCCTTAGGATCCCCTGCCAACATTTCCATTCATGACCTCTTTATTTGTTATTCTAGCATTTCTTAATTGCATGTTTTTAATTCATCACCATCTAAAGAGCATTTGGGGCTTTTAATGTACTAAATGGGAACATAGGAAAGAATATTCATCAAAACATCTGATACTGTTCAGCGTTTCGAAATTTCCAAACATTGGTTTATACTTGCCTAAAGTCACACTGACCCGTTTTATTTCTCTTACAAAAGAACAATAATTGTAAAAGGAAATGCCACTGTCAAGATCTTTCAACCTTATGCCATGTGCTGTGGACGGACATGTATGTGTGCTAAATCAATTGTCTAGGAAAATGCATTTGTGGTTACAACTGTTGCATTTGATGCCAGATGACGACTAGAAAGTTGATCTTATTGTAGCTATAAGTCATTGGGAAGAGTTTCATGATTTCCAATTTATAGGATGAGATAGTACACAGGATGTATTAGAATCAATAAAAGCTGAAATCTGGGTGCTTTTTATATATAAAATAATCAATGACCTCTTTGGACATACGAAGATGAGTATAATATACATCTAAATGAAGATGACAGGTGAGATTACTTAGTACAGCTGAAGAAAAACACATTTCCATAATGTTCAACCGTGGATTAACTTTATATGATTTAGATTGCCCTAAAAGAGCAAATTTTCTTTACTCCTGATCCCGAGTGTCGATCACCTAACAACATTCAGAATAAGAATCTTAAATATGTACATAAGTATTTAATGTTATTTTTTTAAGGCATCTAAGCCTAGTTTGAAACTGTCAATGAGTCCTGTTGTGGTCAGCTACTGAGGTAGACTGTTCCACAGATTAATAGTTCTTATAGTAAAAAAAAACCTAGTCTTCTGTAGAAGAAGGAAGTTTCCTCTTGTGGGGGGTTTACACGAAACAGCTTTTGACCATAATTATTGTATGGGCCATTTATGAACTTTTACAAATTAATCATGAGAGGTCTTGTGGGACGATTGAAATATTCATTGATTACATATATTCAAGAATAGGCTGAGTTATTCAGCACATTTTTGGTGCTGAAAACGCCCCCTTGGCTTATACTCGAGTGAGGGTCCAGAAGATGGAGAGGGAGCAGCAGCGGCAAAGCAGTGGGTCACATGAGGCAGGAGCCGGCTACTGTGGCTAACTCCTGTGCCTGCTGCTACACAGAAATGAATATTCACTATGTTGGCAGTGAATATTTATTTTTCTGTAATAGCGCGCACAGTGCCAGCTGCAGCAGCCAGCTTCCTGTAGCGGCCGTGAGATCACATGTGCCCGCTACTTAAGAGAAATGAATATTCACTTCTCTACTCTACTCCTTCTCCAGCAGGACTTGGTACCTGTCCACACTGCTAAAAGTACCAATACCTTATATAAAAGCAACAGTATCACTGTGCTTGATTGGCCAGCAAACTCGCCTGACCTTAACCCCATAGAGAATCTATGCTGTATTGTCAAGACCAAGATGAGAGATTCCAGACCCAACAATGCACATGAGCTGAGGGCTGCTATCAAAGCAACCTTAGCTTCCATAACACCCCAGCAGTGCCACAGGCTGATCGCCTCCATGCAGTAATTGATGCAAAAGGAGCCTCAACCAAGTATTGAGTGTATTTACTGAGCATACATTTCAGTAGGCCAACATTTCGGATTTTAAAATCATTTTTCAAGCTGGTGTTATAAAGTATTCTAATTTACTGAGATAATGACTTTTGGGTTTTCATTGGCTGTAAGCCATAATCATCAACAGTAACAGAAAAAAACGCTTGAAATAGATCACTCTGCTTGTAATGATTCTATATATGATATTCACTTTTTGCATTGAGGAACTGAAATAAATTAACTTTTTAATGATATTCTAATTTTATGAGAAGCACCTGTATATACAATATATATATACCAGGATGGGGCCCAAAATGGAGAACATATATACCAGGATGGGGGATTTATATACCAGGATGGAGAACATATATACCAGAATGGGGCCCAGGCCCAGGATAAGGAACATATATACCAGAATGGCGGATATATACAAAATATATATACCAATATGGAGATATATATACCAGGATGGGGAAGATATATACCAGAATGGATCCAAGATAGGGAATATACATACCAGCATGAGGAACATATCTACTAGGATGGACCAAGGATAGGGAACATATATACCAGGATGGGCCCAGGATCAGGAACATATATATATCAGGATGAGCAACATATAAAGTAGGATAGAGGTCATAGATACCAAGATTGGGCCAGGATGGGGAACATACATACCAAAATAGAAGACATATATAATGGTAAAGTTTTAATAGCGGTTAGGACCATACCAAATTTGGGTTCACCTTGACGCTCGTAGGATGGGTTTTACACTTTTGTTAATCAAAAATGGTGTTTACTAAGTACCAATGTTGTTTACATACACTATTGCTTTATTTATATTGTAGCAGGATATGTATTTTGGTTTTGTCTTGGGTTTTGTCTGTCTTATGCCCATGTGAATATGCTCCTGTTTTGCATGCATACCAACTTATACTCAAGTTAATTTTTTTGGTTTAATTTTAGGTTTCTGCATTTAGTGCAGTTAAGGAGTGGCCTCCCTTCATTTCAGCACGACATTAAATTTAAAGAGATTCCCATTTGCTGTGTGTCCATGTTCGGGACCCAGTCCTGCTCAGTGCTTATTCAGATGTCATTATGATGCATGGTAAGGTTTTAATACTAGAGGTTAATACCATGCCGAATTTGGGTACACCTTGACGCTGGTGGAATGGCTTTTACACTTTTTATGATTAAAAACAGTGTTTACAAGGAACCAATGTTGTTTATATGCACTATTGCTTTTACTTATTTACTTGCAGCAGGGTATGTATTTTGCTTTTTGTCTTGGGTTTATATATATACACTGCCCCAAAAAATAAAAGGAACACTTAAATAACACAATGTAACTCCAAGTCAATCATACTTCTGTGAAATTAACCTGTCCAGTTATGAAGCAACAATGATTGTGAATCAATTTATTCTACTGTTGTGCAAGTGGAACAGACAATAGGTATAAATTATAGTAACATAGTAATATAGTTAGTAAGGCCGAAAAAATACATTTGTCCATCCAGTTCAGCCTATATTCCATCATAATAAATCCCCAGATCTACGTCCTTCTACAGAACCTAATAATTGTATGATATAGGTAATTAGCAATGGTTCTGCAGGTGGTAACCACAGACCATTTCTCTGTTCTCATTCTTTTTGGCTGTTATTTTAGTCACTTTTGCATTTTGTCATTACTATCACCCCTAGAGGTACAGTAGCATCAGGCAGTGCCTACTGTACTACCCACAAAAGTTGTAACTCTCAGCTGATTGGAAGAATATCAATAAAACTTAACCTTTAATCTATTAATTAAAAACTATAAAGTGCAAAACAAGTGCAAAAAAGTGCTTGTGCTAAGACCACATAGTGCAAGTAAAAGCAGACCCAACATACTCATACAACATGTGTCTGCCTTTCAGAGGTAATATATTACGGCTATCAGGTAATGTCACGCTGACCATCTATTATCGAGGGATTAATACAAGTTCAAACAGGTCTATGACCTATATGTATTGAATGCTCACGTGTCAGAATTATACAATGAAAAGTAGCCACAGGTATATTTATAGCTTTTTCTATAACATGCCGAGGGAGAGGACGGAGAAAACCAATCCCACCTAAAACAAAAGGGCTCACTGCGATCCAACCATACACCGAGGGCTTATACACGTTATACTATTTACTGATAGCCTGGCAATTAGCCAACATACCCTCTATCATCATAGCAGAAGTGTAGTAGTACAATATAGCAGCAAGCTCAAAGACTCTCTATATCATAGTAACATAGTAACATAGTTAGTAAGGCCGAAAAAAGACATTTGTCCATCCAGTTCAGCCTATATTCCATCATAATAAATGCCCAGATCTACGTCCTTCTACAGAACCTAATAATTGTATGATACAATATTGTTCTGCTCCAGGAAGACATCCAGGCCTCTCTTGAACCCCTCGACTGAGTTCGCCATCACCACCTCCTCAGGCAAGCAATTCCAGATTCTCACTGCCCTAACAGTAAAGAATCCTCTTCTATGTTGGTGGAAAAACCTTCTCTCCTCCAGACGCAAAGAATGCCCCCTTGTGCCCGTCACCTTCCTTGGTATAAACAGATCCTCAGCGAGATATTTGTATTGTCCCCTTATATACTTATACATGGTTATTAGATCGCCCCTCAGTCGTCTTTTTTCTAGACTAAATAATCCTAATTTCGCTAATCTATCTGGGTATTGTAGTTCTCCCATCCCCTTTATTAATTTTGTTGCCCTCCTTTGTACTCTCTCTAGTTCCATTATATCCTTCCTGAGCACCGGTGCCCAAAACTGGACACAGTACTCCATGTGCGGTCTAACTAGGGATTTGTACAGAGGCAGTATAATGCTCTCATCATGTGTATCCAGACCTCTTTTAATGCACCCCATGATCCTGTTTGCCTTGGCAGCTGCTGCCTGGCACTGGCTGCTCCAGGTAAGTTTATCATTAACTAGGATCCCCAAGTCCTTCTCCCTGTCAGATTTACCCAGTGGTTTCCCGTTCAGTGTGTAATGGTGATATTGATTCCCTCTTCCCATGTGTATAACCTTACATTTATCATTGTTAAACCTCATCTGCCACCTTTCAGCCCAAGTTTCCAACTTATCCAGATCCATCTGTAGCAGAATACTATCTTCTCTTGTATTAACTGCTTTACATAGTTTTGTATCATCTGCAAATATCGATATTTTACTGTGTAAACCTTCTACCAGATCATTAATGAATATGTTGAAGAGAACAGGTCCCAATACTGACCCCTGCGGTACCCCACTGGTCACAGCGACCCAGTTAGAGACTATACCATTTATAACCACCCTCTGCTTTCTATCACTAAGCCAGTTACTAACCCATTTACACACATTTTCCCCCAGACCAAGCATTCTCATTTTGTGTACCAACCTCTTGTGCGGCACGGTATCAAACGCTTTGGAAAAATCGAGATATACCACGTCCAATGACTCACCGTGGTCCAGTCTATAGCTTACCTCTTCATAAAAACTGATTAGATTGGTTTGACAGGAGCGATTTCTCATAAACCCATGCTGATATGGAGTTAAACAGTTATTCTCATTGAGATAATCCAGAATAACATCCCTCAGAAACCCTTCAAATATTTTACCAACAATAGAGGTTAGACTTACTGGCCTATAATTTCCAGGTTCACTTTTAGAGCCCTTTTTGAATATTGGCACCACATTTGCTATGCGCCAGTCCTGCGGAACAGACCCTGTCGCTATAGAGTCACTAAAAATAAGAAATAATGGTTTATCTATTACATTACTTAGTTCTCTTAGTACTCGTGGGTGTATGCCATCCGGACCCGGAGATTTATCTATTTTAATCTTATTTAGCCGGTTTCGCACCTCTTCTTGGGTTAGATTGGTGACCCTTAATATAGGGTTTTCATTGTTTCTTGGGATTTCACCTAGCATTTCATTTTCCACCGTGAATACCGTGGAGAAGAAGGTGTTTAATATGTTAGCTTTTTCCTCGTCATCTACAACCATTCTTTCCTCACTATTTTTTAAGGGGCCTACATTTTCAGTTTTTATTCTTTTACTATTGATATAGTTGAAGAACAGTTTGGGATTAGTTTTACTCTCCTTAGCAATGTGCTTCTCTGTTTCCTTTTTGGCAGCTTTAATTAGTTTTTTAGATAAAGTATTTTTCTCCCTATAGTTTTTTAGAGCTTCAATGGTGCCATCCTGCTTTAGTAGTGCAAATGCTTTCTTTTTACTGTTAATTGCCTGTCTTACTTCTTTGTTTAGCCACATTGGGTTTTTCCTATTTCTAGTCCTTTTATTCCCACAAGGTATAAACCGCTTACACTGCCTATTTAGGATGTTCTTAAACATTTCCCATTTATTATCTGTATTCTCATTTCTGAGGATATTGTCCCAGTCTACCAGATTAAGGGCATCTCTAAGCTGTTCAAACTTTGCCTTCCTAAAGTTCAATGTTTTTGTGACTCCCTGACAAGTCCCCCTAGTGAAAGACAGGTGAAACTGCACAATATTGTGGTCGCTATTTCCTAAATGCCCAACCACCTGCAGATTTGTTATTCTGTCAGGTCTATTAGATAGTATTAGGTCTAAAAGTGCTGCTCCTCTGGTTGGATTCTGCACCAATTGTGAAAGATAATTTTTCTTGGTTATTAGCAAAAACCTGTTGCCTTTATGGGTTTCACAGGTTTCTGTTTCCCAGTTAATATCCGGGTAGTTAAAGTCCCCCATAACCAGGACCTCATTATGGGTTGCAGCTTCATCTATCTGCTTTAGAAGTAGACTTTCCATGCTTTCTGTTATATTTGGGGGTTTGTAACAGACCCCAATGAGAATTTTGTTACCATTTTTCCCTCCATGAATTTCAACCCATATGGACTCGACATCCTCATTCCCTTCGCTAATATCCTCCCTTAAAGTGGACTTTAGACAAGACTTTACATAGAGACAAACCCCTCCTCCTCTCCGATTTTTACGATCCTTTCTAAACAGACTGTAACCCTGTAAGTTAACTGCCCAGTCATAGCTTTCATCTAACCATGTCTCGGTTATTCCCACTATGTCAAAGTTACCTGTAGATATTTCTGCTTCTAGTTCTTCCATCTTGTTTGTCAGGCTTCTGGCGTTTGCGAGCATGCAGTTTAGAGGATTTTGTTTTGTTCCAATCTCCTCACTGTGGATTGTTTTAGAAATGTTCTTACCTCCCTTCTGAGTATGTTTTCCTGGGTCGTCTTTGTTCGAGTCTAATGTTTTTCTTCCCGTCCCCTCTTCTTCTAGTTTAACGCCCTCCTGATGAGTGTAGCGAGTCTTCTGGCGAATGTGTGTTTCCCAGGTTTGTTGAGGTGTAGTCCGTCTCTGGCGAGGAGTCCATCATACCAGTAATTCACACCGTGGTCCAGGAATCCAAATCCTTGTTGTCTGCACCATCGTCTTAGCCAGTTGTTTGCATCAAGGATCCTGTTCCATCTCCTGGTGCCATGCCCGTCTACTGGAAGGATAGAAGAAAAAACTACCTGTGCATCCAGTTCCTTTACTTTCTTCCCCAACTCTTCAAAGTCCTTGCAGATTGTCGGTAGGTCCTTCCTTGCCGTGTCATTGGTGCCAACATGTATCAGAAGAAATGGGTGGACGTCCTTGGAGCTGAAGAGCTTTGGTATCCTATCGGTCACATCCTTGATCATCGCACCTGGAAGGCAGCATACTTCTCTTGCAGTTATGTCCGGTCTGCAGATGGCTGCTTCGGTGCCTCTCAGTAGTGAGTCTCCCACCACCACCACTCTTCGTTGCTTCTTGGCTGTACTTTTTGCTGTCACTTGTTGCTGTGTGCCCTTTTCTTTTTTGCTTGCTGGTATTGCTTCATTCTTAGGTGTGCCATCTTCATCCTCTACAAAGATTTGATATCGGTTCTTCAGTTGTGTGGTTGGTGATTTCTCCATGGTCTTCTTGCTTCTATGCTTTGGGCATAATATTTTGCCCAAAGATTTCACCAGAATACATATATGCCTCCCCTCAGGGACTGTCCGTACTGGCATATGTTCAATAAGTGACTTAGAAAAGCATTAATAAAAAGAAACCCATTTATACTCATCCATAAGACAGAGCGTTCAAACGGTGCCTTTTCAGAGTGCTCAGGGTCTCATAACCGGCCATTTTCAATATTACCACGCCGTCTCATCCTAGCAGAAACTGATGTCTACTGACGCATTTCATCTTTTGAATCATCGGGAGTAGAAACATTCATCATTCAGCAAGATCCTGGGCACTCCGAAAAGGCATTGTTTGAACGCTCGGTCTTAGCACAAGCACTTTTTTGCACTTGTTTCGCACTTTATAGTTTTTCATTAATAGATTAAAGGTTAAGTTTTATTAATATTCTTCCAATCAGCTGAGAGTTACAGATTGAAGGTTGGATTCAGTTATTTGTCCTTGCTTAAAAATACCCACAAAAGTTGCTCAAGTAGTGCAGCTCATCCAAGATGGCACATCAATGTGAGCTGTGCCAAGAAGGATAGCAGTATATGTCAGCACAGTGTCCAGAGCATGGAGCAGATACCAGGAGACAGGCCAGTACACCAGGAGATGTGGAGGGGGTCGTAGGAGGGCAAGAAGCCAGCAGCAGGACCACTACCTCCTCCTGTGTGCAAGGACGAACAGAGCCTTGAAAAATGACCTCCAGCAGGCCATTAATGTGTCTGCTCAAACTATCATAAACAGACTCTATGAGAGTGGTACAAGGGCCTGACATCCATAAGTGGGTGTTGTGCTCACAGCCCAACATCATGCAGGGAAATTGGCATTTGCCAGAGAAAACCAAAATTGGCAGATTCAAAATTAGCGGCCTGTGCTATTCACGGATGACAGCTGTTCACATTGAGCACATGTGACAAACGTGACAAAGTCTGGAAACACTGTGGAGAACTTTCCGCTGCCTGCAACATCCTCCAGCATGATTGATTTGGTAGTGGGTCAGTAATGGTGTGGGGAGGCATTTTTTTGGAAGGCTGCACAGCTCTCCATGTGCTAGCCAGAGGTAATATGACTGCCACTTGTGGATGTCGGGTCCCCATACCACCCTCATGGAATCTGTTTCTGACAGTTTGAGCAGACACATGGATAATAGTAGCCTGCTGGAGGAAATTTTGTAGGGCTCTGGCATGGCTCCTCCTGTTTCTTCTTGCATAAAGGAGAAAATAGTGGTCTTGCTGCTGGACTGTTGCCCTCCTACGGCCCTCTCCACGTCTACTGGTGTACTGGCCTGTGTCCTGGTATCTGCTCCATGCTCTGTACACTGTGCTGACATACATAGCTACCCTTCTTGCCACAGCTAGCATTGATGTGCCATACTGGCTGAGCTGCACTACGTGAACAACTTCTGTGGGTTGTATACTGTACCTCCAGGGGTGAGAGCAATAACAAAATGCAAAAGTTACCAAAACAGCAGCCAAAAAGGGTGAGAACAAAGAACTAATTTGTGGTCACACCCTGCAGAATCACTCCTTTATGGGGGGTGTCTTGCTAATTGCCTACCATTTATACCTGTTGTCTGTTCCATTTGCACAACTGCAGGAGCAATTGATTCACAATCATTGTTGCTTCATAACTGGCAGGCGTATTTCACAGAAGTGTGATTGACTTGGTGTTATGGAGTAATAATGTGTTTCTCTTATTTTTTGAGCAGTGTATATATACAGTACAGACCAAAAGTTTGGACACATCTTCTCATTTAAAGATTTTTCTGTATTTTCATGACTATGAAAATTGTACATTCACACTGAAGGCATCAAAGCTAAGAATTAACACATGTGGAATTATATACTTAACAAAAAAAGTGTGAAACAAATGAAATTATGTCTTATATTCTAGGTTCTTCAAAGTATCCACCTTTTGCTTTGATGACTGCTTTGCACACTCTTGGCATTCTCTTGATGAGCTTCAACAGGTAGTCACCGGGAATGGTTTTCACTTCACAGGTGTGCCCTGACAGGTTTAATAAGTGGGATTTCTTGTCTTATAAATGGGGTTGGGACCATCAGTTGTGTTGTGCAGAAGTTTGGTGGGTACACAGCTGATAGTCCTACTGAATAGACTGTTAGAATTTGTATTATGGCATAAAAAAGCAGCTGAGTAAAGAAAAACGAGTGGCCATCATTACTTTAAGAAATGAAGGTCAGTCAGTCCGAAAAATTGGGAAAACTTTGAAAGTGTCCCCAAGTACAGTGGCAAAATCCATCACGTGCTACAAAGAAATTGGCTCATATGAGGACTGCCCCAGGAAAGGAAGACCAAGAGTCATCTCTGCTTCTGAGGATAAGTTTATCCGAGTCACCAGCCTCACAAATTGCAGGTTAACAGCAGCTCAGATTAGAGACCAGGTCAATGTCACTGTTAAGAGGAGACTTTGTGCAGCAGGCCTTCATGGTAAAATAGCTGCTAGGAAACCACTGCTAAGGACAGGCAACAAGCAGAAGAGACTTGTTTGGGCTAAAGAACACAAGGAATGGACATTAGACCAGTGGAAATCTGTGCTTTGGTCTGATGAGTCCAAATTTGAGATCTTTGGTTCCAACCACCCTGTCTTTGTGCGATGCAGAAAAGGTGAACGGATGGACTCTACATGCCTGGTTCCCACCGTGAAGCATGGAGGAGCAGGTGTGATGGTGTGGGGGTGCTTTGCTGGTGACACTGCTGGGGATTTATTCAAAATTGAAGGCATACTGAACCAGCATGGCTACCACAGCATCTTGGAGCTGCATGCTATTCCATCCGGTTTGCGCTTAGTTGGACCATCATTTATTTTTCAACAGGACAATGACCCCAAACACACCTCCAGGCTGTGTAAGTGCTATTTCACCAAGAAGGAGATTGATGGGGTGCTACACCAGATGACCTGGCCTCCATAGTCACCAGACCTGAACCCAATTGAGATGGTTTGGGGTGAGTTGGACCGTAGAGTGAAGGCAAAAGAGCCAACAAGTGCTAAGCATCTCTGGGAACTCCTTCAAGATTGTTGGAAGACCATTCCCGGTGACTACCTCTTGAAGCTCATCAAGAGAATGCCAAGAGTGTGCAAAGCAGTCATCAAAGGAAAAGGCGGCTACTTTAAAAAACCTAGAACATAAGACATAATTTCAGTTGTTTCATATTTTTTTGTTAAGTATACAATTCCACATGTGTTAATTCATAGTTTTGATGCCTTCAGTGTAAATGAACAATTTTCATAGTCATGAAAATACAAAAAAAATCTTTAAAGGAGAAAATGTGTCCAAACTTTTGGTCTGTACTGTATATATATATATATATATATATATATATATTTATATATATATATATATATGATGGTGTACCGATTCTAACGCATCAGGTATTCTAGAATATGTATGTAGTTTATTCATGAAGATTTCAGAATAATGCAATGAATACACAGGAATCGGCCGGGCGCGACCAATTAGTGAAACGTAGTTCAAATCCAGAGCCAATTCGCGGCCGGACTGCATCTGTCGGTGATCGTTCGCGGTCGGCAAGGCGCAACCAATCAGTGAAGCCAGGGCGAGCTCCAGGTTTTTGAGGGCCCCGGGCGAAAGAGTCTCACAGCCCACGTAGCATATAACACAGCTTACGTAGTATATAGCACAGCCACGTAGTATATAGCACAGCCACGTAGTATATAGCACAGCTTCGTAGTATATAACAGCCACCGCTGTTTATATAGTATCATCTCCCTCCCTGTTCTTTATATGCTTACCACTGGATACTTTTGACCAGTTTACTTGTGTGCACATTGTTTGGTCAGCATTTGATATGTTCAGGTATACTAGTACTCATTTTGGTACGGTGCTAATATAACCGTTATGTCAGATTGCCTTTGACTTGTGGTTCCACCTAGTAGTTGTCTCTATCATTGAATCCCGTTGTTTGTACTATAGTATTTTACAATATATTTCTAATAAAATGAATGGTTTTATTATTCGGATCCCTTTGGTGCGTTTTTTGTAGGCTGTATATATAACAGCCACGTAGTATATAGCACAGCCACGTATTATATAGCACAGCCACATAGTATATAGCACAGCCCATGTACTTTATATTGCACAGCCACATGGGATATTGCACAGCCACGTAGTATATAGCACAGCCACGTAGCATATTGCACAGCCACGTAGTATATTGCAGTCACGTAGCATATAGCACAGCCCACGCATTATATAACACAGCCCACGTAGTATATAGCACAGCCTATATAGTATATAGCACAGCCCACGCAGGATATAACATAGCCCATGCAGTATATACCACAGCCCACGTAGTACATAGCACAACCCATGCAGTATATAACAGCCATGTAGTATAGCACAGCCACGTAGTAGATTACACAGCCACGTAGTATATAGCACAGCCCACGTAGTATATAGCACAGTGGCATAGTATATAACACAGCCAACGCAGTATATAACACAGCCCACGCAGTATATAACACAGCCCACGCAGTATATAACACAGCCCACGCAGTATATAACACAGCCCATGTAGTATATAGCAATGTGGGCACCATATCCCTGTTAAAAAAAGAATTAAAATAAAAAATAGTTTTATACTCACCTTCCGGTGGCCCCCGAATCCAGCCCAGGCCTTTAGCGATGCTCCTCGCAATGGTCCGTTCCCAGTAATGCCTTGCGGCAATAACCCGTGATGATGTAGTGGTCTCGCGAGAGTAGGGAGGGGGCACTGACTGGAGGGGAGTAGGGAAGGGCGAATATGTGGCCGGACTGTGCCCGTCACTGATTGGTCACGGCTTGGCCAGCCGCGACCAATCAGCGACGAGGGATTTCCGTGACAGACAGACAGACAAACAGACGGAAGTGACCCTTAGACGATTATATAGATAGATATACACACATCAGGATGGAGCCAGAATGAGGGACATATATACCAGGAAGAAGCACAGGATGGGGGACATTACTATATAAGCATAGATATGTATTTGGCTTACATGAGACACTGAAAATAGCAACCAAACACAATGTATATCAATAAAACAACAAGTAACAGATTCTTGTAATCCTGCAAACTTGAAAGTCTGGGATTACAGATTTTTAATATTTAGCCTGAGATATACACCCTCCTTATAGAAACATAATCCTGCATCTTCACCAAAGCAATCATTCTCAAAAGAAGTATTATCTGTTTGGTTGGAAGTGTCTTTTCAGAAAGTATCTATATCTAGCAATACTGTAAAAAAAAAATCTGCCTGACAGAAACAAAGAAGTGAAATAACATAAATAACAAAAAATGATAATGATTTTCAATGGTCGTTTGCATATCATTGGGACACCTTATTAATATGTGATTGAAGAGGTTTCTGCAGTCTGACCCACCTGATCACTAATATGCATGCATGCACTAGTTTCTATGTTCATTTTTAAAACAAACAGTGACCCATAGAGTTTAACGGAACCATTCACCCATCTGTTTTTTAAACTTATCTGCATTCAAAATCTGTTTTAGTTAGAGTATATCCTATTCCCAGTCATTTTGCAGATGAACATTGGCCAATTTAGTGTATTTGGATCTGTAATAATCAGATAAAAACAGAAGACATCCAATTTCTATCAGTTTTTATTTGATCCCTTAGTAACTTTGGCTCCCTGCTCTGTCACTTACTCAGCCAGGTCACAGGCTGCTTCCACCCAGTGGCCCGTAAGAGGCTGTCATTAGACATGTGATAACATTATTATATTGCTACATCTACGCCCGCCCAGATACTGCTTGGGTGAAGTGAGTATTATTTTCTTTTTGCTCTTTAACAGATACAGGCGGATATTTTTTTATTACTATAAAGTGGAATAACGGGATATTATTTAAAGGAAGGCACAAAGGTGTAACTATTTAGGAGGCACTACTGGGGCATTATTAAAAGGAGGCAAAATGAGGGAGATCATTACTATGAGGCAAAATGGGAGATCTCATTATTATAATGAGGCATGTTGGACATTTTTATTATTATTAGCCCCAGGTGGCATTATTATTATCATCATTAGTTTAGAGGGATATTATTATTATCATTAGTTTAGGGGGATATTATTATTATCAGCATTAGTTTAGGGGGATATTATTATCATCATTAGTTTAGGAGGGTATATTATTTTCATCGTTAATTTAGGGGGAATTATTATGAGTCACAGGGGGTTATCATTATTTTTAGGATGTACAATGGGGCGTTAATTATTAATATTATTATTATAACACACAGAGAATAATATTGCCTCTATGTGCCTCCTGATAGGCTGGCTTTCACAGGAGGATCATAATTACAGGCACAGGGGTCAACAGCAGACCCACGGTTGTCATAGCAAACCATCCATGCCCCACGATCACGTCATGGATGCACCTTTGGGAGAACAGAACAATGTGACCCCTGCCGGGGTCTGTTAAATGCCTTGTCAAGAGACTGACAATGGGATTTAACAGATTAATAGCAGCGGGAGGAGCTCTGCTCAAAGCAGGGATGTTAAAAGCACAGGATGGCTGATTAAGTCAGCCATCATGTGAGGGGAAAGAGGACTGCTGAGTGTGCGAGCCCATATCAAAGTCAGGGACATGACTTTTGATGTATATGTACATCAAATCATGTAAGGGTTAAATATTACGTGATTTATGTGCTCTAATACCAGCAAAATTAAGTCAGAAGAAACTTTACTAACACTAATAATCCAAGTCACATTTAATTTACTTCTATATCATTTATGCATTTCATTTCAATACTTAAAATTTACATAGCCAGGTAAACTACTGGTGTGTTGTACAATGGGTACAGTGTAAAAAAAAATACAAATTAAACAACATAAAATCTACCCAAAATATTTCCATATGTTAGGAAGCGTTAAAAGTAGAGTTTTAGGCAATATGACAGCACATTACATGTCATATATTTTGCAAAAGATTATTATGAGAATAGATAAGAAAAATGTCGAAAAAAAAATCACAAAAACTCAGTTAAAAACACGTTACAATCAGTGTAAATGATTATACTGCTGCTAAATGATTTGTGATACATTATCATAGAAAATATTAATCAAAATGAAAACAGATATGAGAAGAATAGTCACATCTAATGCCAAGTAATAAAGGAGGTGGGTGAGGGGTTTGCAGATTTGATTCTTTTATTGTAAAACTCTGTTAAATAAGCTAGTAAAGAATCACTGATAGAAAACAGACTCTTCCCTGTGCTATTGATCAACATGTTTGAAACGTTCTTTCCTGTGCACAAAGCCAAGAAATAGTACTTTGAAATATGCAACTGCTACTGAAGGCTCATCAAGGACTCTGACAATTAGGCACCAAAACTAAATAAAAATTAAAGCCAATTTTAATAAATTCCAGACTAAAAGGTGTTTTATATATCCCAGATATACATATGCAGTTGCTGCCATCAATTTCTAAATGAGTGAATTTTTTTCAAATGAAAAAGAAAAATGTCTAAATTTCAACTTCTGATGTCTTCTATGTTCTATTGTGAATAAAATATGGCTATGAGATATTTCCAAACCATGGCAGTCTTGTGTTCTTTACTTTTTACACAGTGGGACAACTTTTTTCGAATTAGGGTCGTATTTATCGCGCTCTCTCTCTATATATATTTTCAACCCATTCCCACATATCATGCTTCAAACAAAGACACCAAATGTAAATTTGGTGAAGAATCAACAACAAGTGGAACACAATTGTGAAGTTGAATGAAATGTATTGGTTATTTTACATTTTTGTGGAAATTAAAAACTGAAATGTGTGGTGTGCAATATTATTCGGCCCCTGTAACTTAATAATTTGTTGCGCCACCGTTTGCTGCAATTGGGGTATGTCTCTATCTGTTTTGTACATCGAGAGACTGAAATTCTTGCCCATTCTTCCTTGGCAAACAGCTCAAGCTCAGTGAGGTTTGATGGAGATTGTTTGTGAACAGCAGTTTTTAGCTCTTTCCACAGATTCTCGATTGGATTGAGGTCTGGACTTTGACTTGGCCATTCTAACACCTGGATATGTTTATTTGTGAACCATTCCATTGTATATTTTGCTTTATGTTTGAAATCATTGTCTTGTTGGAAGACAAATCTCCGTCCCAGTCTCAGGTATTTTGCAGACTTCAACAGGTTTTCTTCAAGAATGGTCCTATCTTTGGCTCCATCCATCTTCCCATCAATTTTAACCATCTTCCCTGTCCCTGCTGAAGAAAAGCAGGCCCAAACCGTGATGCTGCCACCACCATGTTTGACAGTGGGGATGGTGTGTTCAGGGTGATGAGCTGTGTTGCCTTTACGCCAAACATATCGTTTGGCATTGTTGCAAAAAAGTTTGACCAGAGCACCTTCTTTCACATGTTTGGTATGTCTCCCAGGTGGCTTGTTGTAAACTTTAAACAACACTTTTTATGGATATCTTTGGCTTTCTTTTTGCCACTCTCCCATAAAGGCCAGATTTGTGCAGTGTACGACTGATTGTTGACCTATGGACAGACTGTACCACCTTAGCTGTAGATCTCTGCAGTTCATCCAGAGTGATCATGGGCCTCTTGGCTGCATCTCTGATCAGTCTTCTCCTTGTTTGAGATGAAAGTTTAGAGGGACGGCCGGGTCTTGGTAGATTTGCAGTGGTATGATGCTCCTTCCATTTCAATGTGATCGCTTGCACAGTGCTCCTTGGGATGTTTAAAGTTTTGGAAATCATTTTGTATCCAAATCCGGCTTTAAACTTCTCCGTAACAGTATCACGGACCTGTCTGTTGTGTTCCTTGGTCTTCATGATGCTCTCTGTGCTTCAAACAGAACCCTGAGACTATCACAGAGCAGGTGCATTTTTACGGAGACTTGTTTACACACGGGTGGATTATATTTATCATCACTAGGCATTTAGGACAACATTGGATCATTCAGAGATCCACAATGAACTTTCGGAGTGAGTTTGCTGCACTGAAAGTAAAGGGGCCGAATAATATTGCACGCCCCACTTTTCAGTTTTTGAATTTCCACAAAAATTTAAAACAACCAATAAATTTTGTTCAACTTCACGATTGTGTTCCACTTGTTGTTCATTCTTCACCAAAAATTTACATTTGGTATCTTTATGTTTGAAGCATGATATGTGGGAAAAGGTTGAAAAGTTCCAGGGAGCCGAATACTTTCGCAAGGCACTGCAATTGCCTTTGTGGCACTCTGTAGAGAGGGATTTGTTTTTCAAGGAATGAATCCCTTTAATTTATCTATTGACTCATAAAGTGTACTCTGCAAAATCACAGCTTAAATTCTAAAATAAATAAGAAATAATATGCTAAAATAAATGACAAATTTTGTATGGTGATCTCAATATATAAAATATTTACTTTATTTAAATGTTCATTAGTTAAAATAGTTTTGACCATCTTATGACCCTAAATACTGAAGTGCAGTAATGTATTTCTAAAACAATGTTCTTTTATTTATCATTATATATCATAATGCCCTGGAGACCCTAGTGAATTTAGTCCTGAATAACCCTAAAACAAGGTGACATAGATCCTTCAAGAATTATTTTCAAGCTAAGAATGATGGTGAAAACCTTATTTAACTCTGAACTGATTTCCTACAGATGTTCTTGTCTGTTCTCCAGAAAGTGATACTTGGAACTTTTCCTGGATTGTCACTGAATTAGAACATCAACAAACACCTTTTCCTTCTTTGGAATCATCAAGTTCTTTCTCAAAAATATAGAAGTAAGAAGCCAATTTAAACTCAGCAGGGAGCATATTTTACATTCCAACATTCCCGGCGGCTTAATTAATGTGAATTGTCAAACTAGGATACAAAGCAATGATTAGTATCACTTTCATATTATTGTGGCTCCATGATGTCATCATTTCAAGTTGGAATTAACAAACCAATGTTTCTAAAATGGAAGGAAGGAAAAATAAAAAAAAGCCTGCTCTAAATGAGTGCATGACCTGGTTAGTGCATGACAATTATTTCTGAAAAGGGTTTATTGATGCATTATCTTATTTCAACCCTCTATGAGTTCATGAGATATGTGCAGTGTTAAGAGTAGAGCAGACAAACTTCATTAACATATGTTTGGGAAGTTTCATTTCAGTCTCATCAAAAATGAAAACCATACACAATACTGGCAAACCATGTAAAGTGCCTGTGTAAAAGTTCTGATTTCAAGATGTTTCAGTTTCACCAAAATGTGCTTATTTTTGGAATATAACTCTATAGAGCAGGGGTGTGGAACTTTTCTTCTGCCAAAGGCCATTTGCAAATGTCTACCATCATTTGCGGTCGCACAACATTACCATCTTGAAATTACCCTACTATATTTGGTCAAACAATTAATGAGCTCACCCCTAATGTGATGGCCGAAGCTATTTTGATTTGGTGCAGTTTGTTGGTGATGATGATGATGTTGCTTCTCACAACTGCTTTTTCAGGTTTGCATCAGACTGGAGCACAGTCAACTCTTTGTGATATGTTTTGTGAAGCATATACATCATATAGCAGACGCTAGGACTGCTGTATATACATCATATGAGACGCTGGGGTCATATACATCACTGGGGTGGGCTGGGGGGAATAGACATCACTGAAGTGGGCAGGGGGGCATAGACGTCATTGTGGTGGGCTGGGGGGCCTAAACATCACTGGGGTGGGATGGGGGCATAGACATCACTGTGGTGAGCTGGGGGAGCATTGACATCACTGGAGTGTGCTGGGGGCATAGATATAACTGGGGTGGGCTGGGGTGCATAGACATCACTGGCGTGGGCTGGGGGGCATAGACATCAATGGAGTGGGCTGGGGAATAGACATCACTGGGGTGGGCAAGGGGGTGTAGACATCACTGGGGTGGGCTGGGGGCATAGACATCACTGGGGTGGGCTGGGGGGCATAGACATCATTGGGGTGGGAATAGACATCACTGGTGTGGGATGGGGGCATAGACATTACTGGGGTGGGCTGGAGGGCATAGACATTACTGGGATGGGCTGAGGGGCATAGACATTATGAGGATGGGCTGGGGGGCATAGACATTACTGGGGTGGGCTGGGGGGCATAGACATGACTGGGGTGGGCTGGGGGGGCATAGACATGACTGGGGTGGGCTGGGGGGGCATAGACATGACTGGGGTGGGCTGGGGGGGCATAGACATGACTGGGGTGGGCTGGGGGGGCATAGACATGACTGGGGTGGGCTGGGGGGCATAGACATGACTGGGGTGGGCTGGGGGGGCATAGACATGACTGGGGTGGGCTGGGGGGGCATAGACATGACTGGGGTGGGCTGGGGGGGCATAGACATGACTGGGGTGGGCTGGGGGAGCATAGACATGACTGGGGTGAGCTGGGGGGGCATAGACATGACTGGGGTGGGCTGGGGGGGATAGACATGACTGGGGTGGGCTGGGGGGGCATAGACATGACTGGGGTGGGCTGGGGGGGCATAGACATGACTGGGGTGGGCTGGGGGGGCATAGACATGACTGGGGTGGGCTGGGGGGGCATAGACATGACTGGGGTGGGCTGGGGGGGCATAGACATGACTGGGGTGGGCTGGGGGGCACAGACATCACAGGGGTGGGCTGGGGCATAGACATCACTGCGGTGAGCTGGGGGAGCTTAGATATCACTGGAGTGTGCGGGAACATAGACAATAATGCAGTGGGCTGGAGAGCATAGACATTACTGGGGTGGGCTGGGGGGCATACAGTTACGTCCATATATATTTGGACAGAAACAACATTTTTCTAATTTTGGTTATAGACATTACCACAATGAATTTTAAATAAAACAATTCAGATGCAGTTGAAGTTCAGACTTTCAGCTTCCATTTGAGGGTATCCACATTAAAATTGGATGAAGGGTTTAGGAGTTTCCGCTCCTTAACCTGTGCCACCCTGTTTTTAAAGGGACCTAAAGTAATTGGACAATTGACTCCAAGGCCATTTCATGGACAGGTGTGGGCAATCCCTTCATTATGTCATTCTCAATTAAGCAGATAAAAGGCCTGGAGTTGATTTGAGGTGTGGTGCTTGCATTTGGAAGGTTTTGCTGTGAAGTAAACATGCGGTCAAAGGAGCTCTCCATCCATATGAAACAAGCCATCCTTAAGCTGCGAAAACAGCAAAAACCTATAAGAGAAATTGCAACAATATTAGGAGTGGCAAAATCTACAGTTTGGTACATCCTGAGAAAGAAAGAAAGCACTGGTGAACTCATCAATGCAAAAAGACCTGGTCGCCCATGGAAGACAACAGTGGTGGATGATCGCAGAATAATCTCCATGGTGAAGAGAAACCCCTTCACAACAGCCAACCAAGTGAACAACACTCTCCAGGAGGTAGCTGTATCAATATCCAAATCTACCATAAAGAGAAGACTGCATGAAAGTAAATACAGAGGGTTCACTGCATGGTGCAAGCCACTCATAAGAATCAGGAATAAAAAGGCTAGACTGGACTTTGCTAAAAAACATCTAAAAAAGCCAGCACAGTTCTGGAAGAACATTCTTTGGACAGATGAAACCAAGATAAACCTCTACCAGAATGATGGAAAGAGAAAAATATGGTGAAGGTGTGGTACAGCTCATGATCCAAAGCATACCACATCATCTGTAAAACACGGCGGAGGCAGTGTGATGGCTTGGGCATGCATGGCTGCCAGTGGCACTGGGTCACTAGTGTTTATTGATGATGTGACACAGGACAGAAGCAGCCGAATGAATGCTGAGGTATTCAGACATATTGTGTGCTCAGATCCAGCCAAACTGATTGGTCATCATTTCATACTACAGATGGACAATAACCCAAAACATAAAGCCAAAGCAACCCAGGAGTTTATTAAAGCAAAGAAGTGTAATTTCTTGAATGGCCAAGTCAGTCACCTGATCTCAACCCAATTGAGCATGCATTTCACTTGTTAAAGACTAAACTTCAGACAGAAAGGCCCACAAACAAACAGCAACGGAAAACCACCGCAGTGAAGGCCTGGCAGAGCATGAAAAAGGAGGAAACACAGCGTCTGGTGATGTCCATGAGTTCAAGACTTCAGGCAGTCATTGCCAACAAAGAGTTTTCAACCAAGTACTAGAAATGAACATTTTATTTAAAATTATTTAATCTGTCCAATTACTTTTGGTCCCTTTAAAACCAGGGTGGCACATGTTAAGGAGCTGAAACTCCTAAACCCTTCATCCAATTTTAATGTGGATACCCTCAAAAAAAGGCTGAAAGTCTGAACTTCAACTGCATCTGAATTGTTTTGTTTAAAATTCATTGTTGTGATGTCTATAACCAAAATTAGAAAAATGTTGTCTCTGTCCAAATATATATGGACGTAACTGTAGACATTACTGGGGTGGCATAGACATTACTGGGGTGGGCTGGGGGGGCATAGACATTACTGGTGTGGGCTGGGGGGTATAGACATTACTGTGATGGGCTGGGGGCATAGATGTTACTGGGGTGGGATGGGGGCATAGAATCACTGGGGTGGACTGAGGGGCATAGACATCACTGTGGTGAGCTGGGGGAGCATAGATATCACTGGAGTGTACTGGGGTATAGACATCACTGGGGAGGGCTGGGGGGATATAGACATCACTGAGGTGGGCTGGGGGTATAGACATCACTGAGGTGGGCTGGGAGGCACAGATATCACAGGGGTGGACTGGGGGCATTACTGGGTTGGGCATAGACATCACTGCGGTGAGCTGGGGGCATAGACACCACTGGGGTGGGCTGGGGGCCATAGACATCACTGGGATAGGCTGGGGGCCATAGACATCACTGGGGTGGGCAGGGGTGCATAGACATCACTGGGATAGGCTTGGGGGTATAGACTCCACTGGGGTGGGTTGGGGGCTGAGACATCACTGGGGAGCAGAGACATCAATGGTGAGGGCTGAGGGCATAGATATCAATGGAGATGGTGGGTCTACCGCTGCTCTCTTCAGCTGAGGGACTTATTGCATTGCGTGCTAACTCTGACCACAAAGTACATTGTCACGCTGGCACTCGCCAGCATGAGGACTGTGTGTGTCGGCTCACAGTGCAAGTGGGGGTTTAAAAGGCCGGTAGCCAGCAAAATGCAGCTGCTGGCCAGAGCACTGCGGTCCCCGAGAATCTGCCTAGGAACTGGAGAAAAGGTCATTGCTTGGGAATCAACCTAATAACACACTGAACTTTTAGAGAATGTGTGATGTAAAGGCATCCTGAGTAAGGAGGGTGCATATTGACTGCTGGGTGCCATCTAGTGGTGTGTTCTATAATTGTTCAGCGACCCACCCCATTCACCTCTCGATTTGGTCATTATTCCTACTATATCCCTCACCCCTCACTTGTTCAGGCAAGTTGATTCAGCCTGCACATACATAAATGTCAGCCATTCCCATTCCTCTTTGTACTGGAGACACGTGGAAGTGTAACATTCACTGTGAAGTGTACCCCTGATAGTTCTACTCAGAGTCAATGGCTAGAGCCCATGAGGCCTTAATTTCCCTCCTCAGGGAGAAGCTGAAAAACGAGGGGTAAGGTTGGCTGATCTAGGTTTTGCTTAACCTTAGCTCCCCTTCAGCTCTTACTACTGCACCAGCCCTATGAGCAGAGGTTCCTGTTGTCGGAGGTCATAGAACTGCATGGCACCCACCGGCTAGACTGAGACACAGCCCTCCTCCACCCTCTGCACAGCAGCATCCTCATGCAGGTAAGAGACTTAGTTAATGCCTCTTGCCTCCAGCTTTGCTCCTGGAGTTAGCCCCACCCCTTCCCCATCCCGCTCTCCTTCCCTGTCCTAGCATCTCTGCAGCCGCCATTATGGGACCACATGCTAGCAGCTCATCTTCCTCAGAGCAGTCTGTAACCCCTTCTGCCTCCTACTGTCCTGCTTCCACAGTTATTGTGGGATCAACTAATGACGTGCAGCAGCCAGCCCTGTCTGGGAACAATGATGCCCAATTCTTTTATGCTGCAGGTCCTCCTGTACAATCAGCTAATGCAGCTTTATCAGTGTGTGCTCAGTCAAATAGTGCGTTAAACCCCACCTTAACTGCTGTAGCTACCGGAGAGGTGAGGCATCGGTCGGTCCCGCTCTTCTTCATTTTCCCATGAGGATGGTTGCAGACACTGCCACCGTTCCTGGAGTCATTACAGGTGCCACTCCCGATGCTGCTCCAGGAGTGCAGGGCAAAGTCGTCCCTCCAGATCCTCAAGATGACGCTCTCCATCTTCTTTGGATGGTTCTATGAGCACATTGGGGAAGTCTGGTGGTACCCCTCATTCAAAAAAGAAAAGGGTGGGGCCTAGCAGACCTGTGTCTGCCTCTGCTGCATCGCACATCCCATCATCTGCTGTTCCTGCTCGTACTGCTGAGTTTCAATATACAGGGGCTTGGCGAGCGGGGGTTTCATATATGACCACAATTCTAAAAGCGTTACTGGAAAAATCAGTCCCCGGCGTACCAGTTGCGTAGCCAGCCCCTAAAACCCCTCCACCCACTATGGCTGGCATATATAAATACATTGTGTTCTGTGCGGTTAGCCCACTGGAATCTCACCTGGATGAGGTAAAAGATAACATATTGGGTAATCAGTACATCGACATACACTGCGTGCAGAATTATTAGGCAAGTTGTATTTTAGAGGATTATTTTTATTATTGATCAACAGCTATGTTCTCAATCAACCCAAAAGACTCATAAATATCAAAGCTTAATATTTTTGGAAGTTGGAGTGGGTTTTTTTTTAGATTTGGAGGATATCTGTTTGTGCAGGTAACTATTACTGTGCAGAATTATTAGGCAACTTAATAAATACCAAATATATTAACATCTCACTTGTTTATTTTCACCAGGTAAACCAATATAACTGCACAAAATATAGAAATAAACATTTCTGACATGAAAAAACAAAATCCAAAAAAAATTAGTGACCAATATAGCCACCTTTCTTTATGTTGACACTCAGCAGCCTTCCATCCATAGATTTTGTCAGTTGCTTGATCTGTTTACGATCAACATCGCGTGCAGCAGCCACCACAGCCTCCCAGACACTGTTCCGAGAGGTGGACTGTAGATCTCACATTTTATGAGGGACCACAGGTTCTCTATGGGGTTCAGTTCAGGTAAACAAGGGGGCCATGTCATTTTTTTTTCTTCTTTGAGACCTTTACTGGCCAGCCACGCTGTGGAGTAGTTGGAGGCATGTGATGGAGCATTGTCCTGCATGAAAATCATGTTTTTCTTGAATGATACTGACTTCTTCCTGTACCACTGCTTGAAGAAGTTGTCTTCCAGAAACTGGCAGTAGGTCTGGGAGTTGATCTTCAATCCACCCTCAACCCGAAAAGGTCCCACAAGTTCATCTTTGATGATACCAGCCCATACCAGTACCCCACCTCCACCTTGCTGGCGTCTGAGTCAGAGTGGAGCTCTCTGCCCTATACTGATCCAGCCTCTGGCCCATCCGTCTGGCCCATCAAGAGTCACACTCATTTCACCAGTCCATAAAACCTTTGAAAAGTCAGTCTTAAGATATTTTTTGGCCCAGTCTTGACGTTTTATCTTATCTTTCTTGTTCAAAGGTGGTCGTTTTTCAGCCTTCCTTACCTTGGCCCTGTCCCTGAGTATCGCACACCTTGTGCTTTTTGATACTCCAGTAACGTTTCAGCTCTGAAATAATGCAAAACTGGTGGCAAATGGCATCTTGGCAGCTTCATGCTTGATTTTCCTCAATTCATGGACAGTTATTTTGCGCCTTTTTTGCCCAACACGCTTCTTGCGGCCCTGTTGGCTATTGGCCATGAAAAGCTTGATTGTTCAGTGATCAAGCTTCAAAAGTTTGGCAATTTCAAGACTGCTGCATCCCTCTAAAAGACATCTCACAATTTTGGACTTTTCAGAGCCCGTCAAATCTCTCTTCTGACCCATTTTGCCAAAGGAAAGGAAGTTGCCCAATAATTAAGTACACCTTATATAGGGTGATGATGTCATTAGACAACACCCCTCCTCATTACAGAGATGCAAATCACCTGATTTACTTAATTGGTAGTTGGCTCTCAAGCCTGAACAGCTTGGAGTAGGACAACATGTATAAAAAGTATCATGTGATCAAAATACAACTTGCCTAATAATTCTGCATGCAGTGTATGGTCCCTTATAACAGCACATCAACACACTGTTGACAAAGAATGCCATTCAAGTGATAGGCCTGTTTATGACCACAGGTCTAGGTTGCAAAAACGATGAACAATTGGTTACAAGCTTTTGCAATTATTGGCTGTATTATGGGCCAAAAGCACCCAAAATGTTGTTCAGAGCTTTTTAATCATATGGAATCTTTTTATAACGCTTATAAATCCTACAGCGGATCGGGTTGCTGGCGGTACGATGTGAAATTCCACAGGTGTTTGTCATTGCAGTCTGAGCTGGGTTGGAGTGTCAAGGCCACAGATGTCTGACTTTTCCTCATACTTGCACATAGGGCTAAGCCCTTTCTAGGAACGTCCACTGGTCCTGGTTCCTCAGAGGCTTCAGGGTCAGTGGCCGTCAGACGCCCTGTTAGCGAAGGTCATTGTAAATTTGCCGACCTCTGCAAGTACAAATACGAATATTCAGCTTGTGGAGGAAACCATCCTGAAGTTCGTTGTGCCATGACTCACAATTAAGCACCTACCAAAATAGTCAGGGACACCTGACCCTAAGGATGGAGATGAGCATACTCGTGATGGGTCCTTGGCTAGACATTTACCCCAATAAAGAAGCAGAGAAGCAATTGCATTCAGGTTTTACTTACGTGCTTTTCATTTCCTTTTTACTTACTTACTCAAGTCAGCTAGAGAACGACCTGATGTGCTTAGGGAAAAGATAAGTAAAGAGGTTGCTTTGGGCAGAATTGAGGGCCCTTTGTTTCACCCTCTTTTTATAACATGAGAGCACCCCCCTTAGGTGTGGTTCCCAAAGAAGAACCAGGAAAATTCAGTTAATTCATCACCTCTCTCACCCAAAAGGTTTTATCAGTGAATAACGATATCTATCCATAAGAGACTTGTCCCTGGTCAGGATGTCAGGGTCCTGGGACTCTTAAGTCAGACATAGAATATGCCTTCTGCCTCCTTCCATTCCATCCAGAATCTTATCTCCTGGGTTACCAGATGGAAGGCCTTTTTTATTTTGACACCTGCTTCCCTATGGGGTGTTCCATATCGTGTCACTATTTTGCACAAAGTCAGTCCTAGAATGGGTGACACAATTTGAAACTGGTTCCAGTTCAATTGTCAATTACCTTGACAACTTTCTCTTTGTGATCACATGTTTATATTTTGTTATTTAATGAAATGGTTTGGCATTATCAGCTGAAAAAAGTGAGGGTTCTACCATGACACTTTCCTTTTGGGCATTGAAATAAACATGGTTAAGATGGTTTTCCGCTTAAGCATGGACAAATTGGAAAAATTAAGGGTTTCATGTTTTTGTTCAGTCTCAAAAGTCAACTTCAAACAATTGCAATCATTATAGAGTCATCTTGTCTTTGCTTGCCGGGTAATGCCCATGTCATGCGTTTTTTTCACAGCTTTTGCCTGTGGCTACTCGCAGAGCTAAGGCGCAGGGCCATATATTCAACTTATGGAGCCCTTGAAAGCCGACTTTGCAGTATGGCATGAGTTCTTGGACAAATACGATGGTCACACGTGCGGCATCTCGGGTGAGCAGAAAAACTCACAGCTATCATTTACAGATGCCTCTGGTTCCCATGGTTTTTGGGCAATTTTTGATTTGGGTTATTACACTTATATGTGGCTGGAAGCATTGAGTGACACAGGCCTGTGTAAGATTCTTGTATTGTTGGAGTTGTTCCCCATAGTTGTGGCTGTTGAAATTTGGGAAGAATTGTTGGGAAGTCAACACATTTGCTTCTGGACAGAAAATTTGGGAGTCGTCATCATGATCCAGTTGAATGGCCACCAATGTCTCCCGATCTGACCCCCTTAGACTTTTTTCTTTGGGGTCATCTCAAGGCAATTGTCTATGCTGTGAAGATACGAGATGTGCAGCATCTGAAACAACGGATACTGGAAGCCTGTGCTAGCATTTCTTCTGCAGTGTTACTATCAGTGTGTCAAGAGTGGGAGAAGAGGGTTGCATTGATAATCCAATACAATGGGCAGCACATTTTATAAGTGGTCATAAACTTGTAAATAACTCATGAAAGAATAAAGTTACGTTAAAACCAAGCACACCATTGTTTTTCTTGTGAAATTCTCAATAAGTTTGATGTGTCACAAGACCCTCATCACATTGAAAAAAATAAAGTTGGATCCAAAATAGCCGAATTCAAAATGGCCGCCATGGTCACCACCCATCTTGAAAAGTTTTCTCACTCCCATATACTAATGTGCCACAAACAGGAAGTTGATATCACCAACCACTACCATTTTATTTAGGTGTAGCCATATAAATGGCCCACCCTGTAGATGACTCTCTTTCTTGTTTCCTATGGCAGAACTTTTGCAGATTGCATCCGGGTGCAGATTTGGACGGCACCCCATGCCCAGGATACCCATGGGACCTGGCGGACCTCAGCAATTTGGTAACTCCGGCAACAGCACGGTAAGGCATGGCAGGAATAGTTGTCTGTGGCAGCTGACAGCAGTATTGAATCTCTGGAATCCTCCCGCCTTGAGGGTACTGTTAGATTTTGCTAAAAATTAGAAATTCTTAGGTTTTAAGCTTGGTTACACAGCGTAAGCTTTCTAGGGTTGTATTTTATTTTAAACTAATGAGTTGGAGTGTCACTAAAATTTTTTGATAAAACAAGCCATGAAAGGCTGGAGAAAGGAACACATTTGAGCCAAGTCCCATTGGCCAATTTCATCCAGTCTTCGTCACAACTAGTAGCAGCTACTCATAGTGTCTGCTTTAAGAACTATAAGGCAGTTTTGTTTTCAGCCATTTTCAGTTTTGCATTCGGCTAGCATATCGCTTTCCAGCTCCCCGATTTAAAGGGAACCTGTCACCCCCAAAATCGAAGGTAAGCTAAGCCCACCAGCATCAGGGGCTTACCTACAGCATTCTGTAATGCTGTAGATAAGCCCCTGATGTATACTGAAAGATGAGAAAAAGAGGTTAGATTATACTCACCCAGGGGTGGTCCCACTGTGGTCTGGTCCAATGGGCATCGCGGTCCGGTCCGGGGCCTCCCATCTTCTTACGATGACGTCTTCTTGTCTTCACGCTGCGGGTCCGGAGCAGGTGTACTTTGTCTGCCCTGTTGAGGGCAGAGCAAAGTACTGCAGTGCGCAGGCACTGGGAAAGGTCAGAGAGGCCCGGCGCCTGCCCAGGTGAGTATAATCTAACCTCTTTTTCTTATCTTTCAGGTTACATCGGGGGCTGGTTAATATGCCGTAATACAGATATTGTTGGTTTAAATAAATTCTGTGACCGACTTTCATTCAGCAAAAAGGTTATGGTTTGTCTGGCCTGATTATTTCTGATAGTTATAAGGGGAGGTGAATAAAAAATAAATGGAAAGATGTGCACTTGGGGGGGGGGGGGGTCGCTATTTGATATGTTTGCTTGCATGTCAGCAGTCACAGGTATTTTGTAATATTCAGGAAGAAAAGTTTTTTTCCACCACCAGGCGCAAAACAGTAACAATGCAGTGACATGACAAGAATCTGCATAACTAAGCATATGCTAAATAGTTGCAAGTCAAATTTATGTATGAGATATCTGAGATGATTGTGTATAAAATTATGCAAGTCTCACATTTGAAACAGTAGTGGATGGTGAGGTATGGAGCCTGAAAGTCAAAAGTTGAAATCATTATTACCTTTTTCTCGCCAGTGTATGTCATCTCTCTGTAGGTCACCAGTTTATTGTATGTAACTGACATAGCGGACTGATTGAATTATGGAGATTTTTAAAAATAAGACTATTTTCAGTTTGACCTTTATATTTAATAAAAGTTACAGTTCTTATAATACATAAGTGTAGGAAGGGCCAGAGGGTGCTAGAGTTGTAGTCATGGCCGACAGTAATCCTTGTACAACTCCCTGGTCCCTTCCCCGTAAAAGTTCACAATTCTTCGCTGTGTTACCTCTGTGCTGGATTTTTTTAACCCATCTGAACTAGCCCGGTATGGAGATAGTTGCCTCACAGACGGCTCCGGAATAAAAGAGACACATTCCGGGTTAACTTAAATGACAACTTCTTTACTCAGCACAGCTTGATCAATTACAAGCACTTCGGGTAACGCACACAACACATTGTTCTCTGTCCCTGCTCTGCCCTTTCCGTCTTTGCATTCAGCCCCAGGTCAGACCGCTTCTGTCGGTCCCGCAGAATCGATTCCATCTGGAATTCTTGCCTCACATGTGGGAGTCCTATACCGTTTCGTCCCGGTTCTAAGTACTGCCGCCCAGGCAAAGATCTGCCACATGTCATGTGTAGTGACCGTGCTTACCTATCTTGTTGCTCTATAGGGACAGACTTCCTTCAGCTGCATCCGCAGCACTTATGTTCTCTTTTCCTCCTAGAGGAATCCGTTCTTTATAACTGTTCTATGCGGGACCTCATCTTAAACATTGCGGGGCACAGCAACTTCTGGCTGGGCATCCTTGTGAGCTACACGGGTGCTCAGGCCCTGACTCCAGCTAACTAAAAGCAGGAAGCTCTCACTAACTTATGCACTGTGCCCCTCCTACTCTAACTACATAGTACAGTGCCCCCCTCTAGTGGCCAACTAGGGACACTACGCCCCTGACAGTAAACTGGGCCTGGGAACGTACTTTCCCTAATAGTGTGCAAAACATATATATTTATAGAGCAATACACACGTAGTGTGTAGCAGTACTATTGTACACAGTGACAATACACTTTAGCAGTGCCACTGTGTATGAACACATTAATCAAATACACATCACATTATACATACTTAAAGGGGTTGGGGAGAAAAGGAAACAATATACGCATTTGCATCCCCTACATAAGTACCAATTTTATCACTAGATACCACAAAAATAGTTACATGTTCACATGTAAATTGCCACAAGAGATGTGAGAAATGTATATGAATCTGGGTGTGACAGACCCCCCTGCCATGTCTTTCTAAGTGCCATTCATGTGCCAAAACTGTCCACAAAATTAGTCAGTGATTTAATAGACATGCCTTTGTTCACACTATCAGCCTTCGAGAAACTTTGGTCCAGATATGCAGTCCTGTGTGGTAAATTAAGTTGGTCTTCTAAAAGTGTTCTTCTAAGTGACCAAATCTTTTAAGGGACATTCCATGAAAATACAGTCTCCTATGTACTTAACGGCAGGTATCATTAACAAAGCCCCGATTAAAAGCAGCTCTTACAGAGGCTGGAAACACAGATCCAGTAGCTATACGTCTCTTCTTGTAGTGACAGCCACTCAGGCCATAAGCAAACACTGGCAACTGATGACGTGTCAGATAGATGAGAGTCCTCTTTATCACTGCATGCATGCTGACCAGCGCTCACTTGAGAAGCCTTTCACTTGCTTTTGCTCACCGAATATTGATCCCAACAAGTAGTCAGAACAAGATTCATCTGAAAACCAACACGTTAGTAGACAGTGGGACAGATGCCTGCATTATTGCTCCTTACACTGAAATTTCAGCTATTTTGATCATTTCATGGCAGATAGTGGCGTCTGTCAAAGCATGATTTCTTGCTACTGTATCATCGACAAGATAAATAAACCAACACAAACACTCTATAAAATATATGTATATAGGTGTCAGTGCTAAATGGAATTACATTTGTCTAATATTTTATGCTATTTTTTATTTCATCCACATATTTTTCTAAAAACATTAGATGTCCTTCAGAGAACATTTCAATGTTCTTGGCTTGTAATTGCTAAAAACAAAACTGCATTTATTCACTTTCAAATTTTTTTTTTAAGTTTTTCATGACCAGGGAAAGTTTGAGCATTGATGCCATGTACAAAAGTTCAGATTTTGTAATGAAGCCTTAAAAAAAGGGGGATTTTTATGTCCTAGTATTTCGAAATATTTTTTGGGGAGGAAGTGGCACATAAAACTTTCTTTTTTTACCTCAATAGTTTTCTCATAGCCTTGAAATATTTTCTAAGACTTTTATTTCAATAAATAGAAAGGAAAAAGCATTTTTCATCCATAACACTGGTTTGATGGGGCCAACAAACATACTGCAAACCTTCTGTTCTGAAACTCTGGGCAAATCCTTATAATCCATTATATTGAGATACTAGGGTCTTTTAACATACCATACTTTTAGTCTGGTGGTCAAAATGCAAGCTTATTTATTAATTCACAGCTCTTTATAGACATCATCGGTCCCCCGTGGGATTCACAATTTAAGTAACTCTTATTAGTATATCTTTGGAGTGTGGGAGCAGCCTAAGTAAAACCCCATATGGAATAATGATGCAGCTGAATCCGCGCTCAAGGGATAACAAAACGCAAGGAAAGTACAGAAATAAAATGGTGTGACCACCTAAATGAAACCTCCCCCCCCCCATCAATTGCCTGTGCTGGGCACTGATGCAGAAAAAACAATGAGACCGCAAGGAGTTAATAAAGCCCGTGCTGCTGGTGCCCTGCAAATAGAATGACCATCACATGTAGGCTGCAGCTGGCTTAGTGTCACCTATGAAAGCCGGGATGGCTTCTTGACCCCATATAAAATAGTTTGGAAAACTGTGACAGGTATGGGTCTACGTCAATGAAATATTTGGATTGTAGAAAAAAAGAATCATAAATCTGTGGTAAAATGACCTGCATTAAAGGGGTTGTTTGGTATTAGACTACAAATGTGACTGCAGACTTGTGAATCCTTACAATGTGGCCACATTCTGACTAGACTTGTCTGGTTTTGCTTGCATTGAGCAAGACCATGCATGTCTAGTTGGCACGTGACCGCAAGTATGGAAATCGCATACTTTACAGCCACGCTTCTACCGCACCAGCGCCAGCATTTGAGAATCCTCACAGCGCGCACTACACTCGATGTGAGGATTCACAAGTCTGCAGTCACATAGAGAGACTGCAGACTTGTAGCTTAAGGCCGGACAACCCCTTTAACAAATATCAGAAAACGCTAAGATTTTATTTGTCTTGAAAAAATAAGTAGCATCATAGCTTTTTGAAGCATACGCGCAGGCCATGCACAGCCTACTCGGTAGTTTTAGAGAATCAGTGCTAAGCTGCAAGCCGCTCAATGAGCCTGGTCATCGCGTGTTTTAATTTGCAGGTTACACTTCAAAAACGAGGGTATTTTTCCCCATGCCTGATCAAGGTCAAATCTCTATTAAAATACCCTTAGGTTCTCATTCTGGAGAAATGAACTGGTAATACATTTGGCAAGTTAATCTGTGGATTGACTTCTCACATAAGACCAGCTGTTACGCTTCTAAGTACATGCAGTATTTACCTCTAATAATGAAATGACTAAATACAATGTAAAGGCAAGAAAAGGAACACATTGCTTTCCTGCTACTGAGGTATAATTATAGATTTAATAATCTGATTTGTCAAAACTGTCAGACGCAAGTGGATCATCTGGAGAGCAGATGAAGAAAATATTTATAATTATGGGTTCATGTTTGTAGTCAGTCCATCAAAATCACTGTAGCTGTAAGCTCAAAGGACGAGTCAGCAGGGGAATCAACAATAAAAAAAATACCTGTATATACAAGCAGTAACCTCTGCATGGCAGGATAATTACTTAGCAAGCATGACAAAATACAGCAATCCTAATTATAGAAATCTCTGTATTTCTTGTTTTTTAACTAAAGTATTTATTATGAAAGAAAATCTTACGTATCGAAATGTAGCAGCGGATACAACAAGAATTGCAACATATTATTATTTTAGGTTAAAAAAAAATATTTCTTAGGCTACTTTCACACTAGTGTTTTCTGCAATCCGTCACAATGCGTCGTTTTGCAGAAAAAACGCATCCTGCAAAAGTGCTTGCAGGATGCGTTTTTTCCCCATAGACTTGTATTGACGACGCATTTGCGACGGATTGCCACACGTCGCATCCGTCGAGCGACGGATGCGTCGTGCTTTTGCGGACCGTCGGGAGCAAAAAACGCTACATGTAACGTTTTTTGCTCCTGATGGACCGCTTTTTCCGACCGCGCATGCGCGGCCGGAACTCCGCCCCCACCTCCCCGCACCTTACAATGGGGCAGCGGATGCGCCGGAGAAATGCATCCGCTGCCTCCATTGTGCAATGCGTTAAACGCTAGCGTCGGAATCTCTCCCCGACGCATTGCGATGGGGAGATTCTGACGCTAGTGTGAAAGTAGCCTTATATGCCAGGAACTTGTATAATATCACAATAGAATCATTCAAATACTAAAAGAAAAGTCACCTAAACACTAAAAATATTACAATAAGATCACGAGTTCAATCTTGGCAGTTTTACGATTAACCAAAAAAAAAAAAAAATCGTGACTTTCGGAAGGCAAGGAGGAAAAAAAAAAGAAAAGTGTAAAAAAAGAAAAAAAGAAAAGTGGCCGGGAAAGGGTTAAATATTCACATTATGATGGCAGTTCTATTATGCGTAAATGGATATAATGCATGTGCATTAGTAAATTGCTCTTTTATTCACCCTTTTCTAACGAAATACCTGGAGGTGAAGGTAATTCTAACCGAGCGGAAAGGAGGCCATTGAACGCAATTGTACATTACACAGATACAAAAAGTAAAGAATCTGTCAGATAACCCAGGTCGTATCTGAGGGCAGAGTTCACAGACCCCAGTCACAAGAACTGAAGGCATCTTCACAGTGATCCCTGTTGTTCCTTGATAACTTAAAATAGATATTCCAAGAGCATTTTCCCTGTCTTTATCAAAACTATCACTATTATTATCCCCATCAATGTCAGATGCATTCGAACGCTCTTACAGAGTTGTCATTAGTCCCATTACCGGCTAAAATACACACAAGGTCCTTTATTCAGGAGCAGCAGACCCATCACTGAGCATTGTCAGACATCAAGTGGAAGAAGCTTGTAGCTAAAAAGTTGCCTCTTCACTACGGCAGTTTCTGCAATACAATCCTTTTAAAGGTAATTGGCGAAATGGTAACCAGTATTTCATACTCATCCGAGCACCTCCAATACATCGGTACACATGCACATAATGGCTACACCTTTTGTCAGCTAAAAACTAACGCTGTGTTGTGGTTCTCAACTGCGCGCGGCTCAAGCAGCTCCTCACTCACAGCACCGCTGAAGATCTGAAAATATCCGGTAATGTATATATATTCTCAGAGTATTAGATGGCTCTAATTTTCTTTCTGGTGCCATGAATTAGGTTTCGTGCAGACCACCGTATTATTGGTGCGATCTGACAAACCATAGGAACAATGTTATTTAATGAGGCCGTGCACGTCTGATATTCTTCCTCGAACAGAGACAGTCCGAGGAAAAATTTGCAGCATGCTCAATTTCTAGCTGATATTCGGATCGCACTCGGTCATGCAAGTCAATTAATTCGTGGAAAAAAAAGGACTGCACACTGACAAAATGGAGAAGATGGAGAATAGTTTCTTTCCATCTTATCTAACAAAATCGGATCACACTATGATCAAACTCTGATTAGCATAAAGGGCCCGATTCTGACAGAACATACTTTTGCATGATTGTGGCCTTATGATAAGTCATCAATATCAGATCATGGCATTGCGAGACCTGGCACCCTCACAGATCAGCTATTCTCAAGAGACATTTTTATAATTTACTCATTTTATTATGAGCATTGAATGGACATGAAACCCATTTGCAGGAAATCCATCTATTTCTATTTATTTATTTGCTCTATGAAAAGTCTAACCAAAAACCATATGAATATGCATAAAGGTCACAAAAATCTAAAAAAAAATTCAAGGATGTAAGAAAAAGGGTCTATTTTGGTGTAGAAAAATCTTCTACAAATACTCAAGCGTTGGCAGGAAAACTGCTGGATAAAATGGCACGTTTTACTTGTGTTTTTACTCGCCTTATTCGCATTTATCTGCCAAGTACGCTGAAATAAGTGACATGCTGAAGATTTGATAAAACGCATGGAAAATATAAGCATCATGTGAATGAGATTTGATAAATTTTTTTCACTTTGCTTGTACTGAAAAAATGGAGCATTTTTACGCTTGAAAAATGCGTGGCAAAAACGCATCATGTGAATAAGCCCTAACAGGCATTAATTAATACATAGCAAAATAGTAAATATTATACAATACACAACAGTCTTTTCTTCGACATGACCATTCTCACCAACTTTTTTATTACAAGCAGACTATGCTTTACATTAGGTAAAGCAATGACAACAAAAAATGTTAACGTCAAGATAAAATATGTAATCAATGACAATCTCATAATCATTCACTGCTGGGCATGTTTATAATGAGCAATGATAGAGAATGCTCGCCCTATGTAAACGTCTCTAGAGGGATGTCCCACCAACAATAGATTCCAGTGAGGCAACTCATAGCTAGCTTTACTGAAATAGATAGCTTTACAGAAATTCAATAATTAAAAAAGTTGAAAACTTTTTGGGGAGCATGGGTTGTTATAAAATACTACATAAAGGCCTCATCTCTTGTCAACCCCGTGGATCCAGATATAACGTTCATCTGGAAAAATTGACTATACCATGATCTGTGTCACTGGACCTCTTAAAAGGGGTTTTCCAGTACTTTACATTGATGGCCTATCCTTATGATAGGTCATCAATATCAGATTGGTGTGGGTACGATAACCAGTACCCTCACCGATCAGCAATTCTTGGGGCCGCCAACCAGAAGTGATCATTTGTGGAGTGGAACAGCACAGTTCTGTCAACACCAAGCGGAGTAATGCAGATCTAAACCTATTTGTGTGAATAGGGGTTGATGGACAGTTCTCAGCCAAGGCCACTATACCGCTAACAGAGCTGTGTACCCCTTTAAGAGGTCAGATCCTCAGAAGTGAAATGTCTGGATCAGCATCTCATCAGAGAAATATCAGATCTAATCCAGTCACCAGATGGCTGCAGCCAATCACAGGCTTTAGAGATCCTGTGACATTTAGAAGGTGCAGTAATTGCTTCCAGAGATGGCACTGACCACCAAATTTGCCTTCTCTGGACCCACAGGATTGACAGGAGGTAATTATGCCTATAGAAAAAAAATGTAGTCAGCTTACCGGTCTTCAGAGAAATCCCCAGACCTGCCAACGCCCAGCACGGATCGGGATGAGCGCCCACGCCAAATGGAGACAAGAGGAGAAATGATCCAGCTGGATCATTTCTCCTCTTGTCGTAATTATGCCTATTTTTTATAGATAACTCATGCCCCTCAAAAAAATGTTTTCAACTTTGGACAACCCCTTTGAAAAGGTTGCGCCATCTAGACAACCCCTTCATAAAATGTGTCCAGTTTTACCACCTGGGTACAGTCGCTAATTGTAGTATTAAGTATCACACACATTCAAGAAAATAGCAACCGTGTCATACACCTATAAAAATATTCTGATACTTTGTTAAAGACTTCAAGCTTCAAAACAGTTTCCAATTGCAACAAGCAGGAATGTAAAGGCAGCTTTGACACATAATACTGGCAGAAGATTCAAGTTATTCAAGATTTATATACATCATCATTACTATTATGGTCAAGCTAATATGCTACAATATTGAGAAAACAAAGGATAGTCTCTCCTCGGTACCCTCACGATAATCATATCAGTCACTAGGCAGCGGCTCTACTTGATGTTTGCTTTGTATGTATATTTTTGTTGATGTAAGGTAAGCTTGCTAAGAGTGCTGTCTGTGATAACTCCCCTCCGCAGGCTAACACTTTCCGAGCTCCTTAAGCTCCTCTGAATTCATATCAGTGCTCATGGAATGGGATCAGTGTATACTCACAGGCATCATTTAGCATACCTTCCAAGGTATGTCAACAAAGGCACGGGTGCAACCGGCTTTGCATATTGCAGAGGGTGACGGCAACCAGAAATACCAGCAGGGACCTGTTACTGATTTAAACAAGATGGATACTGTTGTTATGGTCACTAATCTCTGACCTACTTAAAATGAGTTCATTTTAAACAGCTACTGATTCAGACAGCTACTTACAGCTTTGTCACTGAATGTGAACCAAGATCAACTATGGCCATCAACTGCTAACTCAATGCATGGAACATCAATCTGTGTTTAACTGTATTTCTTATCACATCATTATAGGGAACCAGTCACCATTTTTGTGTCATGCCAGCTAAAAATATCATCTTTCTAAGCATTTGTTATGCATTCCCTAAATACTTATGTAACCCAGATTACCCCTGTATACCCTGAAAAATGTGAGAAATTTGCCGCCTAGTATGCGCAGAATGTTTTGCCCAACTGCGGGCAAAGTTGAAAAGCAGAAGTGCGCATGTGCAGGCAAACGCATTTCCGGTACATGTAAGTAGTTCCAGTACATGAGCAAGAAATACCTTTGCCGGCGCATGCACACTTCTGGCTTTCGGCTTTGCCCGCAATTGGGCAAAGCATACAGCGCAATCGCGAGACACTATGTGTCTGCGCAGGTGCGAAATTTCCCAACAGCGATGAGGATGACACAGGAGGCATCATCCATGTCCAGGACGCCAAGCAGCAGCCGGTGGGAGGGGTGAAGTGGCCTGAAGCCACATCCACTGGTCTGGATGAACCCAATTATAATACAGCACGGGTGAAATTCAGGGCTATACAGGGGGAAACATAAGCTTTATGGAATGCAGTGCAGAAACTGAGCAAGATGATATTTTTAGCTGGTATGACACAAAAATGGTGACAGGTTCCCTTTAAGCAAAGGATTTCTGTAAGTTAATTTATGCATGCTATCCTAAATAGTGAATATTAATATTTAATGTATTTCAATTTATGATAGCTTTTACGTAAACATTTAGCAATTCAGTTCATAGCTATATTTAGGCATCCTAGTCTTGGGTCTTTTTTTTTACTATATTTAGATTGTCTGTCTTTATTTAGAGGGTTTGACCTAGGTCTTTATTCATACTGGAGTTTGGTTTGGGACCTGCATCTATTCTAGGGTCTGATCTGGGGATGAACTTTATTTAGGGTCTGTCTGCTCTATATTAATGCAACTGTTCAGGGCAGCAAAGTGGCTCCACAGTAAGTTTTCTTGCCTTGTAGAATTGTGGTCTTGGGTTCAAATTCGATTATACTAGGTATACACTATTTACATGGGAGATGACATACAGGTATATACTATATACAGGGGAGATGACATACAGGTATATACTATATACAGGAGATGACATACAGGTGTATACTGTATATAAGGGAGATGACAAACATGTATATACCATGGGGAAAATCAGAGGTGTGAGGTGAAATGAGAGGTGTGAGGTGAAAATGAGAGGTGTGAGGTGAAAATGACAGGTGTGAGGTGAAAATGAGAGGTGTGAGGTGAAAATGAAAAGGTGTGAGTGCAAAATGAGAGGAATGAGGGTAAATAGTGGATTGATTAGAAAATGACAGATGTGAGGTCGAAATGACAAGTGTTAGGGGGGAATGAGAGGAGTGAAGAGGGGAAAATAAAAGGAGTGAGGGGGAAAATGAGAGGTGTGAGGGAGAAAATGAGAGATGTGAGGGGGGAAAATGAGAGGCGTGATGGGAAAATAAGAGAAGTGAGGTGCTATAACTAACCACAGATATTTACTATGCCCAGGCAATGCCAGGCTCTTCAGCTAGTCTAATATATAAAGATGAATGTGTGTGTATGTCCAGGATTGGCATCTGCACCGTCGCAGCTACAGCCACAAAATTTTGCACAGTCACACGTCTGGACATCGAGAGCGTCATAGGTTATGTTGTGAGGCAAAATTTCGAAATTTTAACACCGCGCGTTCCAATTCACCAAACAATTTTGCCCCTATCAACATAATGAGGAAAAAGTGAAAGGAAAAGTGTTGGAGGCAAATTGACAGCTGCCAGATGTGAACAAGGGGGACTTAAAGAATGAGAGCGATGGCGTTAAAGAATATATACCGTACAGTTGCTAAGGTGGGGCCCTGATATAGGATACTCACCACACACGGGGATATGAACCCACACACAAAATGCGCCACACAATACCATGTGTTTGAACACACCTTCAGCACACATTTCACCACACATACACCAACCTCGCCACATAAATGTCGAAACACAAAAGTCGCCACTCCAAACTCGCCACATGCGAAACTCGCCACATGCTAAACTAGGTTCACGCAAAACTCGCCACACATGCAAAACTCACCTCATGGAAAACTCGCCACACGCAAAACTTGCACACGCGGAAAAATTTCCACATGCACAAAAGTTGCAACGCATGCAAAAGTTGCCTCACAAAACTTGCACATACTCAAAAAGCACCACACATAAAACTCGCCACGCGCAAAACTTGCTGCACACAACTTGCTACATTAACCTGTCACATGCAACTTGACACACAAAAATGTTGCTACACGCATGTGGCCACACAAAACTTATCTCACAAAAGTTGCTACATGCATGTCGCCACACACAACTCAACACACACAACTTGACACATGAAAAACACCCTAAAACACACACAAGTCTGTTATTATCATTCAATAATAAAAATCTGATTAATAAGCAGACAAACTACAAGAGCAACAAATGTACCATATAGGAAATACGGCAGCTGTCAGTAACATGACCTGTCTATTATGTGTATGTGTGAGCTAATATATACTGCCAGGGGGAGGGCTTCCTGTTGGCTGGGGATCTATCAGGCTGACAATTTAGCTTACAAATACTGAGGTAAAAATACTGACCAAATAACATGTGAATGAGGTCTAATACAGGAGGCGATGACACACAGAAATATACTACATACAGGAGGAGATGACATACAGGTATATACTATATACAGAAGGAGATTACATACAGGTATATACTATATAAAAGAGGAGATGACACATAGGTATATACAGGAGATGACATACAGCAAATATATACTATATACAGGGGAGATGACATACAGGTATATACTATATACAGGAGATGACATACAGGTATGTACTATATATAGGAGGAGATGACATACAGGTATACACTATATACAGAAGAAATGACATAGAGGTATATGTATATACTGAGGGGAAAATGATAAGTGTGAGGTGAAAATGAGAGGTGTGAGGTGAAAATGAAAAGGTGTGAGTGCAAAATGAGAGGAGTGAGAGAAAATAGTGGAGTGATCGGAAAATGACAGATGTGAGGTTGAAATGACAAGTGTTAGGGGGGAATGAGAGGAGTGAGGGGGGAATGAGAGGAGTGAGGGGGAAAATGAGAGGTGTGTGGGAGAAAATGAGAGATGTGAGGGGGAAAATGAAAAAAGAGAAGTGAGGTGCTATAACTAACCACAGATATTTACTAGGACCAGGCAACGCCGGGCTCTTGAGCTAGTAAATATATAAATAAGGTGTTTGTCTAACATCAGAATGTATTTAGGGGCCTAGTCTAGGATATGAACGTAGTTGTGTTGGTCTCGAAGCTGGGGATGGCCTCAAAAGGTAGGTGTGAAAAATGTCTCAACATCAAACTCTGCAGTCTTCAGGAGAAAGAGTCATGGTGGTCTAGATCAGATGGAGAAAAAAAGGCGATTTAATGTCTACAATCACAGATTATATCACCATTAATAAGGATTTATAGAGGAGCTATCAACTTTCCTTATATGTCTGTTACCGAAAATCATTGTATTTCACAAAAAGAATATAAAGGATCTCCACGAAGACTGGGGCTCATGGAGAAATGTAATGTGTCCCTACATGGTTTAGCACTGTTACCATGATTTAGCATTTTCTAGGGTCACAGATCTAATTGTCAATGCTAACACTGAAAGGCTTATGGCAGTGAGGTGTGTAGGGTCAAAAATTTGGAGAAAAGCACACAGGCTGTGTGGTCTACTTAATCCACAGAGGTACACTGTTGTCTCTAAGCTATAAAATGTGGGTTATTGGCCAACAAAGAAAATATTATTAGAAAAATAGCATGTCACTCATTTGTTGAATACATCTATTATATGAGAATTGGGAGGCATTTGTATTTTTTAAAAAAAGTTAATAGTTTCATTTTTACATACGGTACCTAATACATATGAAACAATTTCCCGTTTAACCCTAGTCTACATAGTTTGACCTACAGTCACATAAGTGATTACCCCAAGTCCATTAATAGCTGACATCCTCCAAAAAAATGTTAACTTTGTAACAATAATTTGCAAGAAGTCTTTTTTTTCATTTTGGAAATATGTATTTTCTCTAAGATTCTTCAGTGGAATCCCCTTTTAACTGCATGATACGAAATGTTCTACATATGGAGAAACAGCTGGAACAGATCACCTTTACTACTCTAACACAGCGATTTGTATATTTCCATTTATAAGTTTGGGTGTCTTTGGTGTGGTCAGAAATATTGCTTTGCTTTAAAATTCTGGTTCCTAAAATAGCCAGTGGTTGGAATTTAACATTTCTGTATAGTAAGCAAAATACCCATCCTACATAATAATTTACACGTATAGTTCTTAAAATAATAATAAAGAAAAAACCTGCCAACATCACCATTTTAAAAGAGAAAAAATGGAAAACGTGTAAATGGTTTATAACATTATAACATATAAAACCATAGTATAAAAAGTGAAGCAGGAATGTTTTATTAGGAGAGAACAATCTTATAAAAGGAACAGGAGATACAATCGTAGATGGCAGCGCAGCTGAGTGAAGTTTGACAACACAAGTTCCAGAAACATAAAATATCCTTGTGCAGTTTGTGCTCTGCCCATGTGTTCTGCTGGTAATATAAGCTATATAGGATATGTCCAGTGCGGTGCTAACTCCAGTCCATTATACAGCATAAGTAATAAAACTAAGACTGGTTTATGCCTAAATTATGGTTGTGAAGAGCAATATGCATCTAGGACACAGAATTAATATGGCACACTATGTTTGGCACATTTGTATGGGGCTTTATGTGAGCTGGCATAATTCTGGTCAGTCTTACTAGTAAAGGTACCGTCACACTCAGCAACTTTCCAACGATCACGACCAGCGATACGACCTGGCCGTGATCGTTGGAAAGTCCTTGTGTGGTTGCTGGAGAGCTGTCACACAGACAGCTCTCCAGCGACCAACGATGCCGAAGTCCCCGGGTAACCAGGGTAAACATCGGGTTACTAAGCGAAGGGCCGCGCTTAGTAACCCGATGTTTACCCTGGTTACCATTGTAAATGTAAAAAAAAAAACCACATACTCACATTCCGGTGCCTGTCACATCCCCGGTGTTCGCTTCCCTGCACTCCTCCTGCATCCTGTGTAAGCGCCGGCCGTAAAGCAGAGCGGTGACATCACCGCTGTGCTCTGCTTTATGGCCGGCCGCGCGCTGACACAGGATGCAGGAGGAGTGCAGGGAAGCGGACACCGGGGATGTGACAGGCATCGGAATGTGAGTATGTGTTTTTTTTTCTGCCAAAATGGAGTGAAAATGCTAGAAGTCACAATTTTTGTACAATTTTTGCAACTTTTTATTGTCTTTTACACATCTTTCAGCAGGTTTTTGCAACATGAGGTAAGGGCTAAGAGACAGATTTCAGAGAAGTGTCATTGTTTCAATGCAATGAATGTTTTATCACCAGAAGATTATCACTGCCTGGACTACATGGCACGTGAATCATGGTCTGACCACGCCCCCTCCTCTGATAAGCAGCTTACTGTCAATAGACAATGTCCATATAGAGTCTGGTGTGGGGGAGGTTTGCTTCCTGTGCTTTGCTACATTCTACATCTAAAAACTTGAATTGTGAAACAACTGCTGCACCCAGTAAACTAAATAATACATTGTTGGAATCAGGGTCTCTTTCTCTGCATTATACTGCTCTCAGATCAGGTAGCAAACACCTGTAAACAAAGTCCCTTTAAATGGTTACATATAGGGTAGCAAGGCTGCTCTTCTTTCATGTATTGAGAAAGGAACATCTGATCAAAGCTCAGACCTACGAAGATGAATCATGCAAAAAATGTTACATGCAATCAGCAGAGCTATGAAAGATAGGCCTCAAAACAATTCACTTGGGTGTCATCATGCTGGCTCTGGCACCAATGCAAGCTTACCTTTTATCTGGCGGCCTCTTCCTTTTTTGCACTTCAAGTCATTATCTTAGTTCCCCTAATTTTCTTTGACCAGACACTTGCCGGTGACCTCAGTGCTACTTTGGTCTCAACAATCATCTCTTTGCTGTTGACATACACTTTACACTTATCTGTACCTGACCTTACTTTGACAGTGGGCGCACACTTGGTGCTCTGACTGATAACACAAACACTCTACGTACGTTTTCTAGCAGTTATAACCAATCATAAATGCTTACTGGCATACAGATCTAATGAGATTGTACATTCTCACTACAATTCATTCCCGTTTCTAAGTTCTAGAAATGATATACCTGCTTTACAGACATTAGGTGGCCCGAAGCTACCGGCAGGAATGCAACGTTCTACAACTGCATGAAAATGAGATACGCGATATAATGCGATCCTTATTGGAAAAAAATAGGGAAGATGTATTTATATAAGCCAGTATCTGCTAATTCTTTCTTGAGCTAATAGCTCTGCCAAGAGTGTGGAATATAGTGTTTTGTTTTTTTTTTTCATTCAGACAACTTGCAGATAATTTAGGACCACACACATAATAAGTTTCGGGTTGAGAAAAACCTTACACTACCATCCCACTCCTAAAAGTATGCAAATGAGTCACCCAGTAAGGAGCGGTGACTTTTAACTTCAAGGCCATTCTCAGTTATAACATGTTTGGTTATTTTTACCAAACAAGGAAGCTTTCCAAAAAAAACACTAAAATACCAACCACAGACCGCTAAACACATTTTCTGCAAGACATCATTTTAAATCATTTTCCTTTGAATAAATCCTCTATCACTGTGCGTCACTTGTGTTGTGTTGAATTACAAGTTGGAATTAATTACAGTAGTCCCAGCTTTTCAACAAAATGACACATATGCCAAACAATTCTGTAGAAAAGGGAGAAAACGTAGTCGTAGGGATAAGGAGGTAAATGCTCATTAATGGTTAAAATTACAAAGTGTTTGTAACAACAAAAACTTTGTAATTTACCTATTATTAAAATGTCTTTCCTTTCTCAAAACTGGATGAATTTTTAATTTTGTGCTCGACGCTGAGTTTATCAGCCAGCTTAGATTGGCTGGTCTCTAGATAAGAGCAAGCTCTTTGGTATGTAGGCTTCAAGATTGCCCGACTCTTGGATATGACTAGCTTCAGTCCCCCTTGAGCTTCTGGGATGCTGCAGAGACAAACCTGCCTCCAGTCCCAGTATTGTAGATCACACAAATCAGAGCAGTAGCGCAACAATGCTGTCAATAATCAGGAGCACACACCTCCCAGCAAACAGGAATCCAATAGACTGAGGAGCGGTGTGCTCCTGAAGAAAGTAGGCACAAACCTTTAAAGGAACTGTCTACGACTTATAGCATAAATTTGCTTCAGCGTGGACTCTAATAAAAACTTTTGTAACATACTATCTTTGTTAAAGGGACACTTTAATCAGACTTATTGTTTAGATCACATTTTTGTTACATATGTATTTTTAATCCCTTCACGACAGCAGGGTCAATTTCCATTTTTTGTGTTTCATTATTTTCCTCCCCTTTTTCCCAGAGCCATAACTCATATATTTTTCTGTCTACATAGACATAAGGGGGCTTGTTTTTTTTGTGGGAAACCATTAATTTTATCACATAGTGTACTGGAAAATGGGAAAAAATTCCAAGTGGGGAGAAATTGTGAAAAATAAAACACAATTCTGCCATTTTAAAAAAAAATAATTTTAACGATGTACATTTTGTGGTAAAAATTACCTTGAAATATGATTCTGCGCATCAGTACAATTATGGTGATACCAAACGTTCAGTTTTTTAAATTATTTTAGTGGTGAAAAAAATAAAAAATTTGCAAAAAAAAATTGGGGGGCTGTGTCGCCATTTTCTGAGATTCATAACGGTTGTTTTTTTTTCAGTTGATGGAGATATGTGATGGCTTACTTTTTGAAGGATAAGATAATATTTTTTATTGATACCATTTTGGGATGGATGTTACATTTTTTCACTTATTTCAGTATTTTTGTCAAATTTAAGATAACGAAAAAATGTAATTTTGGCGTTCTTGATTTTTTTCCATTTACAATGTTTACTAATCCAGTTAGTTATTTGGATACTTTGATAGATCAGACTTTTTGGAAAGCGGACATACCACCTGTCTGTATTTTTGTTAATATCTTAAGTTTTAATGGGGCAAAAGGTGTAACACCTGTGCCCACGCGAGGTCCCAGTTCCTCCGCTGTGATGCCCGTACCTCCGCTGAGCCCCCGCTCTCAGCCTGCTCCCTGTCGTCCTGCCTCGGCTCTCTCTCCTACTTTCTGGCACGTTGCCAGAACATCCCCGGGTATGAGGCTTAGGTTACGTGCGCGCTCCCGGTCTCTTAAAGAGACAGCGCGCATTTTTCAAAGTTGCTGTTAACCAATGATATCCTTGTGTATGCTATTTCTGGCCACTCTGCCATAGAGAGGGCGCTGAAGCAACAAGTGTTTCCTCTTGCTAGTTTCCGGTTCTGTGTTCTGACGTTTCCGTGTTCTGTTGTGCTTTGCCGGTATTCTGCTAGTACCCAGCTAATACTGCTTGACTTCTCAGATTATCTGCCGCTTGCTACACCATCCTCAGGACAACTCCGGTACTACTTGTGCAAGTTCCATCCAGCTCAGACATCCATCTCTCTGCTACCCAAGAAGATGTCAGTACTGCCTGCCAGCTTCGTCCCGGCCAGCAGCATCCTGCCTGTTGAGTTCTACGCTATCTGTTATCCCCTGTTTGAGCACCTGTTTCGCTGTGCCAGTTTCCATGTGTCCGGGGAATAACTGGAGGTAGTACCTGTGTCCCCCTGACATTCCACTCTGATCCTGTTTGAGGGGTCTTACTATGCGTGTCAGGGGTTCGCATAGTCACACCCCCTTCGGGGCCACACGGAACGTGGTCCAGTGGTTCCACCAAAAAACAGTAAATGAATGTGCACTTCACCATCTGTGCCTCCGCTTTCATTCGTTACAGAAGTAGGGTGATTTGAACTTTTTTTTTTTTACTTTTCAATATTCTTGTTAGTCCCAGTCTTGAAGTTGTGATTGCCTGATTGCTTGTACTATATACAACAATGCCACAGCATTGCTTTATGTAGCAAAAGTCAATTTTTCATTGAAGACCAGCCACAGGCAGAGTTTCAAAGGAGCCCTGTCCTGACAAGCATGGGGGGTCTTCAGCAGACCACCTTTTGTCATAGTAACCCATCTGCATGAAACGTCCCCATGCCAGCAGGTATTTAATGTGGCTGTCAGAGTTTGCATTTAACAGCTGAACCCACGATTGTTAGTGGCAGGTCCTGTCTGAAACACAGCCATGATCTGCCAGGAATGGGGCGAACTCACAGAGTGAGCCCACTCTATACACCCGATTTCGACTTGCACCATACAAGGGGTTAAAAGGAATTTAGCTTTTTTTTCATATCATGATTGTTATTTAAAAAAAAGCTAAATTGATTTAGACTAATGCTTACTGTCCACAAAAAGCTGACTTAAGATCATTTCTGATGATGGCTTTCCTTTAAGGTGGACCCCGACCCTGTACCTCCGTTAATACATAGATATTTGTGTATGTTTGCAAACATATCGATACTATAAGTATATTTAAAAACTGGGTTGCACAAGGGAGACCACATACATTAGATTAAAATTGGAATGAAATGGCTAATTTCAGGCACAACACATCATCAACAGCTGGTTTGGCTTCATCAATGGCCAAAAAATCCAATATTGCCAAATGTATTCTGTGATGTGTTTGGGGTCATCGACAAATAATCATTTGCTCGTTGACCCATGTTCTTCCAATGCATATAGGGGCCTTAATTCTATGTATGCAGTGTATCCATGAAGGACATTACCAGACAGTACCGAACATTACCTGTACAAAAGCAAATGACAATGGTTGCCCAGTAAAAAAATATATCACTAGCTGCTTCATAATATAAACACTAATATATTTTTTATTACCAATGCTCCATTTCTGGGTTGTGCTCAGCATTGGACTGCATTTATGGTGTTGATGTATCAGCAATGTTCTGTGTAAAGAGGGCTGAATGAATTGCATATTTCAATTGCTAAGCCAGTCCCCTACTCTGTCAAGACTGATGCATGGACAAAGTATAGGACTGACAACTTTTGAAATGAGGCAGTTCAGCACCAGATCAGCGCTGACAAAGAAATCTGCTATATCAAGCACAAGCTGAAAGTAGAGCTGCCAGGAACAGGGACTGCAGATGACAGCTGAATATTGAGGCACTTTTTGGAATACAAATAAATAAATAATTTGTATGCCCTTATATTAGGAATACAGCTAAAATGTAGAAAAGCCCTTAAAGGCTATGTTTAATTCCTAAACAGAGATGAGCAGATTGATTTGCAGGATTCCAAGCTTAGTCAGGTCAGTAGTTTCTGGCCCCTGGACTAGATGAGGCTAATGAATCTCTTACCTTCTGAGATCCACTACTCAGCTTTCGATTAGTCAGGCTGGCATGACATCATCATTTCTTCATGATGTACAAATGACATAGCGCTAGCTAGGCTAATCAAAAGCTGAGCTAGGAATTCCAGAAGGTAAGAAATTCAAGAGCCTCCTGTTCAGTGGCCAGAGATTACTGACCTGATGAACTGCCAAAGCAGTGAATATTCATTTCTCTTTAGTAGTGGGCACAGGCTTTAGCCACAGCCGCCGGCTCCTGCCTCTGTGACCCGCTGCTCCGCCACTCCCCCTCCCCCACTGTCTTTCTGGGACAATGACTCACGTATAAGCTAAGGGGGGCATTTTCAGCACAAACAAAGTGCTGAAAAACTCAGCTTATGCACGATGATATATACGGTATATGAAACCTCCTGCCCTGTTGCATTGTAGTATTGTAGAATTATGGAAGCTGCCTTGGATTAGCAGAACTAGAGTAGTAACATTTAGAGATGAGCATACTTTTTCAGAAAACGTTTACCAATCTCAAATTAGGCACCAACATAGCACATTCAGATTTGTGTTGGGATTCCTGAGCATTTTCACGCAGATTCGGCAAAATTCGGTCACAGTTTGGTAAATGATCACGTTTACACTAATGCTTTTGTAGGACTGGTTAGGATAGTGGTGCTGTATGATGAGCGGGGAGGGGGACATGTTTTAAGAGTGGAGGGGGTGTGAATAGGTCACAGGAGCGGAGTGTGATTTTCTTTTTTTTTATTAACTTAATGTGTGCACATTCCGGCAGCCATCCAGAATACAGAAGCGAACCGCAACATCCAGACACAAGGGCATCTGTCATTGGCTGCCAAAGTCACATGTCCCTCTCCATAAAAACAGCAGGCATGTTGTTTTGCTGGTGTCATTTTGTCAGTGTAACAGAGAGGCTGCTTCTGCTGCAAGTTGTCATATAGTTAGATAGGATCCTGTCCTGTTTGAAATCGACCTTCCAGCATCTAACAAGTGTTGTGCAAGCAGGAGTCCACATTTCCTAATCCAAATCATTTGGGATACTACTGTCTTGCAGTCAGAACTGAGGAGGTCACATTTGCTAATCAAAATTGTTTGAACTAATATTGGGGTGCAGACACCAAGCCCCATTTCATAATCCTGATCGCTTCAGCTAATATTGGGGTGCAGGCAGGAGGCCCTATTTCCTTAAAAAAATAGCTTGGGCTAATATTGGGGTGCAGGCACCAGGCCCTATCTCCTAATCAAAATCATTTTGGCTAAAATTGTGGTGCAGGCAGGAGGCTCCACTTAATAATCAAAATTGTTAGAGCAAATATTGGGGTGCAGCCACTAGCCCTAATTTCCTAATCAAAATTGTTCTAATATAGGGGTGCGGGCAGGAGTCCACATTTCCTAATCAAAATGGTTTAGGCTAACTTTGTTGTGCCGGCGGCAGGCCCCATTTCATAATCAAAATCGTTTTGGCTACTATTGTTGTGCAGGCACACTATCTCGGAAAATAAATACTGATTGTTAATTTAGTGACAGGTGACTGATAGGTATGGACCTAGGGTTGTGAAACAGCTGGTTGAGAGGGGAACAGTACATTAAGATGAGTGGGAAAAAGCGAGGTTGTAGTGGAAGGGGGAATACACTTGGTGTTTGATGTGTATGTAGTTTGGTGGCAATGATACTGAAAGCTCTACTGAGCAAACACCGTCTCTTCCTATCCAAAGACAACTGATTACATCTGTTACTTGGTGGGCTACTCAACTCCCTTTCTTTGACAGCCTCACAGCGGTACGCCTTGTAGATGAGGGCCAGAAATAGTATTTGCTCCAGTGCATGTCAAGTGCTGCATCAAGTGCTCTCTCCTCTTCCTCCACCTAAACATCACACACAGAACAGTCCTCAGAGGTGGCACCCTAATTACCCTTGTTTCCAGCCGCATCACAACTCTCCAACCTGCCAACTGACTGTGGCGAACCACAGATGGGCGAGTCTGCAGAGCTGTTCACACATTCTATTCCATGGGCATCAGAGGTCTGCTCCAAAGATTCACACAATCCAGAAGAGGAAAGCATCTGCACAGATGGCCAAAATGTTATCCTGTTCAATCTGGGGTCAGACAAAATAGGGCAAAAAAAAGAATCCAGACACTCATCATCAAACATTAACCCCGGGGGTGGAGATGATCCTGATGAGACTCAGATACCTGAGGTGCACTCAGACTGTACTGTGCTGTCAGGGTAGGAAGAAGAAGAGTGTGAGGAGTGAGAGAACACAGAGGATAATGGTGAGGTTGTAGATCACACTTGGTATGAACCCAGAGGAACGCAGCTGAGTAGCTCAGCAGAGGAGGTGGGGGATGAGGAGGTTGTATTGCGTCTTCCTGCACAGACACGGAGTGATGCAAGCACAACAAGCACTGCATCTTCAGCCACAACTCTGGCTGTGGCCAGCAGCGGCCACAAGTCTGCAGTTCGCAGGGGCTGCAAAAGTTGCCTAGCATTGGCCTTTTTTGAGACCACAAAGGATGACCCAACTTACGTTATCTGCCAACTTTGCAAAAACTGACTCAGTAGAGGCAAAAGTTGCAATAATTTGACTACTACAAGCATGAACCAGCATATTTGCAATTTCACTGTACACAAATGCGGACTAGTGGGCCTTGCTAACCAAAGGCCATCCTATCAACCACCTCTGCTGCTCCTTTCTCCTTGGTCACCATGGCAAGTGTTCTCACACAGGTCTCCAACCACGTAAGCTCCACTTGTTTACCCATAAAGTCATTGTGAGTGAGAGCCTGTCAACTGTTATAGAAGTGGAGATGCCTGTTTTTGTTTCACCAAGCACACATCTTTCTCAATCCGCCATAATATCTCCGCCTGCCTCGCACTCACAGTCCAGCAGTTTGTCATGTTCACCTTATGCCACCCTCTCTAAGCACAGCAGAAAGCCCTCGGTCCCACAGTTGTGGTCACGTAAAATAATATTTTCTCCTACAGATGCCAAAGCCAAGAGCATGAACTCCACATCTCCAATCTGTTGTCCATGGAAATGCTGCTTTTCCGCCTGCTAGTAACAGATGTTCTCCAAAAACTGGCATGGCTCATGTCCTCAACCTGGTGGCACAGCAATTTCTCCACCACTATCACTGCCTGGATGCGTTGCTGCAGAAAGCACGGTTGCTGTGTGCTCACTTGTGCCGCTCGCACCCCACAAGTCATCGACTTGCATTGCTACAAAGGTCTTTTGGCCTACCAGTTAACCGTTTGGTTTGCAATGTTCTGACATGGTGGAAATCCACTCTACACATGTTACAGTGACAGTGGCAGCAGCAACAAGCCCTTGTGCAGTATGTCCTTTTACAAAACATGCTCCAATGCAGTACGGACGTGGTGCAAATCATGCTTGCGGAGTGAGCACAGATGAAGGTCCTCTGCACCCTTCATCTGTGCACAGTCAGGAGATGAAGAGGATAATGATCCCCTCTCTGCTGTCTGTGGTTGGTGGGAAGGGATGGAGGAAGCCAGCTCGAGTGTTATCATGCCACCAATAAACCACAGACTTGGACCTCACAAAAGCGCAACATGATGCCCGTATTGTTAGGATTATAAATAGTGCTGACTATAAGGTTGCAACTCTGTTAGTTCCACGGTAGATCTGCTTTTTTAGACCCCCCTGAAAGTGTAGACCGCCTAGCTTTCATCAAGATGAACAAGTCATAGATCTCCAATGACTTTTGCATCCCACTCATAGACTGGGCAGAATAGGCGATGGTGTCGTTTTTAGTTTGATGCATTGAGCTCGCATTATTGCAGTCTGTTACACCTTTGTTGTGGCTTCTGTGCCTTCTTTTGCTACTGCTGCTGATGTTACAATATTTTGAAATGTAGAGACTCAAAGTTTTGTCTCCATCTGGTGGGTTGCCTGTAGTGGAAGGGGTGTCAGAGGCTCATAATACTATTTCTACTCTAGGGAAATTGATGCCACTTTAGTGGTGTGTGACAATGTTTGGAAATGTGGAGACTCCATTTGGATTTACATCTGGTGTGTTTCCTGTAGTGGAAGGGATGTCAGAGGTCTATAATACTATTTCTACTCTGGGAAAATTGATGGCACTTTACTGTTGTGTGACATTCATTTTTAGAAATGTGGAGGCTCCAAGTTGTGTCTACATCTGGTGTGTTGCCTGTAGTGTAGTGGAAGGGGTGTCAGAGGCCCATTATACTATTTGTATTCTGGAGAAATTGATGCAACTTTAATGGTTTGTGACAATTTTTGGAAATGTGGAGACTCCAATTGGGTATACATCTGGTGTTTTTCTGAAGTGGAAGGAGTGTCAGGGGCCCGTTATACTATTTCTACTCGGGGGAATAATTTTTGCAAATGTGGAGACTCCAATGGGTCTCCATCTGGTGGGTTGCATGTAGTGGAAGGGGTGTCAGAGGACCATTACACTATTTGCTCTCTTGGGAAATTGATGCCACTTTAGTGGTGTGTGGCAATATATTTTTTTAAATGTTTGCACTCCAAGTTGGGTCTCCTTCATGTGTGTTGAGTCTCACAGAGAAAAACCAATAATCAAGGAGTTATTAATTTAACAGTCTCACAGAAAAAAAACCCAAAATACTAAAAAATATTTTTACTAACAATTCCTTAAAATAGTGCATACAAAACCATCACCAAATAATAAACACTTGAAAATAGAAAACGAACCTAGGGGGGTGCCTATCCCTAGTAACCTAACACTTGTCAGTACCCTACCTGCCAGCGGAGGTTGGCACCCTAAACCTGTGCACTGGCGCCCCCGCTCACCGTCGACTGTCCCTCCTGACCTATTAGACTCTATCAAGGAAGGGAAAAGAAAAATGTATATGTGTGGATTTGTGAGGAGGGTTTAGGTATGTGGGTAGATGCTGTCCCTCACACTCACCCTACCTGTCAGCGGGGGTTGGCACCCTATACCTGCGCAATGGCGCCCCCACTCCTCGACGGCTGTCCCAACAATGATAGCCCTAACAGAAAAATTTGGGATCCTTGATGTCATAGGGTACTGAAAATGTGAGAGCGTAGTAAAAAAAAAAGAAATTTTAAAGGATATAATGATCCAGATGATTTAATTTATTATGTTCTAAAAAACACAATTCTTGGCTGTCCTGAATCCCAATATACAGATATTGCCTGTGAGTCTTATTCAGAATGTTCAGCCACAATAATTGCACAATCCACAAGTATTACAAAAATAGCTAGAAAAAGGGAAAAAAAATGTGTGTTGCCTGTAGCAGTAGGGCTCCCAGACCAGCAGTCCTGCACGTACTTTCAGTCAACTATCTGTGTTACTATCCTTACATTTTTCTAACATTAGTGGTCTACCAAGCTGATATTTGTGCCACCTGAGTGTTGTTGTGCAGAAAAGCAGTTTGAGCTGTTGCATTAGGTATCAGGGCTCCTGCAGGCTTACACCGGTCCATCAATAATAATAATAATAATTTTTATTTATATAGCGCCAACATATTCCGCAGCGCTTTACAAATTATAGAGGGGACTTGTACAGACAATAGACATTGCAGCATAACAGAAATACAGTTCAAAACAGATACCAGGAGGAGTGAGGGCCCTGCTCGCAAGCTTACAAACTATGGGGAAAAGGGGAGACACGAGAGGTGGATGGTAACAATTGCTTTAGTTATTCGGACCAGCTATAGTGTAAGGCTCAGGTGTTCATGTAAAGCTGCATGAACCAGTTAACTGCCTAAGTATGTAGCAGTACAGACACAGAGGGCTAATACTGCATAAAGTGTATGAGAACATGATGCGAGGAACCTTTTTTTTTATTTTTTTTATTATAAATAGGCCACACAGGGATCGTTAGGTTAATGCATTGAGGCAGTAGGCCAGTCTGAACAAATGAGTTTTTAGGGCACGCTTAAAACTGTGGGGATTGGGGATTAATCGTATTAACCTAGGTAGTGCATTCCAAAGAATCGGCGCAGCACGTGTAAAGTCTTGGAGACGGGAGTGGGAGGTCCTGATTATTGAGGATGCTAACCTGAGGTCATTAGCGGAGCGGAGGGCACGGGTAGGGTGGTAGACTGATACCAGGGAGGAGATGTAGGGTGGTGCTGAGCCATGGAGTGCTTTGTGGATGAGGGTAGTAGTTTTGTACTGGATTCTGGAGTGGATGGGTAGCCAGTGTAATGACTGGCACAGGGTAGAGACATCGGTGTAACGGTTGGTGAGGAATATGATCCTGGCTACAGCATTCAGGACAGATTGGAGCGGGGAGAGTTTTGCAAGAGGGAGGCCGATTAGTAGAGAGTTACAATAGTCCAGACGAGAATGAATAAGTGAAACAGTCAGAGTTTTTGCAGAGTCGAAAGTAAGAAAAGGGCGAATTCTAGAAATGTTTTTGAGATGCAGGTAAGAAGAGCGAGCCAGTGATCGGATGTAGGGGGTGAATGAAAGGTCAGAATCAAGGATGACCCCAAGGCAGCGGGCATGTTGCTTTGGAGTAATGGTGGAACCGCACACGGAGATGGCAATGTCAGGCAAAGGTAGGTTAGTAGAGGGAGAGAACACGAGGAGTTCAGTTTTTGACAGGTTTAGTTTCAGATAGAGGGAGGACATGATGTTAGAGACAGCGGTAAGACAATCACTGGTGTTTTCTAAAAAGGTCGGTGTGATATCAGGAGCAGAAGTGTATAATTGGGTGTCGTCAGCATAGAGATGGTACTGGAAACCAAATCTACTGATTGTTTGTCCAATAGGGGCAGTATACAACGAGAAGAGTAGGGGGCCTAGGACTGATCCTTGAGGAACCCCAACAGTAAGGGGAAGGTGAGAGGAGGAGGAACCAGCAAAACATACAGTGAAGGATCGGTCAGAGAGATAGGAGGAGAACCAGGAGAGAACGGTGTCCTTGAGGCCGATGGAGCGGAGCATAGTGAGGAGGAGCTGATGATCCACAGTGTCGAATGCTGCAGAGAGATCCAAGAGAATTTGCATGGAGAAGTGACCATTAGATTTAGCTGTTAGTAGGTCATTAGAGACTTTAGTGAGGGCAGTTTCAGTAGAGTGTAAAGAGCGGAAGCCAGATTGAAGAGGGTCGAGAAGAGAGTTATCTGAGAGATAGCGGGTAAGACGGGAGTGGACCAGGCGTTCGAGGAGTTTAGAGATGAAGGGAAGATTAGAGACAGGTCTATAATTAGCGGCACAGTTTTGATCGAGGGATGGTTTTTTAAGTAATGGATGTATGATGGCATGCTTAAATGAGGAGGGAAAAATACCGGAAGTGAGGGAAAGGTTGAATATTTTTGTTAGGTGAGAGGTGACAGCCGGGGAAAGGGACTGGAGGAGATGTGACGGAATGGGGTCACTGGTGCAAGTGGTCGGGCGAGAAGATGCAAGGAGCCTGCTTACTTCTTCTTCTGTAACTGCTTCAAAGTCAGAGAGTGAACTAGATGCAGTGGGGGAGGGAGGACAGTGCATGGTATGAAGAGATTGGGAGATGATTTCCTGTCGAATGTGGTCAATTTTTTCTTTGAAGTAATTGGCCAGATCGTCAGCACGGAGATCCGTGGTTGGGGCCTGCTCTCTTGGGTTGAGTAGGGACTGGAACGTGTCAAAGAGACGTTTAGGGTTATTGGACAGGGAGGTGATGAGGGTGTTGAAGTAGGTTTGTTTGGAGAGGTGAAGGGCAGAATTGTATGTCTTTAGCATGAACTTATAATGGATGAAATCTTCGGGTAGATTAGATTTTCTCCACAGACGTTCTGCGCACCTGGAGCACCGCTGCAGGAAACGTGTTTGCAGCATGTGCCACGGTTGTTGCCGTCTGTGCCGAGTTGTTTTATGTATAGGAGGAGCAGCTTCATCCAGAGCACTTTGCAGGGTTTCATTGTAATGCTTCAATGCAGAATCAGGACATGAGATGGAGGAGATAGGGGCCAATGAGGACTGCAAGTTCTTCATAAGTTTCTGGGTGTTAATGGCCTGTATGTTTCTATAAGTGTGGAAAGTGGGGGTGACCTGAGCAGGATGGCAGTTCTTGATAGGGAATGAAAGAAGGTTGTGGTCAGAGAGCGGGAGAGGGGAGTTTGTGAAATCATCCACTGAGCAAAGTCGGGAGAAGACCAAGTCAAGGGAGTTTCCATCTTCATGTGTTGGAGAGTTAGTATGCTGCGAGAGGCCAAAAGAGGAGGATAGAGATAAAAGGTGAGAAGCAGATGGGGAGAGGGGAGAGGCAATGGGGATGTTGAAATCACCCATGATAAGGGTGGGGGTGTCACAGGAGAGAAAGTGTGGAAGCCAGGTGGCAAAGTGATCCAGGAACTGATGAGAGGGGCCGGGAGGACGATACACCACCGCCACTCGCATGGAGAAGGGGACGTAGAGTCTGACCACATGGACCTCAAAGGAAGGGAAGACAAGTGAGGGTACTTGGGGGATAACTTGGAAAGTACATTTGGGTGAAAGGAGCAGGCCAACGCCTCCACCTGCTCTGTTGTCTGATCTTGGGGTATGAGAAAAGTGTAGTCCACCATATGAAAGAGCAGCAGCAGCAGTGGTGTCTGACTGCTGGATCCAGGTTTCAGTAAGAGCCAGGAGATTAAGAGAATTAGAAAGGAAGAAGTCATGGATGAAGGAGAGTTTATTACACACAGAGCGAGAATACCAAAGGGCACAATTGAAAGAGACAGCAGGCATGCAGGGAATATTAATAAGGTTAGAGGGGTTTCTGGGTGTAGCAATTGGGAGGTTTGACTGGCTATAACATGGGGGGCTGGGGTTTGGAGATATGTCTCCAGCGACTAGGAGAAGGAGGATTGAAAGAGTGAGCAGATGGTTAAGTGATTTGTGAGAGCGTCTCTTGTGTTGGATGGTGCGACTGAATGGATCTGTGCTGTTAAGCAATGTGAATAGAGCATGAGTGCTATACATAGGAGAGGCAAGGACAGAGGGGCCGATATGGATGGAGTGTAGAGAGTTAATGCGAGGGCGGTGAATGTGAGTGAATGCAGCAGCCAGAATATAGATTATACAAATAAATATGGTGAGTATTTGTGCTGTTTCAAGTGAATATGGATTAGATTTAGATTGTCTTACCTGTCTCCTGCCCTGTCTAACTGCCATGTTATAACTGCCGAGTACTTAGAAAAAAAAGTACTTTGAATAAAAAATACACGAATAACAGTGCACGAATGCACCCCTGCACGTCACCACCTAGTCTCAATTTAAACATAAATTCAAAGCTCTAAATCCTGGCCCAGACTCTGATACCTCCTGCATGGTCGATGGCTGACTGATGCTGTGCCATTCTAAAATGTATAATGTGGGTGAATTGATCATTAGTCAACTACCTGTGTTACTATCCCTACTTTTTTCTATCAATAGTAGCCTATGAAACTGATTTTTGTGGCACCTGAGTGTGGCTGAGCAAAAATCCAGTTAGAGTTGTTGCATGAGGTATCAGGGCTCCCAGCAAAGAAAAGAAGGCTTACTTCGGTACCTCACCCACCTCGTCTTAATTTAAACTTAAAATAAAAACTATAAATGCTGGCCTAGACTGATACCTCATGCAAGGCTCATGACTGACTACTGCTGTGCCATTATCACATTTCTACTGTGAGTCAATTGATGTCACTTTCCTGTTGTCTGCCCCTAATTTTTGGAAATGTTTGGACTCCAACTTGGGTGGTCCTTCATGTGTGTTGCATGAATTTTGCAGAGCTCTCAGAGCACCAGGTCTACAAACCCTGTCCCATGCTGCGCATTTATACTATTTGTATTCTGGGTCAATTGATGCTACTTTTCCTCGTGTCTGCCCCTTATTTGAGCTGTTTGGTAAGCTTTTTGGCCCCCCTTAAGGTGTTTTGCCTTTCATTGAGTTCAATGGGGTTCAGGTATGACTGACGAACCGTTCGGCAAACATCAGGATGTTCACCAAACCGAACCTTGAATGGTTCGCTCATCTATACTAACATTATTACACCTTGTAGGGAAACTCATAAGCAGTTTACGTTCCTGCTTCCCAAGCTAATTTTTCAGCAACATGTACTGCTTTATAAAAGGTTGGACAATCCCATCCCAATCATAAAAAGTAACGTCTGCACATTATATGAAACATGACTGTGGGTAAAATTACAATTGTGTCCTTTCATTGTAAATTGTTCATTGTTAATTTTCAGACTTGCCTGAAAGTAACTCGATTTTAAGTATGTGAAACATTTTCCAGCTCTACTTATAACAACGCTCAGGATTTTACCAGTCATGCTTCAAACAAATGTTTCTTTAGTAAAGCAAACTGAACAGCTCAACAATTTAATCTGTACTGAGAGCGGCTAAATGACCCACAACTCTAATGTATGTTTTTGGTTAATTGACATATGAGTTATGAAGGATTCTTCAGAAAAACACAATTAGATGCTGACAAAATTATAAGCCAAGACAATAAAGTATTATATCAAAAGAATTAAAAAAAAAATTGTTTCATGAAGATGAGAAAACACAGGCAGTGCAAAATGTACTACTTTGGACTTGAAACATATTTTCCACCAGGATTATGCTGCCTCATCTCAGAAAAAAGCATAATTTAAAGACTGAGTCACTGATCAAACATTGTTTTATCTGCTGCAGCTCTGCTAGGCTACGTTCACACTAGCGTTGTGCGCTGCTGCGTCGGCGACGCAACGCACAACGCACGCAAAAACGCGGCAAAACGCACGCAAAAACGCTGCGTTTTGCGACGCATGCGTCGTTTTTTGCCGAAAATCGGACGCAAGAAAAATGCAACTTGTTGCGTTTTCTTGGTCCGACGCTTGCGGCAAAAAAGACGCATGCGTCGCACAACGCAACAAACAAAAACGCATGCGTCCCCCATGTTAAATATAGGGGCGCATGACTCGTGCGTCGCCGCTGCGTCGCCCGACGCTAACCCGACGCACACTAGCATAACGCTAGTGTGAACGTAGCCCTAGTGCTCTCAGTGATAAGCTCCTACTGTCCTTGATAATTAGGAGCTGTGGTCATCCCCAGTTCCCTACCTTTGACTGTGTATAGACAGAGCTTATTGAGATTCCTAGCAGATAAGAAAAAAGTGATATCAAACCTACAGCAAGGAGCGCAGAAAGTGACACATCTTTGAACCTTTGACCCTATTTTTTGCTGCCCTAAAGTGAAGCATAAATCTGGTGATAAATTCCACCATGATGGTCAAAGTACCAAACGTCTTACTTCAAAATGTGGGTCTAAAGGTGACAACTGTAAGAAACACAGCGGCCATGTTGGCCTTTGCTCTAATGAGCAACACTTTGTTTAAGATCAGTAATGGGTTTCTGTAATAAATCCACTCAATGGCTTGATATTAGGAACCTTGAACAACAAATAACTGATGTGTGTGTCCCACTAGAAATAAATTATACCACAGTATGGTACATATTGTACATACAAGGCTCTTTTAACATCACATTTAGAGACTATGTCGGAGGTATACATCGGGAGGATCTCCCTACGGATACTTCCAATTACACAATACATATTCCACTGGACACAGAAGTATATACTCAACGAAAATTAGCATTGAAAAAAGTATGCTATTCCATACTATAAATAACATTATACTCTTTTGGTCTCTATTGGATAAATGGATACCCGAGGATATTTTGGGGCATATGCTAGGTACACAACCTCTTAGATGGCTATGCTGGACTGGTCATAGGTAGCTGACATGCCAATGATGGCATAGAAATTCTGAATGCGTACAGGGCCAAATTATGCTTGTTTTTTTGTTGTTTCTAAGAGAAGCTCTGCTTTAGATGCAGTTTTAGGTTAATATAACTAGAAGTTCTCAATGTACCCTTTTTTTGAAGAAATCCAACACTGGTGCTTGACAACACATAAGAATTGTATTCTGTTAATATGTACAGGTAAATGCTAAGGTAGGCATTTTTAGTTTTGGACTAGATTTAAATAAATGCAAAATAGTAAAATAGAATTTCTTCTTGGGGAGAATTTACGTGAGCTTGCTGTAACACATCTGTTGGGAAATGCCATGATTTTCTTTACATTTGCTTCATAAGAATAAGATGCGTCATTTTCCAATAAAAGAACTCTGATTAAAAACCAGTTTAAAAACATGGAAAAATTGATCAAAATTACTGTGCAATATAATGTTCCTAATCTTGCTTTATTTTTTTTACTTTTCCAAGACAAAATATTTTGCCAGGAGTAAATATAAAAAATAGGCAATACTGTTCCATAGCTCTGTATACTGCTCAACATTTGAACTGAAAACGCAGATGATTACAATACAAAGGTTATTAAGCAGTTAAGGTACCGATGTAAGCAGACAGCACCATCGCATGCACCAATTTTAGTGAAAAGACTGTTGAATTCTTCCTCCTAAATGCTATAGGAAACTTGTGCAATAGTGCACATCCATTGGAAGATATATTACGCAGATAATTCAAACACATTAGCAGTTATCTCCAAGATACATTACATTGTCTTCTACGAGATCTATTAAGGCCACGTGTGCAAATAGCCAGTGTCACCGCTATATAAATACAGACCTGCAAATCATACATTATAAATGCCACCACATATTTATTTATGTCTACGGATCAGTAAAAAGCCTTTTTTCTCCCTTCTCTTTGGGTCTGGGGGGAATTGTGGGACGAGCCATATTGTTTTGATTGTATATGACAATGTTATTATACGTTATTTGAATTAGTTACCGAAATAATAAGAAAAAAAAGAAACCAGAAGGAACTAAAGTCAACAATTTGTATTAATATTTAGTGCCAGAGACCGTTTTATCCTCGCCCGTAACATCAAGCAGCAGGAAGGCTCCATAATTTGACAGAGATAAAATAGTTTAAACATGAATGGAATCGAAAGAGAGATAAATCCACAACAAAAGTTTAGGCCAAAAGTCTCCAGCTTAGCAGGAAACAGATGCCCCAAGATGCAGGTAGATGTAATGCATTACTTGTTATAAAGATACTACAGATCTTGTTGTTTGACAGAATTGCTACAAAACACACTACATGAAATTGTCGACGATGGAATAAAACATATTGATTGTTTTATGTATTTACTGTGTGCCAGGCTGCTACTGGGCGGCAAGACGTGAAATGCTACTACGTCTAATACCGTCCTAAATATATAATACAAGCACAATATAATACTATAGACACAAAGAGCAGGTTCTGAAATTTAGGTTTAGGAATCACGTACACATAAAAGCCATGCAACCAAACTTTACATTCTCATGTTTTAGCGCTTTACCTAGCAGCGATTTTGTTTATCTTATAAGACATGTTGTCTTCAGATCCAACACTTTTCTCTCTGCTCCAAGACGCAGGTACAGAAGTTATTATTGCCATTAAGGCTAGGTCAGGTTACATGAGAGTGGACAAGACATCATAAAACAAAGCTCAAACTTCTCCTGCGGAATAAGGGATTACGCCAGGTTTAACCCCTTTACAATCCTGACCTAAAGCATCAGAGGAACATTTCATTTTCATCACACTTCTTTACGGCAGGCATAACTTTTTTTATTTCTTGATTTCACAATGTTTTTTTTTTCATAGACATTAATTTCAGGTATAGAAAAATTTGGGTTTAATTCATATAGATTCAACATAAAGGCAGAATGCATAAAAATGCTATTTTAAAACAGCTTTAATACCTGTCCAATACATGTCTGCAAGGATACCAAATATGCATAATTTTATTTTATATGCTCTTTTCCTAAAAAAAAAGTGTTAAAATAAGATATTTTACTTATGTATTTCAATTTAACATATTTGTGGTCCTAATAGTGAGCTTTGACGTTTTTGTTAGCGCATTTTATTGTAGGATTCTCACAAACTACATAAATTAACAAGAAATAATGGCTTATGCATGCATCTAACAACACCATTGTTACATACCGCCGATGAATCAAAGTATAATTACATTGCTTAACATTGACGTACCTTAGTACACCCAAAGCACATAGTCATCCCTGTAGATCTGTTAAGGAAGGATTCTCTCCTTCGCACACATATGTTAACACTCTTCACATGTACAGCACCATAGAATCAACAGTGTGTTTAAAAAGTAATAAGAATATACAATGTAAAATTGCTAAGTCATGAAGCTAAGTACATTATGGGAGAACATGTTGACATACATACAATGCAAAGCTTTGACTTTTTGTAGATGAATTTGACCTGCGTATTGACACATCTGTATATTGTAACATATTACTATCTGTGTATGTAAAATGAACAGGCAGCTAGCAGTCACTAGCTTAAAATTGCCCTGGAGAAAGTCTCCCCTTGCTTATACTCCTTAGATGCCACAATCGGTATTGGTCATTGCATCTAGAGTGTTAAGTAGTTTCGGGGTTCCTCTGAATGTTGGACTCCAGTTATGCAGTTTCAATCACAGAAAACCACATTTAGGATGTAATGGAATGTCCATTTGCATGAAGGGGTTAAGCCAGCTGATGAAAGTTATGTCATAATTGTGACTCCTAAAATGATTCAGATTTTCAGTCTTTTCCAATTTCCAAAACATATAAACTATTCTTCACTTGCTATAACAAGGAAACCTGCCCAAAAGGACTTTTTTCATCTGTGTGATGGTCTGTTTTTCATCCACTATGATCCAAGTGTCTGTTTTTAACCGTTCATGCTCTGTGTGACTCTCAGCCTTGAAAACGGACCATAATACGACAAGATGTAAAAAAAAAAAAAAGATGTAAAAAAAAAATACATATAATTTACTGGGAAATAATTATCATCATTTGCACAAAATTTTTAAGCAATTTCCTTATTAAAAATGCATTTGCACCCAAAATGTAGGGATATTTCCACACCATAAATGTTCACGCCAAATTTATCAAAATGTTCCAAAATTGAATGTACCATTTTTTGTAGTACCTATGGTAAAAAAATTAAGGTAAAATTAATTAAAAAATTGGGTGTGGTTAACCATTTGGCATGAAGTAGAACAAATTTCTGAATGCATGTGGAATATATATATATATATTTAGAAAAAAATTGTAACACCACAGCATATATTGTATAGCGGGCGCAATGCCTGACCAGCAAAAGATCTGATTTTTTGCAAAAAGTATATAAAGAAGAAAAAGCAGGCAGCACTCCAATATTTAACAAAAAGAGTGTGGCCTTTATTCAGTACATATCGCGTGGCGAGATTTTGGTTCAACTGAACCTTTTTCAAGCTTGAAATTTGGCAAAAAATTGCAATTTGTCGCATAATTATTAATTATCTGATATTTAACACATTGGTCTCCTGCTCTTATCTAATATTGGGGAGTGCATTCCCATACCAAAAAAAAGAAAAAAACTGCACTTGTGTAATTTACATCAAATTTATCATTAGAGTGCAACATTTGATAACTACGGAGTGGTCAAGATGAAATAAAACCACTTAAGACTTAGAACAAATTGTGCCATTTTCTTTGCAAATGTGGGTCAATGTGCAGTCAACGGAGAAAAATCAGACAGCACACAGACCTCAATTACTGACTTGTGGGAAAAGACTTTGCAGTAGCTTGGTGGCTTAGTGGCATTGTTGACTTGCAGAACAAAGTTTTTGAGTTTGCATCTGACCGTGAGCATCATCTAGTGTTCCATGATCTCCTTGTGTTTTTGCGTGGTTCCTCTTGGTACTCTGGGCTCCTCACACACATCAATAAAAATACTGATATGTTAATTGACAACTTATGAAATTGTCCACAGTGTGAGAAAGATTGTAAGCCCCATTAGGGACAGGGACTTAGGTGAAGTAGAACAATCTCTGTACCACACTGTGGAAAAGGATTCACAACAGAAATAAAGAAATGGACTATAAGGTCTCGGAATTTTCAGCAGCAAATGTCTTCTCAAATATGATTTATCCTGACTGTACGGTGTCTCCATCCTGATCACTGATAGTGTACGTCATCTCCTAAAGAACAGATCCACAATTGGGGAAACCTTTTACACATCCTGCCTGCTTGTTTACCGAGTGATACAAAAATTTCAGCCGGCTCCCTGAACAGTTATTAGTCTCCGTAATGTAACATAACAGATAGTTTGCAAATCCTTTTAGGCATTCTCCCCCTTACTGGAAATATCATCATTTTTTATTTCAAAGTGGATTTAATAAAGAAAAGGAGAGCTGCTAAAGTAATACGTGAGGCTTTGACATTAAGCAGTGCAACCCTGCAGAGTCGGCAAGAACAGGGTCTCTAATCTCCAGTGATTTATAGTGGGCTCTTCCTTCATCTCTGCACTTGGGGAGGGCTAAAAAGTTTGGAGACAGGCTGGCGTCCCCCTTGCTATATACCGCCAACTCCTGCTGGCCAGTCTGCACGCTAAAACCTTTAACCAGTTTGCTGCTGAATAGGGCTTCAAACTTCTCGTCTTGTTTGTTACTTTTCAGAATGAAAGCAAAAAACTAACACAAAACATGACTTCACTTTCATGTTGGATGAGATGATGTCATTAATAGAAGACAGTACATTCTAGATGCGGAGCACATCATTTACTGGGGGAAATATCATGTACTACACATCCTCGAGAGAAAAGTATGCGCGGCTTTACGAAGAATAAAAGAAATACATGATGTGAGTGATGACAATCTGTGTACAGTGCTGCTATCTATGTGGCGCTATATAAGCAACAGAAAATAGAGATATATTCAAGAACGTAACTGGCATAGGCGAAGTTAAAAAAAAAAAAAAAAGTGACTTCATTCTGCCACTGATGGCAAGTGATCACCCTCTCACTCATAATAAATCAAAACATGTTTAAACATGTAAGTAATGAACCATCTATGGTATACAGACAATCACGGTGTCTATTTCATTCCGGAATTAAGGCAAGTTTTCATAGTTTTTTACAACATAGAAATTAAATGCAACATTTAAAATATTAATCTTGGTTTACAGCAAACTTACAACTTCTGGAACAAACAGTGACAAGTCTAGCTGACCTTCTTGACCCGGGGACACTTCTAACAGGCAGACAAACTGAAGAATGGTAAAGGCTACATTCCCACGGTATTTAATGTTGCAGATTTTCTGCAGTATTTATGTTACTATTACAGGCAATTTGTATTTTTTATTACGTTTTGAGTGTGTTTTTTTCGTGCTTTTTTTTTTTTTTTTCTATTTTGGTCTGCCATGTTTTAAATAAAGCTGCTTGGTTTTTGATACTTTCTGCTATTTGGCTTTGATAAACTTTCATTGATAAAGTCATGTGTGGATTACATGTGTTTTTGTGAATTTCCATAGGAGAATCAAAGCAATGACACAAATGATTTTTTACCTGCAGATTTTTCACATTAAGGCTGTGTGCACACGTTGCGGTTTTTTCGTGGTTTTTCCCAATAAAAATGCTATAAAACCACAAAAAAAACCTCATACAATAAGCATCCCATCATTTCTAATGAATTCGGCATGTTTTGTGCACATGATGCGTTTTTTTCCGTGAAAAAAACGCATCGCGGTAAAAACCGCAGCATGTTTCTTAATTTTGTGGGTTTTTTCCCACTACAAAATGCATTGGGAAGTGTCCGGAAAAAACTGCAGCAAAAACGCATCAAAACCACGGCAAAAACGCGTCAAAATCACGGCAAAAGCGCATGCGGTTTTCTTGCAGAAAATGTCCGGTTTTTATCAGGAATTTTCTGCGAGAAATCCTGAACGTGTGCACATAGCCTTAAGGCCATGTGCACACGTTCAATATTTTTTGCATTTTTTTGCTATAAAAACGTGATAAAACGGGAAAAATGCGAAAAAAACGCTTACATATGCCTCCTATTGTTTACAGCGTATATCGCATTTCTTGTGCAAATGTTGCATTTTTTTCCGCGAAAAAATCGCATTGCGGAAAAAAAAGCAACATGTTCATTAAATTTGCGGAATTGCGGGGATTCCGCACACCTAGGAATGCATTCATCTGCTTACTTTCCGCATGGGGTTATGCACACCATGCGGGAAGTAAGCAGATTATGTGCGGTTGGTACCCAGGGTGGAGGAGAGGAGACTCTCCTCCACGGACTGGGCACCATATAATTGGTAAAAAAAAAGAAATAAAATAAAAAATAGTGATATACTCACCTTCGATGGCCCCCGGAGTCTTCCCGCCTCTCATCGGTGCACGCTGCTGCTTCCGTTCCTATAGATGCTCTGTGTGAAGGACCTGCGATGACGTCGCCGTCTTGTGATTGGTCACGTGACCGCTCACGTGACCGCGACGTCATCTAAGGTCCTGCACACACACACCATCTATAGGAACGGACGCCGCTGAGGAGATCAGCTGTCTGCAGGTGAGTATAAACATTTTTTTTATTTTTTTTAAATTATTTTTAAACATTCTATCTTTTACTATTGATGCTGCATAGGCAGCATCTATAGTAAAAAGTTGGTCACACTTGTCAAACACTATGTATGACAAGTGTGACCAACCTGTCAGTCAGTTTTCCAAGCGATGCTACAGATCTCTTGGAAAACTTTAGCATTCTGCAAGCTAATTTCGCTTGCGGGAAAAAAACGCAAAAAAAAAATGCGGATTTCTTGCAGAAAATTTCCGGTTTTCTTCAGGAAATTTCTGCAAGAAATCCTGACGTGTGCACATACCCTAAAGCAATGCAATGGTGAAAATCTGTACATAACACTCAGTGTACCAGCAAGGAAAATTGACATGTTGCAGGTTTCAAAAACACACAGCATGAGATTTCTATGATCAATTTTCTGAAACTGTAAGACGCTACATTTTTTTAAATAGCAAAAATACACAGTGTAAAAAATCACCAAAAACTTATAGTGGGAACTCAACCTAGCAACTCAACCTAGCACTACTGTTTTATTTATACCAATGCTTAGCTGATTTTATACTATTATTTGAGCCTAATAACGTTTTCAAGCCACTCATAAATATGTTACTAGACTAGCTAAACTTATGACCAGGGGAGTAACGAGTGTGGTCGCAGGGGTGAGGGGCCCGCCGACCTCAGAACTCAAACTTCAACTTGATGTGTGTCCTCCGACGCACATTCAACTGAAGTGTATTGCGGCACAGAGACCAGCCAGGTCTGTGCGCTGCAATACACGCTGCCAGCCAATCCGAGGCTAGCAGCTGACGTCGGCATACACGTAACCAGGGGGTCATGCGCTCCAGTCACTTGCACTCTGAAATCAGCTACTAGCTTCAGAAGAGGATACCACGTGGCGGGGAAGTGAAGGGACAGTGAGTAGAATGATTTTTTTTATATGCAATAAAGAACAATGGCAGAATGGGGGACATATATACCAGGAAAGTGATATAAATACCATGATGGGGTGCATATATACCAGGATGGGGATATAAATACCAGGGTAAGGGACATATACCAGGGTGGGCGATATATATACCAAGATAGGGCCCAGGACGGGGGATATATATACCAGGACGGCACCCAGGAGAAGAGACATATATACCAGGATGGGGCCCAGGATTAGAGACATATATACCAGGATGGGGCCCAGGATTAGAGACATATATACCAGGATGGGGCCCAGGATTAGAGACATATATACCAGGATGAGGGATACACAGTGGGGAAAGTAAGTATTTGATACACTGCCAATTTTGCATGTTTTTCCACCTTCAAAATATGGAGAGGTCTGTATTTTTTATTGTTGGTACACTTCAACTGTGAGAGACAGAATCTAAAAAAAACCCAGAAAATCACAATGTATGATTTTTAAATAATTAAATTGCATTTTATTGCATGAAAGTGGTATTTGATCACCTACCCACTTGCAAGAATTCTGGCTTGCAAAGAGCTGTTAAAGGACACCAGGGATAAAATTGTAGACCTGCACAAAGCTGGGATGTGCTACAGGACTATAGGCAAGCAGCTTGGTGACAAGGCAACTGTTGGTACAAGTATTAGAAAATGGAAGAAATACAAGATGACTGTCAATCTTCCTCGGTCTTTGGCTGTGTACATCTTGCCTTGTGGAGTAAAGATGAATTTGAGAAAGTTCAGGAATCAGCCCAGAACTACATGGGAGGACCTGGTTAATGACCTGAAGAGAGCTGAAACCACAGTCTCAAACATTACCATTAGTAACACATTACGCCGGCATGGATTAAAATCCTGCAGAGCATGAAAGCTCCCCTTGCTCCCGCCAGCACATGTCCAGGCCCATTTGAAGTTCACCAATGACCATCTGGATGATCCAGAGGAGGCATGGGAAAAGGTCATGTGGTCAGATGAGAACAAAATAGAACTTTTTGGTATCAACTCACTCGCTGTGTTTGGAGGAAGAATGAATACAACCCCTAGAACACGGTCCCAATCGTGAAGCATGATGGGGAAAACATCATACTTTTGGGGTGCTTTTCTGCAAAGGGGACAGAAAGACTGCACCGTATTGAAGGGAGGATTGATAGGGTTATGTATTGCAAGATGTTGTCCAACAAGCTCCTTCCCTCAGTAAGAACATTGAACATGGGTCATGGCTGGGTCTTCCAGCATGACAATGACCCAAAACACACAGTCAGGGCAACTAAGGAGTGGCTCTGTAAGAAGCATTTTAAGGTCCTGGAGTGGCCTACCTAGTCTCCAGACATGAACCCAATAGAAAATGTTTGGAAGGGGCTGAAACTCAATGTTACCCAGCGACAGCCCCAAAACCTGAAAGATCTGTATTAAGATATGTATGGAGGAGTGGGCCAAAATCCCTGCTGCAGTGTGAGAAGACATGGTCAAGAACTACAGGAAACGTCTGACCTCTGTAATTGCAAACAAAGGTTTCTGTACCAAATATTAAGTTCTGTTTTTCTATTGTATCAAATACTTATTTCATGCAAACAAATGCAAATTAATTCTGTAAAAATCATACAATGTGATTTTCTTGATTTTTTTTTAAGATACCTTCTCTCACAGTTGAAGTATACCTATGATAAAATTACAGACCTCTTCATTCTTTGAAGGTAGGAAAACTTGTAAAATTGTCAGTGTGTCAAATACTTTTTTCCACACTGTATACACCAGGATGGGGGCCATGAAAGGGAACATATATACAAGGATGGAGGACATATATACATACCAGGCTGGGGCCAGGATGAAGGACATATATACCAGAATGAGGGATGTGTACTATATACACTAGGATAGAGCAAAGATGGGGGACATTATTACATAATGGGGGAGAAGGTGCAACTTGTATGTCCTCATAGGATTTAGAATGCTACAAGGACCCATATATCTGATTAACATGCGTGGGGTGGGGGGCTGATACAAACTTTGCACCGGGGCTCATCGAACTCTAGTTACGCCACTGCTCATGACCTCTTTTCTATACAATTTTGAAAAGTCTCTACTGAGGGGGGGGATGATCTAATCTTTTTGGTGCACATTAAAAATACTTTTGCCTGTATTGTTTTGTTCCAAAATGAAGGAGCAAACCGGGACACCACCAAAAGTAAATGTGAGTCCTTAAAAATAATCGAACATTTGTATGTTTTACTGCCACATTTGTACCTAACAAATTTCATATCATTACACAATGCTAGGTAAAAGGAGAGTTTAGACTAAGATAACATATTCCTTTTTTGTAGTAGTTTTTGATGCAGTGTGACCCAAGCATTGAATTGGATAGAAGCAAACTAGAAGTCTTTGATTTACACTTTTCTTCTTTTTTAATTCAATCCTAGCACTGGCTCAAAAAAACTACATCAAAACTGCACATCTGATTCCAGCCTTAAGTTGCTATTTGTGGATGTTAGAGACTACTAGGTTTAAAACAGTATGATTGTTAATATTTATGCAAATTGTCTCTTCTGAGAGGAAGAGAACTTGAATTTGCATATTAAATTTACAAGAGAAGCATTGCACAGCCTAAAAGTCTCCTTACACATGCATGTCAGACATGTCATTCTCCACAAAAAGAAACATTACCCCTTAGACTCCAGTCAGGCTTCTCATACAGCCAAATTAGATTGCATACTTTGCACTGAGGAGGGGCAACACCCCAAAACATGTCTGCAATTTGAGATTCTAGTTCACTTTTATTCGAAGTCATGTGGCAGGGCTCATTAAAGGGTCAATATTGACTTTTAGGATTGCTAATTCCAATAGGTGGCACTAGAGCTCAAGTCTTCTTTCTCTATGATTAGGCAATTTGCATATTTAACTTCTCAGAGCAGCATTGCATTGCCTAAAAGTCTCCTTACTCTGGCATGTCATCTTATGCAGCCAAATTTAAATTATAAGCTTTGCACTGAGGAGAGGCAACACCCCAAAACACATGTCTGCAAATTGAGATTCTGGTTTGGCTTTTATCCTAAAGGTACCTTCACACATAACGATATTGTTAACGATATCGTTGCTATTTGTGACGTAGCAACGATATCGTTAATGAAATCGTTATGTGTGACAGCGACCAACGATCAGGCCCCTGCTGGGAGATCGTTGGTCGCTGAATAAAGTCCAGAACTTTATTTCGTTGCTGGACTCCCTGGAGACATCGCTGGATCGGCGTGTGTGACACCGATCCAGCGATGTCTTCACTGGTAACCAGGGTAAACATCGGGTAACTAAGCGCAGGGCCGCGCTTAGTAACCCGATGTTTACCCTGGTTACCATGCTAAAAGTAAAAAAAACCAAACACTAGATACTTACCTACAGCTGTCTGTCCTCCAGCGCTGCGCTCTGCACTCCTCCTGTACTGGCTGTGAGCCGGAAAGCAGAGCGGTGACGTCACCGCTCTGCTTTCCGGCTCCCAACCAGTACAGGAGGAGAGCAGAGAAGCAGAGCGCAGCGCTGGAGGACAGACGGCTGTAGGTAAGTATCTAGTGTTTGTTTTTTTTTACTTTTAGCATGGTAACCAGGGTAAACATCGGGTTACTAAGCGCGGCCCTGCGCTTAGTTACCCGATGTTTACCCTGGTTACCGGCATCGTTGGTCGCTGGAGAGCGGTCTGTGTGACAGCTCTCCAGCGACCAAACAGCGACGCTGCAGCGATCCGGATCGTTGTCGGTATCGCTGCAGCGTCGCTTAATGTGAAGGGGCCTTAAGTCATATGGCAAGGCTAGTTGAAGGGTTGATATTGACTTTTGGGATTACTACTTCCAGTAGGTGGCACCAGAGTTCAATTCCTCTCTGAAGAGACAATTTGCATATTTAATTTCCCAGGAACACACTGCATGATCTATAAGTCTTCTTACACTGGCAAGTCACTCTTACTAGCCGGCCGTAAAGCAGAGCACAGCGGTGACGTCACCGCTCTGCTTTACGGCCGGCGCTTACACAGTGCAGGGAAGCTGACGCCGGGGACGCGACAGACACCGGAATGTAAGTATGTAGTGTGTTTTTTTTATACATTAACAATGGTAACCAGGGTAAACATCGGGTTGTTAAGCACGGCCCTGCGCTTAGTAACCCGATGTTCACCCTGGTTACCCGGGGACTTCGGCATCGTTGGTCGCTGGAGAGCTGTCTGTGTGACAGCTCTCGAGCGACCACACAACGACCTAAATAGCGACGCTGCAGCGATCGGCATCGTTGTCTATATCGCTGCAGCGTCGCTTAATGTGATGGTACCTTAAGCTGCCCCTTCCCAATCAGAGTGTATGTAAAGGCCAGTTACCCCTAAACATATACATGACCCAAAAATAATAATAAATCAATAATTATTTTTCTAAGACTAATCACTTGATTATACTAATAACATTAATTTTGACTATGACTTTAAGCTGAATTTGATGATTTCACCCAGAAAGAATAAATGTGAGGCAAACCTGGGTATTGAAACCTCCCAATCCCAAACACTATTCGGAATTGAAGTTACCATACATGATATGGTGTAAAATATATTGCAGAATAAAACAATAAATAAGAAAAAAATGGTCAATTATATCAAAGATTTGCAAGTGTTTGATTTTAAGTAGAAACCCAACTTTTTTGGCCAAAGAAAGTTGTATGATTAGCAAGAAGAAAAAGAGATGTGTCCAATGATTAGCAAGAAGAAAAAGAGATGTGTCCATATGTTTTGTCCTCCACATGTGACATTTATGAGGTTCTCCAGACTTACCAAGATCCTCCCCACATTCACAGCAAGCAGGGCTTATCAAATCCAACACACTTAGTTGACAGCCTTATGGAATGTAAATCGCCCACCTTAGTACAAGTGTGATCTTAATTTGCACTTAATCAAAGTCAATTAGGTCTCCTACATTATTTACATATAGGAACATATATCTTAATTAACCCCAACAACCAGAAATATCTTCAGTTATCTCTCCCAAACCTCTGCATATTTTCACGTCAAAATTAAAAATGAGTCCGGTGGAGTCTCTGTGGATTACCAAGCTATCACCTAAGCATTGGTTCGAGCAGAACAACTTCAGAGAAATAGTTTTACTAATTCAATTCATAATGGAAAGCAATGTGGAAAGTCTGTGCTTTAAAGCAAAGACCGGAGATTTAATTATTTCAATGTCATTCCATAAGTGATGTTTACAGATTAGCTTCATGGATAGAATATATAGTGTATTAGAAAATTTATCAGTACTCATTGACGTACGATACAGATGATGAATGCAATGTAACCCACCTTAACACAATGATGAAATGATTGCTATATGTGGAAATATAAGAATGTCATCACTTATACATCTAGGAGGACCGTCATATGAGCTTGTTGTATATAATCTACACAGTGTGCTGCTTTACAAACTATTGTAAGTATTATAACTGCATTTCTCATAATGATCAATCGAACACTATTTGTAAATTGGTTCAACATGTGTTCACCTTTTGTGCAGATGTTCAAACCACCCATGAGTGTGCCCCCTTACTGTGCACTAATTTATTTTAATGTAACAGATTTTACCCTGGAAACATGGAAAGGAAAGAAAGGGATAATGATCTTTTGAAAGTTTCACTTCCATGGAATGTGTAAAACGACCACATTCCGTACAATGGATGCCGGCTGAAAGCAACATCATTTCTACTTCTATATTCACCGTGAATTCCATAACGTTAATTTCAAAATGGTGCCAGACTGAACCACACATTCGTCAGGGCTAATTAAGAGACAGTTTTCTGCCTTCTTCAAAAGAACGAAATGTCAAGAAGCACCACCCAGCTCTCTTTCCAGCTGCTTCCTTAGCATATGTAACATTTCGAAAAGTTCTGGCGCTGCTTATGGATTGTAACCAGATGGTTGGAAGACAAGCTATAATAGCTGCAGATTGAAAAGAATAAGATAAGAGCCCAGAAAGAGAGAAAAAGAAACGACGCCTGTTCTACAGTATCCAGTACCACCGGGACTGCAAGTCTAATCACCATGACTGGTGACTTGTGTTTATCTGGTTAGTGACCAAAGCATCACGCAAGCAGGAAATGCTTAGAAAACATTAGCTTAAATTACATGTTAAGTGCTCCGTTCTTGATACATATTACAGATATACATTTGTATCCGGAACTTAATATTCAGGTTGTAAACCTAGCATTCGTATTATAAGTGGGCAGCTTATGACTACAGCAAAGCAGCACTGATTGGCAGTTATGACAAGTAATAATAGTTTAGAATACAATTATGTGACTATTAGCATATACCGTACTGTGCAAAGGTTTTAGGCAGGTGCAGCAAACATGCTGCAAAGTAAGAATGCTTTCAAAAATAGAAGTGTTAACAGTTTTTTTATCAGTTAGAAAAAGGCAAAATGAATGAACAAAAGAAAAAACTAAGTCAAATCATGATTTTGTGTGACCTCCCTTTGCCTTTCAAACACCATCAAAGCAACAATTCTTCTAGGAGCACTTGCACACAAGTTTTGAAGGAAGTCAGCAGGGAGGTTGTTCCAAAAATGTTGGAGAACTAACCACAGATCTTCTGTTAATTTAGACTTGTGAAATTCTTCTGTCTCTTCATGAAATCCCAGGCAGTTTCAATGATGTTGAGTTCTGTGCTTGGTGGGGGCCAAGTCATAATTTCCAGGACTCCTTGCTCTTCATTACATTGAAGATGGTGTTTAATGATATTGGCTGCATGTTTGGGATCACTGTCTTGCTTGTTATGATCTGGTGGCCTAGGAGCAGCATGAGACGTACTCTGGAGAAGGTGGTACCTATACTGACCGCAAACCCTGAACTTAGCAGCGCAACTAGAAGTAGCCATGGGGGGTACCTAACACTCCCTAGACCCCTCGACACAGCCTAAGAACTAACTTCCCCTAAAGACAGAAACAGGAAACCTATCTTGCCTCAGAGAAAATCCCCAAAGGATAGACAGCCCCCCACAAATATTGACTGTGAGAGGAGAGGGAAATAACATACGCAGACATGAAATCAGGATTTAGCATAGGAGGCCATACTAGCTAAAAAGCAAGAATAGGACAGAGTACTATGCGGTCAGTATTAAAACGCTAGAAAATATCCACCACAGAAAATACAAATCACCACATCTGACTAAAGACATGGAGGGTATATCTGCATCTCCAGAGACACAGCTTGGCTGCAAAAAATCCTTCACAGACAAAGCTGGACAAGACAAAACATGAAAATGCACAGAACTATAAGGTCCACAGCAGGTGGACAGCAAAAACAAGCCAGAACTTATCTTTGTAGAAAAGAACAGCAGAACAGGAGAGACCAGGTATGAATGTGAATCCTCCAAAAACAATGGACAACTGGTACTGACTAAAGGATCAAGCAAGGCTATATAGCCCAGCCCAAATTGCAAAAAATAGATACACCTGATAAATGCTGCGATCCAACTACCGCAGCACTACCACTCATAACCACCGGAGGGAGCCCAAGAGCAGAATTCACAACACTTGCTGCAGAATAAATTGGGAATGAATGAGATGTCTCCCTAATGGCATTGCATGATGGATAAATATCTGTATTTTTCAGAGTTGAGGATAACAATAATCTTGATTAAACCTGTAAATCCATTTGCTGACACGCAGCCACAAGTCTCCAAGAAATCTCCACCATGCTTCACTGATGCTTGCAGACATTCATTATTTTACTGCTCCAGCTGCCATTTGTCTGCACCCCAATTCCTATGTTTTCATGCATAGTGGAGTCACATAGGATTGTTTCCAAGACAAAGGTATTGCAATTCTTCCATCAAGATCACGTCTGGATAGGCTTCTCCAAACAGTAGATGGATGTAGCTGGGTTACACTAGTTGCTGCCAGTTCTGAGCTGATGGCACTGCTGGACATCTTAAAATTTCAAAAGGAAGTAAGCATGACTACTTAGTCTATAGTCTTCGACAACTTTGCACATTTCTTAGTGTCCTCAAGGCTGAGAAATAAAGGCAGATAACTATACATGCAATACAATCAGGAAGGCATCTGATTGGCTCCGAATTTATTCTGCAACTGGACAATGACTCCAAACATATGGCCAATGACATTAAGTACTATCTTCAGTGTAAAAACGTACAAGGAGTCCTGGAAGTGATGATATGTCCTCACAGAGCATTGATCTTAACATCATAATTGAGTCACAAAGAGACAAAAGGATTTTTGCAAGCCTATATACAAAGAATATCTGTGGTTAGTTCTCCAAGATGTTTGGAGCAACCCTCCTGCTATGTTCCTTTAAAAACTGCATGCAGGAATTCAAGATTTGATGCTGCTTTGAAGGTAAAGGGCGGTCACTCCAAATATTGATTTGATATAGGTCTCTCTTTTCATCATTACTTTACATTTTGTTAATTGTTAAAAATAAACTATTAAAACTTCAATTTTTAAAGCATTTTTACTTCGCAGTATTAACTTGTCAGAGATGCAATTTAAGGGGACATCATCATTAGAAAATGACATATTGTTTCAACCAGGTTTTAGTGTTAAATGCATTTTGTAAGTATTTTTGGCACTTTTTTTAACATAAATCTGTATTCAAAATAAAAAATACAAATGTTTCAGTCTTTTTAAATCAGCCCCCTGGGATTTTTGAGTCTTCAACTTTCTGTTGTTTCAGGAAACATGACATGTACATAAGCCATGATGGTCAAAGCCTGGTTCTATCTTTTGCATGAAAAAGTCTGTTGAAAAGTCATTGTAAAAGAGGGGAATCAGGGTCAGCCGTAACATCACCTACTAGAGATGGTGGATCCCTTCGTATCTGCGGTGTATAGGAGTATTACTGGTCATTTAAATTCTGCCTCTAGCAATATGGAGCCCTGCTGATACCTATTTTTTAATGGACAGGAAGTATGAGTTTTAAAATTACCCTAGTCTTGAAAACTTAAAAGATTACTAACTTTGTTTATTTTTAATAAGGATCATGACATGAAAAAAAAATTGCCACAATTATTTAAAAAATACAAGAAACACAAAAAACTGATTTAAACAATAAGTAATTTTTGGGAAATCTGTCAGTAGCATCAACCCTTCCAAGTCATTTATATGGGCATGTAGATCATAGGAAGCTGAATAAAATGATACCTTGATATCTGTAATCTGATGTTTTATTCCAGAGATATCTATGCTTTTCTTATATGCAAATGAAATGCTCAGGACTATGGGCTGGATACTGATCTGCATGAGACTCTGCCTCCAGGGCTTATTTTAAATAGAAGAGGACATTACTAGTGTGATGTGTAATGGCCGTTCTCTGCTCTCCAGATCTCACTGCAGAGCTGTGTGTGATTATACCTGACACTTCTGCAGGTTCTTCTTCCATCTGACAGGCAGAAAGTGTTGCAATAGTGCTGTAATACAGCAGAGCTGTGAGAGCTGCAGCAAACAAGTTTGTAAGGAGACAAAGTTCTATTGTACTGTGTTACATACCTCACAAATATAACCATCTATTATTATTAAAAAAAAAAAAAAGCTCTGGAGGCATATTTTTATGCAGATCTATGTTCTATACATAGTTCTTAATAGCTCATTTAGATATAAGAAAAACATGGATTTCTTTGGAAGAAAACATAAGATTGAGGATATCAAGGTATCACTTTCTTCAACTTCTCATGATCTACAAGCCCATACAGATGCCTTAGGAAGGTTGATCATACTGAGAGATTCGCATTAAGAAACCATAGACATACAAAGACACTGAACTTAGGAGACGTTAAGTACCGTATATACTCGAGTATAAGCCAAGATTTTCTGCCCACTTTTTTGGGCTGAAAGTCCCCCTCTTGGCTTATACTCGAGTCATACGCAGGGGTCGGCAGGGGAGGGGGAGCGGAGGCTGTGAAATTATACTCACCTACTCCTGGCGCGGTCCCTGCAGGTCCCTGGCTTCCCCGGCGCCGGCAGCAGCAGATTCTTCCTGTACTGAGCAGTCACATGGTACCGCTCATTACAGAAATGAATATGCGGCTCCACCTCCCATAGAGGTGAAGCCGCATATTCATTACTGTAATGAGCGGTAACGGTGACCGCTCAGTACAGGATGAAGCTGCGGCGTCGGGGAAGCAGGGACTGCACAGTACCAGGAGCAGGTGAGTATACGGGGAGGGGGAGCGCTGCGCAATAGTCACCTTTCTTCGTTCCGGGCGTCGCTCTGTCTTCAGCAGTGACGTTCAGGTCAGAGGGCGCGATGACGTGGTTAGTGCGCGCCCCTGCTGAACATCAGTGCTGAACATGGAGCAGCATCGGAACGAGGAGCACGTGAATATTGAAAGTGCCGGGGGCCTGAGCGATGGAGAGGTGAGTATGTGATTTTTTTTTGTTATCGCAGCAACAGCAAATGGGGCAAGTGTCTGTAAGGAGCATCTATGGGGCCATAAGGTTTGTGCTGCACTATATGGGGCCATAACATTTGTGCAGCACTTTATGGGGCCATAACATTTGTGCAGCACTATATGGGGCCATAACGTTTGTGCAGCACTATATGGGGCCATAATGTTTGTGCAGCACTATATGGGGCCATAACATTTGTGCAGCACTATATGGGGCCATAACATTTGTGCAGCACTATATGGGGCCATAACGTTTGTGCAGCACTATATGGGGCAAGTGTCTGTATGGGGCCATATTTAACCTTTGTGGAGCATTACGGTATATGGGGCAAGTGTCTGTATGGAGCATCTTATAGGGCCATAATCAAGGTTTGTGCAGCACTATATGGGGCAAATATCTTTATGGAGCATCTTATGGGGCCATAATCAACATTTGTGCAGCATTATATTGGGCAAATGTGTCTATGGAGCATCTTATGGGGCCATTATTAACCTTTATTCAGGATTATATGGGGCATAATTTAATATGGAGCATCTTATGGGGCCCATCATAAACTTTATGGAGCATTGTATGGGGCTCCTGATTCAATATGGATACTCAAAAACACTTAACCTACTGATGTCTCAATTAATTTTACTTTTATTGGTACCTATTTTTACTTTTGACATTTACCGGTAGCGGCTGCATTTCCCACCCTAGGCTTATACTCGAGTCATTAAGTTTTCCCAGTTTTTTTGTGGCAAAATTAGGGGGGTCGGCTTACACTCGGGTCGGCTTAGGCTTATACTCGAGTATATATGGTATATATTAAACATGGCGTAATGCTAAATTAGTGCAATTTACATACATTTTAATCATTTTTTAGAACCAGGGGTTCAGTAAATATCTTTATTTCAATATTATATTTTAAAGAGCAAAGATAAAATCTGAAATGCTATACATGCATTCACATTGGCAGATTCTAGGGAATAAGCAATCAAAGACATGTTTGTTTTCTGATAACCGGCCAGTGTAAACAGGCTCCTGATCACCTGAAAAACTAGCAAAACGGTTGTTCTCATGAATATATCCTCATTTGTAAACATTGCATGTGCTGCTGAGAACAATAATAGCCTAAGCTGGTGGACCGATCACTTTGTGCACATGGGAAGTGTGACTGGCCAATCTAAACAGGTTTTTTAACAACAGTCGATTGGCTTTTATGTAGCCGATCGGCGATTACCGTATTTATCGACCACCATAAGCTATAGTAAACGCACCCTTAGGCACTGTTCATATCTATGTCATTGGGGCTAGCATAGACAGAAGCCACAAAGTAATACTGGATGTGTTGCAAGATGTTCATGGCAGCAACTTGTGAACACCATTACCCTACACACATTGCTATTCTCCAATCCAAAACTGCAGAAACGGTCTCCAATACAGTCTCCAATGCAGGTGTGAACATAGCCCAACATATGGTTTTATCTACGACTTAATAAAGCTTACGTATACATTATATATTAAACATCACTAATGAGGGTGTATATCTATTGATAAAAATAAAAAAAAATGAAGTAGCATATCTATTTATGTAAAAAAAAATGATGTGGATCTGTTATTAATCAATAGGTGCCTATTAGTGATGAGCGAATATACTCGTTACTCGAGATTTCCCGAGCACGCTCGGGTGACCTCCGAGTATTTTTTTAGTGCTCGGAGATTTAGTTTTCATCGCCTCATCTGAATGATTTACAGCTATTAGCCAGGCTAAGTACATGTGGGGGTTGCCTGGTTGCTAGGGAATCCCCTCATGTACTTATGCTGGCTATCATATGTAAATCATTCAGATGAGGCGATGAAAACGAAATCTCCGAGCACTAAAAAAATACTCGGAGGTCACCTGAGCGTGCTCGAGAAATCTCCAGTAACGAGCATATTCGCTCATCACTAGTGCCTATGCATAAATAAAAGACCAACACTTTTTTTCAGAAACTAAGTTCTCCCTCATATTTTTATTTTTTTATGTTGGATAGGGTACTGAGCCAGCGGAACCAAGTTTTTTTGCACTTGCATCACCTGAGCTGCAGAGTTTTGCATCTATATATTAATATATATGAATAGTACACAGATACGTAATATATATAGGTTTAAAAAAACATACAGATTAGTATCGTCTTATGCTTATATGTGTGTTTTTGTGTTATTACTATATATATATATATATATATATATATATATATATATATATATATACTTGTATATGTTATGAACATTATAACATAAAAGTAACAAGCCTGGGAAACAGATGTGGTCAGAAAAAAGCAAATACTGACATTATACACCACTCCGCACTCAGGGTAGGAATGATAAAAACATTTACAAGCTGTTGGGAGTCTAGAATCAGAAGTGTAATCAAGTAGAACTGACATATAAATGGTGAGGGTGCTCCGTCCTGCATGAGAAACTAAGCAGAACACCCCTCCACCTTTACTGTACATGGGGTCTCGGGTGTCCTGTGTTGGCATGCCTCTACCACAGCAGGCCCGACCTAATTTTAGAGATGACAGTTAATAATTCACTTCACATAAAGTTGAATGGGTGAATTTCCCTGGTTAACCCCTAGACTTTATTTTCCTGTTGCCTTTTTCTCTGCACACAGCACAGGCCTATTACATTACATGCTTGTATTTGATCCAAGTTCAGCGAGACTACAAACAAGATGAAAAGCTACTTATATTTATTATTGTAACTCACATGAGACCGAGACTGTTCTGTTATGCGACATGCAACCGCTCTAGTAAGTAAAGTAGAAGATTCATTAAACACAATCGTGGTTTGATATTTTTAGCTAAAATCACCTCTGTCAAAAATTTTTACCAGATTGATCAAATTTCGAAGAAGAACATCCAAGGCAAGTTGGCGTTATATGCTATATGTCTTGGTATAGAAATGTAAGCCTCAAGTATTAGCTTATTATACTTTATATTCAAGGTGTTGATTCATGGGGTTTTCCAGGATATTAAAAAAAAAAATTGTGATAGCATAGGCAACGTTATAAAATGAAGAAATATCCATTTCTTACACCTTGAATACATTGTCACCTGCTGTACATTCAAAGTGTCCCAACCAAAGTCAGGAGTTACGTGAATGATGGATGCGATGTCATCACTGCAGGACCAGCAGGGGCCACCTGAGTTATGTTGCAATATTTCAAAAATTCTGCAAACTGCTTCAAATTTTATGTTTTACACATTCATGACAAATTTTGGCTAGATATATGGAACTCTACTGAGCCCCATAATTAAGCTTACCTAAATAACTGTGTTCTAGAGACCCATCTTTATCCTTCATTGGGACAGAACCGATGTCTTTGCTGGTCATGACAACATCAGAAACAGCAAGATCATGGGCTCCTTTCTTGGCAGTTAACATAAGTCTAAATCAAACAAATAAGGCAGCCCTCTGTAGCGCCACAGCCTGCAAACATGAAATATGAAAATTGAATTGCATTACTGCACCAGAAATATGAAAAATTGAGAAAGCTTAGCGCATAAATTGGCCAAGTCATGTGTAGCTGGTAGCCACGGTAAGGCATTTCTCCTTACCAGGACCTAAACAAGGCCAATCCTAAAAGCTAAAGTCATAGTGCAGTTATGGCTTTCAGAATGCAAAAGATGAAAAAGGAATACAAAATCTTGCATCTACACTAGAAGTCCCAGAGAGGGGTCATTTAACATTTCTACCTTTGGAACCTTTGGAGCTCGAAATTTCTGGGACTTCTAGTGTTAAAGAGAACATCAGGCACTTTGCTTTTTTAAAGAATAAGGCCCAATGTAGTCTAATATTTTTTAAAAATCACTATGCACTACCTAATTGCCCACTGCTCCTCCATAGCACTACTTGGGCTCTTTACCATTATTGAAACTCTTTTTCTGCTTGAGCCAGTCAGTAGAGCATTAGTGGTACATACAGTAAGGGTGGGGAAAGATTGGTTGGTGAGTATATATTGTTTTTTTTATTTAAACTACATTGGGTCAGGTAAAAAAAAAAAGAAAAATGGATGGGTGGAAATCCCTTTTCAAGTGTCAAATTATAGGAATAAAGGTATGGATTTTCCTTTGACCTTAATGAAGATACTAATGATATCCAAAGTGTTAAGTTATGCCTACAATAGCTAATGTGGTATTTTTCGGGATTACTTAAGGTCACTTCAGAAGCAATTCAGCCTACCAACAGAACATACTTTCATTTTATTTTCACACAGAACCAAAAAGATACTGTGAGAAAAAAAATCCTTCTCCTTATACTTTATTTCTGAAGTGTTCCGAAATGAGCTCCAAAAGTTCACCCAGCATCTAATTTTAACCGTGAGTTCCAGGAGAGTTGGTGGGAAGATGACTGAGTTCCTTTAAGCTCTGACCTACAACAGGAAGAGACTTGTCAGCCTTTCTGTCTCCCATTGGAAATCCCAAGGGAAACAACAGTGGCAGAATGTATTCTAACATTTTATCATTCCAATTTTTTTTTTCTTCAGCTGAGAAATTATTCAGTAAGAGTTTCCTTTTTATTTTTATAAATGCCCAAGTACAGGCAAATCAGAGTTATGCAGTATTGCAATATACATAATCTAGCAGCATAGTAGTATGTCATGCCTTTCTTTTTACTTTTAAATGGAATCAGTCACCAGGTATTTGGTACCTAATAATGTAGAGATCAGGGCCCTGATTCCAGCAATGTGTCATCTACTGGCTTGCTTGTTGTAATTTTGATAAAAGCACTGTTTTATCAGCAGGAGATTATCACTACAGGACCTACAAGTAAACCTGTGGTTATGTTGTCCAACCACACCCCCGTCATTGATTGGCAGCTTTTTGTCTATGCACAGTGTACACAGAAACCTGCCAATCAGTGATGTGGGCGGGGTTATACCGAGCTCAGCATTCAGAGTACTAGCAGATCTGCGGCAGATAAAATAGTTTTTAATCAAATCTACAGCAAGCAGCCTAGAAAGTGATTCATCACTAAAATAAAGGTATCAGCTCCTACTTAATGCTGCTCTCAGATGGGGTAGCAAACATCTGTTGAAAGATTCCCTTTAAAATAAACAACAGTAACCAACCGGACACAGCAATATAAATTATATAGTGGAATGGCAATACTGCTAGAGCCTCTATGGACCTTCTTGATAAGACTTTGCACTCTTTACATACTAGAAAGCAGTGTTTCCCAAACTCCAGTCCTCACGGCCTCCAACAGATCATTCTTGTGGGATTTCCCTAGTATTGCACAGGTGCACAGGTGAGAGATCAAGAGGCAATCTATGATGCCTTAATAATAATTTCATCATACAGTTAGGTCCATATATATTTGGACAGAGACAACATTTTTCTAATTTTGGTTCTAGACATTACCACAATGAATTTTAAACAAAACAATTCAGATGCAGTTGAAGTTTAGACTTTCAGCTTTCATTTGAGGGTATCCACATTAAAATTGGATGAAGGGTTTAGGAGTTTCAGCTCCTTAACATGTGCCACCCTGTTTTTAAAGGGACCAAAAGTAATTGGACAGATTCAATAATTTTAAATAAAATGCTCATTTTTAGTACTTGGTTGAAAACCCTTTGTTGGCAATGACTGCCTGAAGTCTTGAACTCATGGACATCACCAGACGCTGTATTTCCTCCTTTTTGATGCTCAGCCAGGCCTTCACTGCGGTGGTTTTTAGTTGCTGTTTGCTTGTGGGCCTTTCTGTCTGAAGTTTAGTCTTTAACAAGTGAAATGCATGCTCAATTGGGTTGAGATCAGGTGACTGACTTGGCCATTCAAGAATATTCCACTTCTTTGCTTTAATAAACTCCTGGGTTGCTTTGGCTTTATGTTTTGGGTCATTGTCCATCTGTAGTATGAAACGACGACCAATCAGTTTGGCTGCATTTGGCTGGATCTGAGCACACAGTATGTCTCTGAATACCTCAGAATTCATTCGGCTGCTTCTGTCCTGTGTCACATCATCAATAAACACTAGTGACCCAGTGCCCCTGGCAACCATGCATGCCCAAGCCATCACACTGCCTCCGCCACGTTTTACAGATGATGTGGTATGCTTTGGATCATGAGCTGTACCACGCCTTTGCCATACTTTTCTCTTTCCATCATTCTGGTAGAGGTTGATCTTGGTTTCATCTGTCCAAAGAATGTTCTTCCAGAACTGTGCTGGCTTTTTTAGATGTTTTTTAGCAAAGTCCAGTCTAGCCTTTTTATTCTTGATTCTTATGAGTGGCTTGCACCGTGCAGTGAACCCTCTGTATTTACTTTCATGCAGTCTTCTCTGTATGGTAGATTTGGATATTGATACGCCTACCTCCTGGAGAGTGTTGTTCACTTGGTTGGCAGTTGTGAAGGGGTTTCTCTTCACCATGGAGATTATTCTGCGATCATCCACCACTGTTGTCTTCTGTGGGCACCCAGGTCTTTTTGCATTGATGAATTCACCAGTGCTTTCTTTCTTCCTCAGGATGTACCAAACTGTAGATTTTGCCACTCCTAATATTGTAGCAATTTCTCGGATGGGTTTTTTCTGTTTTTGCAGCTTAAGGATGGCTTGTTTCACCTGCATGGAGAGCTCCTTTGACCGCATGTTTACTTCACAGCAAAACCTTCCAAATGCAAGCACCACACCTCAAATCAACTCCAGGCCTTTTATCTGCTTAATTGAGAATGACATAATGAAGGGATTGCCCACACCTGTCCATGAAATAGCCTTGGAGTCAATTGTCCAATTACTTTTGGTCCCTTTAAAAACAGGGTGGCACATGTTAAGGAACTGAAACTCCTAAACCCTTCATCCAATTTTAATCTGGATACCCTCAAATGAAAGCTGAAAGTCTGAACTTCAACTGCATCTGAATTGTTTTGTTTAAAATTCATTGTGGTAATGTCTATAACCAAAATTAGAAAAATGTTGTCTCTGTCCAAATATATATGGACCTAACTGTATGTGCAATACTGAGGAAATACTGAAATCATGATCTGTTGGGGGCCGTGAGGACTGGCGTTTGGGACACAATGCAATAGGGTATTGAAGAATTTAAAAAAACTATACAAAAATGTACAGAAATTACCTATATTACCTCAATTTAAATAATGAGCATAGAATAAAAAGTCTCATGTGGACACTGTGGCCAACGAGTAGGGAAAGTTGAAAGTACACAATTAATTTCAACGTAAGCAACTGCCAACCTATCTAGTAGTAGCAAGAGGGGAACAATTTGAAAATTATTATTATTATTTATTATTATTTATTATTATAGCGCCATTTATTCCATGGCGCTTTACATGTGAGGAGGGGTATACACGATAAAAACAGGTACAATAATCTTGAACAATACAAGTCACAACTGGTACAGGAGGAGAGAGGACCCTGCCCGCGAAAAATAGTAATTATCCTTATTTTTTATCTAAATTACTTTTTATTAGCTAATAAGACCATTCAAAACGGAAATAAAAAGTGGAGATAAAAGTGTTACAAGGAGCAGATATGTGACATTTTTACAGGATATACAAGATATTTTCAGTCAATGATGCAATCCCACCTAGGGAAGTATCATAGAAAGTCTGGTATGTATACAAAAGAGCAAAAATGGAGGCAGTACTCAAGGAGTCGCATTGAAAAAATTAATGTGGCCTTTTATTCACCCATCTGGGTGCAATGTTTCAGCTTCCCAACTCAAGCTCTGCTTAAATTAAAGCTTAAGTTAGAAAGCTGAAATGTTGCACCTAGATGGAAGAATGAAAGTCCACTTTTCTTCACTTAGGACCCTTGGGTGCAACTTCTATTTTTGCGCTTTTATTTGTGTGTAGCCTTTTTTGACAAGCAAAAATCAAGAAAAATGAAAAATGAAACGCAATAGTACTCTTCTGAAGGAAAATTTCAACTACTATACAAAAATATAAGCCCTATGGAGTCATGAAGATTTTTTCTCCTCCACTATGGGGCAAATAGCAACCAACAAATATGGGGTTTGCCTTCGGTTGGGTCAACATGATAGGTTTTAGGATAAACTCAATGGACTTGTACTTTCTTTAAATCTTAAAACTAGGATAGAATCAGAGGAATTATTTATGCCTAGTCCTGCTATTAACCCACATTAGTGCAGAACATTTACTGATTGTAAATTGTCATGTCTACACAATTGGAGCACATTCAAATAATTCTGGCACCAGATTATTTTGGCAGAAAATAAATCACCTTCAATTTTCCCCAAGTATATTTAGTGTGAAGTGTCAGAGAGCATTTACTAGTATAGACGCTGTTGCCTGATCAGAACACAAGCATATCCGATTTGCAGATTTTTAAGTCTAATGTCTTTTTACACTAATCTCCACTATATATTTTATTATCCATTTAGACTATTTGATATTGCACAATAAAAGCATCAATGCCAGTTAACATTGAGGTGCAAACTTGCCGTTCAAAATGTGCCAAACATGGGAGGGAATAATGTTTTCTGAAGTTATAAATATGGGAAGGGTTATGCTTAACTAGAAAGGGGCACGCAAAACATACAAAATTTTTGGCACCAAAAATTGGTCTAAAAGTGAGCCATCCAAGAGGTGGTGTAAGGTTTCATCATAGTTTCAGAAGACACACCCAATTTATGATTTAGTGTACTGATACAATTTCTAAATTTGTTGCATTTTTAGACTATATGGACTAAGATTATAGCCCTGATTCATAAAAGTTATTTCACTAGAATACTGGTTTAAAACACTTTAACAGTTGTAAAATTTTTGTACAACTTGAAGTTGCACAAAGATTTTACAGCTTTCCCTGTGTTCATGCCAAAAATGGGCAAAATACGAATGGCACAGGGCTTGGCGAAGCCCATCTGGCAAATTCTTCAAACGTTTAGTGGCGTAACTTATGACAGAAATGTACTCTAGTTCTTGACTAGAGTAACATTTCTGGAGACGAGCATGCCAGTGGTAAGATGCATCTAATTTATTAAGTGGTGTGTACACCGTAATTAATTATGTGCATCTCATTCTTACACGTCCAACATTAAGACTGGCGTACGAAATGCCAATCTTAATGAATGGGGCCTAATGTCTAAATGTTAGACAGAATTCATAAATGTGCCCCAGTAGCCAAGTGAAACTAAGAATCTCTAAGATTTGACCAAACATCTCAACATATGAGACTCAATATAAGACTGTAGACTTGAGAAGACACTAATAAAGTGCAGCTCAAACTGTTTTTCTTTTACAGAAAAGTCTGTTTCTTTTGCATGGAATAATCAGCGATAATTAGAAACAATTTCTATGCATTGGCTGTAGTTTACAGTACATTTTTATTAAGAGCAGATTTAAAAAAAAAAGAAAAGAAGACTAATTCTGTCAACTACAAGACACAACCTCAACCAAGTATACAGCTGTTTGCCAAGTAAGGATAAAACATTCTGTATCCTTAGTGGTGACCAAAATGATGCTTAATGACATCTTGGCTAAATATAAAAGGAGAATATTACTAAATTGCTCCTTGATTATTATTGCTGTTAACATTCCTCTTTTGCTCCGTAACAAAATAAGTAAACATATTATTGCGAAGCACGGAGTTTAAACCTCGCTCTCATGAATTAAGAAGACATTTTCTGAATGGAATATTACAGGAAGAGAAAATCTCTGAACATAAACATCTCATCCTAATAAGGATGAATAGCTGTAAAAATCATTTAAAGGGCATGTTCACCTTTGGATACCTTTATTTTACATTTTACATACAGAATTACATTAAATAAAAAACGTAGCAATGAATCATAAATGTTGCTTTACCTTTTCTTGTACCCATCCTGTGTTATAGTCAAGTGAAAACATTTCTGTCTATACCTATCATACAAAAACATTCACAGTATGTTCTCCCCATGTTTGCGTGGGTTTCTTCTGGTTTCCCCGGTTTCCTCCCACACTCCAAAGACATTCTGATAGGGAATTTAGATTGTGAGCCCCATCGGGGACAGTGATGATGTCTGTAAAGTGCTGCAGAATTACTGGTGCTATATAAGTGAGTAAAATAAATAATAGTGGACTATACCTATATCTCACCAGAGATATCTCACTCACAATGTCTATATTCGACACATCTACTCGTGCTTGGATCAGCAGCTCTACTGACGGCTTTGGGTTCACAGTGGTCTGCCAATACCATGATAAAAATAAAGGATAGTTTATATCACTCAGACACTACCATCGGAGGCACGTGCTAGAATCTCCCACCATATTGTCTTTTACGTGCCGGACTGTCAGATCCATCAGAAATATTGTCCCAGGTATGGCCAGCCAAACACAGCATATAATGAGTTCATTCCATTCATTCTTTGTGCAGTAAAAAATGATTTTACCATCTGGCTCATCAATATATCTCCATTTACAGATGATGATAGTTTCTTTGTAACCCAAATAATTGTACCCTGGCTTACTTAAAACCTCCCACGCAGTTAAGGCTTCTTTCACACTAGCGTCGGGCTCGGCCCGTCGCAGTGCGTCGGGCCGAGGTTACCGACGCTAGCGTTGTCTCCGCCGCACAACGGGTGCAGCGGATGCTGCTTTTCAGCGCATCCGCTGCCCCATTGTGAGGTGCGGGGAGGTGGTGGCGGAGTTCCGGCCGCGCATGCGCAGTCGGAAAAGACGGTCCGTCGGCTGCAAAAAACGTTACATGGAACGTTTTTTGCGGCTGACGGTCCGCCACAACATGGCGCAACCGTCGCGCGACGGTTGCAACGTGTGGCAATCCGTCGCAATGCGTCGCGTAATGTTAGTCAATGGAGAAAAAACGCATCCTGCAAACACTATTGCAGGATGCGTTTTTTCTGCAAAACGACGCATTGTGACGGATTGCAGTTAACGCCTTAGACAACTGTTAGGCAAGTGTTTGGTTGATCATTATGTCTGCTGACCCCTGCCCACATACATATGCATTCTCAGCTGAAAGTGCAATGGGAAGAAAAAAGCAAACCACTGTCGACAATATACAGTGGGGCAAAAAAGTATTTAGTCAGTCAGCAATAGTGCAAGTTCCACCACTTAAAAAGATGAGAGGCGTCTGTAATTTACATCATAGGTAGACCTCAACTATGGGAGACAAACTGAGAAAAAAAAATCCAGAAAATCACATTGTCTGTTTTTTTAACAATTTATTTGCATATTATGGTGGAAAATAAGTATTTGGTCAGAAACAAAATTTCATCTCAATACTTTGTAATATATCCTTTGTTGGCAATGACAGAGGTCAAACGTTTTCTGTAAGTCTTCACAAGGTTGCCACACACTGTTGTTGGTATGTTGGCCCATTCCTCCATGCAGATCTCCTCTAGAGCAGTGATGTTTTTGGCTTTTGCTTGGCAACACGGACTTTGAACTCCCTCCAAAGGTTTTCTATAGGGTTGAGATCTGGAGACTGGCTAGGCCACTCCAGGACCTTGAAATGCTTCTTACGAAGCCACTCCTTCGTTGTCCTGGCGGTGTGCTTTGGATCATTGTCATGTTGAAAGACCCAGCCACGTTTCATCTTCAATGCCCTTGCTGATGGAAGGAGGTTTGCACTCAAAATCTCACGATACATGGCCCCATTCATTCTTTCATGTACCCGGATCAGTCGTTCTGGCCCCTTTGCAGAGAAACAGCCCCAAAGCATGATGTTTCCACCACCATGCTTTACAGTAGGTATGGTGTTTGATGGATGCAACTCAGTATTCTTTTTCCTCCAAACACGACAAGTTGTGTTTCTACCAAACAGTTCCAGTTTGGTTTCATCAGACCATAGGACATTCTCCCAAAACTCCTCTGGATCATCCAAATGCTCTCTAGCAAACTTCAGACAGGCCCGGACATGTACTGGCTTAAGCAGTGGGACATGTCTGGCACTGCAGGATCTGAGTCCATGGTGGCGTAGTGTGTTACTTATGGTAGGCCTTGTTACATTGGTCCCAGCTCTCTGCAGTTCATTCACTAGGTCCCCCCGCGTGGTTCTGGGATTTTTGCTTACCGTTCTTGTGATCATTCTGACCCCACAGGGTGGGATTTTGCGTGGAGCCCCAGATCGAGGGAGATTATCAGTGGTCTTGTATGTCTTCCATTTTCTAATTATTGCTCCCACTGTTGATTTCTTCACTCCAAGCTGGTTGGCTATTGCAGATTCAGTCTTCCCAGCCTGGTGCAGGGCTACAATTTTGTTTCTGGTGTCCTTTGACAGCTCTTTGGTCTTCACCATAGTGGAGTTTGGAGTCAGACTGTTTGAGGGTGTGCACAGGTGTCTTTTTATACTGATAACAAGTTTAAACAGGTGTCATTACTACAGGTAATGAGTGGAGGAAAGAGGAGACTCTTAAAGAAGAAGTTACAGGTCTGTGAGAGCCAGAAATCTTGATTGTTTGTTTCTGACCAAATACTTATTTTCCACCATAATATGCAAATAGATTGCTAAAAAAAACAGACAATGTGATTTTCTGGATTTTTTTTTCTCAGTTTGTCTCCCATAGTTGAGGTCTCCCTATGATGTAAATTACAGACGCCTCTCATCTTTTTAAGTGGTGGAACTTGCACTATTGCTGACTGACTAAATACTTTTTTGCCCCACTGTATCTCTGACAAGAACAAGTCAATCAGGTATGTTGATTTTCACCATGCCCAACCCTTCTTTTGCTGGACAACTTCTATTGGGGAAGAGTCTGGACTTTGATACCATCATACATTGAAATTGGCAGGTTCATCCGACATTCATCTGATGTGTAAAGACGTTAAACCAACATTACTAATCTTTCCCCATCCCATGCTTATTGCCTACAATATAATTCTCTAAAACAATCCAAACTAAAATGCAATAGCCATTTATGCGATAGGTAAAAGGATGACGTGTATGATTTATTACTCTAATATCACAGCAGAATTTGTGCAAATTTCCCATGTCTAGCAGATAAAAATGCCACACAACTCAAACACCCTCTATTCCCATACTTAAATAATAAAGTATTTATGACTTTCTATTTTGGAAAGAAACATGTGCCTTTGGCCCTGATGTGCCTGACTCCCTCTCTTTTGGATCTTTGGGTTATGTGAAAATGTCTGTGCCAAGCTGGTCCATAGGAGTGGCAGCTCTCCCTTGGCTTGTCGGTGACATGATCCTGACGTACTGTGTGGTCAAGGAGCCGGGTCCGCGAGGAGGGGGGCTGTATGAGGGCCAAGCCTTGCACTTCAGCTTCCTGACCTGGCAGACATTCAGAGAGACCCTGCTAAGTGCTATTTCCTAAATACACTAGCTTTTCATAACAATCTTACCACACTGCTTTCCTTTACAAGCTCTCTTAAAAGAGAACTGGACTCCTTCTGGTTAATCTACACAGACTGCATTTGGAAGCCATCAGAAACTGAACTCTAAACAAAACGTTATTAATGTGTAGTAATCTGCCCTCAATGTTCCAGATGAAAAGAAAATGTTTTATAGTTTTTAAGTATACCTTTTAATTGCCTTTTAAGAGTGCATATACGTTTAGTGCACAGTGTTATAAAACTGCAGAATCTGTTTCTTGATAACTGCTGAATGATCTCAGCTATTTTTATGAGTCTTTTTTTCTCTCTTCGAAAAGTACAATTATTGAAAAGCTCGTCTGCATGATTTCTGATCTGTGGCGGCCTACCCCGTCCTCTACGGCATTATACGCTGCCTTATAAACAGGCGGTTTTTACACTCTCCTCTTCAACAAATGTCTTCCTACGAAAATTACTTCTTCTACACGGAAAGCTGGAAGCCTTTATTTATAGCAAACACACAATATCCCTCTTTAAATTTTACAATAATTTGCTAAACATGTATTATGGAAGGAATTAAGGACATTTCATACACTCATTTGTTTTTTTCTTCAACATAAATGCAGATGCCAGGTGCAAGCGGCACTGTATATGTGTATGTATACACAATCGCTTCCTTTTAAAAATGAAATATTACTCAGATGTTTAGAGTGTGAAGCCTGTGGTTAATCCTGAGCTGCCCGATTGAGGGAAATTATATAGCTGTTTAACACTCAGCATACCAATCTTTTATGACTCCATCAGCTACTGTTAATATAATACTTTCAGAAATACCTCTCGCCAGACCCCTTTGCTCCATGATTCCATTCAACCAATTACTACCTAATGAAAGAGAACCATCTAAAACAGAAACTACATTACCATTAAATCCGTATTTTATATATTGTACTGTGCTTCTGTTTTAGTCAAAGGTAAATTTAAATATATCATGGGTGGTCCTTAAAGAGGTCAACCACTACTTTCTTTATCGATGGCCTATCTTTAGGATAGGCCATAAAAATCTGATCGGTGGGGTGCGACACCCAGCACTTACACTGATCAGCTGTTACCGATGCCCTAGGTTTTTAGATGCTGCCAGAACACAGCGGTTCCATGAAAACTATAGCGACCGAAACCGATACTACTCCCTTACTCAACTGAATAGGGGGTAGATCTGCAATTATTGGCTGCGGACATTATAAAAATGACAGAGCTGCAGTGTTCCGGCAGGATCCGAGAACTTCCACCTGCCACTGGAATTTGTGACGGTTGATCGGCAGGGGTGCTAGATGTCACATCCCCACCCATCAGACAGGCTTATCCTAAAGATAGCTCATCAATAAAAAAAAGTAGTGGCCCACCTCTTTAATGCTTAGATGCCCCCTCAACATTTGTGCAGTATGATCACTAGTAACAGATTTAGATCCATGGAGTTTATATGAATACAAAATATCTGACACCTAAAAGCGCATTAAATCATAACTTTCTATACTCCCTATTCTTCCTCTTCTGATACCTAATTAACTCACGAATACACAATATTAAGTAGGGGCCCCAATAAGCACTACGGGGCCTCTTGGTAGATCCAGCCCTGCTCATCATATCCAATCTCTTACAGTTTCACACAGAAAGCCTCATAAACATTTAAAGAGTGCCTACCCCAAAGTCATGAGTAGCCAGCTTTTTCCTCTCATTTTATTCCTGCTGTTTCCCCCAAGAATTTCCATTTTCCGCCATGTGGTTCCAGAGATATGGGATTTTTTATTTAATGCTGAATTTTATGGTCCTTACCAAGCGATTGTGGCTCACAGGATTCCCTTTGGTCCTGTCCATAGGCCGTTTTTCATTATCACCCTGGTAAACACCATGAAATATACCACGGAATAAAACGCTATATCTTTTTTAGCTTTCTGTGAATTACAAAGGCTGATTTTTGGCAGGATGAGTTGTAGTTTTGAATGGAGACATTCATTTTACCATAATAATAATCTTAATAATAATCTTTATTTATATAGCGCCAACATATTCCGCAGCGCTTACCATGTGATGAAAAGATCAGTTTGTGAGTTTCTTTTTATGACATTACGAACCTGGTAACTTTGTTCTATGGATCAGTATAGTTACAGTGGTCCTTATTTCCTTCTTTTTAGGATTTAGACATTTTTATTTTGTTTGATAATTTAGTGTTCAGCATATGGGATAAATATTTTTATACTTTAGGGTACGTTCCCACTGTCACTAATCGCTGTGGGTTGTACACTGCATACATCCGCAATGTTTAACCCGCAGCTTCCAGATGTTACAGCATAGTGGATGGGATTTCAAGACCGCAGAATGTCTATTTATCTTGCGGAGATACGAGTCTCCGCAAGATAAATTTCACCCGTACAATGTATTGGACATGGTGAATCCGCGCGGTTCAATTAACACATGCGGAATCACCTGTGTTCAATAGCTGGTATCGCTTTTAACACAGCAGACATGTGCTGCATCCAAAGCGCTGCCTAAGGCTACTTTCACACTAGCGTCGTGTGACGGACGTTGCAATGCGTCGTTTTGGAGAAAAAACGCTTCCTGCAAAGTTGCCCGTAGGATGAGTTTTTTCTCCATAGACTTGCATTAGCGACGCATTGCGGCGTATGGCCACACGTCGCATCCGTCGTGCGACGGATGCGTCTTGTTTTGGCGGCCGCGATGCACAAAAAAATGTTCAATGTAACTTTTTTGTGCATCAAGTCCGCCATTTTCGACCGCGCATGCGTGGCCGCAACTCCGCCCCCTCCTCCCCGGAACTCACAATGGGCAGCGGATGCGTTGTAAAACTGCATCCACTGCCCACGTTGTGCTACATTAACACACTGTCCGTCGGTATGTCGGGCCGACGGTTTGCGATGGCCCGTACCAATGGACTAGTGTGAAAGTAGCCTTATACAGAATGTGTGGACACACCCTTAGAGGTTCGAACAGTTACTGTATGCGTACAATGTATTTCTTCACTTTTATTATTTTTGACATTTTGCTATCTGCATTACAGACTTTTTATACTTTCTTATTGGTTTTTGGTAAAATTTTAATGTTGTTATAGTTTTTTTTCTTAGTACTGTTCGGGGACTTGAACTGCGATCGCTTAATCACCTATACACTAGTAGAATTTCAGTCTATTGTATCACTACCGGTCTGTGGTTGTGCATCATAGGAGAAGTGACGTGGCAGAATCAGTAGGCTGCTAAAACTCATCAGCAGCTTGAAATAGCATTGATAGGTCAAAAGCTAGGTATCAGAATTGCACCCTCATTCCTAACCCCCTAAATGCTATTGTCAAACTTAACATCAGCATATAAGATGCAAAATTTTTGCAATCAGAGCTAGAGTGGACCGGGCTCAATTTTTTAGCCTGCTCCGTACAGTAAGTGTTCACATCACGATAAATATATGGTGGATATCGCAAAGGAGTTAAAGTTTGTTAAAGACTTTGCAGAATTCGTTGCACTGAACCCACTAAAGTACCAAGTGATTCAACAATGAATAAAATATTTTTGGAGCTTACTTTGGAACCATTTATGGGTGTTATTCCTGATAGATGTTTTGTCCCTTCCTTTTTTAAAAAAAAGTTAGTGACTTTACGCTTACGTCCTTTACGTTTTCCTTCCAGCATAAATTTTGTTCTCTTTATACCTGAACCCAAAAGATTTTATTATTTTTTGGAAATGTAAAATGATCCTAATAAATGTGAGCTATTTACATTGCAGAATACATATCCATTTCGAGTAACAAACATATCTTCATTAAAAAAAAAATTAGGTTTATATACACATTACTCGGAAGCAACTTTGCTAATTAATAAAAGACTCTGTTCTGTTGTAGGACACCCACGTAAGTTCTACTTCTCACAGCAAAACCATAGATCACACACACATAAAAAATGCAGTGGTGACATTTAGCCAGCTCCTGCTACAAAGCATGCCTCTGAAAAACCAGCATCCATTTTAATATCTGGAAAATGTTTGAGGCACTCATCACATCAATAGCCATTCTTTGTCAGCTAACAGTTTTTCTGGTTAACTTGTTCACTGCTATAACATGAATATGAGATTCATCTACAGTATAAGCTTTATTCTATTGTTATGAGATCATAATTTAAAGAGTACTTGGTTAATGTATAGGTAACATAGGGAACTGTGCAACAGATACTTTTTAAGGAGAGATGAGTTAGTAAATTTCAAGTGGAATTTGCCAAAATGTGGAATTTTTTGGTAATTCGCTTTAGTGGAAATTCAGAACCATAATAGGCCATCAAGTGGTCAAAATTTTTTGGCTATCCTTAAGTTCACCTCACTGCAGAGGTCACTAGCATCATGACATTTCAATTGTGCCATGAACTCTCACGCACCTGAGCAGAATCCAGCTGGGCGCCATAACACCCAAAAGTCCAGCACAGTGCAAAAGGCCGAAGATTCCAACGCAAGTGGTGAGGGACCAGAAAATGCCGAGAAGACCAGAATCGTGACGGTGAGTGGTGAAGAGAGGCGATCGGAGGGCGAGTAGAACGATTTTTTTTATTTTTCACATATTACATAAGGGACATTAAATTTTCCCTAAATAAAACTTAAAGAGAAAAAAACGCATGAATGGGGAAATTTTAATTTTTCCTGATCCGCTCATCTAAATTTAAGTGTTATAGAAAACCTATACAAATAATGTACACGAATTAACATATAAAAATTTTTATTTTTATTATACAATGTTTAAAAGGCAATGTAATAAACATGCAAATTAGACGTTAACCAATTCACTACTTATAGTAATGGCAAAATGTGTTGGAACCCTTGAAATTGTTCCAGAAAATGAAGTATCTTTTATTGTAAGACGTACAGTTATGTCATGTGTCGTATCCCTGACTTTGATACTGGCTCGTAAGATGAGCCCGCATCTTTCTCAGCTATTTTCTCTGCTGATGAATTGTTCAGCATCCACTGATGGGGCGGTTGACAGCAGCATTCAACATGCACCAGCAGGGATCGTGTCATTTCAAGAGCCCATGGTGCTCCCTTGACATGATCATAGGGCGCCGATAGGTTGCCATTACAGCCGAAGGTCTGCTGAAGACCTCCGTGCTTCTCATGACGATTCTCCTGTGAAAGCCAACATTTAGCTGGTGCTCATAGGAGATTGTGATTTTAGCGATACATAACTGCTATGTATAGTACAAGCGATCAGATGATCGCAGCGTCAAGTCTCCTAAAGGGACTAACAAATACAGTGTTCTCTGTACTGCTCTGCTTTCCGGCCGCTGTGCTCGCAGTGAGTGCAGGAAAGCAGAGCGCCGGAGGACAGACAGCGGAAGGTAAGTATGAAGCGTTTGTTTTTTTTACTTTTAGGATGGTAACCAGGGTAAACATCGGGTTACTAAGCGCGGCCCTGCGCTTAGTAACCCGATGTTTACCCTGGTTACCAGCGAAGACATCGCTGAATCGGCGTCACATACGCCAATTCAGCGATGTCAGCAGGAGAGCCAGCGACCAAATAAAGTGCTGGACTTTCTGCTCCGACCAACGACATCACAGCAGGATTCTGATCGCTGCTGTGTGTCAAACTGAACGATATCGCTAGCCAGGACGCTGCAACGTCACGGATCGCTAGCGATATCTTTTAGTGTGACGGTACCTTTAGACATTTATTTTTTCAATATCACCCTTGCTACAAAGCTGTTAAAGGAAATCTGTCACCAGGTTGTTGCATGATATAGGGGCATTTACTGCGCTGCTTGGTGCAATTTTGATGAAATCGCTGTTTTATCTGCTATAAATATAGTAGTTCTCTGAATGCTGAGCTCTGTCTTACCCCACCCATATCACTGATTGGTTGCTATCTGTGTACACTGTGCATAGGCAGAAAACTGCCAATCCGTGGTGGGGGCGGGATTACACAGAGAAGGAAGATTACATGAAACAATACAACACAGTCCAGTAAGTGATATATCACTGGAATCAGGGTCTAATCCCCTACATTATGCTGCTCTCTGATTACAGTGTAAAAATATGCTGACAGATTCCCTTCAAACATCATTCTTGCAAGGATCAAGAACTCACCAACAAATATAGGTAATATAACATTTTATTTAAAGGGAACCTGTCACCCCCCCAGGCGTTTTAAACTAAAAGAGCCACCTTGTGCAGCAGTAATGCTGCATTCTGACAAGGTGGCTCTTTTAGTTATTGGTGCTGTAACTGCAGAAATAATCCGTTTTGTAATTTGTCCTAAATACCTGTCTTCAAGTCTTCTTGGCGCCGGGCGCCGCCTCCTCAGCGCTGTTTTGAAAACAGCCGGCGACTGCACTCTTTTGTCATGCCTGGGGCAGGTGAAGTGAGCGCTGCCCGTCCTCTGTCCTTATATGCAGTCTTGCTGACTGCGCCTGTGCAGACGCCCTGCTTGTGATTCCCAGCCCCGCAGTGTGAATAAATCATAAGACACAGCGGGGCTGGGATTCAGAAGCAGGGCGGCCGCACAGGTGCACTCACTGCGCCTGCCCCAGGCATCACAAAAGAGCGCAGGCGCTGGCAGAGGAGGCAGCGCCCGGCGCCAAGAAGACTTGAGTGACGGCTGTGAGGCGTCTGCAGCAGGGGGGTAAAGACCTGCCTCCAGGACTGAAGACAGTTATTTCAGACAAATTACAAAATGGATTATTTCTGCATTTACAGCACCAATAACTAAAAGAGCCACCTTGTTAGAATGCAGCATTACTGCTGCACAAGGTGGCTCTTTTAGTTTCAAACGCCCGGGGGGGGGGGGTGACAGGTTCCCTTTAAAAATGTTCATGAAAATTCTTTAACTTACTTTGACAACTTATAATGGCTGTTTCTTAGAGTCCCTTTTAGATCATCTTGCAAGTGGGGGGCATGAGGTGACAGAGAAAGATCCCTACTCTGTAAAACCGCTTACATAAAACGGTCAGCATTGACAATGACATTTAAGCAGTTATAGTACTGGGACAGGAGTCTTCTCCAATCCTTTTTTTAAACCAATCAAAAAACTACTTGAAAATAAATAATTAGAGAAAAAGTATATACAAATTCAAAATATTTTATTGACACCAATAGAACAATACACAAACAATAATTAAAAACAAGAGGAGCAGTTCCGGACATTCAAAATATCAGTATATATATAATTCGAAAAGGGATATATCCTACTCTAATATTTGAATACTAGTAGTAAAAAAGGGTAATTCATCTGCTTCTAAGGCTGCTATATTAATATATTTCCACAGTGGACATAAATGAAGCAAAAAGTACACCAATATCTATGTCAAATAGAAACTCTAAAGGTGGCCTTTCATATCTTGCACCTATCCTTCACATAAAACAGCTTTGAAGCAAAAAAAAGTGCATAGTGCATAGTGCAAAAGATGTGCATACTAACCAGTAGTCTTGATAAATGTACCGCAGCTGCCTCCTCACACTCCTCACACGTCTTGCTTCTTCAATCCTGACTGGCACCCTCAGGTAATGGCGTGGGCACACAGTAAGCACAAGTTAAATGCCGCTCTCAGAAATTGACAGTGGTATTTAACTAGTTAACAGCCGCAGGTGGATCGTGTTTTCCACTTGCGGCTGTTGCATCCACATGTCAGCTGTGTATATCAGCTGTCATGCGCCTGGAAAGGTGCGGGCTCAGTGCCGAAGCCGCACCAAACATGGGGTGTCTGACATCAGCGTACTATTAGGTCCAATGTCGCAAAGGGGGTTAAAGGGAATGTGTCATCAGAAAATGACCTATTGTTTCAATATTGGTTTTTGACTTAAGTGTGGTCTACTTTACATTATTTTAAACTATATGTACTACTTGTCCTTTCAGGAAGAGTTTTCAGCGATCTCATTATGATAACAGGCAGTATTACAAAGACAGGGAACACATATATACAGAGCTGGTAGCACAGGATCCACTATTCACAATAGGTGATGTCACACCTATGAAGTCACACAGGTGATGACCCTGCTCCCCCTCCCTTCACAAAGACGTTCGCACATGCTCATTAGAGGTTTCAATAGAAAATATAGGGTTTGAATCGGTCTACTTCTGCACATGTGCATTTCCAAAAAGGAAAGAAAGTGTGAGTTTAGAATAGCAAAATTTCTTATTATTTGTCATACAGATTGTGATATGGGAAAAAAAACATTGCGAAAAACAAAACATTAAAACCTGATTTCAGTGATAGATCATTTTCTTATGCCCCATTCCCTTTAAGTGCCCATACTACAGCAATGCAACCAACTAGTTGTTCTCAACCAAGTCATCTGAAGAACACTTATGGCCACTTTTATGCTCATTTTACAGAAACAAATGATAGATTTTCTTTCCAGTGTGGACTATCAATATTTGCTTTTACGTTTGTCATTTTTTAATCCCTAATTAATATCATAGCTGCAATATCACTAAAGTAGTTTTTGCAATTTTACTAAAAATTATTATCGACTACAGTCAGACTGGAAAGACCATTTGTTTTTTAATTTGTGCGCTTTGTAAATTAACCATAAAAAAAAGAAAGGATGGACAGGCGACTCAATCTAGAATGTTATTTATGGTGTAAAATGCAAACTTAAAAAATGACTGCTCAATACAAAAATGCACATAAGAAAACAAGAGGGGAAAGAAACAAAAGTTTCATGAATTTGTATTTTTTGAAAAAATATCTTACAGCATTATTAAAGAATAAATAAATCATATCGCTATAGCATATGTAGCTAAGGCTAGATGATTTACTAAAAAACTGAACTGGACCTTATCCAGAATATACATCCCGCATATTTATCACTGATATACCTCCCTGGGATGACTCGGTCACAGGATATAAACACATGCATAATACTAATGTATATATTTATACCATAACTTGGTGGATGACAAATGTTCATGATCAAATTAGTTCCTAATACATAAGAACTTTATACATTCATCCTGCATGCACAAAGGTCAGGCCACCGTTTATGAGAGCAGTGAGAAGATAAACATGCTACTTTTGCCGGGAAGCTGAGCTGTAATGTTCCCAATTTTTCTTCTCTGCTTTGTCCAACTGAATGGCTGACAGTAGCAGCTTAAACATCTGATCATAAACTTGCAACCTGATGCACGGGAATCTCTGCAGACTTGTATATATGACCGTGGAGACTTGCGTAGTGAAGGCAGTATACTAAAATGAAAACACTAGGAGGTATATGTCAAGAAATAGACAGATAGCATATACCAATTTTACTACTCTGAATCCTTAGAAAAGGTGATGATGACGAAATAACACTTCTAGAGGGTATTGTGTAGTGCTGTACATGCTGAAAATCCAGATTCTTAAAATATATGGCTTATTCTAATAGTTGATTGAAGCAAACCATTTAAACAGAATTTTAGTTGGCATTTTATTGTCTGTATGCACGAATTTGTTGCAAATGTTAGCTGCATCTTTCTCAATATAAGTAGGGCTGACTATTAAGTAGGGTTGACGCCTAACTATATAAGTAGGGCTGACGTATAACTATATAAGTAGGGTTGACGTATAACTATATAAGTAGGGTTGACGTATAACTATATAAGTAGGGTTGACGTATAACTATATAAGTAGGGTTGACGTCTAAAGGTACCTTCACACATAACGATATCGTTAACGATATCGTTGCTTTTTGTGACGTAGCAACGATATCGTTAAGGAAATCGTTCTGTGTGACAGCGACCAACGATCAGGCCCCTGCTGGGAGATCGTTGGTCGCTGAGGAAAGTCCAGAACTTTATTTCGTCGCTGGACTCCCTGCAGACATCGCTGGATCGGCGTGTGTGACACCGATCCAGCGATGTCTTCACTGGTAACCAGGGTAAACATCGGGTTACTAAGTGCAGGGCCGCGCTTAGTAACCCGATGTTTAACCTGGTTACCAGCGTAAAAGTAAAAAAAACAAACACTACATACTTACCTACCGCTGTCTGTCCCCGGCGCTCTGCTTCTCTGCACTCCTCCTTTTTTACTTTTACGCTGGTAACCAGGGTAAACATCGGCTTACTAAGCGCGGCCCTGGGCTTAGTAACCCGATTTTTACCCTGGTTACCCGGGGACCTCGGGATTGTTGGTCGCTGGAGAGCGGTCTGTGTGACAGCTCTCCAGCGACCAAACAGCGACGCTGCAGCGATCGACATCGTTGTCGGCATCGCTGCAGCGTCGCTGAGTGTGAAGGTACCTTAACTATATAAGTATGCACTGATTAGAAACGCTTCACCTTCTTATTAAGCATTGCAAATCTCTTTTGGCATTGCATGTGTTAATCTGCTCTGTTGAGAGCTCCTGGAGTCTTAAGGCTCTCAGCTGTGCACTGTCAGCCACTCCTATCTCCTATATAAACTAGGACCTGGCTAGCACTCATTGTGAAAGTTAGCTTATGCTGTATGGCTGGAGGTTGTTGTTGGTTATTATTGGAGAAGGCGTTTGGTGGATTTATCTGTGACTGTTGCTAGGTTTTGGGTGTGTGATAATTCCCTTTGTTCTCCTACTTTGGTTTAACCCCATCCTCCACTCGGCGGTGCATTCCCCTTTTATATATTTATACCCTGTTTGTATTACCTTGTTAGTCTGGTCGGTGTACTACGGTATACTACTACTCCCCTCTTCTATGGGTGGGGGAAAGGTACAGACTGAGGGCAAATTCAGGAGCTAAGCCAAGGTATGTGGCCCCAACGTCTTCATCATCAAAAGTAATTCGGGGAACAGGGCGACCTAGGGTGCCCCATGGCATTTGGGACACGGAAGGAGCCCCTGGTCCCGGTACACCCGGAAACAGAGTCGTGGCAATATTATTACTCTTAAAGGCCAAAGGTATCTCTCTAGGATCCAAACCCTGGTGTAACTGCAATCTCTGTATCTACTGTTACACCCATATTTGAACAGATCATTATGATTCTAATTATCAACATTGTACAGCTCAAGAGTAATTACTGCTTATGAGGTTGCATCAGAATAATGAGCTATGGGAATATACATATAAACATGCAACTTGTGTGTGTGAGTGGGTTATCATTAAATACAGTTTTACATAGTGAAAAATGTCTATGATTTTGGATAAATTGTTCAGAATAAAAAAAAAATAATTTTGGAAAAACTGGATAAGTCTGAAGGATATCCCTATGAATAACTCCAACAGATGCATATGACACACGCCACTGCAAAGACACAAAGCGGTATACATTGCTCTTTAGCTCCTTTATGAAAAAATATATATGTATATACCACATAGTAAACTTTTTTTTACTAAATAGCTCTGTATAGAAGCAAAAGAGTAAACTATGCTATTCCATAGGGTTGAAAGTTACTGAATGGATGCATTTGATATATGTGCTGGAAGCTCTTCCGTCGTTTTGCTTTTGTGTTTTTGTTTTATCATTTAACGAGTTTTCAAAATATGTTTCTCATTAATAAACCTTTCCGTACTATCTGCAATTGTAAATTGAGAGCATTTATTACTTAGCGGTAAGAGTCATTTTAGAGGGTCCGTTACTAAATCTGTTAATGATATGTCAATGATTTATGACAGTTAATCTTTCTGAGTACAAATAGGTATTAACACACTTGTATAAGCAATGCGGAAATTTGAGAGGATAACACACAGACACGACATGGCTGCAGACATGGTGGCACATTAGTAGAAATCAATTTGAATCTGTGTATTGAAACATAGCTGATGCTGCAATTAATACTGTATTATGTAGCTTAAAATGTATGCCCTTTCCTGTCAATCCAACATTTATACCCACTTAGATATCCTAAATGGTTTGTCTCATCAAGGATGAGAGTATATGCCATGAATGTCTGAGAGAAAAGGAAAAGAGAGCGATACCACCAGCACTGTATAATTGGGAATGTGGGAACCCACCTGAAGGTGTTGTGCGGCAGGCGCATCAGTGGGGTAAGCACGGTACTCAAACTCCCATGGGCTGGTGCTAATCAAGAAGCCGATTTGAAAAGAACAAAACATGGTTTCATGAGCGTTGCCAGAAACGGGAGACCAGAGATGCCATGGGTAATTCAAAGAACTATTTAGGTAAAGCGTTTTGGAGTCGATCTGACTCCTTCTTCAGGCATATATCTGAATCAGGCATATATATGACTATGTGAGTGTTTCTTTACCACTGTAATTCCCGTGAACACTAAAACAAAATGGCATTAATGCTAAAAAAAAATGCAGTACCACCTAGTTTTCTGTCCATTTGGCTGAGATCCTTGCAGGAATCAGATGGATGATTTATTATAAAGCTATTTTAGGTAGGAAACCTGGAACAAATGCTAATAGAAAAATGTTAAATCTTGGACAGCACGGTGGCTCAGTGGTTAGCACTATATCCTTGCAGCACTGGGGTCCTGGTTTCAAATCCCACCAAGGACAACATTTGCAAGGAGTTTGTATGTTCTCCCCGTGTTTGCGTGGGTTTCCTCCGGGCACTCCAAAGACATACTGATAGGGAATCTAGATTGTGAGCCCCATCGGGAACAGCGATGATAATGTGGAATTAATGGCGCTATATAAGTGAGTAATATAAAGAAATCAATAAATAAATATTGTACAAAATACAAGCAGTAGACAAACGTTATTGATTGTATTGGATAAAATATAAAGAATAATGCTTGTACAAAAAGCTGTTTCTGGGAAGATACAGCACCAAAGCATTAAAGTTTTTAAGTTGTAGAAATCTATCTCTTGCTACCCAGAGATATTATGACTGGAGAGTATTAAGGATAAGCAAGAGTATCTATATGTTTGACATTTACTCTTTTTTTTCGGGGGGAATTCCAGTACTGCATAAGTCTAAAAAAATAGATGTATAAAAGAAATGACTAATATACTGACCTTCAGCGCGAGTTTAGAAAAGCGTTAAGAAAATATGTCTAGCAGTGTCAGTGAAGAGTGACCTCCATGCTAACTTGGTATGATTGAACAGTTCCTGTTGACTGAAATAATCCACAAGTGTTTCCCCCTTTGGGAAAGAGTTTAGAGGGCTATAGGAGCATGATATTTAACAGATTCATACACAGGCTGTGACCTAAAACGATATCAACAAATGGGCTTTCAATGAGAAGGCAATGGAGAGAAAAGTGACAGAAAGCTGTTTTATGTCACTTGATACATGACCCACCACTCAGCACAGCCTTATTTATGAACAGATTTAATGCTCTTCTCACAATGTGTGGTATTTCCAATAAGACTGCAGACTTGCTAAATTCTTTCCCTTCAGCTGAGAATAACTATTATTTCTGCAGGTTTAAATAGCACTTAGTTATTATCCAATATTTAGTGTTAAGTAAAAAATAAAGAAATACGTAAGGAAACATTTCTGAATTTTGCCTACGGATCCTCCCTTTCATCATGAGTTTTAAATCATTTGAAGCAGAAAAATACATTAGAACAAACTTGATATATTAGAGAACCACGATTTTCAGCCACATTTTTTTTAATTTAATTAAAACATAGAAAATAAACGTATCATGCTATAGGAAAAATAAAAATGATTCAAATCAAGGCATGTGACCATAAGATGTTGTATTCTGGTACAGTATATCAGGACAACCCCTGTCCATGTGTCTTGTCAGAATATTCTTAGTTATCTAAATATAGTTAGGTCCAAAAATATTTGGACAGTGACCGAATCGTTGGGATTTTGGCTCTGTATGACACTATTTTGGATTTCAAATTAATCAACTGAGATGCAATTGAAGTGTAGACTTTCAGGTTTAATTAAAGGGTTGAACAAAAATATCCTGTGAAACGTTTAGGAATTGCAACCATATTTCTACAAAGTCTCCTCCTTTTAGGGACTCAAAAGTATTTAGACAAATTAACTTGACCATAAATAAATATTTATTTTTATTACTTTGTATAGAATCATTTGCAGGCAATGACTGCCTAAATTCTGGAAGCCATGGAGGTCACCAAACGCTGGGTTTCCTCCTTTCTGATGCTTTGTCAGTTCTTTACTGCAGCTGACTTCAGTTGTTACTTGTTTGTGGGTCTTTCTACCTTAATTTTTCTCTTAAATACATGACATGCATGCTCAATGGAGTTGAGATCTGTTGATTCTCTGGGCCACTGCAGAATATTCCACTTTACTGTCTTAAAAAAAACTTCTGGGTTGCTTTCGCAGTAAGTTTTGGGTCATGGACCCAGAGCTGCCACCAGGAATTTCAGGGTCGCATATTCACAACATTTTCGGGCCCCCTTGATACTTCACCAAGGCTCCACCCCAGCTCTGCCTCCACCCCTCTCGAACCTTCCACAGTCTCACCACCCTCTCTTGGAAAAACTTCACTTCTGTACCACGTCCTCCCCAATCACACATTAGCAGTTCCCATCGAACATATATAGCCATCAGCTTTTGTTTTGGCCAAAAGATTTTTTAAGCCGCCACCATGACAAGGAAGACGCGATTTGTTAAAATATCCAATACTCTTTTTAGGTATATTTTTATTTATTTTTCAGTTTTTACAATGACCAATAATATCACATAAAAGGGACAAATACCGTTACACCATTGCTTGACCACATATTACCACCACATACAGTGGGTATGGAAAATATTCAAACCCCTTTAAATTTTTCACTCTTTGTCTCATTTTTTTCTCATTAATGTACACTCTGCACACCATCTTGACTGAAAAAAAAAGAAATGTAGAAATTTTTGCAAATTTAATAAAAAATAAAAACTGAAATATCACATGGTCATAAGTATTCAAACCCTTTGCTCAGACACTCATATTTAAGTCATGTGTTGTCCATTTCCTTGTGATCCTCCTTGAGATGGTTCTACTTGTTCATTGGAGGGCAGCTATGTTTAATTAAAGTACAGAGATATGTTGGATGAAAAGTCTGGACCTCAGACTTGGCCGAAGGCTCACCTTCCAACAAGACAATGACCTTAAGCACCCAGCTAAAAAAACAAAGGAGTGGCTTCAGAACAACTCTGATCATTCTTGACTGGCCCAGCTGGAGCCCTAACCTAAACCCAATGGAGCATCTCTGGAGAGCTGAAAATGTCTGTCCACCAATGTTCACCATCCAACTTGACGGAACTGGAGAGGATCTGCAAGGAAGAATGGCAGAGGATCTCCAAATCCAAGTGTGAAAAAGTTGTTGCATCATTCCCAAGGAGACTCATGGCTGTAATTGCTCAAAATGGTGCTTATACTCAACACTGAGCAAAGGGTCTGAATACTTATGACCATGTGATATTGCAGTTTTTCTTTTTTAATACATTTGCAAAAATTACTACATTTCAGTTTTTTTCAGTCAAGATGGGGTGCAGAGTGTACGTCAATGAGAAAAAAATTTGCTTTTTTGAATTTACCAAATGGTTGCAATGAAACAAAGAGTGAAAAATTGAAAGGGGTCTGAATACTTTCCGTACCCACTCTAGTGACCAACAGTACCACATACAAGGAACAAATACCATAGCACCAAAACCAGACCACATGTTACCACCACATAGTGACCAATAATACCACATACAAGGGACAAATACCACCACACCATGACCAGACCACATATTACCACCAAATAGTGAACGAATACTACAACACTGATCATTATTTTAAAAAATCCCACAATACTAATATTACCATAAGTGCCATTATACACCGGGGCTCTGTACCAATGTACAGGTAATACAGTTATCACCAGTGATTTTATACGCAGGAGCTCTGTATATAGTGTATAGGTAATACAGTGATCACCAGTGACTTTATACACAGGAGCTCTGTATATAGTGTATAGTGTACATGTAATACAGTGATCACCAGTGACTTTATACACAGGAGCTCTGTATATAGTGTATAGGTAACACAGTGATCACCAGTGATATTGTACACAGGAGTTTTGTATATAGTATACAGGTAATACGGGGATCACCAGTGACATTATACACAGGAGCTCTGTATATAGTGTATGTATAATATAGTGCTCACCATTGACATTATACATAGAAGCTCTGTATTAGTATATAGTGTGCAGATAATACAGTGATCACCAGTGACATTATACACAGGAGCTCTGTCATAGTGTACAGGTAATACAGGGATCACAGCGATATTATACACAAAACCTCTGTATATAGTGTATAGTATATGGGTAGTACAGTGATCAACAGCGACATTACAGAAAGGAGCTCTGTATATACTATATACTATATGAAACACAAAAAGAGGAAAAAGAGGGAAAAAACTCCACTATTCTAGAAAAAAACACCAGAAAAACAGGCAAAGGTGCTTACCTGTCTAGGCCTTGAATCAAATGCACTATGGTGCAGCGGGCCCAAGTAAAGATGACAACTACACAGGTGCGGTAATACCAATGAGACAGCCAGCATACAATCAGGGATTGGCCATTTGGCACACCAGGGCAAACAAATAATCTGCAGCAGTGTTCACACAGAGAATGCAAAGCATATATAGTGTATGAGTAACACATTGAAGATAAGACATTTATCTTCACTTTTCTTCATCCAGCACAGACTGCTATAATTTTTTTAACGAGGACTCGTCTCTGCAGAAAATAACACAGTTATCTAGAGCAGTGCTTGCAGAGCGTATTACTTTATTTTTTACCAACTTCTACACTGCATCAGATGAAGAAAAAGCTGGCATGCACTTTAAAAGGACCCCCCATTGAAAACGTTTTTTTTTTTTTTAAATACATCACTGCAGTAATAATACCAGGCCTCTTTGTGTCTCATGTCACATCCAGCCCCATTTGATCTGCCATCCTGACCCATTTGATGTCTCCATTCTACCCCATGATCCTGCCCCATCTGTCCCATGATCCTGCCCCATGTTCCTGTCACTTCTCTCCATCCTGCCTCATGTTTCCCATGCACCTGTCCCATGATGCTCCCTCATCTTTCTCTATCCTGCCCCACGTGTCTAAGGATTGTGTCCCATCTGTCCCATGATCCTGCCCCATGTGCCTCCATCCTGTCCCATGTCTCCCATTATCCTCCCTTATCTATCCCATGATCCTGCCCCATGTGTCTCCATCTTGCCCCATGTGTCCCATGATGCTGGCTGCCCCATCTGTCTCCATCCTGCCCCATCTGTTTCCATCCTGCCCTATCTGTCTCCATGCTGTCCCATGTGTCACATGATCCTGACTAATCTGACCGTATATTCCAGCTTAAAGCTTTCAGTAAAAAAAATAACTTCTTCTCTTTACCTTGCCGCGGTCTAGCGGCATAGTCTCCTCCGTGCATGTGAAGCACAGACTCGCCGACGCATGACAGTGACGGGCCCACCTGGTAATAGATTTTAACCGAGGATGCATGCTCAGTTACTGACCCAGCAGGATTCCTGGGGCCTCCTCTGCTCACCTGGTCTCATTTGCCAGTAAGGGCAGCAATGCCCTGATGGCGGTCCTGCTTGGACCATCTGTACTGTGAAGCTTTGTCCAATCAACCTTGATGCATTTGGCTGAATCTGAGCAGAAAGTATAACCCTGTAAACTCCAAAATTCATCTGGCTGATTCTGTCTTCAATCACATCATCAATAAACACTAGTGACTCAGTGCCATTAGAAGCCATGCATGCTCATGCCATCACACTGCCTCCACTATGTGTTACAGAGGTTGTTGTGTGCGTTGGATCATGAGCCATTCCAAGTCTTATCCATACCTTCTTATTTCAATCATCCTAGTACAAGTTGATCTTAGTTTTATCTATTCAAAGAATGCTTTTCTAGAACTGGGCTGGTTTCCTTGGATGTTTTTGGCAAAGACTAATCTGGAATTTATATTTGGAAGGCTGATTAATGGTTTGTACCTTATTATTATTATTGTTTATTGTTATAGTGCCATTTATTCAATGGCGCTTTACATGTGAAGAGGGGTATACATAATAAAAACAAGTACAATAATCTTAAACAATACAAGTCATAACTGGTACAGGAGGAGTGAGGACCCTGCCCACGAAGGCTCAAAATCTACAAGGGATGGGTGAGAATACAGTAGGTGAGGATAGAGCTGGTCATGCAGCGGTTTGGTCGATCGGTGGTTACTGCAGGTTGTAGGCTTGTCGGAAGAGGTGGGTCTTCAGGTTCTTTTTGAAGGTTTCGATGGTAGGCGAGAGTCTGATATGTTGTGGTAGAGAGTTCCAGAGTAGGGGTGATACGTGAGAGAAATCTTGTATACGATTGTGGGAAGAGGATATAAGAGGGGAGTAGAGAAGGAGATCTTGTGAGGATCGGAGGTTGCGTGTAGGTAAGTATCGGGAGACGAGGTCACAGATGTATGGAGGAGACAGGTTGTGGATGGCTTTGTACGTCATGGTTAGAGTTTTGTACTGGAGTCTCTGGGCAATGGGGAGCCAGTGAAGGGATTGACAGAGGGGAGAGGCCGGGGAATAGCGGGGGGACAGGTGGATTAGTCGGGCAGCAGAGTTTCGAATAGATTGGAGGGGTGCGAGAGTGTTAGAGGGGAGGCCACAGAGCAGGAGGTTGCAGTAGTCAAGGCGAGGGATGATGAGGGCATGGACTAGGGTTTTTGCAGATTCTTGGTTGAGGAATGAACGGATTTGTGAAATATTTTTGAGTTAAGTCGGCAGGAAGTGGAAAGGGCTTGGATATGTGGTTTGAAGAAGAGATCAGTGTCAAGGATTACCCCGAGGCAGCGAGCTTGTGGGACTAGGGAGAGTGGGCAGCCATTTACTGTAATGGACAGGTTCGTTGGGGTAAACTCTCTGCATTTCCTCTCATGAAGTGTTCTTTTTATGGTAGACTTAGATACAGAGACTCAAACTTCCTTGAGAGTGTTCTTTACATGGGTGAATGTTGTGAAGTGTTTTTTTCACTATGGGAAGAATACTGCCATCATTCACCAGTGTTTTCTTCCACAGACATACAGGTCTTTTTGAGTTCCCAAGCTAACCAGTCTGTATGTTTGTTTGATTTTTTTTTTTGCAAAATGTAACAAACTGTTGATTAGGCCACTCCTAACATTTCTGTTATCTCTCTGATGATTTCTTCTTTGTATAGCCTAATGATGGTTGGCTTCTCTTCCATTGAGAGCTCATATGACCGAATATTGAGGGTTCACAGCAACAGCTATCAAATGCAAATTCCACACCTGGAATGAGCTGCAGACCTCTTACCTCTTTAATTGCTGATGATGGATTAAAGAGGGAACAGCGCATACAGCCCATTAAAGAGCTTTAGGATAACTGTCCAGTTTTCTGTAGTCCTGGACCAAGTTTGCACACACTACAGTAGCCATTTTTAGCCCACTCCTACATATAGATCTTCTGCAGATTTTTCAGGTATACATGCCATCTCTGGGCAACATTGAGTTTCAGCTCTATCCAAAGATTTTCTATTGGGTTTAGGTCTGGAGACTGGCTAGGCAACCAGGACCTTGAAATGCTTCTTATGGAAGCACTCCTTAGTTACCCTTAGCTGTGTGCTTTGAGTCATTGTCATGCCTGCAGACCCAGGCACAACTCATCTTCAATCCTCTTACTTCAATACGGTGCAGTCTTCCTGTCCCCTTGGCAGAAAAGCATCCCCAAAGTATGATATTTCCCTCACCATGCTTCACGGTTGGGAAGGTATTCTTTGGGTTATACACATCCTTCTTCATCCTACAAACATGTCTACAGGAGTTGATACCAAAAAGTTCTATTTTGGTCTCATCTGACGACCTGACCTTCTACCATGCCTCCTCTGGATCATCAGAGGGAGCAGATGGACCTTTCATGCCCTGCAGAATTTTAATACATAAAGGTGTTGTGTGTTACTAATAGTAATGTTTGACACTTTGGTCCCAGCTCTCTTCAGATCATTGACCAGTTCCTCACGTGTAGTTCTAGGCTGATTCCTGACATTTCTCAGAATCGTGCTTACCCCATGAGGCAAGATATTGCATGAATTCTCAGATGAAAAAGATTGACAGTCATCTTGTGTTTCTTCCACTTTCTAATAATTGTGCCAACAGTTGTTGCCTTCACAGCTCTTTGGTCTTGGCCATGGTGGAGAGGTTGGGGTGTGATTGATTATGTGGACAGGTGTCTTCTATACAGTTAACCAGTTTAAACAGGTGCAATTAATACAGGTAATGAGTGCAGAGTAGGGGGACTTCTTAAATAAAAACTAACAAGTCTGTGAGAGCCAGAATTCTTGCTGGTTGGTAGGTGATCAAATAATTGTTTCATGCACTAAAATGTAGTTTCATTATTTAGAAATCATACAATGTTATTTTTTTAATTATTATTTTTAGTTTCTGTCGCTCACAGTTGAAGTGTACCTACGATAAAAATTGCAGACCTCTCCATTCTTTGTAGGTGGGAAAAGTTGAAAAATTGCCACTTATCTTCCCCACTATATATATATATATATATATATATATATATATATATATATATATATATATATACAGTGGGGCAAAAAAGTATTTAGTCAGTCAGCAATAGTGCAAGTTCCACCACTTAAAAAGATGAGAGGCGTCTGTAATTTACATCATAAGTAGACCTCAACTATGGGAGACAAACTGAGAAAAAAAAATCCAGAAAATCACATTGTATGTTTTTTTATCATTTTTTTTGCATATTATGGTGGAAAATAAGTATTTGGTCAGAAACAAACAATCAAGATTTCTGGCTCTCACAGACCTGTAACTTCTTCTTTAAGAGTCTCCTCTTTCCTCCACTCATTACCTGTAGTAATGGCACCTGTTTAAACTTGTTATCAGTATAAAAAGACACCTGTGCACACCCTCAAACAGTCTGACTCCAAACTCCACTATGGTGAAGACCAAAGAGCTGTCAAAGGACACCAGAAACAAAATTGTAGCCCTGCACCAGGCTGGGAAGACTGAATCTGCAATAGCCAACCAGCTTGGAGTGAAGAAATCAACAGTGGGAGCAATAATTAGAAAATGGAAGACATACAAGACCACTGATAATCTCCCTCGATCTGGGGCTCCACGCAAAATCCCACCCCGTGGGGTCAGAATGATCACAAGAACGGTGAGCAAAAATCCCAGAACCACGCGGGTGGACCTAGTGAATGAACTGCAGAGAGCTGGGACCAATGTAACAAGGCCTACCATAAGTAACACACTACGCCACCATGGACTCAGATCCTGCAGTGCCAGACGTGTCCCACTGCTTAAGCCAGTACATGTCCGGGCCCGTCTGAAGTTTGCTAGAAAGCATTTGGATGATCCAGAGGAGTTTTGGGAGAATGTCCTATGGTCTGATGAAACCAAACTGGAACTGTTTGGTAGAAACACAACTTGACGTGTTTGGAGGAAAAAGAATACTGAGTTGCATCCATCAAACACCATACCTACTGTAAAGCATGGTGGTGGAAACATCATGCTTTGGGGCTGTTTCTCTGCAAAGGGGCCAGGATGACTGATCCGGGTACATGAAAGAATGAATGGGGCCATGTATCGTGAGATTTTGAGTGCAAACCTCCTTCCATCAGCAAGGGCATTGAAGATGAAACGTGGCTGGGTCTTTCAACATGACAATGATCCAAAGCACACCGCCAGGGCAACGAAGGAGTGGCTTCGTAAGAAGCATTTCAAGGTCCTGGAGTGGCCTAGCCAGTCTCTAGATCTCAACCCTATAGAAAACCTTTGGAGGGAGTTGAAAGTCCGTGTTGCCAAGCGAAAAGCCAAAAACATCACTGCTCTAGAGGAGATCTGCATGGAGGAATGGGCCAACATACCAACAACAGTGTGTGGCAACCTTGTGAGGACTTACAGAAAACGTTTGACCTCTGTCATTGCCAACAAAGGATATATTACAAAGTATTGAGATGACATTTTGTTTTTGACCAAATACTTATTTTCCACCATAATATGCAAATAAAATGTTAAAAAAACAGACAATGTGATTTTCTGGATTTTTTTTTCTCAGTTTGACTCCCATAGTTGAGGTCTACCTATGATGTAAATTACAGACGCCTCTCATCTTTTTAAGTGGTGGAACTTGCACTATTGCTGACTGACTAAATACTTTTTTGCCCCACTGTATATATATATATATATATATATATATATATATATATATTGTGTATGTGAATTTGTGTGCAATTTGCAACATGATCATAAAGAACTGATGACCCATAATTTTTAAAGGAATTTTCACAAAACAAAATAAGCTATTCCACAGTTATAAATAATATCCTGTTAAAAATTAAACTACAACTCAGCCAAAAATGATGGTGTTTATTATAACTGCATCTGGAAATATCAACAGTGAAAAGCTATGAGGTCCAACCAACATTACAACAAAAACATCTGCAAAAGAATAGCTCACAACTTGTTATTTTAAACATATTTAGCGGCGAAACTTCCTGAATAACATACCATTTACAGATAAAGAATTCTTATCTGCAATGCTAATCTTTAACGGCAAAACTGTACGACCAAGTCCGTCATAATGCAAAAAATGTTCATTGACTTATATTTAAAGAAGTTTCCTCACGAACAAAAGTTTCTATTTAATCAATAGATCTTGAATAATATTAATTTCCACAATTGGGTGTGTTTAAATAAAATGTTACCAAGCTGAGATAATCTTATAAATGTGCCCTGCTGTGTACTGTGTAATGGCCGTGTCTGACTGTGCAGGGACATCGTCTGATCATATCACAGCTCCTGGGCAGGGTGGTGAGAAAACAGTTTACAGATATTACAGCACAGGATCGCAAATGATTCTTTATTTGAAGCAAAACATTGTTTAAAAACAGGCAGGGAAATGTTTTACCCCACAAAAAGAGTCAATGTTTTACCCCACAAAAAGAGACAGCTGTGATACCATGCTGCGCTATCTGTATATTCTTTTGCTTCCTCCCCTGCCCAGGAGCTGTGATATGATCAGACCATGTCCTTTCATGGTCAGACACAGCCATTACACAATACACAGCAAGGGCACATTTATAAAATTATCTCAGCTTGGGAACATTTAATTTAAACACCAATTGTGGAAGTTCTTATTATTCCAAAATCTGAACTGTCATCCGTGGTACAACCCCTTTAACCTCTACACGACCTATGACGTATAGGTACGTCATAGGTTGCCTCCCCCTCTTTGATTTGGGTTCCGGCGCTGAGCTAGCATCTTTTCAGGCACATGACAGCTGATCTGATCAGCTGTCTTGTGGCCCTAACAGCCATGGATGGAATCAGGATCCAACCTCTGCGGTTAACTTGTTAAATGCTGCTGTCAGTCTCTGACAGTGGTATTTAACTTGCGCGAACTGGATGCGCATCACTAACTCGTCACATGATCGTGGAGCGCAAATGGGTTGATGTTGACAACCCGAGGTCTGCAGGAGATCCCTGTGGTTGTCATTGCTGATCTGCTATGAACGCCACCCTGTGGCTGGCATTCATAGCAGATGATCAATTCTGCTACACTTAGCAGGGCTGGAGCCTTACTATGTGCAGCACAAGCAGTCAGAGGATAGCAGTTTCAAGTCTCCTAAGGAGATGACTGAAGCCAGTAAAAAGTAGAAAAAAAAATGTTTTTAATAATATTTTCCCCATTCAAAATAAAACAATAAAAACCACACATATTTGGTATTGGTGAATTCAGAGGTGCCTGATCTATCAAGATATTAAAAGAATTAATCCGATCGGTAAACGGTGTAAAGTGAAAAAATCAAACCGAATTAAACTTTTTTGGTTGGCGCAACATTGCAATAAAATGCCATAACAAAAGATCTCGTATTGTAGCTACCCCAAAGTGGTATAAATAAAAACGTCAGCTGCACAAAAAAAAAGCCCTCACCCAGCCCCACAGCCCATAAAAATTGCAACGCCATGCGTTTTGGAAAATAGCGTCATTTTTTTTATTTACAAACTTTGGATTTTGTTTTCACCACTTAAATAAAAAAGAACACGTTTGGTATCTGCAAACTCGTAATGACCTGGAGAATCATAATGGCAGGTCAGTTTTAGCATTTAGTGAACATGGTAAAAACCCCAATAAACTATTGTGGAGTTGCTCTTTTTTTGCAATTAGACCGAACTTGGAATTTTTTTTTCCTGTTGTACGATACACTATATGGTAAAACCAATCATGTTGGATTTTATTTTTCCGTTGTTCAATACACTATATGGTAAAACCAATCATGTCATTCAAAAGTACAACTCGTCCCACATGAAACAAGCCCTCACGCGGCCATATTGCTGGAAAAATAAAAAAAGGTAAGGCTCCTGGAAAAAAGGGAGCAAAAAACTAAAACACAAAAACAGAAAATCCCAAGGTTGTGAAGGGGTTAATAGTCATGTCAGAATTAACCCCTTTCTGCCATTGGACGTAATATTCCGTCCATGTGGGGTGGGCCTTAATTCCCAAGGACGGTATATTACGTCCAGCGCGATCGGCCGCGCTCACGGGGGGAGCGCCGCCGATCGCGGCCGGGTGTCAGCTGCTTATCGCAGCTGACATCCGGCACTATGTGCCAGGAGCAGTCACGGACCGCCCCCGGCACATTAACCCCCGGCACACCGCGATCAAAGATGATCGCGATGTGCCAGCGGTGCAGGGAAGCACCGCGCAGGGAGGGGGCTCCCAGCGGGCTTCCCTGAGACCCCCGCAGCAACGCGATGTGATCGCATTGCTCCGGGGGTCTCCCACCTCCTTCCTGCAGCAAGTCCCGGATCCAAAATGGCCGCGGATCCGGGTCCTGCAGGGAAGGAGGTGGCTTACCAAGTGCCTGCTCAGAGCAGGCACTTGGTAACGCTGCACTGCTCTCAGACAGATCGTGATCTGTCAGAGTGCTGTGCAAACTGGCAGATCACCGATCTGTATTGTCCCCCCCTGGGACAAAGTAAAAAAGTTTAAAAAAAAATTTCCAAGTGTGTAAAAAAAAAAAAAAAAAAATCCTAAATAATGAAAAAAAAAAAAATATTATTCCCATAAATACATTTCTTTATCTAAATAAAAAAACAAAACAATAAAAGTACACATATTTAGTATCCTCGCGTCCGTAACAACCCGACCTATAAAGCTGTCCCACTAGTTATCCCCTTCAGTAAACACCGTAACAAAAAAAAAAAAAAACGAGGCAAAAAACAACGCTATATTATCGTACCGCCAAACAAAAAGTGGAATAACACGCGATCAAAAAGACGGATATAAATAAGCATGGTACCGCTGAAAGCGTCATCTTGTCCCGCAAAAAATCACCATACAGCAACATCAGCAAAAAAATAAAAAAGTTATAGTCCTCAGAATATCAATTTATCAATTTTACCAAACGCGGAACGGTATAAACGCCTCCCCCAAAAGAAATTCATGAATAGCTGGTTTTTGGTCATTCTGCCTCACAAAAATCGGAATAAAAAGCGATCAAAAAATGTCACGTGCCCGAAAATGTAACCAATAAAAACGTCAACTCGTCCCGCAAAAAACAAGACCTCACATGACTCTGTGGACCAAAATATGGAAAAATTATAGCTCTCAAAATGTGGTAACGCAAAAAATATTTTTTGCAATAAAAAGCGTCTTTCAGTGTGTGACGGCTGCTAATCATAAAAATCCGCTAAAAAACCCGCTATAAAAGTAAATCAAACCCCCCTTCATCACCCCCTTAGTTAGGGAAAAATTAAAAAAATTAAAAAATTAAAAAAATGTACTTATTTCCATTTTGCCATTAGGGTTAGGGCTAGGGTTAGGGCTAGGGTTAGGGTTAGGGCTAGGGTTAGGGCTAGGGTTAGGGTTGGGGCTAGGGTTAGGGCTAGGGTTAGGGCTAGGGTTAGGGCTAGGGTTAGGGTTGGGGCTAGGGTTAGGGTTGGGGCTAGGGTTAAGGCTACAGTTAGGGTTGGGGCTAAAGTTAGGGTTTGGATTACATTTGCGGTTGGGATTAGGATTAGGGGTGTGTCTGGGTTAGAGGTGTGGTTAGGGTTACCGTTGGGATTAGGGTTAGGGGTGTGTTTGGATTAGGGTTTCAGTTATAATTGGGGGGTTTCCACTGTTTAGGCACATCAGGGGCTCTCCAAACGCGACATGGCGACCGATCTCAATTCCATCCAATTCTGCATTGAAAAAGTAAAACAGTGCTCCTTCCCTTCCGAGCTCTCCCGTGTGCCCAAACAGGAGTTTACCCCAACATATGGGGTATCTGCGTACTCAGGACAAATTGGACAACAACTTTTGGGGTCCAATTTCTCCTGTTACCCTTGGGAAAATACAAAACTGGGGGCTAAAAAATAATTTTTGTGGGAAAAAAAGAGATTTTTTATAAACTGTAGTGAAACACTTGGGGGCTCAAGGTTCTCAGAACACATCTAGATAAGTTCGTGGGGGGTCTAGTTTCCAGTATGGGGTCACTTGTGGGGGGTTTCTACTGTTTAGGTATATTAGGGGCTCTGCAAACGCAATGTGATGCCTGCAGACCATTCCATCTAAGTCTGCATTCCAAATGGCGCTCCTTCCCTTCCGAGCCCTCCCATGCGCCCAAACGCTGGTTCCCCCCCACATATGGGGTATCAACGCACTCAGGACAAATTGGACAACAACTTTTGGGGTCCAATTTCTCCTTTTACCCTCGAGAAAATACAAAACTGGGGGCTAAAAAATAATTTTGAGGGGAAATTTTTTTTTTTATTTTCACGGCTCTGCGTTATAAACTGTAGTGAAATACTTGGGGGCTCAAAGTTCTCACAACACATCTAGATAAGTTCCTTGGGGGGTCTAGTTTCCAATATGGGGTCACTTGTGGGGGGTTTCTACTGTTTAGGTACATTAGGGGCCCTGCAAACACAATGTGACGCCTGCAGACCAATCCATCTAAGTCTGTATTCCAAATGGCACTCCTTCCCTTCCGAGCCCTCCCATGCGCCCAAACGCTGGTTCTCCCCCACATATAGGGTATCAGCGCACTCAGGACAAATTGCACAACAACTTTTGGGGTCCAATTTCTCCTGTTACACTCAGGAAAATACAAAACTGGGGGCTAAAAAATTATTTTTGTGGGAAAAAATTTTTGTTTTATTTTTACGGCTCTGCATTATAAACTTCTGTGAAGCTCTTATTGGGTCAAAGTGCTCACCACACATCTAGATAAGTTCCTTAGGGGTCTACTTTTCAAAATGGTGTCACTTGTGGGGGGTTTCAATGTTTAGGCACATCAGTGGCTCTCCAAACGCAACATGGCGTCCCATCTCAATTCCTGTCAATTTTGCATTGAAAGGTCAAACGGCGCTCCTTCCTTTCCGAGCTCTCCCATGCGCCCAAACAATGGTTTACCCCCACATATGGGGTATCAGAGTACTCAGGACAAATTGTGCCACAACTTTTGTGGTCCAATTTCTTCTCTTACCATTGGGAAAATAAAAAATTGGGGGCGAAAAGATAATTTTTGTGAAAAAAAATGATTTTTTAATTTTTACGGTTCTGCATTATAAACTTCTGTGAAGCACTTGGTGGGTCAAACTGCTCACCACACCTCTAGATAAGTTCCTTAGGGGGTCTACTTTCCAAAATGGTGTCACTTGTGGGGGGTTTCAATGTTTAGGCACATCAGTGGCTCTCCAAACGCAACATGGTGTCCCATCTCAATTCCAGTCAATTTTGCATTGAAAAGTCAAATGGCGCTCCTTCCCTTCTGAGCTCTGCCATGCGTCCAAACTGTGGTTAGCCCCCACATATGGGGTATCAGCGTACTCCGGACAAATTGTACAACAACTTTTGGGGTCCATTTTCTCCTGTTACCCTTGGTAAAATAAAACAAATTGGAGCTGAAGTAAATTTTTTGTGAAAAAAAAGTTAAATGTTAATTTTTATTTAATCATTCCAAAAATTCCTGTGAAGCACCTGAAGGGTTAATAAACTTCTTGAATGTGGTTTTGAGAACCTTGAGGGGTGCAGTTTTTAGAATGGTGTCACACTTGGGTATTTTCTATCATATAGACCCCTCAAAATGACTTCAAATGAGATGTGGTCCCTAAAATAAAATGGTGTTGTAAAAATGAGAAATTGCTGGTCAACTTTTAACCCTTATAACTCCCTAACAAAAAAAAAATTTTGGTTCCAAAATTGTGCTGATGTAAAGTAGACATGTGGGAAATGTTACTTATTAAGTATTTTGTGTGACATATCTCTGTGATTTAATTGCATAAAAATTCAAAGTTGGAAAATTGCGAAATTTTCAAAATTTTCGCCAAATTTCCGTTTTTTTCACAAATAAACGCAGGTAATATCAAAGAAATTTTACCACTATCATGAAGTACAATATGTCACGAGAAAACATTGTCAGAATCACCGGGATCCGTTGAAGCGTTCCAGAGTTATAACCTTATAAAGGAACAGTGGTCAGAATTGTAAAAATTGGCCCGGTCCATAACGTGCAAACCACCCTTGGGGGTAAAGGGGTTAAAGACTGACTGACGTCAAAAGTGATTTTAAAGTGATTTTGTTTTTGAAATTGGTAAAAATGACATAAAGCATCCTCCTCATGTATACTAAAGCCTTAATGATGGTGAAATACCCCAATAAACTCTGCCAACAGTTCTATAGCTGGGATAGTGGTGGCAGAAAACAGTAAATTATGGGAAGCATCTGAAGACACACTGTTCAAGTCATCATATATGGATAGCAAAGTAGATAAGACTTTTGCCTGTTCATCAAGAGGAGTCGGTCACACTGATGTTGCCCAAGAGGGCCTAGCTTGCAATATCTGTTCTACTTAGATCAATCCAAAGCTCAGTGGCATAGTTAGAGCCCTATAGGCCCCCCCAGTACGTCAGATCTATAGGATCCTGTAATAATGTACTCTGTCCTGGCCCCTATTCTGTAAGAATGCCACCCATACTGTAATGTCCATTCTCCTGTAATAATGTCCCCTGTTCTGTCACATATCCTGTAGTAATGTGCCCCATCCTGTAATAATGTCACCATCCTGGTCCTCATGATGTAATAATATCTCCCGTTCTGGCCATCATCTTTTAAGGATGGCTTCCTTCCTGGTACCTTATTATAATAGTGTGCCCCATAATTTTCTCCATTCTGGACCCTTCTGGTAATAATGTCTCTATCCTGTATTAATGCCCTCAGTCCTGGGACCCATCCTGTAACTATGTCCTCCGTCCTAGGCCCAGTCCCACACTAATGTACTAATGTCCCTCATCCTGGCCCCATACTGTAATAAATGCCCCATTTTGGGCCTCAATCTGTAACAATGGTCCTCGTCCTGGATCATTTATGTAAAAATATTCCCCCTCCTGGTCCTCTCTTCAAACACATTTAAACATAAAAAATAAACTCTTCTTTGCTTGCCCTTCTGTGGTGAGCAGTGCCCTCTTCTACCCTCGTAGCTGATGCAGGGGGCGGGCGGTGCATGGAAGTGAAGTCATGGGCCACCCATGATGTGCATACAGACTTCTACTGATGGCCTCTGATAGGCCGGCAGCCAGTATAGTTAGGGAGCTGGTGGATCTCTACAACACAACACATTTCAGCTGAATGAGCTTCGGACATACATTCAGATGAAAATAAAACTGGGCTCCCGTCCTACATGTCAGTGCTCTGTGCTGGCCAATCAAGTTCTTCTACAACAAACTCACCTAACCATGACTTTATGGATCTTACCTTGTGCACTAGGACACAGTTTGGGGAAGGACATTTTCTATTCCAACTTTGCTCTTACCAGAAAGATGGAGGGATATAATTGTCCAAAATAAAATAGGATGGTGAAGCATTAAGGTTCCTGAGAATTAAAGGGCTATAGCTAACCAATGGAACATTCAACAGCATCCCCCTTCCGGTTGGCCTAATGCAGTCAGGCAAGTAAAGTTCTCATGTCATTCACCAAACTCAGACTCTTCCAACAGATTGGCACTTCATAGAACACATTTCTGCTGCTACAGAGTTCACTGGTGTCTTGTTTGACATTACTCCTTTCAAAACTTAATATTGTGCTTTGTGATGTATAGCTTGGATGTACTTAAGTTTTCATGGTTCCTAAAAACTTGAATTTTCCAAATATAACACAGCTCATTGCGGAACGTTTAAGAGAGATGAAATTTAATGAACGGACTTGCTGAATTGGCAGCATCCTATTTAAATTATTATTATTATTATTTATTATTATTATTATTATTTATTGTTATAGCGCCATTTATTCCATGGCGCTTTACATGTGAGGAGGGGTATACATAATAAAAACAAGCACAATAATCTTAAACAATACAAGTCATAACTGGTACAGGAGGAATAAGGACCCTGCCCGCGAAGGCTCACAATCTACAAGGGATGGGTGAGAATACAGTAGGCGAGGACAGAGCTGGTCATGCAGCGGTTTGGTCGATCGGTGGTTACTGCAGGTTGTAGGCTTGTCTGAAGAGGTGGGTCTTCAGGTTCTTTTTGAAGGTTTCGATGGTAGGCGAGAGTCTGATGTGTTGTGGTAGAGGGTTCCAGAGTAGGGGTGATACGCGAGAGAAATCTTGTATACGATTGTGAGAAGAGGAGATAAGAGGGGAGTAGAGATGGAGATCTTGTGAGGATCGGAGGTTGCGGGTAGGTAAGTACCGGGAGACGAGGTCACAGATGTATGGAGGACACAGGTTGTGGATGGCTTTGTACGCCATGGTAAGGGTTTTGTAGTGGAGTCTCTGGGCAATGGGGAGCCAGTGAAGGGATTGACAGAGGGGAGAGGCCGGGGAATAGCGGGGGCACAGGTGGATTAGTCGGGCAGCAGAGTTTAGAATAGATTGGAGGGGTGCGAGAGTGTTAGAGGGGAGGCCACAGAGCAGGAGGTTGCAGTAGTCAAGGCGAGAGATGATGAGGGCATGGACTAGGGTTTTTGCAGATTCATGGTTGAGGAATGAACGGATTCGTGAAATATTTTTGAGTTGAAAGCGGCAGGAAGTGGAAAGGGCTTGGATATGTGGTTTGAAGAGATCAGCATCAAGGATTACCCCGAGGCAGCGAGCTTGTGGGACTGGGGAGAGTGGGCAGCCATTTACTGTAATGGATAGGTTCGTTGGGGGGGTCGCGTGAGATGGGGGAAAGATGATGAATTCTGTTTTGTCCATGTTAAGTTTTAGAAATCTAGTGGAGAAGAAGGATGAAATAGCAGACAGACATTGAGGGATTCTGGTTAGAAGGGAGGTGATATCTGGTCCAGAGATGTAGATCTGTGTGTCGTCAGCGTAGAGGTGATACTGAAAGCCATGAGATTCTATGAGCTGTCCCAGGCCAAAGGTGTAAATGGAGAAGAGCAAGGGCCCAAGAACTGAACCTTGTGGGACTCCGACAGATAAGGGGCGAGGTGAGGAGGTGGTGTGTGAGTGGGAGACGCTGAATGTCCTGTCTGTTAGGTATGATGAGATCCAGGATAGGGCCAAGTCTGTGATGCCAAGGGATGAGAGGGTTTGTAGTAATAGGGAATGGTCCACTGTGTCAAAGGCAGCCGACAGGTCGAGGAGGAGGAGGATAGAGTAGTGTCGCTTGCTCTTGGCGGTTAAGAGGTCATTGGTGACTTTAGTTAGGGCAGTTTCGGTGGAATGGTGTGACCGGAAGCCAGATTGTAGGCGGTCAAAGAGGGAGCAAGAAGAGAGATGGGAGGACAGTTCAAGGTAAATGTGTTGTTCCAGTAGTTTGGAGGCATAGGGGAGAAGTGATATAGGGCAATAGCTAGATACAGAGGATGGGTCAAGAGAGGGCTTTTTGAGGATAGGTGTGATGGAGGCATGTTTAAAGCTTGAGGGGAAAACACCAGTTGTTAGTGATAGGTTGAAGAGATGGGTTAGGGTTGGGATGAAGACTGTGGTGAGGTTTGGGATGAGGTGGGATGGGAGTGGGTCAAGTGCACAGGTGGTGATATGCGATCTTGAGAGTAGAGTGGAGAGTCGATCTTCTGTAATGGTGGAGAAGTTGGTTTTGGAGGTGGAGGGCTGGGAAATCGGGAGGAAGGGCTCTGGGGGTTGTTGACCAAAACTGTCTCTAATGCTATCAATCTTCTGCTTGAAAAATGAGGCAAAGTCTTCAGCGGAGATAAGTGGGGAGGGAGGAGGTGCTGGGGGACGGAGGAGAGAATTGAAGGTGTTGAATAACTGTTTAGGGTTGTGAGAGAGAGAGGATATGAGAGATGAGAAGTACGTTTGTTTAGTTGTGGTGAGTGTGGTCTTGAAAGTAGTGAGGGACTGTTTGAATGCGATGAAGTGCTCGTTAGAGTGGGATCTTTTCCATCTGCGCTCAGCAGCCCTGGAAGCTCGCCTCAGTTCTTTGGTCAGGCTGGTGTGCCAGGGCTGTCTGTTGATTTTGCGAGCTTTGGTATGTGTAAGTGGGGCAGCAGATTCCAAAGCTGCAGCTATTGTGGTGTTATATAGAGCAGCAGCGTCATCCGCATTGTGTAAGGAACTTATGCCTGTGAGGGGGAGGAGGGATTCAGAGAATGAATGTAGGTCAAGATGTTTAAGATTTCTGCGAGGGTGTGAAAGTTTGTGGGGTGGGGATTGTAGACATGGAGTGGAGAGAGATGAGAATGTGAGAAGGTTGTGGTCAGAGAGTGGAAGAGGTGAGTTAGAGAGGTTAGATAGAGAGCAGAGGCGGGTGAAGATGAGGTCCAGTGTGTGACCGTCTTTGTGAGTGGCTGCAGAGGACCATTGAGTGAGGCCGAAGGAGGAAGAGAGAGTTAGAAGTTTAGTGGCAGCTGAGAGGGAAGTGTCAATGGGGATGTTGAAGTCGCCCATGATGATAGTGGGAATGTCCGCAGAAAGGAAATGAAGTAGCCAGGTGGTGAAGTGGTCAAAGAAGGTGGTGGCTGGCCCTGGGGGGCGGTAAATGACAGCCAGTTGGAGGTTGGTGGGGGAGTAGATGCGCATAGAGTGCACCTCCAAGGAAGGGAGGGTAACAGAGGGTGGCAGTGGGATTGTGGTGAAGGAGCAGTTATCTGACAGGAGAAAACCAACTCCTCCGCCATGCTTGCTGCTGGGGCGGGGTGTGTGGGAAAGGTGGAAGCCACCGTAAGAGAGTGCAGCAGGGGAGACTGTGTCAGAAGGGGTGAGCCAGGTTTCAGTGATGGCGAGGAAGGAAAGTTTGGTAGTAACAAAAAGATCATGGATGTAGGAGAGCTTGTTGCAGACAGAGCGAGCGTTCCACAGAGCTCCTGTTAGTGGGACTGGGGAGGCGGGGGCTGGGCGAATGGGTAAAAGGTTAGAGAGGTTACGGAAGTTTGTGATAGAGCGTGGATGGGAGGTAGAAATGATTGTGGGAATATGGTGAGGAGGACCAGGATTTGGAGAGATATCACCAGCAGTAAGAAGGAGCAGAGAAAGTGTTAGCAAGTAGGAGCAGGAGAGGGCATGAGGTGGCTGTCTGTGCTTGGAGACAGAAGATTGTATGTTAAGGAACAGTTCTGTGGAGGAGGTGAGGTGGATGGGGAGGATTGAAGAGGAGATGAACAGTTCCTTACTAGGAGTAGGGATTAGGGGAGGTAGCAGAAAGTGAAGGATTATAGGGGTGAAAGTGAAAACAAACAGAAACATTGTTTACAGTGACTGGCCAGTTACCTTCAGTTCCCTTCAGTAAGCTCATTAGAAAAAGGCTGATTCACCAAAGCTTTTACACTGCAAAAGTGGCGTAAAAGCTTTGAAACGTTGTAAAAATTTGGCGCAATGCATAGTTGTACAAAAGATTGCGGCTTTTGACATTTAGATGCCAGTTTGAAACAGCTCCTAAGGAATGGACAGAGCCAGGACGGGACACAGGCTGGACCAGGCCCTGTCAAATTAATAAAAAATGCTGGCATTTTGTGCTCCAGAAATGCTAGTCTAGTCCATGACTGGCACTCAGCAGAGGAGCTGAATTCTTTAAGTAGTGCCTCCTGTATGCCAATCTTAATGAGTGGGCTCCTATGTGCTGTATTTTATACACCAGTGGCAATGGGATTAAATTAAAAACCTGAATTAACTGAATAAGTTGTGTACCAATACTTTTGTCCATATAGAGTGTATCATATCAGGCAAAATATGAAAAATCTAAATTCCTCATGGCATCTTTTTACAGTATGTATGCATAAACTGGTCAACATATAAATATTGTTTTATATATTTCTAGAGGTCTACGCCTTAGTGCAAAGTTGAAACTATTTTCCACCACTTATCATCAGAACTTGACGGGGTTGTCTAACAAATGATTTTTATGGCCTATATAACATAAAACTCAGTCCAAGAACTGGGAATCTAAATCCCATGTAATTATACAACTCTGGCAAAAATTAAGAGACCACCACATCAAAACCCTGTCATGGGCAGCCCAATCTCCAGACCTGAACCCCATTGAAAACCTCTGGAATGTAATCAAGAGGATGATGGATAGTCACAAGCCATCAAACAAAGAAGAACTGCTTACATTTTTGCCCCAGAAGCAGTGTGAAAGACGGGTGGAAAGCATGCCAAGACTCATGAAAGCTGTGATTAAAAATCATGGTTATTCCACAAAATATTGATTTCTGAACTCTTCCTGAGTTAATACATTAGTATTGTTGTTTCTAAATGATTATGAACTTGTTTTCTTTGCATTATTTGAGGTCTGAAAACACTTTTTTTTTTGACCATTTTTCTTTGTCAGGAAAAAAATACAAAATTTATTGCTTGGAACTTTGGATACATGTTGTCAGAAGTTTATAGACTAAAAGAACAACTTACATTTTACTCAAAAATATACTTATAAAGAGAAAAATCAGACAATCTGAACATTTAGCAGTGGTCTCTGAATTTTTGCCAGAGCTGTATATCCTGTGGATATGATCTAAATGTCATTTTTCAGAAAACCACATTGAGCTTTTGTATACTGCTCAGATAATTTTCCCGAAAATATACAGCGCTGTTGATTTAATTCATCATTAAAGGCAAAGTACATAGATGATCATTAAAACTTTTTTTTTATTTGATTATTAACCCCTTCATGACCCAGCCTATTTTGACCTTAAAGACCTTGCCGTTTTTTGCAATTCTGACCAGTGTCCCTTTATGAGGTAATAACTCAGGAACGCTTCAACGGATCCTAGCGGTTCTGAGATTGTTTTTTCGTGACATATTGGGCTTCATGTTAGTGGTAAATTTAGGTCAATAAATTCTGCGTTTATTTGTGATAAAAACGGAAATTTGGCGAAAATTTTGAAAATTTCGCAATTTTCACATTTTGAATTTTTATTCTGTTAAACCAGAGAGATATGTGACACAAAATAGTTAATAAATAACATTTCCCACATGTTTACTTTACATCAGCACAATTTTGGAAACAAAATTTTTTTTTGTTAGGAAGTTATAAGGGTTAAAATTTGACCAGCGATTTGTCATTTTTACAACGAAATTTACAAAACCATTTTTTTTAGGGACCACCTTACATTTGAAGTCAGTTTGAGGGGTCTATATGGCTGAAAATACCCAAAAGTGACACCATTCTAAAAACTGCACCCCTCAAGGTACTCAAAACCACATTCAAGAAGTTTATTAACCCTTCAGGCGCTTCACAGCAGCAGAAGCAACATGGAAGGAAAAAATGAACATTTAACTTTTTAGTCACAAAAATTATCTTTTAGCAACAATTTTTTTATTTTCCCAATGGTAAAAGGAGAAACTGAACCACGAAAGTTGTTGTCCAATTTGTCCTGAGTACGCTGATACCTCATATGTGGGGATAAACCACTGTTTGGGCGCACGGCAGGGCTTGGAAGGGAAGGAGCGCCATTTGACTTTTTGAATCAAAAATTGGCTCCACTCTTTAGCGGACACCATGTCACGTTTGGAGAGCCCCCGTGTGCCTAAAAATTGGAGCTCCCCCACAAGTGACCCCATTTTGGAAACTATACGCCCCAAGGAACTTATCTAGATGCATAGTGAGCACTTTGAACCCCCAGGTGCTTCACAAATTAATCCGTAAAAATGAAAAAGTACTTTTTTTTCACAAAAAAATTCTTTTAGCCTCAATTTTTTCATTTTCACATGGGCAACAGGATAAAATGGATCCTAAAATGTGTTGGGCAATTTCTCCTGAGTACACCAATACCTCACATGTGGGGGTAAACCACTGTTTGGGCACATGGTAAGGCTCGGAAGGGAAGGAGCGCCATTTGACTTTTTGAATGAAAAATTATTTCCATCGTTAGCGGACACCATGTCGCGTTTGGAGAGCTCCTGTGTGCCTAAACATTGGCGCTCCCCCACAAGTGACCCCATTTTGGAAACTAGACCCCCCAAGGAACTTATTTAGATGCCTAGTGAGCACTTTAAACCCTCAGGTGCTTCACAAATTGATCTGTAAAAATGAAAAAGTACTTTTTTTTCACAAAAAAATTCTTTTCGCCTCAATTTTTTCATTTTCACATGGGCAGTAGGGTAAAATGGATCATAAAATTTGTTGGGCAATTTCTCCCGAGTACGTCGATACCTCATATGTGGGGGTAAACCACTGTTTGGGCACTCGGCAGGGCTCGGAAGGGAAGGCGCGCCATTTGACTTTTTGAATGGAAAATTAGCTCCAATTGTTAGCGGACACCATGTCGCGTTTGGAGAGCCCCTGTGTGCCTAAACATTGGAGCTCCCCCACAAGTGACCCCATTTTGGAAACTAGACCCCCCAAGGAACTTATCTAGATGCATATTGAGCACTTTAAACCCCCAGGTGCTTCACAGAAGTTTATAACGCAGAGCCATGAAAATAAAAAATAATTTTTCTTTCCTCAAAAATGATTTTTTAGCCTGGAATTTCCTATTTTGCCAAGGATAATAGGAGAAATTGGACCCCAAATATTGTTGTCCTGTTTGTCCTGAGTACGCAGATACCCAATATGTGGGGGTAAACCACTGTTTGGGCGCACGGCAGGGCTCGGAAGGGATGGCACGCCATTTGGCTTTTTAAATGGAAAATTAGCTCCAATCATTAGCGGACACCATGTCACGTTTGGAGAGCCCCTGTGTGCCTAAACATTGGAGATCCCCCAGAAATGACACCATTTTGGAAACTAGACCCCCAAAGGAACTAATCTAGATGTGTGGTGAGGACTTTGAACCCCCAAGTGCTTCACAGAAGTTTATAACGCAGAGCCATGAAAAAAAAAAAAAAATTATTTTCTCAAAAATGATCTTTTAGCCTGCAATTTTTTATTTTCCCAAGGGTAACAGGAGAAATTTGACCCCAAAAGTTGTTGTCCAGTTTCTCCTGAGTACGCTGATACCCCATATGTGGGGGTAAATCACTGTTTGGGCACATGCCGGGGCTCGGAAGTGAAGTAGTGACGTTTTGAAATGCAGACTTTGATGGAATGCTCTGTGGGCGTCACGTTGCGTTTGCAGAGCCCCTGATGTGGCTTAACAGTAGAAACCCCCCACAAGTGACCCCATTTTGGAAACTAGACCCCCAAAGGAACTTATCTAGATGTGTGGTGAGCACTTTGAACCCCCAAGTGCTTCATAGAAGTTTATAATGCAGAGCCGTGAAAATAATAAATACGTTTTCTTTCCTCAAAAATAATTATTTAGCCCAGAATTTTTTATTTTCCCAAGGGTTACAGAAGAAACTGGACCCCAAAAGTTGTTGTCCAGTTTCTCCTGAGTACGCTGATACCCCATATGTGGGGGTAAACCACTGTTTGGGCACATGCCGAGGCTCGGAAGTGAAGTAGTGACGTTTTGAAATGCAGACTTTGATGGAATGCTCTGTGGGCGTCACGTTGCGTTTGCAGAGCCCCTGATGTGGCTTACCAGTAGAAACCCCCCACAAGTGACCGCATTTTGGAAACTAGACCCCGAAAGGAACTTATCTAGATGTGTGGTGAGCACTTTGAACCCCCAAGCGCTTCATAGAAGTTTATAATGCAGAGCCGTGAAAATAATAAATACGTTTTCTTTCCTCAAAAATAATTATTTAGCCCAGAATTTTTTAATTTTCCCAAGGGTAACAGGAGAAATTTTACCCCAATATTTGTTGTCCAGTTTCTCCTGAGTATGGTGATACCCCATATGTGGGGGTAAATCACTGTTTGGGCACATGCCGGGGCTTGGAATTGAAGTAGTGACGTTTTGAAATGCAGACTTTGATGGAATGCTCTGCGGGCGTCACGTTGCGTTTGCAGAGCCCCTGATGTGCCTAAACAGTAGAAACCCCCCACAAGTGACCCCATTTTGGAAACTAGACCCCGAAAGGAACTTATCTAGATGTGTGGTGAGCACTTTGAACCCCCAAGTGCTTCATAGAAGTTTATAATGCAGAGCCGTGAAAATAATAAATACGTTTTCTTTCCTCAAAAATAATTATTTAGCCCAGAATTTTTTATTTTCCCAAGGGTTACAGGAGAAATTGGACCCCAAAAGTTGTTGTCCAGTTTCTCCTGAGTACGCTGATACCCCATGAGTAGGGGTAAACCACTGTTTGGGCACACGTCGGGGCTCAGAAGGGAAGTAGTGACTTTTGAAATGCAGACTTTGATGGAATGGTCTGCGGGTGTCACGTTGCGTTTGCAGAGCCCCTGGTGTGCCTAAACAGTAGAAACCCCCACAAGTGACCCCATTTTAGAAATTAGACCCCCAAGGAACTTATCTAGATATGTGGTGAGCACTTTGAACCCCCAAGTGCTTCACAGACGATTACAACGCAGAGCCGTGAAAATAAAAAATCATTTTTCTTTCCTCAAAAATTATGTTTTAGCAAGCATTTTTTTTGATTCACAAGGGTAACAGGAGAAATTGGACCCCAGTAATTGTTGCGCAGTTTGTCCTGAGTATGCTGGTACCCCATATGTGGGGGTAAACCACTGTTTGGGCACACGTCAGGGCTCGGAAGTGAGGGAGCACCATTTGACTTTTTGAATACGAGATTGGCTGGAATCAATGGTGGCGCCATGTTACGTTTGGAGACCCCTGATGTGCCTAAACAGTGGTAACCCCTCAATTCTACCTCCAACACTAACCCCAACACACCCCTAACCCTAATCCCAACTGTAGCCATAACCCTAAACACAACCCTAACCGCAACACACCCCTAACCACAACCCTAACCCCAACACACCCCTAACCATAACCACAACCCTAATTCCAACCCTAACCCTAAGGCTATGTGCCCACGTTGCGGATTCGTGTGAGATATTTTCGCACCATTTTTGAAAAATCCGCGGGTAAAAGGCACTGCGTTTTACCTGCGGATTTTCCGCGGATTTCCAGTGTTTTTTGTGCGGATTTCACCTGCGGATTCCTATTGAGGAACAGGTGTAAAACGCTGCGGAATCCGCACAAAGAATTGACATGCTGCGGAAAATACAACGCAGCGTTTCCGCGTGGTATTTTCTGCACCATGGGCACAGCGGATTTGGTTTCCATATGTTTACATGGTACTGTAAACCTGATGGAACACTGCTGCGAATCCGCAGCCAAATCCGCACCGTGTGCACATAGCCTAATTCTAAAGGTATGTGCACACGCTGCGGAAAACGCTGCGGATCCGCAGCAGTTTCCCATGAGTTTACAGTTCAATGTAAACCTACGGGAAACAAAAATTGCTGTGCCCATGCTGCGGAAAAACTGCACGGAAACGCAGCGGTTTACATTCCGCAGCATGTCACTTCTTTGTGCGGATTCCGCAGTGGTTTTACAACTGCTCAAATAGAAAATTGCAGTTGTAAAACCGCAGTGAAATGCGCAGAAAAACCGCGGTAAATCCGCCATAAATCCGCAGCGGTTTAGCACTGCGGATTTATCAAATCCGCAGCGGAAAAATCCGCAGAGGACCAGAATACGTGTGCACATACCGAAACCCTAACCCTAGCCCTAACCCTAACCCTACCCCTAGCCCTAACCCTAGCCCTAACCCTACCCCTAACCCTAACCCTAACCCTACCCCTAACCCTACCCCTAACCCTAACCCTATTCTAACATTAGTGGAAAAAAAAAAAATTCTTTATTTTTTTATTGTCCCTACCTAGGGGAGTGACAAAGGGGGGGGTCATTTATTATTTTTTTTATTTTGATCACTGAGATAGATTATATCTCAGTGATCAAAATGCACTTTGGAACGAATCTGCCGGCCGGCAGATTCGGCGGGCACACTGCGCATGCGCCCGCCATTTTGGAAGATGGCGGCGCCCAGGGAGAAGACGGACGGGACCGCGGCTGGATCGGTAAGTATGATGGGGTGGGGGAGGACCACGGGGGGTGGGGATCGGAGCACGGGGGGGGAATCGGAGTGCGGGAGGGGTGGAACGGAGCACGGGGGGCGTGGAATGGAGCATGGGGGGGCTGGAATGGAGCACGGGGGGGTGGAACGGAGCACCGGGGGGGTGGATCGGAGTGCAGGGGGGGTGATTGGAGCACGGGGGGGTGATTGGAGCACGGGGGGAGCGGACAAGAGCACGGGGGGGAGCGGAGCACTGGACGGAGGGGAGCCGGAGCAGTGTACCGGCCAGATCGGAGGGCTGGGGGGGCGATCGGAGGGGTGGGGTGGGGGCACACTAGTATTTCCAGCCATGGCCGATGATATTTCAGCATCGGCCATGGCTGGATTGTAATATTTCACCCGTTATAATGGGTGAAATATTACAAATCGCTCTGATTGGCAGTTTCACTTTCAACAGCCAATCAGAGCGATCGTAGCCACGAGTTGGTGAAGCCACCCCCCCTGGGCTAAACTACCACTCCCCCTGTCCCTGCAGATCGGGTGAAATGGGAGTTAACCCTTTCACCCGATCTGCAGGGACGCGATCTTTCCATGACGCCGCATAGGCGTCATGGGTCGGAATGGCACCGACTTTCATGACGCCTACGTGGCGTCAAAGGTCGGGAAGGGGTTAAAGGGGTTGTCCAGTACCATAACAGCCTATACTTACTATGAATATTTGCCCCCTGTTAAAATTAAAACACTTATACTCGCCACACATGCCAGCGCCTTTCCAGCGGTGTCTGCACTTGCCTTTCTGGGGCTCATGTAAAGTTGTTAAGACACGTGAGCCCTGCACCCAATCAATGCTGGCATCACTATCCCCGCCTTCAAACGTATGAGTAATCAAGAGGAAGTGAGAGCCGCGACTAGCCGCTCACTTCCTCTTGATTAAACTGCCTAGTACCTATGGTTTCGCAACAGCATTCTCATCAATTGGCCAGATATTAAGAAGAATTCTCAAGTTTGGAAGTTATCCCCTCTTCATGAGAGAGCCGGAGACTAGCCGAGTATAGCACGTAGCTATTTCTGGTGGTCCCATTAATGTGATCCATCACCACTCCTTATAAATGGGTCTCTTCAGAGCCCTTGTTTCGGAATGGGGTTGGACCACCAGCAATCAGACTGCTTTTTCCTATCTCATTGATAGCGGATAACTTGCTGACTTTAGAATGCTTTTTTAAAAGTGAAATGAGAACTTTTCACTGCATTTAAAGTGCCTTTCTGGACCTCTCTCAAGGTATTATACACTGGATTGCTTTAGTCTAGAATTTCCAGTACTGGAAACCTTTACCTACCGATGTCCATGCATGCACTTTAGATAGCAGTCAGCCAAATACCGGTTCCACCATATACTTAGATTCTCAACTTTAGTGAACGTTCCTGTGTTTTCAATGTAGAGAGACGGCAATGCATGATAGATGGTTAGCAACTCCTTTTGCTATCATTATGAAATGCATGCAGCCTACATTACAATTAATGGCTCTACCAAGTCTGGAACATATACAGAGAGAAGAAGCAAAAGACAAATCCACTATTCAATTTAACGCAAAGTAAAATATTTTGTATCCATATGCTCTATGCAGCTGGACTATAATTTTCCCTTGTGAATGCTTATGCTGCAAAGCAAAACAACTCCTACTTTAAAGGTAATACTTTCAGTCAATTGCAAGATTGGGTCATGCTTTTCCCTTTCATTCCTTGCTCTATATTACAGGTTCCTCACTCTATTGCTCGTTGATGCTTTATTGCAAGACACTTTCATCCATCACTTTCCAATGGAGTCAGCTCTACAAAGGGCCTATACTTTTCCTTTTCCTTAGTTCTTGGACTTTTCATTTCCTGTTGGAATGAGCTATATGGTTGGCTGTTATCCAGAGTCACTTTGCTTTATATTTGCCAAGGGAATCCAATCAGAGACATTTACCGAAAACAGCTCTGGTAAAAACCACCAATAAAAGACAGCAAAAGGTACAGAATATTTGTAACATACATACATGTGTCAGTATGCACCAACCTTTGCAAATGTTCTAAATAAATACTGTAGATAGAATATACACATGCTGTTTTACTTGTGTCTAATAGAATCTGGATTAGGTAATGATAAAATTGATAAAGACAGTGCTGAAGATAAAAGAAACAATAGCAATAGTAGGCACATAAAGATAGTATAGCAAATAAGACCAATATTTTGTTTGTGGAAAAAAATCGATGACACAGCAACCCCCTTAAAAAGAGAGAAATCAGGAATATTGATCAGAATTAAAGAGACAACATAAAAAGACTAGTAGAATCGAATATTTTTGATAGATTTAGAACAATTGTGCATAATACAAATATTAGCGGAAAACGGTTATGCGGTACACAAAATGTGGGACACTGTATAATAACCATGTTTCAGTTGCAGTGTTAAAATTCTATATCATCATTAGTTCAGAGTTATCTTAGAAGTATAGGGTCCAAAGTCTACAGCACCGATGGTATCCTGAGGTTTTGGAGCTGTGTTGAAGTTGTGACATGCAGAAAGGGATACATTTCATACCTATGGTGGAGTATACTACCACATAACCCCTAATTAAACTATGTAACTTGTTGGGCAGCTGGACTGGATACCTTCTCTAGACCTTCGCCTCACTCCTACGAGTCTCGTGCACTTTTGGTCAGTTCTCCTCCACCAACAGACAAGATGTCAAATCGAACTTTTTCGAACTTTATAGATAACTTAATGGTGAGAAACCTTTCCTATACATATAGATATACCACCCTGAACTGCACCCCAGCCCAACATTAATTTCCTCACCTCTTTTTACCTTCTCCTTTTTGAGACCTGTATCAACAATAGGATAGGACCCCTATACTGACTGGTTAGAAGGCCACCGATGGATGCATCCAGGCAAAGACAGAATATAAAAATGACTCTCCATTTTGCTCTATAGGAGTCATAGAAATAAATATTAAAACCTTAAACATAAAATGCACCCCTCATGTTCTCAACAGATCTGAGACTATACCACAATTTTTCTGGAGCCACTTTTAGCTCTCGTTGAGTAGCAATCCTGAGTTTTAATGTGTGATCAATGTAACTTTCCTTAGAAACCACAGAAACCATGAAGCATATGTTATCCGGCATCATTTTACCTTCGCCAAAAGCAATAACTGGACAACTGGACTCTAGTTGATCATTAGTCATTATTAGGTTACAATTCCCAGAGGAACCAACTCTAGATTTAGAAAGAGTCCTATCATTAGCTCCCTACATCCCCTGACTAAGTATCGGACATGTCCCTACAACGTCCTCTAGAAGCAGCACTATCTCCTATATTTTACAAGAGCCTCAGCTTATAAATTAATCACAAAGGTCAATAATGAAGCAATGATCCAAAATTGTTATGCTGTACATGTGATTTTATAAATTGTAGGCAGATTTGGCAATTCATTATTCCCGCTGCTATGTGGCATTTACTTTTAAATGGAATATTAATGAAATTGGATTCCATTCAGCAGTGCCACATTTTACAGCATGTGGTTTGATTTTAGTCTTGTTTAATTTATATGCTGAGTAGCCACATTACGGAAGAATGCGACTATATACATGGAAATTTCAGTGCATATCTAGTTAAAAAATATAACCTGCTTATTTACAGAAATTACAGCCTTTAAAAATCCACAAAGTAATCTACAATGTGACTTGTGCATTCTGCGGAAACAGATCCAAATGAATAATGATCGAACAATCGATTTCTACTACTTCATGTTTTGACCCCGTAAATAATATTACAAAACTAACAATATGTTTATACAGTGAATTACACAGTATGGACTTATAGAGAAAAATAATGTTCCTGTAAAAAGAGCGCTGCGTTGGGAGAATTTTGGAAAAAGGTGTGGAAAATAACAAGGAAAAGGAGTATTATCATACTCCTTTCCATCACACATCAACGCAATAACAATTGATCCTCATATTGGCAATTGTTATGTGTCTTGGCAGTAGGGTAAGAAAAAAACAAAACACAAAAAACTGGCTATGGCAGGAACGGGTTTAAAATATGAAAATATTAGGCTAGGTTCACATTGCGCTATGGCGGTACGTTAAAAGGACTACGTTACACCGCGGCATAATGCGGTGTAACGTAGTCCGTTAACGCTGCCATAGACTGCAATGTCGGATGCATCGCTAGCGTATGCCCACAATGGGCGTGCGCTAGCGATGTGCCGTCATTTGAGTGACGGACCCGAGACGCGGGCTGCAGCGTTTCCGGGTCTGTCACCGCTAGCGCAGATGGAGCTAGCAGATGTTGCATCTGCGCTAGCGCTGTGCAAAGTCGGCACTTGCGTTAGCGCAGTCCGTTTAACGTATGCGTTGAACAGACTGCACTAACGCAATGTGAACCCGGCCTAAGCATTCATATTTTAAGCATTGAGATGCCTTTAAAAACAACATAGATAAATCTAGATATTCCAATGGTGATGCATTTGCTTCCAGCACAAAACTGAAAAATAACCTAATATCTTACCAGAAGCAGTACATAGTTGAAGAATTTGCCATTGGGCAGAAAACATTGATTATTTTTTACTCTATACCAAACATTTAACTGGTACAAGTAACCTCTACCATCGATAGGTCTTAGCTAGATTTAATTTGGCCTAATAAGAATCTCACTGATGGTGGTACATGTGGGATATGTGAACAAAGCTCAACTAAACTAACAATGGACATTTTTTCACATAGTATTAATTAGAAAGTCAAAGTATACGTAGGTAAAATTTCATCCAAGAAACTTTCTCAAGTTCAAAGAGCTTGTATGTTGTCTGATGAAATAAAAGGGAAGGGAGTAAACATTAACCTACAATTTCTCCTCAGGTCTTTCATTTTAGAAGATGGTGTCATGTTTGGAAGCCATGCTATCTTGATTAAAAATCTCTGCCGGCTTCTCTAAAAAAAAAAGGCAAACTCATTTCCTCCATTACCCAAATAAACAACTTTTACAGTCTGGTGTTATGCTGAAGGCTCTAATGATGGTAATTCCACACTGAGGTCCTCCTCAGTAGGTCTGGAAAGTCCATAGTCATATGAGCAGGTATTCACGGACAAACCTAAAATATTCTATAGTATAGACTTCTCATTTACAAAAAACTTTACTATTGTAAGCTTCAACCAGAATTACATGCCGCCACTTAAAAGAAAGGCTGTCCACGTAGAACCGAGATAATCAAAGCAAGAAACACTGGGTGGTTAAGAACTTTCATCTCACAAAATGGCTCCACCATTATATTATATTATATATTGATATGTAATCTGAGAGCATCATGATGTAGGGCAAAGACCCTGAGTCCAGCAATGTGTTACTTACTGAGCTGCATGTTGTTCTTTCAATGGAATTAGTGTTTTATCAGCTTGAGGACTAGTTGGCCTGTGTCATGTAGTCGCCCTGCTCTATATAACCCCATCCTCACCATTGACTAGCTGCTGTCTGTCAATGTACAATATACACAAAAAGCTGCCGATCAGTGATGTGGATGGGGTTTTACAAATCTCAGATAACTAATATATCTGAGGCAGAGGAAACAGTGATTTTTATCAAAAATTACAGCAAGTAGCCCTCTAAATGACACATCACTCAGGGGCTCTTTCCAGGGCTGTATTTAGAGTTTCTGCTGCCCTAGGCACTTTTAGTGCTGCCTCCCCCATTACTGAGTATGACACTATCGACATTGACTTTGGCAAGAATCGCTGATGTGAAAGTAGCCTTTTGCAGCAGATCCGGCAGTTTTTCTGCATCTGCCGTGTAACGGATCACTTACGGCAACACTGTGTTCGGCCTTATTAATTCACCATGGGATTTGTGGTGCTTTGCCGTGATCTGGCAAATGCGGTATCATACCTCCCAACTTTTGAAGAAGGGAAAGAGGTATAAAGTTTGTGGCACACTTAGTGCACCACGGCAAATTTTAGGCCACGCCTCTGACCACACCCATTTCACAACTAGTCACACCCATATCCACGTCCCAACCACACCCATTTAGCACTGCTGATCCCACTGTTTCATATACAATAATTATAAACAAAAATAAATATGGCCACACAGTGCTCTATACTGTATAATGGCCACACATGATGCTCCATACTGTATAATGGCCACACATGATGCTCAATACTATATAACGGCCACACATGATGCTCAATACTGTATAATGGCCACACATGATGCTCCATACTGTATAATGGCCACACATGATGCTCCATACTGTATAATGGCCACACATGATGCTCCATACTGTATAATAGCCACACATGATGCTCAATACTGTATAATGGCCACACATGATGCTCCATACTGTATAATGGCCACACATGATGCTCTATACTGTATAATGGCCACACATGATGCTCCATACTGTATAATGGCCACACATGATGCTTCATACTGTATAATGAACCCACATGATGCTCCATACTGTAGAATGACCCCACATGATGCTCAATACTGTTTAATGGCCACACATGATGCTCAATACTGTATAATGACCCCACATGATGCTCCATACTGTATAATGACCCCACAGGATGCTCAATACTGTATAATGCCCCCTCCCATCTTGTATGCATGGCTCATCTCCCTCCGATCCCATATGCATGGCTCATATTCCTTGTTTGTTTATTTTACACAAAAAATCAACAAAATATATTATTTATTACTGATTGATCTGCAAATTTCATTGGACAATTATTTTTATGAACACAAGATCTTAATCTACACTGATACATAACCACAATCATGATGATTTATTAGTTTGAGTGATAATAGTCTAAATGCATTGATGGAAGATGTCAGATACGGGGAAGTATGTTGGCTCACTGTAGCCTTGCAGTGCTGGGGTCCTGGGTTCAAATCCCACCAAGGCCAACATCTGCAAGGAGTTTGTATGTTCTCCATGTGTTTGTGTGGGTTTCCTCCAGGTTCTTCAGTTTTTTACCGCACTCCAAAGACATACTGATAGGGATTCTAGATTGTGAGCCCCAATGTGTATGATGTCTTTAAAGCACTGTGGAATTAATAACGCTATATAAGTGAGCAAAATAAATACTTATAAAGACATATCAAACAACTTAATGTTTGTCAGTACATTAAAAAAGTTGTATTAATAATCTTTAATGGGAAATAGATACAGTGGGGCAAAAAAGTATTTAGTCAGTCAGCAATAGTGCAAGTTCCACCACTTAAAAAGATGAGAGGCGTCTGTAATTTACATCATAGGTAGACCTCAACTATGGGAGACAAATTGAGAAAAAAAATCCAGAAAATCACATTGTCTGTTTTTTTAACATTTTATTTGCATATTATGGTGGAAAATAAGTATTTGGTCAGAAACAAAGTTTAATCTCAATACTTTGTAATATATCCTTTGTTGGCAATGACAGAGGTCAAACGTTTTCTGTAAGTCTTCACAAGGTTGCCACACACTGTTGTTGGTATGTTGGCCCATTCCTCCATGCAGATCTCCTCTAGAGCAGTGATGTTTTTGGCTTTTCGCTTGGCAACACGGACTTTCAACTCCCTCCAAAGGTTTTCTATAGGGTTGAGATCTGGAGACTGGCTAGGCCACTCCAGGACCTTGAAATGCTTCTTACGAAGCCACTCCTTCGTTGCCCTGGCGGTGTGCTTTGGATCATTGTCATGTTGAAAGACCCAGCCACGTTTCATCTTCAATGCCCTTGCTGATGGAAGGAGGTTTGCACTCAAAATCTCACGATACATGGCCCCATTCATTCTTTCATGTACCCGGATCAGTCGTCCTGGCCCCTTTGCAGAGAAACAGCCCCAAAGCATGATGTTTCCACCACCATGCTTTACAGTAGGTATGGTGTTTGATGGATGCAACTCAGTATTCTTTTTCCTCCAAACACGACAAGTTGTGTTTCTACCAAACAGTTCCAGTTTGGTTTCATCAGACCATAGGACATTCTCCCAAAACTCCTCTGGATCATCCAAATGCTCTCTAGCAAACTTCAGACGGGCCCGGACATGTACTGGCTTAAGCAGTGGGACACGTCTGGCACTGCAGGATCTGAGTCCATGGTGGCGTAGTGTGTTACTTATGGTAGGCCTTGTTACATTGGTCCAAGCTCTCTGCAGTTCATTCACTAGGTCCCCCCGCGTGGTTCTGGGATTTTTGCTCACCGTTCTTGTGATCATTCTGACCCCACGGGGAGGGATTTTGCGTGGAGCCCCAGATCGAGGGAGATTATCAGTGGTCTTGTATGTCTTCCATTTTCTAATTATTGCTCCCACTGTTGATTTCTTCACTCCAAGCTGGTTGGCTATTGCAGATTCAGTCTTCCCAGCCTGGTGCAGGGCTACAATTTTGTTTCTGGTGTCCTTTGACAGCTCTTTGGTCTTCACCATAGTGGAGTTTGGAGTCAGACTGTTTGAGGGTGTGCACAGGTGTCTTTTTATACTGATAACAAGTTTAAACAGGTGCCATTACTACAGGTAATGAGTGGAGGAAAGAGGAGACTCTTAAAGAAGAAGTTACAGGTCTGCGAGAGCCAGAAATCTTGATTGTTTGTTTCTGACCAAATACTTATTTTCCACCATAATATGCAAATAAATTGTTAAAAAAAAACAGACAATGTGATTTTCTGGATTTTTTTTTCTCAGTTTGTCTCCCATAGTTGAGGTCTACCTATGATGTAAATTACAGACGCCTCTCATCTTTTTAAGTGGTGGAACTTGCACTATTGCTGATTGACTAAATACTTTTTTGCCCCACTGTATATTGTATGTAAAAACCTGGTTTGAAGAAGCTTCTCATCAGATATTTCCATGTGTGCAAACTTCAATCACAGCGAAAATTGCTAACAATTGTTAAGAGTTCAAAAGAGAGTTTTACATTTTCAGGTGGTTTGCAGACAGCTTAAAAGAAATGTGATATAAAAATTAATGCAATATGACTTACTAATGTGTGAAATCTACATTCTCTCTTAAACCTGGAAGGCCCCATAAATTCAGAATATTAGATCGGAGACTAAAAAAATTTCTTTTTAACTCTCTCCAATCTTTTTTTTTACTCTCCCGCAGTAAGATTCAATGAGGACACATACTCAAATAAGCATTTCTGATCAGAACAGAAAAAAAAACACATGCCCATTCTTATATATCGTTAGATTAGTGATGAGCAAATATACTCGTTACTCGAGATTTCTCGAGCATGCTTGGGGTTCCTCCGAGTATTTTTTAGTGCTCGGAGATTTAGTTTTTCTTGCCGCAGCTGAATAATTTACATCTGTTAGCCAGCATAAGTACATGTGGGGATTCCCTCGCAACCCCCACATGTACTTATGGTGACTGACACATGTAAATCATTCAGCTGCGGCAAGAAAAACTAAATCTCCGACCACTAAAAAATACTCGGAGGACCCCCGAGCGTGCTTGAGAAATCTCGAGTAACGAGTATATTCGCTCATCACTAGTTAAGATCCATTACCACATCTAGAGCTAATGACATTCTACAAATCCTAACAAACAAGTAAGACATAAGTGGTTTATACCTTGACCACGTACTGGTGCCATGTTGAACACGGCAATTCATTAAGTAGTAGAAGTAGGCTACATTCACACATCCATGTGTTACCATCTGAGAAAAGCGCACCGATTTTTTTCAGGTGTCAGCCTACTTACATCAGTTTTTTTCTTCTCCTTTTTTTCACTTATGCATGTAGACTGTCTGAACGTTTTTTATCCATTGCCTGTTAGCAATGTTTCTGTTAAAAAAGGATGAAACAAGGATGGTGCTTGAAGTTCAAAGTAGGTCCTCCATGTTTTCTTCACGTCTCATGGATCCCCATAGACTTTAATGTCCGATTTTGAGTGGCAAAGCAGATGAGAATAGGACACGCTCTGAGTCTCATAGACGGAGACAACGGATGTGTTTTCAAAACTGATGTGTGTATGGCTCAGTGAAACTATGATTCAGTGTGCTGTCCGAGAAAAGACATCACTAGAACTTGTCAAACGAATGTGTGAACGTAGTCTTACTCTGCAGCAATAGAGCCGCATAGCTTGGAATACCAATATAGAAGCATATACACAGAATTCGGCCAGTGGTCACAAGGGCATCTTTCAAAACTCCAAATATACCAATTTGTAGGAAGCCAACTGATGTAAATGTGTAATTGAAAAATTATATAAGGAGTCATTACACTCAGCCTATAGTAATAGAGGATACAGTGGAGCTTCATGAGGAATATAACTAATGAACATGGAATATCATTTGTAGAATCTCAAACTCCCGGTTGTGTTAAGCTATTTTTTTAGGAAACATGCTAGACAAGATGATTCAGTTATCAAACATTTCACAGATTTGTCTTTTTACACACACACACACACACACACACACACACACACACACACTTATATTGGTTCCAAGAGGCATCTTTTGGTTTTGCTACAATTGAAAGAAAAAAGCCAAAATACAAGTGAGCACAGCCTAAGACCGTTTCCACAAGTACGACAAACTTGGTCCTAGTTTGGAGCATGGTGTCCAGACTCGGGTCTTCTGACCCAACCTCAGCAGTCTCATACACACGTATGATGCTATTATCCAGTCTGGACATACCAACCATTCTCAGACCGTGAAACTGGTTTGAGTTACTTGAATACTAATGTAAATTGTTTATACAACATAATAATGTATTTAGGCACTGTAAAATATATAAGGAAAATATGACATTACTTGTAACAAGTCACATCAGATCATATGCTACAACTGGAAAACTACTTTTGCCACCATCTCCAAAGGATGGACAGAGCTTTAAAAGTGCTTGTACTTTTCATTCAGAGACTAACGTGTTCAATTCATCTGGCAGCATAGAGTAGTTCAAAAGTGTTTGTACATGAAATGCATGGTGCCTCAGGTGCAGGCTTCAAGACCCACATGTATAAGCTTTTACAGATCAGTATGTTGGGGTAACACAATGCGGAAATATAGAAGACCTGTGCTTTCAAGTGTCCGCTGCTTAATGAGGCTGCAGACCAGATCCTTAACGCATGCCATTTGACATTTACAGTTGGACCTTAAGCTTCATCTTTTGTTCCTTTCCTGTCTCACTAGAAACAGTTAATGTTTGTCCAGGAAAGATACAAATCTACAGATCTATTATACTGCAAGGCTGGCTAGGAACTGCGGACCCAAGCTCTAATTGTAACATTCCATGCTCAGAAGGCGCCAAGTTTTACTAACTATAATTTAACTGGTCCGGCTGATGTACTCCAAATTCTTGTTTGGATAATCAGCCTTTGTTTAAATATATACCAAAAAAGCAGAGGCCAGCACTAACCTCTGGGCTTGTCATGTGCGCATACAACCCTGCCGTCTGCAGTAGCAGAAACTCAGACACAAGAGAAGGATTATTTTCCAATATTACTGTTACCGTAACATATAATCAGTCCTTCCCTATTTTCTTTTTTTTGTTTTTGGCAATTCACAAGTCTTCTTCCCAAGTTCAAGTAAAGTTAAAGGGGTAAAAGGTCAAGAGAGTTTCATTGGGGGCATGTTAGAAAGGGATAGAAATAGCTGAGGTCTCCCATCTTAGTGCTCAACTATCTCCTATTTCACTCGTTTTGCAGTATCTTTCATGAGATAGTTGGAGAATTTGAACATTCATTAGCATGAACATTACAAGAAGAAAAAAAGGCAAATATTGTGTTGCCACTATCAAAAACAATGTATATAATAGAATAATGTAATAATGTATATAATAGAAGGTAGCTTCTGTACCAATCTGGAATAGGAAACTGCATACAAAGCCAAGCATGTCCCTGCAAAAATACTAAGTGAAGGAAGCCTAATAGAGCTGTACTTGTGGGTAGCCACTAAACTGCCACAAAATTGCCAAAACACAAAAAAATAACAAAGATAATATAAAAAGCCAGGAGAAATTAGCACGTCGATGATATGAGAAAAGCAGCACAGAAAGCTTAAAGATTGTATTAAAATAATACAGTGAGAAGTACTCAAGAACCTAAAGAAGAAAGGAAATCAGGCCTCTATGGTTACATGTTTTAGGAAAACTTTGCAAATGTTATATTAAATGATAACCTTTTCTAAAATAGATAATGTCAGTATAATACCGAATGCAAACATTGTACAGAGAAGCTCGGTAAGATCTCCAGAAACGTAGCTCAAAATACATTCTTCACCACTAAGCAGAAATCCAAGTCCCCGTAGATTTGGAACTGGAAATAGAGTTCTAATTACCAGAATTTAGGTAAGCCGTTCCCCTGTCTGCACCTCTGTCTCCTCATTCACACCAGATCTAGACTGATGAGAATTTCAGCCCTGGAAACCCAAGCTCTTTATGTTAATTTATATCATAGCAATGATCCAGTAGGGAGAATACACAAAGCCAGAGTTATGAAACATATAAAAAATGACTAATAGCAGTTACATTGATACAGTAGATTTTTAAAGGTCTCACATATTTGTGTTCTGCTGTCTTCTCTTAAAGCAGGGTATATAGGATTTTATTACCAGACACAGCAAATAAAAAGACAAGGGTTCATGCAGCTGTAAAATGTAGCACAGATAATATTTATAGAAAAGTAATACATTGTTAAGAACGCTCTCTGTTACAATCAAGTACCTACCAATTTTGTGGCATTTTAAAAAAAAAAAAATGGAGTACAGTTCCTTAGGCTGCTTTCACACATCAGGTTTTTGCCGTCAGGCTCAGTCCGGCAAATTTTTTAAAAAACGGATCTGTCGCAAATTGTGAAAAACTGATGCAATGGATCCGTTTTTTCGAGGGATCCGACTAGATGATCCAGCTAATTGGATTAAAAAAAATTGAAGCATGCTCAGTTAAAAAAAAACAAAATCAGTCGCCATAGGGTTCCATTGTAGCAAATGACAGATGGCGACGGATCCGTTGCTGTCCTTTTTTTTGATGGACACAAAAAACGTTACTTTGTCTTTTTTTTATGGCCACCGGAAAACCTTTTTTCGACGCATCCGGCAAAAAACGGATGAAACGTGAGACCATCTGTCGCAATCCGTCGCTAATACAAGTCTATGAGAAAAAAAAAGGAACCGGTGGCAACTTTTGCCAGATCTGTTTTTTTTTTTTAGAATTCGCTGGATGTGTGAAAGGGGCCTAAGTGTCATGGATTCTAACATTCGAGAGGTTAAATAAAGAGTGCACTGAGAGCTACCTACAACATAATGTATTGTGCAGTCTACCTGACGAATCCTCTCCTGCCCTCCAAGAAAACATAAGAGTCAACTCTTTACAATATACTAGTGGCACTGCAGGTAATGCTGCATTGGTATCTAACAAAGCAATAAAACCTTTCTTTATCTCCTTAGAAAAATAGTCATTTTTTAATTTTATCGCTTTTGGTTTTCTTTTCTCCCTGACTTCCAAGGCCCATAACAAGAGAGATCTTGTTTTTTTGTGTGAAGTTGTGTCTTTCAGATACATCCTGTACACTGTATTGGAAATGGCAATAAATTCCATGTGGGGTGGAATTGAAATAAAACAGCTATTCGGCCAATGTTTTGGGGGTTCAATTTTATGTTTATATTACATTAAAAAAAACAACAACAAAGCACTTTAAAAATAATTGGTTTGCGTTATTTTCTTGGAGCCGTAACTCATTTGGAATTGTAGGAGTACTGAATTATTGGGGCAGAGTTCCAATCCAAAGTAATATATAGACAATGGATACTTAAGACCCCCATAAAACTTAAGGTACCGTTACACTAAACGACTTACCAACGATCACGACCAGCGATACGACCTGGCCGTGATCGTTGGTAAGTCGTTGTGTGGTCGCTGGGGAGCTGTCACACAGACATCTCTCTCCAGCGACCAACGATCAGGGGAAAGACTTCGGCATCGTTGAAACTGTCTTCAACGATGCCGAAGTCCCCGGGTAACCAGGGTAAATATCGGGCTACTAAGCGCAGGGCCGCTAAACATCGGGTTACTAAGCGCAGGGCCAATATACTACGTGGCTCTGTGCTGTATACTACTTCGCTGACGTCACCGCTGTGCTCTGCTTTACGGCCGGCGCTGACACAGTCAGTGCGGGAAGCTGACGCCGGGGGACGTGACAGACATCGGAATGTGAGTATGTACTGTTTGTTTGTTTTTTTAACTTTTACAATGGTAACCAGGGTAAATATCGGTTATGGTTACTCGGGGACTTCGGCATCGTTGAAGACAGTTCAATGATGCCGAAGTCTTTCCCCTGATCGCTGGTCGCTGGAGAGAGCTGTCTGTGTGACAGCTCCCCAGCGACCACACAACGACTTACCAACGATCACGGCCAGGTCGTATCGCTGGTCATGATCGTTGGTAAGTCGTTTAGTGTAACGGTACCTTTAGACTAGACGAGCTAAAAATACACCAAATTTATCGCGCAGTGGCTCATGAAAGATAATGGATATGGTTCCTCTTTTGAAATTTTTATCCACAGTGTAACATATTAAATCATGCCCATTATATGCAAAGCCATACCCTTTCCCACTAAGCCATGCCCCCTGGTTAAAAAAAAGCAACACTTTTTTGGCAAATTTAACTAAGCCATTCTCCCCATATTATAAACGCCTTCACACCAGTCAGTCATCTCATTGCTTTTCACCAAGTGTTTTTTAAGCAAAATATAAGGGTAAAAAGAATCTACTATATAAAGTTGGTTGATTTTAGTTACCAGTTTTTTTTTTTTTGGATAACAAAGCAATAGTTGTCTTTTACAGGTCAAATAAAAGATTTGGAACTCAATATCTTGAAAGGTTTGCTATTTAAATTCACACTTGGGAAGGAATGTTAATGCAAAACATGTGATATACATTTTAGTATGAGATATAAAACTATTTACAATGTACTCCAAATGTATTTTACTTTTTGAGGCCCTTTTAAAATTACCATAAATGTAGCAGAATGAAGCCACTTTGTTCTGAACACCTCTTGAATCTATTTAACTAGCACCGAATTGCATGTAACAGTTGTTTAGGTTTCCCAAAAAATATTAACTAAAATTCAAACTGCTAATGGACATCCATGGTAGTAAAATGTTGCCTGCAAAATCCATTAGTCGTCAAGAGTCCTGTAAGGTTCAGATTTTACAGTAAAACCTGTAAAAAGCATGGGTCGGGTTTCACCACTGAGACATCAAGGTGTGAAGATCCAAATGGCATAAGACATGAACTTGTTCATTTGAACCTACTGAACTCTGCCTGCTCCTTAGCAAGTACTTTACCGTAGGTTTTACAAGGTACCAACCTATCTCGTAACTCACGCATGTCAAGTCCAAGGGCCAAACTGAGCAATTATAACCAAGCAAGGGCCCATTAGTACTTGAAAGATCAAATACCGTACTTCATTGGAATATGTCATACATTTTAAGACTTACATCATACGTTCACCTTTAAACACCCTTTTTCATTTACATATAAAATTAAATAAAAAAAAAAAGAGTTAAATAAATAATGTAGAATTATAGCTTGTCCGGAAATTAATTTACAATTCTGCAAGCTTCAGAGCTGAAATCTGACTGCAATCCTGTCTTAAGGTCAACACAAATTATGCACTTGAATAAGTAGTCTTTTGAGCAGTCACTGTACTCCAATAACTTGATTTAAGCAGAAGTATTCAACAGTTTTAAATAGCAATGAGTTGGATTGTTGTTAGCACAAGGGAAGCATCATAAATGCCATACACACTATCTGACACAACTTGTTTCCTAAATGCAAAGTTATGCAGCTTTCGAAATAGTCTTTATTTTAAAAAAAATCCTGGCTCTGAGGGATCCCACTCCCAAATCTCAGTGTTAAGGCAGCAGAATAGGAATTGCACACAGATCTCCAATTAGTGGAAAAAGCATTAACAGTCTCATGGAGGGCAGAGAAAACAGTCTACAGATAAGGAGAAAAGCAAATAAAGAGGAAATTAGCGCTGGATAAAAGCTCAAAATATGTGTTGATAACATAAGCACCTTGAATATACACCGATTTCACATCCAGCATGTATTACCGAGAGGGACACTCCCACAAGAGAAAAATCAGGCTGCAATTTGAAAATTAAGAAATTATGTTTGCTGACTGAAAAAACAGTGCCATTTTATTACCTAAAGGTTATCACTAACATCTATGTATATTATTTTTTCCACGTCAAAGATCTCCTTAGCCCTTAAGTAACTGAGTTCTTAGTGTAGATTATGCATACACTGTGAAAGGGTGAAGATGCACTACAACAAGTATTTTTATTGAAGATAACACAATAAGAAAAAATGCCAGAACATCAAACAGATGTTCTAAATCACAAGGTGCATAGTATATTTCTGACAGCACCTAAGGAAAGCAAATAAGGATGGAGGCTTTTGACCAATCTAGGTCCTCTTCATAGTATGTTCTAATTGTGTCTGTATAGGTCAAAGTGTAACTTTCTGCTATATGCTGCCACCATATTCACAGTATTCTTTTCAGCTTTGTGTTAAGTAAGAGATATTCATGCTCGCAGCATTTTCCATCTGGAAATCTTTTCACTTGGAAGCAAATTCCATCGAATTCCCAGTTGATCCTGCACACACTTTTACATCTTGCTTCACCGATTGAAGCCTGCTAGATTGCTAAGTGTTCTGCAACTGGAAAGATGGAATGTGGGAAAAAGTTCTTCTTTAATTGTGATTAATGGTAATGCCAAATAGGAGGTGCTGGAGTCTTTGTCTTGGGATAAAATTGGGTCAAGTTCAGGACTATTCTCAAGATTTCCTGTCACATAGTTGGTAGAAGGGGCTCCATCTGCAAATGTAGTGTCATTTAATGTTGAAATTACAAATACGCTTTGAAAAATAAGGTTCATTTATGCCTCTACTCTTATTATTTTAAAGAAAAAAAAATCATCATAACAAACTGGAAATTTTCCAAATCCCCTCTTACTAAACTCTCCCCTTTCCAATCTACTCTGAAAGCAGCAGCCAGGGTAATATTTCTGTCCACCTTCTAGACCTTGCATTGGTTTCCCATACACTACAGAGTTCAATATCCATCTCTCCCACCCACAAAGTTCTCCAACGTTTTGCACCACCCTTCCCGTGCTCTCTGTTCTACTAATGACCTGAGATTAACAGCCTTTATAATCAGAACCTCACACTCCCATTTCCAAGACTTCTCTTGAGCTGCACCAGAGTTTTGGAATGCACTACCCCAGACAATTTGGTTAACGTCCAGTCCCCACAATTTCAGATGCGCATTTCTTTAACCTCACTAATAGAATTGTTCCCTGTGCTACTTTCCTACATTTTCTCTGGAAATCTGGTTCCTTGTATCACCTACTGTATTTCCATACTCTTCATGCACTCAGTAGCACTTTGTAGCTGAACATATACAGATACTTGCTGATGAACGGTTCATGCAGCGTTATTTGAATACCCATATTTATTATACTGATGGCTGGACCACTTTTTACCTTTGGTGTCACCCCTATTTCCTTATAGATTGTAAGCTTGCGAGCAGGGCCCTCAGTCCTCTTGTTAATATATGAATATGTTGGCGCTACTGAAATAAAAATTAATATGATTATTATTAAATCAAAATTGGTTTAAGAATATCTGATGATGTAATAAAGCTAACCCTATACTAGGATGCCTGTTTCTATCACGTGATAAGGTTAAAGTACAGTGTATGTTTGTTTTATTACATGACTGCATAATAAAAAAAATAGTGGCACAAAGGGGTTTTAGTTTTATATTTTTCATCGCTGCTTTCCAACAGCCATAACTTTTTTTATTTTTCCATCATTGTAGCTTTCTGGGGGCTAAGTTTTTTTCAGCAGGAAATTTGTATTTTAGTGTCACCATTTAATGTACTGTATAATGCATTAAAATAAAACTGAAAAACATTTTTACGGGGTGGAATAACAAAAACAGAAATTCCAAATTTTGGGGGTTTTGCTTTCACAGCGTTGACTTCACATTTAGGCTATGTGCACACGTAGAAAATGTGGTGCAGAATTTTCTGCACAAAATCCGCAACTCCTGGCAGAATCCTCAGCTGTGGATTTGCCGCAGTTTTTATGCGGATTCTGTGCGGATTTGCCGTGGAATTGATGAGGATTTTGTGCGGATTTTCTGCAGTTTTTGCCACTGCGGATTTTTATCATGGAGGGGTGCAGAAACGCTGCAGATCCGCACAAAAGAAGCGACATGCACTTCTCATAAATCCGCAGCAATTCCGCACTGATTTTTCTGCACCATCTGCACAACTATTTTTTTTCTACATTGATTTACATTATACTGTAAATCACAGTGTGGGTCTGCAGCGTTTCTGCACTGAAAAATCCACTGCGGATCTGCAGCAAATCCGCATCGTGTGCACATAGCCTTAAACTTTATTCTGCAGGTCTGGGCAATTACTGTCATTTCAAATGTATACAGTGTCCTACTATATGTATGATTACTTAAAATAACTTTTTTTGCTATATTCTATGACCCATTGCCAATTCTTTTTATTGATGGAGCTGAGTGAGGGCATGCTTTTTTTTCTCAAAGCAAGCTGTAGTTTTATTGGTACAATTTTGGAGTACATAGGCTTTTTTTTGAGGTGGTGGGAGGGTGAGTGATGTCACCAAAAACAGCAATTCGGGCATTCTTATTGTATTTATGGAGATCACCAAACTCGGAGAGTGAATCTATCTCCATTCATACTTTCCAAGCTGCACAAATGCAGACCCACCTGCAAGTTATCCTGTTCTCTAAGAAAAACCTGAGGTTCATTTCATACGATTTTCCTAGAAAATTATTCTACCTAGATGCTTTTGCTCACCATTCATGGCTACTGCCCTCCTGTGGATAATCTTAGAACACAGTATTCCACCTGGGCAACATGGCAACCTGGGCCGCTTACTTGCATATTGAAAGGGAAATTGTCCTTCCAACCTTGCCTGATTCTCAATTTATACATTAATGAGGGATTAGGGGGAAGGTTATTTAGACCCAAACTTTAGAAGGTCCCAATGTCTTGATGAGAACCAGCGAAAACCAATAACTGTATTGCTACACTAAAGAAATCAGTATCAAAATTCCTAAATGATGGATACAATATGGGTACAATATTCAGTGTACCCCTAAAATAATATTTGCTACTTCGTAGCATTAAAACATCAGCATATCGAGAATGTAAAAGTGAAAAATACCACTGAATCGGCTTCTAGACTGTTAGGTGTTTCTAGAAACCACTGGGAAGTGTTTATTAAAAAGGACAGAAGGTTATGTGCACAGTAATAACCCTTTAATTTCCTCAGAGAATGCAAAATGCTGCACTAAATAATACCCCTCTTGTGGTGTCAAAGGGGTTAAGGTGTTGGCCTTACGAACAAAAAGGTTAATTTCCATTCATAACCACTTATGGGATCTCGAGCTTAGCACTTTATGTCCCCGTGCCTCACCTTGTCCATCTGTACTTGGTAGAACATGTAATAATAATCTAATTGTTTCTTTCTGCTTTGCAGACCGGAAGGCCAGCAACGAATGCTCCAGAGAATAATAAGCATAATTGTAAAGTGTTTTGGAAATGAGAAGTGCTCTATAAATACCTTATATTATTACTATATAAAAAGTAAAATAGTAATAACACAAGAAATTGTAATGCTTTAGTGGGCAATTGTTAAAGCACCAGTTCATCATACTCGATTAGAAACATATGAAACATACTTTTTTATTTCCTTTTTCTTTATATCTGAAGAACAATGTTTTTCTTGGCAGATTTCTTGCATTTGAGTAAACGTATTTAAGAGATTGGGTGTTCAGTGATTGCTGCCTTATTAGCGGAGAAGTTGGAGTACGCTTCAGACATTCACACTCTAAAGTACTGGTCCAGGCCTTGTGTTGTCTCCACACCAGCTTTCTTTTAACTAGAAAGCTATTTTTGGTTGCAGCCTACTAAGTATTGTTGGCTTTTCATGTGAATAATAGAAAATTAATCATTTCATCCAGATCCCGACCATGAATGGTGCAGTAAGTTACACACCATTAAGAATAGGTAACGGATAGTGATCCCCTGGTGCACAATCTCTCCCGAACCATACTACATCCACACAAGAACACCAACTATACCACGGTTAGGCCATTTTCACACAATTAGTAATTTAGTGGCTGCTACTTCTACACTTACCCAGCTGCATCTGTCAAAAAGCTGAGTGACGCAGGGTCCTCAGACCACCCAGTACATTGAGGATGGCACAGTCATAATTAGCAGTCTCACTGCTAAGAAGGAAGAGATTACCCAATATAGGAGAATAGCCGGTATCTACTGAGCACGTGCAACATGTCATAATAAACCAACTTTAGGACGTATCCATTGGCAATAAGATAGGCAAAAAAAAAGCCTCTGACGTGAGCTTTCATGGGCCATTATTTGGAGCAGGAAGCAAGTTTGAAATTGATTACATTTGACAACTAATTGTTTTAGGATGTGAAGCCAATGAACGAACATTGATATTGTGGGAATAGCCCTTTAAGTACTGAATGATATACACTCATTTATTACTGGCATAAAATAATAGAAATGATCACAAAAGGATAACAATGATCATAAAAAATAGCAATGATCTCAAAAGGATAGCAATAATCATAAACAAATAGCAATCATCACAAAAGAATAGCAAAGCTCTAAATTATAGCAATGATCAAAAGTATAGCAATGAACTAAAGGATAACAATGATCATAAAAAATAGCAATGATGACAAAAGGATAAAAATAATCATAAAAAATAGCAATGATCACAAAAGGATAGCAATGCTCGAAAGTATAGCAATGATCGAGAGTACGGCAATGAGCTAAAGGATAGCAATGATCATAAAATGATAGCAATGATCTCTTCACTTAGTAACAGAGAACATGGAGAAAAAAGCTGTAACTGTCCTGAGACACCCACTGATCATTATAAAGATCATGCAGAAGCACTTAGCACTTGCATAAGCATGCACACAGCGAAAGAGGGGCCAAATAGAAAGTCTCAGCACTTGAACCCCACAGATCTGCAGAACGTTAAAGATACCTAAATATATTAAAAAATAAGAATTCAAAAAGCAGTAACATTTTAGTTTTTTAGTATGTTTCTCAATATTGTGAATAATCTAGTGAATTACACAGGCCTGGGGCAAAAAAGCTGTTTGGTTATTTTCATATAATTTCCATGTATTTTGGTGTTTTGATAACGAAAATAAATATTGAAAAAAATCCTAAATGTCAGGACTTGCCACAAACCTATATGTTCTTCTGCAAACTCTGGTGTGAATCATCGGCAGGCAGCTTATTTTCTTCCCCCATTAACATCAATAGGAACTGTGTTATTGGCTGTTGGCAGTCAGGTGGTTGGTGACATAATGAAAGGTCCTTATGCTTTCAAGAAACTTGCATTAGAATTTCATTTATCAACCGTGTGTTAGGGGTCGAGTTCCCGCTTCTGCACAGGGGGAATCTCGAGCCACTTCCGCTGCGGTCTCCCATTCTTGTCCAGCCGCAGTGGAGCCTGCTCAGCAAGGACGTCGGTCCCAGCGTCTTGCTCATTCTCACTCTGTTCTGAGAGTTAGTGCTGCTTCTCCAGTCTCTGCCTTTAAAGTCAGTGCTGGTCAGCAGCGAGCGGACTTCTCTGGGACTAAGTCCTTGTCTGCATGTACTGAGCATGCCCAGCGTAAGGTCTCCCGTTGGAGATCGAGGGTCATGTGCTCAGTCTCTGCAGCACATTCCATTGGTCCTCTTGGCAGGTCCTAGAAGGGCAAAAGTGCTGTGGCCACTTCCTGTGCTGCTGCTATATAAACTGCGCATGACCGCACGGCCATGCGCTAGTATTTTCTTACAATTGCTTATGTGTGTATGTTGTGAGTGCAAGTCGTCCTTGGAAACCCCTACCCTATTGAATGTCTGTTCGCGGAAGGTGTATGGCTGCTACCTAGCGCCCGACTTAGCCTACAGCACTAACACACATCACAGCGTCCTGTAGCTGTGCCTGCCAGTACGGCGCCGTGCGCCTGCCTTGCGCTTTCCATACCCGAGTCTGGGTGGTTAGTGGCGTCCGTTAGTGCGGCATCGCTCGCACTCTTGTGCACATAGATTGCTTAAGGTTCTCTACACACCCAGTTGCGGTATTACGCCAGCAAGGGTCTAATCGGGCTCCAATCCCTTCTGGGGTTAAGTCCGCTGACCACTTGCTCGCGCACTAGTGCGGTACTGCGGTCCTGTGAATTAACAGGATCGCTTTCTTCACGCTGGGTGAGGTTTAACCCACGCGTGTATACCGCCATATTGTCTGCTAATTGCTAGCAGCAGGTTCTCACCTGCACGGTGGACCCCGGACTGCGAACGCACCTTTATCATCTGTCTTGGTGCGTTCCGCCAGTCCTAACATAATACTAGCGCCAGGGTCTGGCTAGTAAAATGGCGGACGATCAGCGTTTACAGCGGTACATCCAGCAGCTGGAGGGAAGGTTGGCGGCTTTTGAGCGTTCAACCTCAGCTGTGGATGTTACTGCTGTCGCTGTTCAGGCTGCAAGTGTGGCTGCAGCTACCTTGTCCACTGCCGCTCCTGTACCGACGCTATCTCGCCTCCCGCTACCAGAGAAATTTTCTGGTGACAGTAAGTCCTGTAGGGGTTTCGTGAGTCAGTGCTCAATACATCTCGAGCTTCTGGCCTCTCGTTTCCCTACAGAGCGGGCTAAGGTGGGCTTTATAATTTCCTTATTGTCGGACAGGGCGTTGCAGTGGGCTACGCCGCTGTGGGAGCGTGGCGATCATGTGGTGCAGAGTGCTCCGTTATTCCTGAGCACTCTGAAACAGGTCTTTCTAGGACCTCGTGTCACCCATGACACGGCGCTCCAACTGTTGGCACTGACTCAGGGCTCGTCCTTGGTCAGCCTTTTTGCCGTCCATTTCCGCACTCTGGCATCTGAGCTGGAGTGGACGGATAAAGCCCTTATCCCTATATTTTGGAGGGGGCTGGCTGACCACGTTAAGGACGCTCTGGCCACTAGGGAGATTCCCGCCACACTGGAGGAGTTAATAGCAGTATCTACTCGCATTGACCTCCGTTTTCACGAGCGGAGGTTAGAGCGAGCCCAGTGTAGGCAGAGGTTTCGGCTGGCTCCCACCTTCGCCAAACCTTTGGAATCTCCAGTTCAGGCTCCTGAGTTCCAGGAACCTAAGGTGGTGTCACGAGCGGGATCTAAGTCCCAGACTGCTCGTGCACTCCAGGGTTGCCAGGTTTGCCAACAGTCAGGACATCTTGCCACCAGATGTCATCAGCGGTCGAGGAAACGTCAGCGTCTAGTGGTAGTAGGTGGAGGTGCAGTAGACACTGCGACGTTTGCCTCCAAATTGTCCTTTAAGGGGACAATTACCTTTGGCTCATCCTCCCACTCGGTAGACCTCTGCGTGGATTCTGGGGCGGAGGGCAATTTTATGTCTTCTGCCTTCGCCCAACGTCACGCAATACCCCTGGTTATGCTATCCCAACCAGTAACGGTACGAGTGGTGAATGGGTCGACACTCCCCGCACAGATAACACATCAGACCATCCCTATTACTCTGTCCCTGTCGCCATCCCATCAGGAGATTATTTCTCTGCTCGTCATTCCTGAGGGTATTGATGAGGTCCTGTTGGGGATACCTTGGCTACGGTACCACTCTCCTCACATCGAGTGGTCCTCAGGCAGAATTCTGGGATGGGGTGAATCATGTGGGGGTAGGTGTCACCGAGAGTGCGTTCAGGTTGCTACTACTGAGGTACCCGCAGATCTATCCTCTCTCCCCAAGCAATATTGGTCTTATGCAGACGTATTCTCCAAGAAGGCGGCGGAGACCCTTCCGCCCCATCGCCCCTATGACTGTCCTATCGATCTCTTGCCTGGTGCTGAGCCTCCCCGGGGTCGAGTCTATCCATTATCTCTCCCGGAAACGGAGGCAATGTCTCAGTACATACAAGAGAATCTGGCAAGAGGGTTCATTAGGAAGTCAGTGTCACCTGCTGGGGCAGGGTTCTTCTTCGTGCAAAAGAAGAATGGAGAACTACGTCCATGCATAGACTACAGGGGTCTTAATGCTATCACAGTTAAGAACAAGTACCCTTTGCCGTTGATTTCTGAGCTTTTCGATAGGCTTCGGGGAGCTAGAGTGTTTACGAAACTAGATCTGCGGGGTGCTTACAACCTGATTCGCATCCGTGAGGGGGACGAGTGGAAAACGGCATTTAACACCAGAGATGGGCACTATGAGTATCTGGTGATGCCCTTCGGGCTCTGTAATGCACCTGCCGTTTTTCAAGACTTTGTCAATGACATCTTCCGGGATATGCTTTCCACCTCGGTTGTAGTCTATCTGGATGATATTCTCATCTTTTCTCCAGATATTGACTCCCACCGGAGAGATGTTGGCAGAGTCTTCGACCTCCTACGGGCAAACTCTCTTTACGCAAAGTTGGAGAAGTGTGTGTTTGAGCAGGAGTCCTTACCTTTCCTGGGCTATATCATCTCCGCCCAGGGATTGGCTATGGATCCTGCCAAACTACAGGCTGTGATGGACTGGCAAGAGCCCCATTCTCTTAAAGCGGTGCAGCGCTTTATGGGGTTCATAAACTATTACCGCCAGTTCATTCCCCACTTCTCAACTCTGGTAGCTCCCTTGGTAGCCCTCACCAAGAAGGGAGCTAATCCCAAATTGTGGTCGGAAGAGGTCTCCAAGGCCTTCACTTCTATTAAGTCCCACTTTGCTAGCGCTCCCATCTTACATCGTCCCGATGTGGATAAGCCATTCCTACTGGAGGTGGATGCCTCGTCCGTTGGTGCTGGAGCAGTCCTCTACCAAAAGGATGCTCAAGGTCGGAAGCATCCATGCTTCTTCTTCTCCAAGACCTTCACGCTAGCGGAGAGGAACTACTCCATCGGGGACAGGGAGTTGCTAGCAATGAAGTTGGCCTTTTCGGAGTGGAGACATCTTCTGGAAGGTGCGCGGTTTCCCTTCCAAGTTTACACGGACCACAAAAATTTGGTCTATTTGCAGACAGCCCAGCGGCTAAATTCTCGCCAGGCCAGATGGTCCCTGTTCTTCTCCCGGTTCCACTTTTCCCTTCATTATCTCGCCGGGGAGAAGAATATCCGTGCTGACGCTCTCTCTCGCTCCCTTATGTCAACTGAGGAGGAGGAAGAGGAGCCTCGGCTTATTGTCCCTTCCGAGAGCCTGAGAACCGTGGCGCCGGTTTCGCTAGAGTCTGTGCCTCCGGGCAAGACTTTTGTGCCCATTAATTTGCGACCGGAGGTTCTCTCTTGGGCTCATTCGTCCAGGGTGGGTGGACACTTTGGGACAAAGAGGACATCTGAGCTACTGGCGAGGACGTACTGGTGGCCGCATATGGTCCGGGATGTCAGGGATTATGTTCTGGCGTGTGTCTCCTGCGCCAAAAATAAATCTCCGCGTCAAAGGCCAGCTGGTTTGCTCTATCCCTTGCCGGTGGCAGATAGGCCCTGGGAGATGGTCGGGATGGACTTTGTTGTGGGTTTGCCCAAGTCTCGCGGCTGTACCATCATTTGGGTCATCACCGATCATTTCTCAAAAATGGTGCATTTGGTGCCGCTGCCGCGGTTACCTTCTGCACGGGCCTTGGCAGCGTTGTTCATCAGACATATCTTCCGCCTACATGGTATGCCAGACAAAATTGTCAGTGACCGGGGTCCCCAGTTTGCGTCTCGGTTCTGGAGAGAGCTCTGTCGTCTTCTCAGTATTGAGTTGAATCTCTCTTCCGCTTATCATCCCGAGACGAATGGGTTGGTAGAGAGGGCCAACCAGACCTTGGTCACATACCTGCGACATTTTGTTTCAGCCAGGCAGGATGACTGGGCATCCTTGCTATCATGGGCAGAGTTTGCACTGAACAACGCCGTTGCCGACTCCACTGGACAAACCCCATTCCTCCTCAACTATGGTCAGCATCCACGGGTACCTGTGCCTATGCCCGTGTCTTCCGCCGACTCCAGGGTGGCAGACTGGGCTGTGGAGGCACGGGATATTTGGGACCGCACTCAGGATGCCATTCGGGCCTCTAAGGAGAGAATGAGGTCCTCCGCTGATGCTCATCGGCGCCCCGCCCCGACCTTTGCTCCTGGCGACTTGGTGTGGCTCTCCGCCCGTAACATCAGGCTGCGAGTTGAGTCCACTAAATTTGCTCCTCGCTACTTGGGTCCATTCAAGGTCCTCGAGCAGGTTAATCCTGTGGTCTATCGTTTGGCCCTTCCGCCACGCCTGGGTATCACCGACACCTTTCATGTGTCCCTCTTGAAACCCGTGTATATGTCCCGCTTTTCTGAGTCATCTGCTGGGACATCGGGTTCGTCTACGGACGATTATGAGGTGAACGCTATTTTGGGGTGCAAGGTGGTGCGTGGTAAAAAATTTTATTTGGTGGACTGGAAGGGTTATGGCCCCGAGGACAGGTCCTGGGAGCCTGTTGAGCACATTCGGGCTCCGCAGCTCATTGCTGCCTTCGAACGTAGCGAGGCCCAAGGAGGGGGGGGCCCTAGGAGGGGGGGTAATGTTAGGGGTCGAGTTCCCGCTTCTGCACAGGGGGAATCTCGAGCCACTTCCGCTGCGGTCTCCCATTCTTGTCCAGCCGCAGTGGAGCCTGCTCAGCAAGGACGTCGGTCCCAGCGTCTTGCTCATTCTCACTCTGTTCTGAGAGTTAGTGCTGCTTCTCCAGTCTCTGCCTTTAAAGTCAGTGCTGGTCAGCAGCGAGCGGACTTCTCTGGGACTAAGTCCTTGTCTGCATGTACTGAGCATGCCCAGCGTAAGGTCTCCCGTTGGAGATCGAGGGTCATGTGCTCAGTCTCTGCAGCACATTCCATTGGTCCTCTTGGCAGGTCCTAGAAGGGCAAAAGTGCTGTGGCCACTTCTTGTGCTGCTGCTATATAAACTGCGCATGACCGCACGGCCATGCGCTAGTATTTTCTTACAATTGCTTATGTGTGTATGTTGTGAGTGCAAGTCGTCCTTGGAAACCCCTACCCTATTGAATGTCTGTTCGCGGAAGGTGTATGGCTGCTACACCCTAGCGCCCGACTTAGCCTACAGCACTAACACACATCACAGCGTCCTGTAGCTGTGCCTGCCAGTACGGCGCCGTGCGCCTGCCTTGCGCTTTCCATACCCGAGTCTGGGTGGTTAGTGGCGTCCGTTAGTGCGGCATCGCTCGCACTCTTGTGCACATAGATTGCTTAAGGTTCTCTACACACCCAGTTGCGGTGTTACGCCAGCAAGGGTCTAATCGGGCTCCAATCCCTTCTGGGGTTAAGTCCGCTGACCACTTGCTCGCGCACTAGTGCGGTACTGCGGTCCTGTGAATTAACAGGATCGCTTTCTTCACGCTGGGTGAGGTTTAACCCACGCGTGTATACCGCCATATTGTCTGCTAATTGCTAGCAGCAGGTTCTCACCTGCACGGTGGACCCCGGACTGCGAACGCACCTTTATCATCTGTCTTGGTGCGTTCCGCCAGTCCTAACACCGTGTTTCCCCAAATTAGTGTTATGGCTTTGCGGAAGTGTATTAATTCGCCTGCCCGTTTCTGTCTTTTTGTGAATATAAAGTGTTGAATCAACAGCTGAATATTACAGACTTTGTGAAAAAAGTATACTTCACATACTTCGGACTAAAACTTGGAGATCAAGATAACGTTTGGGCCCCTCAAAGTGTGCAAATGGTGTGTTGAGGACCTCCGAATTTGGTTCAACGGAAAGAAAAAAGCTTTCCGTTCTGGGATTCCTATGGTAGGACAAGAGCAAAGGAACCATAGTGACAAATGTTACTTTTGTTTATGCAATGTAGAAGGTTATAATTCCAAATGGAAGCATTTCATTTCATACCCAAATCTTCGCTCAGCAATTCGACCCATCCCCCATGGCACAGATATACCAGTACCCAATGCCCCTGCTACCTTGTAAGAGATACCTAGCTCCGATGAAGACGGAATCAAATCTGAACCAGATGATGAATCAGGTTCTGACTTTGAAGATGATACAAGACCAACATTTTTTTCCCAGGAGGAGATGAAGGATTTAGTTAGAGACTTGAATCTCCCCAAAGATGCCACTGAGTTACTTGAATCAAGGCTCAAAAGCAGGAATTTAATATTACCAGGAGTGTCGTTTTCATGGTTCAGATATAGTGAAAAGGAGTTTGTTCCTTACTATGCCCTGGAAGACAAGTTGGTTTATTGCATCGATATCGAAGGTTTGATGGGTCAATGCAAAATCCAATATGATTCAGCGCAATGGTGTCTTTTTATAGATTCTTCAAAAAGAAGTCTCAAAGCAGTTTTACTCCACAACGGTGGCTTTTACGGTTCCATCCCTGTAGGTCATTCCATACACTCGAAGGAAACCTACGAGAACTTGGAATTGGATATTCGTAAACTTAAAAATGAAGACCATCATTGGCAAGTGTGTGGGGATTTGAAGGTCTTGTGCATGCTGCTCGGGCAACAAGCTGGGTATACCACATACCCAAATTTTCTGTGTCTGTGGGACAGTCAAGACTAACAAAATCACTGGACCAAGAAGAGTTGGCAGCCGAAGGTGCTCACAGTGGATGAAAAAAATGTCCTCTGAGAAACTTTTGCACCTCCCTATAAAGTTCTTCTACCACCTCTGCAAATAAAATTGAGCTTGATGATGCAATTCATAAAATCACTTCCAATAGATGGGGAATGCTTCAAATACTTGCTCACCAAGTTTCCCAGCCTCTCGGAGGCCAAACTGAAGGAAGGTGTGTTCGTCAGACCATACATTAGAAGGCTTATAGCTGATAAAGAGTTTGTCCATACCATGACAGATCCTCAAAAAGAAGGGTGGGTTGCATTTAAAGAGGTCATAGAAATATTTTTAGGCAATAAAAAAAGATCCTGACTACAAAAAGATCGTCGGACGAATGCTGAAAGCATTTCTAGCTTTAGGTTGTCTGATAAGTTTGAAAGTGCATTTCCTCCATTCCCACCTTGACTACTTTCCTGAAAATTTGGGAGCTGTGAGTGAAGAGCAAGGTGAACGATTCCACCAGGATATTAAAGAGATGGAAAGAAGATACCAGGGAAGATGGAGCATTACAATGATGGCAGACTACTGTTGGACACTTCAGAGAGACATTCCAGATGCTACTCACAAGCGTAAATGTACCAAGAGGAGCCTCACGGGGGAAAAAAATCTATTTTAGTGAGTGTTAGTGAGCTCATTTCAGTTCAAAAATAATTTTCATGAAAAATTTGTAATAAAAAATAATTTTATAAGTCTATTTTCATTTGTTTCTCGGTATTGCCTTATTTAACATAGTTACCTAAATTGTCAGGAAACGTGATGTCCTATGACAAAACGGAGGTCACTTTCGGATTCAGTGCACCAAAAAAGTAAAGATTACGTGGCATAACCAAAACAGCTCTTGAAATTTTATTTTTTGCAGATCTATGTTGATATCTGCAGTAACATAAGCTTCATTCATATGATATCACACATTCATGGACTGAGGGTGCATATGTATCTGAAATAGTTACATCATGTGGACTAAGTTCTATATGTTTAGCTATTATCAGCATCAAAGGAGTTGGCTGAGAGTAAAAAAGAATAGCTTCTTCTGAAAATAATGCCACTCATGTCTACAGGTTGTAGTATTGCAAATCTGCACCATTCACTAGAATGGAGCTAAGCTTCAACATCAGTCACAACCTGTAGACAGAGGTGGTACTGTTCTCATAAGAAGACAGACATATTTTTCTAATCTTGGTCAACTGCTTTAAGATAAACATTAGATTAGTAAGTGGTTTCTGTTGTCAATAAGGGGAAAATTTGTACATTGTAATAAATTGAGCAAAATTGAAGACGTTGACTTACGGACAAAAAATAATATCTAGATCAGCTATAAGTTAGCATTGATTTACGTTGAATTCTGTACCATGTTGGAAATGATACATTCATCATACATGTAACCCAATGACTTTTCCTGACACTTATAAAAAGGTGGGAAGAGGAAATAAGCACAACATTAAAAAATTGAGGTATGTTCAGTGCAAGCCATTTTTGGGGGTCAAAAGCTTTTTCCTCAAGTTCACCGATAGGTGGTGAAAATCCTGCACATTCCGGGATGTACCATATATGTGTGTGTGATATATATATACTGTATACAAGTCCTGAGGGGGCAGATTTGGTATTATAGCTGCGCACCTGTGCCACATCACACCCCAATAACAGGTGCAGAAGATAATCTGCAGAAATGCCAAATAACATCTATGCATCTATACACTAAGTAAGTCACATAGTCGATGACGGGTTAAAGTATGAGCTTCAAGATAAGTGTGTATAAACAAGCACTATGAAAACTATAGGATGCCAATCCTATGGGAACAAATATAAATGCTCTTCTTTTCAACAGCTCATGTCTGTAAGTTGGACGCGTCATTTTTCCTTCTGTCAGCATGTTGCACCGTACTGATGAGACATCTACAGTAGCCCTATTTCTGCTATGAGGAAAGTGCTTTTGCAGACAAAGTTTAACAACTCTCGTTCTCCTTACAAACTGTGGCTCTTGGAACAAAAAGTCATTTTTAAAGAAAGAAAAGGGCTGGCTTTTTTTTCGGGCTCAACTTATTGAACAGACACTTCCATACGGTTTATTTGTGCCAAGCAACCCCCTTTTGGCAACAGGACATGCCAACAACACTGACGCCAAGATGTGGTAACAAGCTTCAGGATTTCTCTACGCTCACCGCCAATGTAGACGCCCAAGTAGGCTGCACAAGTCTTTAGTACCAGGAAATTTGAACACAGTGTGCCAGATAATTAAAGAAACATTCACTCACGGTGTTGGAGCAGATGACAGGGAGCTGTATGACACCCACGGCTAAAGGGAAAAACACTGCAGTAGTTTAACAGATGCCATTTTAGTGAATGTAACAATTGTTATAATCGGCATTGGCATGCTAGAGAGAGGGACGTGGTTGTGAGCACTCCCAGAAGTTCCTCTACACGTTTATTAAAGCAGACCATAAGACACAAAGTACATTCAACTCAGTGAAGAACTTGTTTATTCATTTCTTAACTTGAGCATTGGGGGCAAATTAAGGCTGGGAAGGCGGCACATGTGCTGTGTTATTCTCACTGTGCCAAGGCATGCATAATGATTCATATGTGCACATAGGAAAGATGGAGGGTTAAAGGTAGTAGTAACCTAATCGTAGTAGCAGTAAAATGTGAAAATGACTAAAATTAAAACAAGATTGTTGTCAGTTTATTAAAAACAGTTAAAATAAGAAATAGAAGAAAAAATATGCCTCTACATAAGACAGTTATTCAAGATTAAAGGGGTTGTCTGACAGTAAAATAAAATATTTCTTCTTTTTGGCATGGATTAATTAAAAATAATAAACAGAAGTATACTCATCTTCCAGTGCCCCTTTGGATCCACGGCAAGCCATTCTAGAGGTCTGCACCAGCTCCTAGAAGTGAAGCAATGTCTGCCCAGCTCCAAAGTCACAGCACCACTGCAGCCTGTAATTGGCTGCAGAGGTCAGGTGGCCAGAAGATCACAACATTGGCTATTTCTCTGATGGTCTTCTAGCCATCTGACAGCTCTAGCCAATTACAGAGTGTAGGGGTGTTGTGACTTTTAAATTGGAAAACATCACTTCTTGAGCTGGCGCAGACCTCAGGAGTACCCTGTACTGGATGATAGAGGGTATATAGAGGGTAGATATTTTTTAATCAGTTCACACAGAAAAAAAATTATTGTATTGTTGGAAAACCCCATGTAGTCACAGGAGCCTCAAAAACCAAGCCACCTCATAATAAGAGATGGGTGAACCCACACAGTAAAGTTGGTGGTCCATACCGAACACCTACCATTTGGGCACGGACCCTGAACATGGACTTCACAATTACGTCTGTGTTTACTGTTCAGTTTTGGCACAGAGAAACACTGGCAGCTCTGATCTGCAGTAAGATTATTACCAGCGGTCAAAGAGCCGAGGTTCCCACGTTGTTAGATGACAGCGTGAGCAACAGTTGTGACAGGCTACTACTCCATCACCGAGGTCACTGCAGTTCATTGGCCCGGCTGCGAATGCAACCTCAGTGACTTGCGGTAACTTCTATGACATCACTTCTAGTCACTGAAGCTGAGCTTGCAGCTCATTCCTCAGGGGTTCTCAGCCTGGACAGTCAGATCTTGGCACCATCAAGGTTAAAAACTATATATCCCCAGATATGGATTACTGCATGGGACAGAACTACAGACAGGTGAGGGATATGGTTGCTTTTTATTTTATTTTTAGGAGACGTTGGCTTCAGTAGAATTGGGCTTTATGTGAGTATTTTTGTTGTTTATTATTTTTTTATCATTCAAAAAATTTTATTGTTTTGATAATACACAACAAAAACAATCACATCGAGTTTATTATTTTAAGATTTTTACAGGAGATGAGGGCTTCAGTGGAATCGGCATTAGGTGAGTATATTTTAAAAAAGTAAAAGTGTGGGTTTTATATTTCAAATGAAGAACTTTATACTGGCGGTGCGCTTATTTACAATACAGCTATAGGATTAGTAATGGATAGGCTTCTTATACACACCTCTCCGTTACTAAGCCATGGGCTTGATGTCACCAGACAATATAAAGGTGACATCAACCCCAGAAATATCAACCCTACTTGCCATCGCCACAGGGCAAGTGGGAAGAAACGAGCAAACAATTTAATAGATGCGCCTTTTCTAGGTGGCTGCAGACTGCTATTTTTCGGCTGGAGGGTCAATATACATGGCCCCATACCAGTCTGAGAATACCAGCCCCCAGGTTTCTGCTTTAGCTTGGCTGGTTTTAAACAATGGGGGAACCCCATGCCGTGTTTTTTAAATAGCTCTATTCTTGTTAGCCAGCCTTGTTGAAGCTGACAGCTGAGGGTTGCAGCCCATAGCTGTCAGTTTTGCCTGACTGGTTATCAAAAATACAGGGGGAATCCATGCCGGGTTTTTTTTTTTTAGAGCGCCGGCTGATGAATACTCCCATCAGACCACACCTGCTCTCGCTGTTATTAGTGGCAGCAGATGTAGGCTGATGAGAGTAGTAGTCCCATCAGCAGACCCCAGTGACTGAAGGTAATTTTTTTTTAATTCTGATCATAGCTGAAGGTTCACGCTGTAATTTGATAGCGTGGGAACCACATCTCTCTGACCGATGGTAATGATTTTACCGCCGATCAGAGACAGCGTTTACAGCGCTGCGATGCACCTGACTGCGTGGCAAACATTGGATGTTCGGGCCCCCCATTCAAGTGAATGTGGTTCGGGTTCAGGTACTGTTCTGGTATCCAAACTGAAAGTTTGTTAACTGTTTGTCCGGACATAAACATCCAGGAGTTCGCCCATCTCTACTCATAATGCAATATAGTTTGCTATAAAGAACATTACAAATTGTGCAAAAATTGTGAACCTTAAATCTGCATGTTAATTGTGAATATATTAGGGGCTGCCATACAGCTCATTCTGTGAAAAATAAAAAGAGGTTAATCGAGTCATATACACACAAAAAAGTTAATCCATGATTCCCAGGAAAAAGATGTGCAGCAGATGATCCCTCTATCACAACACATGTGGAGTCATGAGAAATAGCGGTCTCTTGACCAACAGTTATTTCCGTCTTCAGCTTTCTACCATGTGTCTGAAGAAATGTATGTTGCATTCCCAATACACATACCTCTACCTAAATACTTTTAGATGTGATCTTCTTTTAAATAAATACTTCTACTCATCTTTTTCTCTTTTTCACAGTTGCCACATATGTGTTCTGGTTTTGTGTTTTAAACAGAAAACTCAAACCAGTACCCAATCTATTGCCCAGCAGATGCCAATATCTTTATATATTGTTAGTCAGGTTATGCTAAGGTGTCCACCACTTTAATAGGAAAAATAGAGCTGCATGCAGTGCAAGTATTTTCTGTCACATATCTGCAACATAGGCCCCTGACATAGACATGAACATTGTCATTATGAGTTGTCAGTCAAATGGAATATGCACAGTGGAGTTTTCTCTTCTCACCCAACCTCCACCCCATAAAAACAGATGAATCGGATTCAGACAGCTGAATTTCATAGTCCATAGATGGACCACAATGCAAGGACTGACTGCGAGTCTCCAGACCATATTTTAAAGCCTTATGTTTGCCTACAAGGCCTCGTGTATGTCTATGTTTGGTCAAATATTGGGTTGATATATAGACTGTAAAATATGGCTCACTGAATCCAGCCTAAGGGAAAAGGGGAACTACTCCCAAACATTTTCTTTCAACAGACTGGGATTTGTTGTAAGTTTAATTCCTCTAAGAGCTGAGCCAAATGGAGATTCACCTCATTCTTGTGTGATTTTCAATTACGTTTTTTGATATGGATAAATAAAAAAAGTCCTTATCTATACAGAGCGGGAATAGCATGGAAAAATCTATGATGCAAAATGCTATCATGCTTCCGCACGAAGTACAAGTGCATCTAAAACTATTTCATTAAGTTCTCCTGTTTAAGCTCCTTGTCATGACTCTGGACAGGATGGTCCCACCTCCATCCTGGTCAGGTCAGGGTCAATTCAGGCCGCCTCTCTTTGCTTTTGTGGTGGCTATTTAATGTTGGCAGTAGCTGCATTTAATGTCGGTGATACTTCCGTATACTCGGTTTGTGGTTGCTGACCCAGGGGACTCATCCTTAATTGTGTGCCTCTGTGCTTGTGTGCCTTGCTGTGTATGATTCGGTTTGTCCCTTGACTTCTGCCTCCGTATCCTGCTTTTGTGCTGCTGTCTCTCCTGGTTATCTGATCCCTTGGCTCATCTTCGTTTACTCTTTGTCTTGCCCCTAGGTACTGCGCGTTCGTCTAGCTTCTGACTCTCCTATCGGCTCTCCTTGACCACGTTTTCGGTCTTTGCCCTGTGCTCTGTATGCTCAGTGTCCTTCCCTGCACTCACGTACGGTGGCTCCTCCCCCGATCACATGATTGCTCAATGTCAGGTCCTGTGCTCACTACACTAGTCTAAGGTCCTTGTGCGCTGCATTCTGCCTGCACTCCCTGCACTCATTCACTTGCCCACTGATAGCATCACTTGGGCAGCGCCAGTAACACCTTGGTGTCATTACACTCCTATTTCTGAAGGGTCACTAAAATAGTAGACAAAAAATGGTTCCTTCCACAAAAGCTTAAGCAGCACTATGACGGCAAAGTTGCAAATTCGCCCTGTAGACTTTTGGGATTATTGCAGGTGCCATAAAGCACATATCCTACTGTAATAGCATACAAGTAAAAAAAGAGAAGGAGGGAGAAAGAGAGGAAGGAAGGCAAAGGGAAAGGGGAAGTAAGGGTGTGTATCTAATATGACTTACCTAGCAAAAGATTACATAATAAAATATAGACATCTTTAACCATTAAGTAAAATATAAATATATTTCTCTCTTATAGACTTCCATCTAATCAATGAAACCAAAATGTAATACATTCAAGTAATTATTACCATTGTTTAGCAAAGCAGTTGCCATACAAGAAGACATTTCAGTGATCCTAGTCCTAAAATGTACAGATTCTGCAAAGCAGAATTAAACTGAATATTTTTTTTTACTAGGCTTACCTAAAAACCATGTTTTATTTTCAAATAATAAATATCCCCTATTATTTTCGAGATAAAAATAACCATATTCTGTACACTGGAAAATGTACTAAAACATTAATGCCTTAAACTCACTGAGAAGTACAAAATAAAAATTTTACGTTCCTGGAAAAACTTAATTTCCTTGAACTTTTTATGCTCTCTAAACTTAATGGATTCTGAAAAAGTGCAAACAGTTTTGCCTTCCCCAATATTTATCGCTCTGTGTTCCCTTCTTTATTTAATTTTCCTCTTTGATATGCTTTCCTGTAGACATTCCTTTGACTTATAAGACTGTCCTGATTCTTCTTCCCACGCACCATCTTAAAGACACGTTCAGACACTTTAATACAACAATATATTTAACACATGCAGGCTATTTAAGGAGCTCATGGGAAATCTACATTTTCCTGTTCCCTGTTAAATGCTTAACAAATCCTATCTCATCCCATGGACAGTGAGGAAGAGAAATATTTCTGTAGCCTACACCCAAGACTTACATTAATATTTCCATAGCTAAACAGGGGAACATGTCATATGGAGGAGAACAGTGCAGAATTTTGTTTTAGTAGGATACATAAAAACTAAAAAATGAATTTGCCCAATCGGAACTGTAAAAACACAAGTGCATTCATCTGGCATATATCCAAAGCTACAGTAACTTAAAGCCTAAAGGCAATAGTTAAGTATAAACAAATAGCTGGAAGGCTTTAGCAACTTCAGAAGTATGGCAAAAACTACTGATACACTTATGAATATTTTCTCAGTTGCTGAAGATGGTTCAGATAAAAAAAAATTATTTCATATTATAACAAATCACGTTATTTGGTTTTCACAGAACTAAAATGCCTGTTGGATGCTATCCATTTCTCTGGTAAAGGGTGTTAAGGTGGAAACGTAGCCTAAGTGGAAACTCTTCAGAAAAAAATGTTACACGTACAAAAAATATTCAACTGGGCTTCCCAAAAATTGTCAAGGTGGTTTCATGACAATACAATGACTTTACAGTAAATGGATTTTACCATATTATATGTATACACTCAACGAGTGAAGTGGTAATTTTTTAATTAACCCCTTAGTGACAGAGCCAATTTGGTACTTAATGACCGATTTTTTACAATTCTGACCACTGTCACTTTATGAGGTTATAACTCTGGAACACTTTAACGGATCCCGCTGATTCTGAGACTGTTTTTTCGGGACATATTATACTTCAATGTTAGTGGTAACATTTCTTCGATATTACTTGCGATTATTTATGAAAAAAATGAAATATGGCAAAAAAATTTAAAATTTTGCAATTTTCAAACTTTGCATTTTTATGCCCTTAAATCAGAGAGATAAGTCACAAAAAAATAGTTAATAAATAACATTTCCCACATGTCTACTTTACATCAGCACAATTTTGGAAACAACATTTTTTTTGTTAGGGAGTTATAAGGGTTAAAAGTTGACCAGCAATTTCTCATTTTTACAACACCATTTTATTTTAGGGACCACATCACATTTCAAGTCATTTTGAGGGGTCTATATGATAGAAAATAACTAAGTGTCACACCATTCTAAAAACTACACCCCTCAAGGTGCTCAAAACCACATTCAAGAAGTTTATTAACCCTTGACGTGCTTCACAGGAACTAAAACAATGTGGAAGGAAAAAATGAACATTTAATTTTTTTGCAAACATTTTACTTCAGAACCATTTTTTTTTTTTTTTTCACAAGTGTAAGGCTATGTGCACACGTTCAGGATTTCTTGCAGAAAATTCCTGAGAATTCCGGACATTTTCTGCAAGAAATCCGCAAGAAAACCGCATGCGTTTTTGCAGCGGTTTTGACGCGTTTTTGCGGCGGTTTTGACGCGTTTTTGCCGCGGTTTTTTCCGGACACTTCCCAATGCATTTTGGAGTGGGAAATCCGCAAAAAACGGAAAATTAATGAACATGATGCGTTTTTTGCCGCGATGCGTTTTTTTGCGGAAAAAAACGCATCATGTGCACAAAACATGCGGAATTCATTCTAAATGATGGGATGCTTATTGTATGCGGTTTTTTTTTGCGGTTTTATAGCGTTTTTATCGGGAAAAACCGCAAAAAAAAGCAACGTGTGAACACAGCCTAAAAACAGAAATTTAACCATAAAATTTGTTGTGCAATTTCCCCTGAGTACGCCAATACCCCATATGTGGGGGTAAACCACTGTTTGGGTGCACCGCAGAGCTTGGAAGAGAAGGAGCGCCGTTTGACTTTTTCTACATCACCCACCAGGCGGACGTGCTTCCACACAACTCCACCAGAGCTGCCCTATGGGAACTCGGCTCTTTCTCCTCTCCTCTACCTCTTTGGCATAAGTGAGGTTTTGATAAAGACCCGCTGGGGTCGAAACGTTACCCGAATTGAATAGTCCACCACCCATTTACCTCCTAAAAAAGCACTCGGTGATGTTTATTGTTTGTGTTAATAAAGAAACTACACAGTTTGCTGAACTTTCAACCATTTGAGTGTGGCTGATTTTTCTTATACTTTGACTTTTTCAATGCAGAATTGGCTGGAATTGAGATCGGATGCCATGTCACGTTTAGAGAGCCCCTGATGTGTCTAAACAGTGGAAACTCTCCACAAGTGACACCATTTTGGAAACTAGACCCCTTAAAGAACTTATCTAGATGTGTGGTGAGCACTTTAAACCCTCAGGTGCTTCACAGAAGTTTATAACGTAGAGCCGTGAAAATACAAAATCACATTTTTTCTACAAAAATGATACTTTTGCCCCCAAATTTTTATTTTTACAAGGGTAACAAGAGAAATTAGACAACAAAAGTTGTTGTGCAATTTCTCCTGAGTACGTCAATACCCCATATGTGGGGGTAAACCACTGTTTGGGCGCACCGCAGAGCTTGGAAGAGAAGGAGTGCTGTTTTACTTTTTCAATGTAGAATTGGCTGGAATTGAGATCGGACGCCATGTCACGTTTGGAGAGCCCCTGATGTGCCTAAACAGTGGAAACCCCCCACAAGTGACACCATTTTGGAAACTAGACCCCTTAACCTTCGTCCGGCTGAGTAGGTACAATTGTAACTATTCCGTTTTAAAATTGCAATAACTTTTTTTTTTCGAAAAGCCGTAGAGGGCTGAAATTTCGTGACATCTCTGCAGTTTTGGTCCAGAATATATTGGCCAAATTTCAATAAAATATATATGAAAGTACAATTGTACCTCTGCAGCCTGTTAACGTTGTAAAATTATGCAGCCTGGCAAAGGTTAAGGAACTTATCTAGATGTGTGGTGAACACTTTAAACCCCCAGATGCTTCACGGAAGTTTATAACGTAGAGCCGTGAAAATAAAAAAAATCAAATTTTTTCTACAAAAATAATATTTTTGCCCCCAAATTTTTATTTTCACAAGGGTAACAGGAGAAATTAGACCACATAAGTTGTTGTTAAATTTCTCCTGAGTACGTTGATACCCCATATGTGGGGGTAAACCACTGTTTGGGCGCACCACAGAGCTTGGAAGAGAAGGAGTGCCATTTTACTTTTTCAATGTAGAATTAGCTGGAATTGAGATCGGATGCCATGTCGTGTTTGGAGAGCCCCTGATGTGCCTAAACAGTAGAAACCCCCACAAGTGACACCATTTTGGAAACTAGACCCCTTAAGGAACTTATCTAGATGTGTGGTGAGCACTTTAAACCCCCCAAGTGCTTCACAGAAATTTATAAAGTAGAGCCGTGAAAATAAAAAAATCCTTTTTTTTCCTCAAAAATGATTTTTTAGCCTGCAATTTTTTATTTTCTCAAGGGTAACAGGAGACATTGGACCCCAAAATCTGTTGATCAGTTTGTCCTGAGTATGCTGATACCCCATATGTGGGAGAAGGGCACTGTTTGGGCACCCATCGGAGCTCGGACGGGAAGGAGCGCCGCTTGGAATGCAGACTTTGATGGGATGGTCTGCAGGCGTCATGTTGCATTTGCAGAGCTCCTGATGTACCTAAACAGTAGAAACCCCCCACAAGTGACCCCATTTTGGAAACTAGACCCCCCAAAGAGCATATATAGATGTGTGGTGAGCACTATGAACCCCCAACTGCTTCACTGAAGTTTATATTTGTAGAGCCATGAAAATAAAAAAATCATACTTTTTCCACAAAAATGATCTTTTCACCCCCAAATTTTTACTTTCACAAGGGTAACAGCATAAATTGCACAATAAATTTTGGGGTCCAATTTCTCCTAAGTAGGCTGATACCCCATATGTGGGGGGACCACTGTTTGGGCGCATGGCAGAGCTCGGGAGGGAAGGAGCGCCATTTTGGAATGCAGACTTTGATAGAATGGTCTGCGGGCGTTATGTCGTGTTTGTAGAGCCCCTGATGTACCTACACAGTAGAAACCCCCCACAAGTGACCCCATTTTGGAAACTAGACCCCTCAAGGAACTTATCTAGATGTGTGGTGAGAACTTTGAATGCTCAAGTGCTTCACAAAAGTTTATAATGCAGAGTTGTAAAAATAAAAAAATATTTTTTTCCACAAAAAAGATTTTTTAGCCCCCAAGTTTTTATTTTCACAAGGGTAACAAGAGAAATTGGACCCCAAAAGCCGTTATCCAATTTGTCCTGAGTATGCTGGTACCCCATGTGTGGGGGGACCACTGTTTGGGCACACGGCAGAGTTTGGAAGGGAAGGAGCGCCGTTTTGGAATGCAGACTTTGATAGAATGGTCTGCGTACGTTATGTTGCGTTTGCAGAGACCCTGATGTGCCTAAACAGTAGAAACCCCCCCCCCCCACAAGTGACCCCATTTTGGAAACTAGACCCCCCATGGAACAGGAGAAATTGGACCCCAAAAGTTGTTGTCCAATTTATTCCGAGTACACTGATGCCCCATATGTGGGGGTAAACCACTGTTTGGGCGCACGGCAGAGCTCAGAAGGGAGGGAGCACCATTTGACTTTTGGAGCGCAAAATTGGCTGTTGTGTTTGGAGACCCCCTGATGTACCTAAACAGTGGAAACCCCCCAATTCTAACTCCAACACACCCATAACCCTAATCCCAACCCGATCCATAATCCTAATCACAATCCTAATGATAATCACAACCCTAAAAGCCTAATCTCAACCCTAACCATAACCCTAATCAAAACCCTAAATCCAACACACCCCTAATCCTAATCTCAACCTTAACCTCAAACCTAACCCTAATCCCAATACACCCCTAACCCCAACCCTAACCTTAACCCTAATCCCAAACCTAACCCTAATCCCAATCGTAACCCTAATGCCAACCCTAACGCCAACTCTAGCCCTAATACCAACACTAATCCAAACCCTAACCCTAATCCCAACTCTAACCCTAACTTTAGCCACAACCCTAGCCATAACTTTAGCCCCAACCATAACCCTAACCCTAACTTTAGCCCTAACACTAGCCCTAACCCTAAATTTAGCCCCAACCCTACCCCCAAGCCTAGCCCTAACTTTAGCCCCAACCCTAACCCTAAGGCTACTTGCACACTTGCGTCATGTGGCATCCGTCGCAATCCGTCGTTTTGGACACAAAACGGATCCTGCAAATGTGCCCGCAGGATGCGTTTTTTGCCCATAGACTTGTATTGCCAATGGATCGTGACGGATGGCCACACGTCGCGTCCGTTGTGCACTGGATCCATTGTGCTTTGGCAGACCGTCGTCACAAAAAAAGTTCAATGTAACGTTTTTTTGTACGTCACGTCCGCCATTTCCTACCGCACATGCGTGGCCGTAACTCCACCCCCTCCTCCCCAGGACATAGACTGGGCAGCGGATGCGTTGAAAAACTGCATCCACTGCCCACGTTATGCACAATTTTCACAACGTGCGTTGGTACGTTGGGCCGACGAATTGCGACGGCCCCGTACCGATGCAAGTGTGAAAGAAGCTTACCTTAGCCCTAACCCTAAATTTAGCCCGGCGGGCAGGAGGGGACACAGGAGGACCCAGCGACATCGGTGAGTATAGCAGGGTCTCCGAATCCCCCTATTTCTATGTCCTCTGATGTGCGATCACATCAGAGGACAGAGAATGACAGAGAATGACATATAGCTTTTTTTTTGCAGCCGCTGGTAAACAGTTAAAGACCGGTGATCGCAAAACAGGGGTCGGTAAAAACCGACCCGATCATTTTCTTTGGGGTCTCGGGTACCCCCGGCAGCCGAGACCCCAAAGATTTTCCGGGTGCGGGACATGCGCTATTGTAAACTTGCTCATGTGTGTGTGTGGATATATGCCTGTCGATGGATGAAAGTTCAGAATCATTCCCATCCCTAGTGTTGTTGCCCACTCGCGAATGGTGGAAGCTACCTAGCACCAGACAGTGTTACTCTGTACATCCAGCACACAATTCAGCGTCTCTCAGCAGCGACTGCCAGTGCGGCGCCGTGCACTTAGTGTGCATTCCTGGCCCTGGTTAAGGTGGTTAGTGGCGTCCGGCAGAGCGGCGTTGTACACACTCTTGTGCGATAAATTATTAGTTTAGTTCTATCCCTGACACCATAGTAGTGGTGCCGAGCGTAAGAGGTCTAGAGGAACTATTTCCCTGTGTCTTGGGACAGAGCTCTGTGACTCTTTACTTGCGCCCTCTGTGCGGTATCGCGGCCCTGTGATGCAACAGGGTTCGGCTCCTTCATACCGGGTGAAGCTAATCCATGTGTGTATTCACATTATACTGCCATCTAGTCCACCATTACCGAGCAGCAGGTGTTCTTTCAGCACGGTGGAACCCGGACTGCGAACGCACCTCATATCCTCTCTAATTATTATTTGGTGCATTCCGCCAGTCCTTATAGTGTCTTAAACACATAATAAAATATGGTACAAGTCATGAAAGTGATTTAAACTGCAAATTACACTAGAGTTCGGAAGTATTTAGCCTGATAAATATGCCCCATTGTGTAGCCAATGATGGGTGCTAGGTGTAAGAAGAAAGCAGCAGCCCACTCATAGACTTATCTACTGTATATATAATCGTCTAAGGGGCACTTCCGTCTGTCTGTCTGTCTGTAACAGAAATCCCAAGTCGCTGATTGGTCGTGGCCAGCGGCCACGACCGCGACCAATCAGCGATGGGCACAGTCCGGCCGCGAAATGGCCGCTCCCTACTCCCCTGCAGCCAGTGCCCGCCGCCCACATAGTGTTTTAGCAGTCCGTTAGACTGCGTTACACCAAGGCATAAAGCGGTGTAATGCAGTCTGTTAACGCTGCTATTAACACTGTGTGACGAACTTTTTACTATTGATGCTGCCTATGCATATTTATTTATAATAAAAAAAAAAAAAAAAAAAGGTTCCTCGCATCATGTTCTCATACACTTTATGCAGTATTAGCCCTCTGTGTCTGTACTGCTACATACTTAGGCAGGTAACTGGTTCATGCAGCTTTACATGAACACCTGAGCCTTACACTATAGCTGGTCCGAATAACTAAAGCAATTGTTACCATCCACCTCTCGTGTCTCCCCTTTTCCCCATAGTTTGTAAGCTTGCGAGCAGGGCCCTCACTCCTCCTGGTATCTGTTTTGAACTGTATTTCTGTTATGCTGTAATGTTTATTGTCTGTACAAGTCCCCTCTATAATTTGTAAAGCGCTGCGGAATATGTTGGCGCTATATAAATAAAATTATTATTATTATTATTATTATAATAGTAAAAAGATATGTTAAAAATAATTTTAAAAAAATAAAAAATGGTGCTATTCTCACCCTCCGTCGTCCACCGATGCGCGCGAGCGGCGAGGCTGCTGCCAGCTTCCGTTCCCAGAGATGCATTGCGAAATTACCCAGATGACTCACGAGACCGCTAAGTCATCTGGGTAATTTCGCAATGCATCTCTGGGAACGGAAGCTGGAGGCAGCCTCGCCGCTCGCGCGCATCGGTGGACGCCGGAGGGTGAGTATATAATTATTTTCTATTTTAATTCTTTTTTTTAAAGACATATGGTGCCACACTGCTGTATACTATGTGGGCTATGTTATATACTGCGTGACTGATATATACTACTTGGGCAGTGTTATATACTGTATGGGCTGTGTTATTTACTGTGTGGGCTGTGTTATGTATTATGTGGCTGCTATATTCTACGTGGCTGCTATATACTACGTGGCTGCTATATATTACGTGGCTGCTACATACTATGTGGCTGCTATATACTACGTGGCTGTGCTATATACTACGTGGCTTTGCTATATACTACGTGGCTGTCTTTGTTATATAGTATGTGGGCTGTTATATACTATGTGGCTATGCTATATACTATGTGGCTGTGCTATATACTACGTGGCTGTGCTATATAATACATGGCTGTGCTATATACTATGTGGCTGTGCTATATACTGCCTAGGCTATGCTATATACTACGTGGCTGTGCTATATTCTACGTGGCTGTGCTGTACACTATGTGGCTGTGCTATATACTGCATGGGCTGTGCTATATACTGTGTTGGATGTGCTATATACTACGTGGGCTGTGTTATATACTATGTGGCTGTGCTATATACTATGTGGCTGCTATATACTACGTGGCTGCTATATACTACGTGGCTGTGCTATATACTATGTGGCTGTGCTATATACTATGTGGCTGCTATATACTATGTGGCTGCCTGTGTTATATAGTACATGGGCTCTGTTATATACTATGTGGCTGTGCTATATACTATGTGGCTGTGCTATATACTACATGGCTGTGCTATATACTACGTGGCTGTGGTACATACTACTTGACGGTGCTATATACTACATACTACGTGGCTAGAAAATAGAATTTGGAGCATATGGTAAGAATATAAACAGCTCTTTATTGATACAAAACATTTAAAAATATCAGTAATATATAAGGTGTATAAATTCCAATAGATAACAAAAGTAGGGAGGAAACCCACTCCTCTAAACACCCCACACTAAGCAATTACTACGTATAGAATGAAGAGCACAAAGTGTGCTGTACCCAAGTGGAATGGCAAGCCGATCGGCGATAAATAACACAGTGATCCGAACGGATCACAATGGACACAGTGTTAGAAACATAAGTGAAAGGTCACGGATCAGCTTACCAGCTCAGGGGGGGAGACGGAGGAGAGGGATCCCACCGGAAAACGACCCTATTTATCGCCGATCGGCTTTCCATTCCACTTGGGTACAGCACACTTTGTGCTCTTCATTCTATACGTAGTAATTGCTTAGTGTGGGGTGTTTAGAGGAGTGGGTTTCCTCCCTACTTTTGTTATCTATTGGAATTTATGCACCTTATATATTACTGATATTTTTAAATGTTTTGTATCAATAAAGAGCTGTTTATATTCTTACCATATGCTCCGGATTCTCCTATTTTCTATGCATATTATATGGAGCGGATTTGATCTGTCTGGTTATCTATAACACACTTGTGTTTTCTCCCAGACTGTTAATATGATTTTGGGATTTGTAGTATTATACTACGTGGCTGTGCTATATACTACATACTACGTGGCTATGCTATATACTATGTGGCTGTGTTATATACTACGTGGCTTTACTATATCCTCCACCCAGAACCCCCGACATCCAGCGCCCCAAACCCACAACATCCTGCGACCAATCAGTGACAGACGCAGTCCAGCCGTGAATTGACTCGGGATTTGATCGGCCAGCCTGGTGCAACCAATCAGTGATATTGGCGCGGAATTTAACCCCCACTCACAGCGCGACGTACATACATGCATAGATATTCTAGGATACTCGATGCGTTAGAATCGGGACACCATCTAATATAGAAATAATGAGCTGAACCAGGGTAAGGAATAAACTAGCTTTACATAGGCAGAAAGTTCTATCAATAACCATCTTGAAAGAAAAACAAAAGCAGAGGCAGACAAGGACCTAAGACCAAAAAAATTTCTTGAAAAGCACAAAGTTCAGACCATAAAAGATGGTAATTAAAAGCTAGATATAAACATATTTAGCCAGCCCCTAACAATAAATCAGAATTAAAGGCAACTTTCTGCATACGCTGGTTCTTTAAATAAATAATCTATAATATATATCTGCCAAGAAAACGTAGTCGTATACTGGATGAATTATATTTGTCAATGAAAGTTAAACTGTATTAGGAAAATTAAAAAAATTTCAATTTTCAAATATAAATAGCAAATAATTATAATTTGCCACTCGTCATTAGCAACTGTATGGAAATATCTTATGGACAATTTAATGGCCTGCTAAGAATATCAATACACAGAGAACGAGATACACTAAGAACATCAAGAAGCATTTTATTATGTGTAGTATACCAGATAATGCTTGAGAATCAATATATATTAAGGTATTAAGATGCAAATGTCTATAAAATAATCCATGTGTGTAAAATAAAATCTAAAGCACTGGCACCACATTTATCCTTGTTGCTGACTGAGACCATTTTAACTTACTGATGGCTTCATATTGATCTTGATACATGCTGGAGCAGTGGCCAGTGTTGAATTCCCTCACGCTAATTTCTGCTTCATTTATGAGAACTTAGCCAAGCAACCAATGACACCTATGAAGCTAGATCATCATTTATCCGTCTTCACTGCCCAAATAAAAATGGATTCTTAAAGTGTGCATATCACTTGAAAGAAAACAACTTTTTATATATTATAGAGACTATGTACTGCTGCGAATTGGTGGCAGTCCAGCTCCCACATGAGCTAGACACATACAGCAGTGTACAGGCTCAATGGTATGTCTATGGTTCTGTCCACTGCTCTGAGAAAGTGGCAACGGCAACAGTCGACTCTGGGTCCTGCTCTGTCCCCCTCTATTTTGAGGTTTGCAGACACACAAATACTAGTGGTAGGACCGTTACGAATGGGAACACCTTGTTGGGATGGCTTCTATGCTTTTTTTTAATCAAAATAGTATAAACTAAGTTCCCTGTTATTTACATGTGCTATTTATTTATTTATTTGCTTACTACGAGGTATTTGCTCATTTTGTTTTTATCTTAGGTTTTCTCTGTGAAAGTGGAATACATATGCTCAGACGTAATATTAAGCCTCTATACTACCTCTCTAAGCTGCTCACTCCTGGTTGGAGTTTTCACCGGTCAGTAGGGATTTCAGGACCTAGAAACCCACTGATCGACAACACTGTACCACCCCTATTGTATAAGAAAAGTTTTTCAAATTATAGGTACACTAAAGTATATAATTAGACATATATGTGTTTTAATTAAACATGTAATAAAAATGCTGCAGCACTTTGGCTTAAACATCTGCATTCTTCTATTCTTCTGATATTCCTTCTCGAATAGAAATAAATAGGTGTTACCATTTCCAATTTTCCATTTTAGGCATATAAACCAGTATTCCCTGATGTATGACACCAACATAAGCCACTGTATGTCATATAGTTGCTCTAGATAGCCATTGGGTACTTTGGTGAGAAAAAATACTTATCACGCCATGAGTAAGACCACACTTCTTAACGCAGTAAAAAGAAGGTATGCTGATGGCATATCAGCCCAGCGTATCTCACAGGTATATTTTTTAAATATAAGTTGGATACATGGGGGCCTATATGCATGCCACAATATTACCAACATTATACTGTCTGTTCCGCATATGAGTAGTGCATGTGGTTCGTAGACCCATTATGCCACCCCACTCGGCTTATCTAGGAGGGGTGTAGCTAAGCGGCTACCTGGTGTTCACTGGAGGTCCTGATGGTGGAGTCAATTTAAAATGTAGCCGTAGGCACAATTATAATCGTGGTGCTCAAGTAGGTGCCCAAACCGTATAATATTGAAGATTAACTTGGCACACACGTTGTGAAATGCAGTGAAAATTTAATTAAGGAGAGTACATACAGTTTATCTTCAATATTATACTGATGGTGGAGTCAGTCTTGAGCTGCAGGTAGTCGCCAGGTACATATCACACAAGGTACAGGAAAGGCTAAGTGCAACATAAAGGGATAAGGGAAATGGAACCAAAGACTAGGGAAGGGAAGAGTGGAGACTCCTACACAGATCTAACGTCTCCCTTATCATCCCTATGTGGGTTCCATACCTATCGCAGAGTAGGATACTTAATCCCTGCTTATCCCTGGCGATAAACCCTGCATTAGAAGAACAGGATGACGCCAGTCAATCCCCACTACCACTAAAGACAGATGGGATACACAAAACAAGGGGGGACACTTAGCTAGAGTCGACACAGAGAGAAACACGGACGTCCTCCAAACACCAGAGAGGAAGACAGACTGCTATAGCTCCAAGCTGCAACCAAGCAAGCTGGGAGTTATATACACCCCGGTCCAGGTGTGTCCACTAGAGCCGGGGGAGATTGCCACTGGGTCCTAAAGTCAGAAGGCCCAGAAAAGTCTGCAAAGACCTTCTGCAGTCAGATGCAGAGTGACAGTCTGCAGCCTCTGTCACACCCATGACAGTACCAATCCTAGGCAGTCCCCAGTACTGCAGCTGCTGACCTCAGGAGTCAGGTACACAGGCAGGGATAGGACTCAGGCTAGGTCTAGACAACTATGTTCAGGATCCTCTGCAGAATGGTTACTGACAAGATTTGGGTTCAGATGAGACTACTAGGTTCAGGATTCATGGGTAGAACAGTTACTGGCACTGAGTCTCAGACAATGTTCATTCGGAGACTACTAGGACAGCCTGGATACACAGAATACTAAGATAGGCACACGTTCAGACACATGGTCTAGGATACTGATTCAGGGAGTATCCGCACACGGACTGGAGGATGAGGTTCAGGACTGGGCACACAAGGACCAGGGACTTCAGGTTCAGGACTGCCCTCACAAGGACCAAAGACTACGGGTTCAGGACTCTGGCCACACCAGGACCAGGGGACCTCACAACTCAGTAGTCTACCACACTACCTAATGATTATTGGTTGATTTGCACCACCCTATTAGGAGGGTGCCTTTTAAACAAGATGCCTCCAATCTATTGGCTTTAAGAGCAGGAGAGCGCGAGCATACACTAGGCACACCGCCACAAAGTGTGGCACACACAACACATGGAAATAAGGAGCACACCGGGGACCATGGCATGCGACTGGGGCAGTAAGTATTCCAGTTTCTCTACATGGAGGGGAACCATGTAGGGGCACAGGCAAATAGCGTCACATTGTACCTCCAAAGTGCCTGAGAAACGAGAGGTGAACATCTGCCCTCAGGTCTTTGCGTTCATGCAAAATAAACCCAAGGAGCACTATTCTCAGCCCTGATTGCTATGTTAAATGTTCAATAACATACAGTGAGGCAAAAAAGTATTTAGTCAGTCAGCAATAGTGCAAGTTCCACCACTTAAAAAGATGAGAGGCGTCTGTAATTTACATCATAGGTAGACCTCAACTATGGGAGACAAACTGAGAAAAAAAAAATCCAGAAAATCACATTGTCTGTTTTTTTAACATTTTATTTGCATATTATGGTGGAAAATAAGTATTTGGTCAGAAACAAACAATCAAGATTTCTGGATCTCACAGACCTGTAACTTCTTCTTTAAGAGTCTCCTCTTTCCTCCACTCATTACCTGTAGTAATGGCACCTGTTTAAACTTGTTATCAGTATAAAAAGACACCTGTGCACACCCTCAAACAGTCTGACTCCAAACTCCACTATGGTGAAGACCAAAGAGCTGTCAAAGGACACCAGAAACAAAATTGTAGCCCTGCACCAGGCTGGGAAGACTGAATCTGCAATAGCCAACCAGCTTGGAGTGAAGAAATCAACAGTGGGAGCAATAATTAGAAAATGGAAGACATACAAGACCACTGATAATCTCCCTCGATCTGGGGCTCCACGCAAAATCCCACCCTGTGGGGTCAGAATGATCACAAGAACGGTGAGCAAAAATCCCAGAACCACGCGGGGGGACCTAGTAAATGAACTGCAGAGAGCTGGGACCAATGTAACAAGGCCTACCATAAGTAACACACTACGCCACCATGGACTCAGATCCTGCAGTGCCAGACGTGTCCCACTGCTTAAGCCAGTACATGTCCGGGCCCGTCTGAAGTTTGCTAGAGAGCATTTGGATGATCCAGAGGAGTTTTGGGAGAATGTCCTATGGTCTGATGAAACCAAACTGGAACTGTTTGGTAGAAACACAACTTGTCGTGTTTGGAGGAAAAAGAATACCGAGTTGCATCCATCAAACACCATACCTACTGTAAAGCATGGTGGTGGAAACATCATGCTTTGGGGCTGTTTCTCTGCAAAGGGGCCAGGACGACTGATCCGGGTACATGAAAGAATGAATGGGGCCATGTATCGTGAGATTTTGAGTGCAAACCTCCTTCCATCAGCAAGGGCATTGAAGATGAAACGTGGCTGGGTCTTTCAACATGACAATGATCCAAATCACACTGCCAGGACAACGAAGGAGTGGCTTCGTAAGAAGCATTTCAAGGTCCTGGAGTGGCCTAGCCAGTCTCCAGATCTCAACCCTATAGAAAACCTTTGGAGGGAGTTGAAAGTCCGTGTTGCCAAGCAAAAAGCCAAAAACATCACTGCTCTAGAGGAGATCTGCATGGAGGAATGGGCCAACATACCAACAACAGTGTGTGGCAACCTTGTGAAGACTTACAGAAAACGTTTGACCTCTGTCATTGCCAACAAAGGATATATTACAAAGTATTGAGATGAAATTTTGTTTCTGACCAAATACTTATTTTCCACCATAATATGCAAATAAAATGTTAAAAAAAACAGACAATGTGATTTTCTGGATTTTTTTTTCTCAGTTTGTCTCCCATAGTTGAGGTCTACCTATGATGTAAATTACAGACGCCTCTCATCTTTTTAAGTGGTGGAACTTGCACTATTGCTGACTGACTAAATACTTTTTTGCCCCACTGTACATGTTTAGCAACATAATATGTAAAAAAAAATGATGATAAATGGCTTCACTGCATCCAAAATACCTTATGGCTAAATCTGTGGTTATGTTTATACTATATGCTATGTATATTTCCAAATATGCACCTTAGCATCTGTTCAGAGGTTTGTCCATGTCAGTGATCATGCACTAATCTATCATCTCTGCTAACAGATGTTAGGGGTGCCACTCTGGTCATTTAGGAATCTTTACCCTTAAAACTAACACCACAAATATGAAAAATGTAAGAATACACCATCTTAAAAAACCAGCATAGTTTACCCAATTTATTATTTCTTGCTTTGGTGAAATCTATTAGTGTAAGACATTAGACGGGCTAAGGTATTACAGAAAACGAGGATCTGCAAGTAAACTGATTACATATGCATCAAGTATACCAGCCCCTAAGTATTTCTGGATTGCAAGGATAAGATACTCTCTTTGCTTATTACTGCTTCTTGATCCAAGGAGATTTAGTCAACTGGTTTCAATTAGATGTTTTTAAGCTAGTAAAACAACATCCATAAAGACATATTTATAGAAAAACTTAAAGTGGAAAATGCCTACGAAGCTGATGAAATCCATGCCCCCTCCCCCTTCACTTCTATTAAATCTGCTCTTCCCTCTGTTCTTCATTCTTATTGTCATAATCACTCACTTGCCCATCGCATCCAAAAAGTGTTTTGCTTGGTTTTTTTTTCTTCCTTGGTTTTATTAATCCTTCTACAGTTAAATCAGATTTACTGGAAGTATAATGACAAGCGGGTGGCTTGAGAGTCGTTAGTTTATGGGTGATACGAGTTCAGTGGATTTTTTTCTGTGCTCATGGTCACACTGTCAGAACAAACATGCACATAAAAGGTAAAATTATCGTGCAGCCGCGCCAACTGGAAGCCGGTCCATAGTGAAGAATGCAGACTTGTAATAATGGGTGTAGCGTAAACATTACATGCAATAAATAATATAGTAGTGCGCATTCTGCCAAACCTCAGCACATGGAAACAAAGAAACACCAAAAAATGAAAGCAAATCAAAGAGACGTGTCACTCATTTTTGCCTCTAGCCCAGAATCCGAAGGCTGGAGATGGGTGCTTAATGCACATGATGCTTCCAGTTCACCAAATGTATGAGGAGTATTCATGGGTTCGCGGGAAGCTTAATTAGTCTTGATAAGATCCATCCGCCAGTTCTTTAAAAATAAATGTGTCTTCAAAATTGAAAGCATGTGATACATGGACCTCCATGTGACAAACAGCTTGTGCATTATGAGCACAACACTGGCAGATACATCTATCATTAAGGACGGATACTACTGTAACACACTAACTGTCATTTAGCCCACAAGTTGTCATATGTGGTTTAGGCTAATTTTATACCATGTTTTCTTGTTCAGCGCACGGAAAAGTCTAATGTCATATCTGCCAGACCTATCCGTAGCCCATAATGGACCAAGCATACCAAAAAATGTGTTGGTATACAATGCTTCAATGTTTTTGACCAGAATACTTTACTATACTTTCTAGTAGAAAGGCAACCTGGAAATAATTCTATACAAAATACATGCCATATCTATACCATAACATTATAAGATATACATTTTCTACAATGAGAGCAATAGCAGGAGTAAAGTTTGTTTCACCATGATACTTACAAGCTTCAAGAGATTTTCCAAGTATATTTAGTATGTGGTGAAAAATGGAAGTAGAGGATTTAAATCCCATTTGAATGAAAGTGTAATTACATAGGCTAAGTAACGGTACTCAATGTCAAGCAGTCGCTGCAAAAGTAAACAATTTTAGGGTGTATAGAAAGATGAAATCCTTTGATGTAAATGTGTTATGCCCAACCGTGTCGCTAGTATATATTTGAACCAACTGTGCCACAGGGCAGGGCCCAATCAGGAAGGGGTGTAACTAAGTAGCTACCTTGGTGTTCACTGGAGCCTCTAGTTGTGAGGTCAGGCTCGTTTGGCAGGTAGCTCCCAGGTACCACACCTGGGCAGAGCCCAGTACTGAAGCTGCTGACTGAGGTAAGGTACACTAAAATTGATATAGGGATTAGTTCAGACACATGGGTCTAGGGTACTTGAACAGGGGCTGGCCATACACAAACTGGGGAATGATGTTCATCCACTGGCTGCTCCAGGTCCAGGGGATGAGGTTCAGACACTGGACGCTCTGGGACCAGTGGACGCGGTTCAGGCACAGGACGCTCCGGGAACATGGGACAAGGTTCAGGCACTGGACATTCCGGGACCATGGGTTGAAGTTCAGGCACTGACCACTCCATCCAGGACCAGGAGATGAGGTTCAAGCTCTGGCTGCTCCAGGAACAGGGGACTACGGATACATCACTGTCCATACCGGGACCAGGGGACTACGGATACAGAACACTGGCTACACCGATACCAGGGGACGTCACAACTCACTAGCAGTACAACTCACTAATGATTCTAGATGTTGCTTGGTGACTCCCTAGGGAAGAAGGAGACTTTTATACAAGATGCCTCCCCGCTATCGGCTGGAAGTCATCTTGCAGGTGTACTACTTAAGCTAAATGCCTCTCAGCAACAAGCTGAGGGCATTTAACAAAATGTGCACGCTGCTCCTTTAGGAACGCGGAAGAGAGTGCACACAGCAATCAGGAAGAAGTAGCATGCCGGGGACTGTGCCAAGGGCTGGAGCGATGAGTAAGCCAGCTTCCCTGCATGGAGGGAGAAGGGAATACCATGCAGGGGAACCAGTAGCCGACCTACAAAATGTATAGTTACTGCTGTATAAATCACTTGAAAAGCCACATCTTGAATATGGGATCCAGTTTTGGACCACACATTTTAAAAAGGATATTCGGGAGTTGGAGTTAGTTCAAAGGTGGGCAGCTAGATTATTACAAGTGATGGAAGGCCTCTCATATGATGAGAGACTGGAAAAGTTGGGCTTGCTTAGTTTAAAAAAAATCCTCAGAGTAGATCTCCTTTATGTATAAATACATGTGTCCAATATAAAAGGACTGGCACATGACTTATTTCTTCCAAAAACCTTACAAAGGATGAGGGGACATCTATTATGTGTGCAGGAAAGGCGATTCTAGTATCTAAATAAAAAAAGGGTTCTTTACAGTTAGAGTAGTCAGACTATTGAATGCCGACCACAAGAGGTAGTAATGGCAGACACTATAACAGCATTTTAAAAAAGGCTGGATGATCTTCTCACAACAAACATAATTGAGGGATATAAATATTCTTATGATAAAGGATGTATAACTAGTGCAGAAAGGTTGAACTTAGTGGACCTATGTTTGTTTTCAACCCATGTAATTGTGGTTAGTATTTTCTAAACACCACATCCTTAACCTTGGCTCATATTCAACCTTACCTGACTGCTATAATGAAGCATTAAGTGACGGGAAATGACTGGACAGTCAACTGTCAGCACATAGAGGGCCACTGTTTAATTATGAATTACTAGATGGAGGCTGGTGACGTCCCGATGGGGGCAGGCTTTTCAGCACTGAAATATCTCGTCCCCAAGCGCTCACCCACCTATCCACGTGGCGGTCGAGATCCCAGCAGCGGCCTGGATCCCAGCGGTGGGGGGGGTCCTTGCGGCGTGGGGTTCTTGTGGCAGGGGAGTCCCGGCAGCGGGTTTCCAGTGATGACCCACTGGTGGTACTGCGCAAGGGCCTGGTACCACCAGCGGGTGCCATATTGGAATACCCATCACTTGGGTATTCCAATATGACGGTCGGCGTACTTCCGGTGCAGTGGATTGTGGGATTCGAGGACGTCCAGACGGAAGTGGATGACAGACAACTTAAGGTAATTGTATAAATAGATTACACTGCTTACTTTAAGCACCCAACATATATGTCACATATATCCATTGGACTCCATTAACCTGACTGAGGAAAAACGAATATCCCTATGGCCTTTATCAGATTGGCATACATTCGTATATCTTTATTTATTATTAACCGCTTACTGCCATCAGACGTACTATTATGCCGATGGCAGTATCCCCCGCTTTGATGTAGGCTCTGGCGGTGAGCACACCTCAAAGCCGGGACGTATCTCAAAGCTGGGTCATCAGTGCGTCTCCTTCTCCTTGAGACCTCTATGGTTGTTGATGCCGGATTGCTGTGAGCGCCAGTCAGTGGCCGGCGCTCATAGCAATGTTGTAATTCTGCAACATAGAGGCGATCTGAGCATCGCCTTTATGCAGCAGAGCCGATCAAGTTGCGGCAGCTTCTAACCTCCCATGGAGGCTATTGAAGAATGCCAAAAGTAAAAAAAAGCTTTTAAAAATATGAAAAAAGTAAAAAATATAAAAGTTTAAATCACCCCCCTTTCTCACCATTGAAAAATCTATCAATAAATAAAAGGATTAACCTAACCGCTAAACGGCATAGTGATAAAAAAAAAAAGCAAAAACGCCAGAATTAAGCTTTTTTGGTTGCCGCGACATTGCATTAAAATGCAATAATGGGCGATCAAAAGATCATATCTGCACTAAAATAGTATCATTAAAAATGTCAGCTCAGCATGCAAAAAATAAGCCCTAACCTAACCCCAGATCACGAAAAATGGAGACGCTATTGGTAAAGGAAAATTGCACTTTTTTTTCTTTTTTTTAGCAAAGTTTGGAAATTTTTTTCACCATTTAGATAAAAAAAGAACCTAGTTATGTTTGGTGTCTATGAACTCGTAATGACCTGGAGAATAAAAATGGCCGGTTAGTTTTAGCATTTAGTGAACCTAGCAAAAGAGCCAAACAAAAAAACAAGTGTGGGATTGCACTTTTTTTGAAATTTCACGGCACTTGGAATGTTTTTCCTGTTTTTTAGTACATGACATGGTAAAACCAATGGTGTTTTTCAAAAGAACAACCTGTCCTGCAAAAAATAAGCCCCCATATGGCCATATTGACGGAAAAATAAAAAAGTTATGGCTCTGGAAAGGAGGGGAGCGAAAACCGAAAACGCAAAACTGAAAAAAGCTCCGGGGGTTAAGGGGTTAAGGGAGTAGACTATTCACAAAAAAATGACATAGCCGTATATGACTGTTACTATGAGAGTCAATAGCCAATGTATGGCACTGTAGAGCCTTCCATTAGTGGTTTATATTGAGTACTTCTGACAAATACATCAGACAAGATGTGAAAAAAACCTTCTAAAATTGAAGACCAATTAACATTTTTGTGCTGCCATTTTGATGGTAGATTACAATATCGATGCAGCTTGCTTTAACCATGCCAAAATAAATCAGTCCAAACCCATTGCACATTGAATTCTAGACATATCTGCGACGTTGCTTTGTAAGGTAATCTTGACAGAAGTCCCAGAAGTTCAGCTAGAATACATAACCTCAAATAAGTTCTGAGATGCTGGCCCATGAGTTTTTCAGTCATGTGGATGGAAGCACAGAATGTTGTTGGGTCATAAGAGCCTCAGTAAATACAATCCAAAATTTGGCAGCGCTGTAAAGTGTAAAGATTTCAGTACCACTCCATGGCGGATACCCTAATTATATTGATTCATATGAAGAAACAAATTATGAGAGCAACCCTCAAATGACATTCAGATCGGTTTATGATCTGAACTACAAAACAACCAACCCTAGAAAAGAATAACAAAAATGAATGGGAGATGTATGACTATGGATGACCTCAATGGAAAATCTGGATATTCAGATAAATTTCACAAACACCACAGTTTACAAAACTGCTGATGTTAACCCTTTTGTTGCCACCAAGACCTCAATGAAGAATAAATAGAAAATGCTTTCAACACTAAGCTGGCTAATGGAAACTGACAATTTTCAAAGCAGCTGTTTCACTTGCAAAGGCCAAAATCCTTTTGTCTTCAGTGTCCAGACCACAAGTTGCAGTGTGAAATCATCCAGTGGTTATATAGAACAACATTCGTTGAACTCATTAAGTCAGCTTGCAAATATAGCTTTTACCAGCATTTCTTTATATTTTTTGCCTGAGCTAAACAAAAGAAACAATTATAGGATATTATATTCAACTGTGATGAATAATTCCCAATGGCTGGCTATTTCAGCTTTGGCAGCATTTCTTGACACCTCTGCTCTTAAATATATTTTTGATGCAGTAAGTTGTTACATATGTTTTACAGATCCTAGAAAAAAAGATTTTATCCATCCAAATAAATAAATGTAAATGTAACCCAAGACAATTTTCACAATAAGCCGTTTCATTTTTGGGACACATTTGCCTAGTCCAAGGGTACTGAAAATTCTTGGCATAATTAAACATTCATTGTGATACATTAAAGGAACTAGAGAACAGTAAGATGAATAGATTGTCTCTGGACAGGATATGGGAATCAGTTTTAGATCAAAATGATCAAATGTTATAAAATTATTTGCAAAACTATTAGAACTTTAAAAGTAAGTGAAGATGCTGCTTCAAAAAACCCCTAACAAAACCCAAGTGCGCGCCCACCAAATCTTGCCATATCCACCAGTTGTCTCAGAAACATACAGCACATATGCAACAAACAACTATGGACGCAGCAGAGGTTCTTGCTCTCAGAATATTTATTAATTTATCTTTTTTGCTAGATCAAAATAACAAAAATGTTCAACTTTCACATTTTTTGTGAATATCATTTGCATAAGAAATGCCCTTTAATCTATTGCAGAAGTGAAAATTATCTGGAAGTCAAAGGCTGGTGTAGGCAAAGGCAATATCACTCTATCATCTTCCTTCTGATATGACAAACCTCAAAGAACTTTTGATGTGGACCATACTCAACATTTGGCCCATATCGACAGGAGAATGAATAAAAACATGCTCACTGGGGTCTACCCACTCAGATTCCCCAATACAAGACTGAAGGTTTCATGCTCCGTTTTTTAATAGACTCATAACCACCCATTAATTATTATTATTTCTTTTTAGAGCACCATTGATTTCATGCTGCTGTATATGTGAAAACATGTTTTAATACACAATACAAATATAACTGGCTTACAGTCTACAGAACAATGGGGATGGAGAAAGGAGAGTTGGGGGTTTGCAGCAGTTCTCTTGATGGTGAGGTGACAACTGTAAGCTTTTCGTAGAGATGGGTTTTCAAGTTCCGTCTGAAAGTTCTAAAAGTGATGGATAATCAGACATGTTGAAGCAGAGTTCCAGAGGATGGGAATATCCTGTAGAAGTCTTGAAGGCAATTGGGTGAGGAGCGTACTAGGGTGGAGGACAAAATAAGGTCTTGAGAGGACTGGAGATTATTATTAATTTTCTCTGTGACTATTATGGACTATATGACTTATCATTGCACATGCTGTCACGAGTGTATCATGCCAACCTGGGAGATCTGGGGGTAGAAGAACACTGCATATTGTGAATCGCAGATCTTCCATTTAGCCTAGGTGTTTAGTTCCTATATTAAATGAATTTGGTTTCCTTTGGTGCAGAAGAGGTTAATGACCCTTTATATGCTGTCAGAAACATGCTGCTCCATTTCAGCTGCTTCTGATCTGGTCTTTAATTCTTCCTATAAAACCTGGCCAGACCCTCTCTGTCTTGCCAATTAAAGCTCTGCTCCTTGGAGACGCTGTGCTGAATAGGAGTTCCCTGTTGCTTTTGGAGATTTTCCTTCCTGTGCTGAGTGCTTAACCCCTTAGTGACGGAGCCAAATTTTTGAAATCTGGCCAGTGTCACTTTATGTGGTAATAACTCTGCAACGCTTCAACATATCCCATTTATTTTGAGACTTTTTTTTCGTGACACATTATACTTTATGATAATGGTAAATTTAGGTCAATAAGTTTTGTGTTTATTTATAAAAAATATCAAAAATTTGAGAAAAATGTTAAAAAGTTAGCAATTGTCAAAATTTGAATGATTATCCATTTAATCCAGATGGTCATACCACAGCAAACATTAATAAAGGCATCGTTGCCTATATCGCTGCAGCGTCGCTTAATGTGACGGTACCTTAAGTGTTTAGAGAGAAATTGTTGAGGAGGTGTTCTGTAGTATGTATGTGTTTATCTCCTGGTCCCTGTTCCCGCTTAGTTTATCCCTCCGTGTCTGTACCCTTCCCCTATTGATGGTCGGTGCTTTTGTGTGATAGAGGTTTTCTGTTATCCCTGTTTTGTCTATTGTGCATTGTTCACATTACATTACATTTGTAATTTAATGTAATGTGAAGTCCATGGAGTGGGGGAGGGGATAAACCAGGGAATAACAGGAGCTTAATGAAGTCAGAGACTCAGGCCCCTCTGCCATCAAGAGTACCCCCAGTTTCAGGGACAGTTTGAGGCCCCCACCCTTACCTAAGACTGTCACAGCATCACATATGCATGTCAACTGATATATTCCAATGTTGTGCTCGGCTATCTCCATCAGTCACATAGACATGATATGAACAATTTAATTAGGGAACTCTAGATCTCCGTTCTCTTTGTCGGTAAGGGTCCCAGTGGTGGGACCCCAGAGGTCATATATTTAACACCTGAGATGTGTATATGTCATTCCTTTTGATTCTGGGAAAACTCCTTAATGCTTCAACATAAGAAGGTATTTATTGACAATTTTACGGAGATACACACATTACAAACATACATTTATGCCATTCTTTTTTGTATGGCTTGATTTATTTCTAAAATTTAAGAATGTTTTATTACATTTCCCTATGCTGTATGCAGTTTGATGTACATACCTTATTAAGATAAATTAGTTATCAAAGTATAACATTAGAATATTGCAATCCATCAAGTAGTCTTGGCTTCTAGAAGAAGGGTGAAACCGACACTGCACAAATTTCAATTTAAATGTTTAAAATAAAAATGAGTAAATCAGTAGGAGATGTAACTTAACATAAAGCCTAAACACTTCAAAATAAGATATTTGGAAACCACTGTAAATTTGCCATCATATTTAATAGCAGTTGAAAACCAGGAAAGCTCTAAATCAAGTTAGAGCGAAACTCCTGCAGTTACAGAAATATTTTTCAAAGATGTAGCCACACAAGTCTAGCTGAGAACATGATACTGAGCAGCATGAGTTCTTTAAATCTAAAAAATGAATGTGACAAGAACAGTAATTCCTATAAGTAGTAGAAGTCTAGTCATCTACAGGATCCTGGGAAAGAAAAAAACTCACTCTCCCAAACCATCCATTTTCCAAATAATGCTATAATGACATGCACTCTTCAACACTAGACGGCTCAGTGTAAGTTGAACTTGTCCAGTTTCCATTATTTTCAAGTATATGTGCGTAAGCAATAGCACCATTTATCTATTAGTAATTTAGTAAATTAAGAATTAAATTTCCTTGGTAATAAATTCTGCCATTCAGCAATAGTTATTACTAGTTGACATCACTATGTACTGTAGACATTATTGCCTTTAGGGCTCATTCTCACATGCAAGAAACTCGGATGAGTCTCGCACGTCAATTCCCGGCACTGCACCCGGCACTCAGATCGAAGCATGCGGCTGCATAGCAATACATGCAGCCGCACGCTCTGCTCCTGAATGCCGGGTGCAGTGCCGGGAATTGACGTGCGAGACTCATCCGAGTTTCTCGCATGCGAGTATGAGCCCTCAGTGTGATTTTACATATGTCAGTTAGTTTTCAGCGACATGACAATATCATACAACAAACAGAGATCAATAGCAATAAGGAAAATAGTTTAAATCATGGGAGTCACAATTTAGTACAAAGTTTATGGAAAAAAGGGGAAGGAAAAGGATGCTGAATGATATCAATTCCCTGAAAAAAAGATTATGCAAACCATGTATGCAACCAGGCTCGGGGACTGGCCCATAGGAGAACAGGGTAATCCCCTGTGGGCCCCTGTGCAGATCTTGGCCCCCAACCTCACAGTATGGGCAGTACTTGGCATAATTCACTCAGTACAGAAAAAAAGCAGCATCTCATAATTCATTAACCATGCTACCCAGTTTATTATCATATAGAGACATAGGTAAATTTGTGAATGAGGGTAGTGTAATAATTGCATGCAGGTGAAAAGTGGGGCCCCAAAATTCAATTTTACTGGTGGGCCCTTGCCAACCCAGTCTGACACTGTATATAACCATAATACATCCTAAAGAAGAGGCCCTCACCCAACCTTAGCTTGTGCCACTTACTAAAATGACATGTAGTGTTGAGTCACCCTAAATGTTAGAAGAAAATTTACTGGAGATATGCTCTTAAATTAGAGTTAGCTGTCAGTGGCAACAATCAGTAAGACCAGGGGTGTAACTACAACCGGTGCAGGGGTTGCAATCGCACTGATGCCCTGGAGCCTAGGGGGTCCTAAAAGTCCCTTTGGCCTATAGAAAAAGACTATTGCTATTAAAGATTTAAAATATATGGCGGCCCCATTGGAGATTTTGCATCGGAGCCCATGAGTTTCAAGTTACGCCACTGAGTAAGACTTTGACATCCATAGAGCAACATTTTGGGAAACATTGCCCTATAAGACCAGCTAAAACAGCTTGACCGTTCAATACAGCTTTCCATAGCTTCACTTATAGTAGACGTATGATTAGAATTTGGAATACATGAGGAGTGGGATTTACTTTTCCCTCTATATGCAATCAGGTGTAAATTTTAGTGTTAAAAATGCATTGTCAAAGGATTAAGCAACATGGTTTTCTCCTTCCAGAAAAAGCACCACACGTGAAGTTACACAAGAGAAAAAGGAGACATTTTTAATATACTGAAAAATCAGCTTTCCTTTGTAATTTTTTAATCTAAAATAATCCATATTATTTTAGGGCTTTTTATGCTATAAAATAAAGAAGTGTAGCCCTATTTACATTCGATACCCAATCACTCCCCAAAATCTGGTAACCCTTCAATGCCTCATGAAAGACTTATCAAACTCTAGAAGCGCTTGGATGCAATAACTGCTGCAACCATTTTTTGTATTCTGGACAAAATGTAAAATTGAAGTTTTCCTTAAAGAGTAACTGTCATTTTAATTTTTATTTCATAAATCAATTGTACACATGAAAACAAGCAACTTTGTAATAATAGTATCTTATCAGAGAAATCTGCTTCTCTCTCTGCCAGGACTGATCTTTTAATCTCAGTTAAAAATAAAAGCTATAAAATCTGTAATTCATTGAAAACAAATTTTCCCAATACTGAGATAAGAGATGATAGTTGGTACTCATCAAATTCTATGGAGAGGAGAGGAGGAGGGAGGTGCTGGAGGCAGACATATACATTCTTCTGCAACTTCTCCTGAAATGACAGTTGTACTGGCTTTTAATACATGCTAAAAAAAAAGGTAAAATGTAACAGTCATTTAAGAAAAACTTTCAGAATGTCTGTGACTAACTGCTTCTAGCACCGCCCTCCTCCTCCCCTCTCCATAGAATTTCATAAGATCCAACGTCATCTATCTCAGTAATTTTAAAGACTGTCTTCAACAAATACATCTTTACCTGGGAATTTAAAGTGAAAAATCAATTTAGCAGAAAAAAGCAGATTTATCTGATAAAATATATTACAAAGTTGCTCATTTTCATGTGCACTAATGGTATGGACTTATCGTACGTGCTAGCTAAGTTACATTTTCAAGATCTCAAGAACGGGCCGAATGCTCGCCAGGGTCTTGACCCGTTCTAGCACCCAGGGGTAGAGAGTTATGTAGAATAGCTAGGTAGAAGCCAGGTAGCGAAGCAGTGTTTGGTCTCTAAGTGTAATGGGGGAATAGGCCGGATCTGATGACACCAAAACCGCTGCCCTATGACCTTCCAGAGCCAAGTTACGATCATCAAATGTTTTGGAGTTTCAGCTGTCAAAACAAGTGGTAGTTAGACTAGGACCTTCTCGGCGGAAGGGGAAAGGAGTGGCTGACCAAGGGGCTAAGTGCATGTGCAATAATGTGGGCCTTGGTTCTCTGTCAAGGGAGGTCACGCTGTGCAGTGTGTTGGAAGAAACTGGAAATAGCTGACTCCCACACCTCCCATGTGGTTGCCAGCATCCAACGGCCAAACATCAAACCGGTAACTGACATTTGTATCATCTGCTTATACTTTTGTCCTACTGCCTGCATTTGCATATCTGACCATTGTATATGTATAACCATTGTGTATATAGTGTATTATGTAGTGTGCCATCAAGGCGATTAAATATATAATTTAACCTTGAGCTGCTCTTTTATCTCGATCTACGAATCCACACGTCCGTGATCTCGGTTTTAACTTTTCATGGCCTGATATAATACCTTTAGTGGACTGGGCTTATATATAACGAGGAACTGTTGGCAGTCCTACCAGACTGGTAGAGCTCTGATTCACTGGTGCAAGTGAAAGAGGCCTCTCAGGGTTGTGAGTGGGTGTGGTGCCACGTAGTGACTGTGTGGGCCACATCCTCTTACTTCCCGTGTCTCCCTAGGCCCGTGAGGACAGGTGGTATCTGTGTAAAACTGTGTCAAGCTGACCTTACATGTCCCCATGGGGTGCAGAATGTCATGCTGGTGCAAGTGCGGAGACCATACTGCGTGAGCCCTCCGACAAAATAGCAATGTCAGGCGGGGTGGCGGGGTGTGGGTTCATCACAGGAACCAGTGATGGACCTTATGAATGGAGAGAGGTACAATTATTGCAGTGGGGCAAATCTCGTTTTTTCTTGTAGGCAAAGTTAAAAATCTATTTTTAAAGCACCACTACTGCATTTTTTTTACTGCAGCACTGGAGTGGTATTTGTAATCTAAGGTCCCTCAAACTAGTCTCATACTCACTTCCCCTTTAACATTGCCGCTCCCGTCAGTCTTCAGCGGTTTGTGACCTACTGGATCACTTCAGGGTTTGCTAGAGCGAGACGGAGGTCAAGACTCAATGCAAGTCTATGAGAGCCTCATTCTGGCTGTTATAGACTTGCATTGAGAGCTTGTGATGTAACTTCTGGCGTTCCGGGACCAGAGCAGTGCCGATTGAAGGTGAAGACGGCGGCAGGTTACTATAAGAGTAGGGTCAGGGACTTTACATTAGAAGCACCACCCTAGCGCTGGAAAAACCCATAATGCTGGAGTGGTATTCTAAAATTAGTTGTGATATGAGTGATATAGCTGATGGATAGCTTTGTTCTAGAAATAAGAGTATATTCATAAGAGGGAGTAAAGCACTTATTTTATTTACTGAACAACTTTTTTCAAATGTATGCCTGTATAATATTTTAATACAAATACATACAAATATTTTTCTTAAGTTTTGTTCGAGTTCAATAAAATATAAGCAGAAACATTTTTGTAAATGACAAAGAATTAACAAGATGCATCATCCAGTGAAATCTAAGATAGCTGCACTCTTTTTCCAGGCTGCGCTATGTTCTAAACTAGACTGTTCTCTCACAGGAAAGTACGACATTACTTTAATATACTTATATAATTGGGTTGAGGTCTTGTGGTTGGTTAAATAAGTTATTTCCTAACTCATTTATTACAACATTTAGATGACCCTTACAGAAGATTCGATACTCTGTTTTGCATATGGCTAACTAGTTTTGGCTGCAATCTCTGAGAGGTAAAGCAAGTGCAATTTCAACCAGAAGATCATTATGAAGTCTGGATGTTGTAAGGTTGTTTTCTCCAACTTCTCATCTTCCCATCTTGAGTTTGCACTCATTGTTTGATTGGTTGCTCTTGCTCAAAAAAACAGAGGAAAAACTTATTTAATTCTAATGTTAATTTTAGGATTTTGGATGAACAAGTACTTATGTTAGTCATGGATCCATAATGCAGTCATATGCATGAGTCCTTAAGTATATCTATCTACATTTATATCTAAAGTGCTACCATTGGGGTTTAAAACGGAACCACACATTCTCCACGTGCTACTGCACAAGCTTTAAGGGTTAATACGAGTAATGAGCGAGTGTGCTCGTTACTCGAGTTTTCTGAGCATGCTCAGGTGTACTCATAGATAAGTGTGCTCGTAGATTATGTTTGAGTCCCCGCAGCTGCATGATTTGCGGCTGCTAGACAGCCTGAATACATGTGGGGATTCCCTAACAAACAGGCAATCCTTGCATGTGTTCAGGTTGTCTAACAGCCACAAATCATGCAGCTGCGGGGACACAAACATTCCGTAATCTACTAACACGCCCATGATACTTGGAGAACACCCAAGCATGCTCGGAAAACTCGAGTAACGAGCACACTCGCTCATCACTAATTAATACTTTATGAATGAAGACATTTGCTCTTAAGGCTCATACCCATCACCATAAAAAAAACGGTCAAATATCGATCCAGAAAAGTGCAATGAGTGTCATGAGATTTTCATGCGATTTTCTTCACCTAGCATCAGAATGTGATCTGATTGCAATGCGATTTTAATGAGTTTTTATAAAAAGGAATTCTCTATGTCATTTAAACGAAGTTTTCCAAGGAAATATTCTTTGATAAATAGATAGATAGATAGATAGATAGATAGATGTAAATATCTATCATATGGATGCGTCTTTTCTGGGGTGGCTGAGAGCTGATGATGGCCCCTTCTTAGCCTATTAATATCAGCCTGCAGCTGTCTGCCTAGCATTTGCTGATTATTAATTATAGGGGGACCCTACCCTAATATATTGGGGATCCCCATTTTAATAACCAGTAAAGGCTAAGTAAAGGCTGTGAGCTGATATAAATAGCCTGGGAAGCTCCATGGGTATTAGCCCCCTTCCCAGACTATAAACATCATCCCCAGCTGTCTGCTTACCCTCTGCTGGTTAATAAAATTTCGGTGTATTCCACCCCATTTTTTTTCAGTAAGCTACACGAGCATTGTACTATGTAACTGACATCTTTATATCTATCTGTTCTATGTGTATATATCTATGTCGGGTTTTCAAGGACATGGGTGTGTAAAAATCAGACGGCACTTGCATCGTTCGAGTGCTGATCGAATTTTTTATCACACCCATTGACTTGCATTGGCGAGTCTCGTCTGAGATTCCAGGACAATCGCAGCATGCTGCTATTTTTTTCTCAACCCGACCTCAGCTGAAAAAAAATTACAGATGAGCAGGGACTAATAGATTAACATTGGTCAGAGTGCAATCCGATTTTTTTGAGCCCTTAGAAACACTCCTGCAATGCCTGCAGAAAGAATCTGATGGAACAAGCCCTAGAAGATTTTAGTCTGATTTATAAGGAATAAAACAGAAAAAAGATTTTGTATGAAAGTGAAGACATACAGAGGTACTGGAGGGTCCCTATGCACTTCTGTAGGAGCCCTGTTATACCTCTGTACAAAACTGAGTGATATTACGTGTATGTGCAAGAGCTCTTGAAATATAAAGATATGCTTAAAGGGGTTGTCCTGTGCTGAGAATCTTTTACATTTTCCCATGATATTTACTGTGTAATGGCTGTGCTTGACCGTGCAGGAACATGATCTGATCACACCACAGCTCCGGGGCAGGAGAGGAAGCAAAAGAGTATACAGAAAGGACAGAATGGGAGCACAGCTGATTATTTTTGTGAGGTTAAACATGTTTTTAACAAGTAGGCATCGAACCCATGCTGTTTTATCTGTATAATCTATTTGCTTCCTCCCCTGCCCAGAAGCTGTGGCATGATCAGACCATGTCACTGTACATCAGACACAGCGATTACACAATACACAGCAGGGCACATTTATAAGCTTATTTCAGAACCGGAACATTTTTTTAACACATCTAAGGCCGGGATCACACATATGCGAGATACGTCTGAGTCTCGCAGGTGAAATCCCTCCTCTGGCGCAGGCACTTGGTAGCGGAGCGTGCAGCTCCAGGTATTGCTGTGCGGCTGTACGCTCCGCTCCGGAGTGCCGGCGCCAGAGGAGGGATTTCACCTGCGAGACTCGGCCATATATCGCGTATGTGTGATCCCGGCCTTATAGTGCAACTTATTTTTATTCTAAGATAGCTCGGACAACCTGACCCTGCCTTTTTCTTTCTTGCGTTTTCATTTTTCGATCCCCTTCTTCCCAGAGCCATAACTTTTTTTATTTTTCCATTAATATGGCCATGTGAGGGCTTATTTTGTGCGGGAGGAGTACTTTTGAACAACACCATTGGTTTCACCATGTCGTGTACTACAAAAATGGGAAAAAATTCCAAGTGCGGTGAAATTGCAAACAAAGTGCAATCCCACAACTGTTTTTGCTTGGCTTTTTTGCAAAGTTCACTAAATGCCATTATGATTCTCCAGGTTATTACGAGTTCGTAGACACCAAACATGTCTAGGTTCTTTTTATCTACCGTAAATAGTGAAAAAAAATTCAATCTTTGCTAAAAAAAAACAACAAATTGCGCAATTTTACAATACCCGTAGCGTCTCCATTTTACGTGATCTGGGGTTGGTGACGGCTTATTGTTTGCGTGCCAAGCTGACGTTTTTAATGATACCATTTTGGAGCACATTTGTTCTTTTGATCGCCTGTTATTGCATTTTAATGCAATGTCGCGGTGACCAAAAAAACGCAATTCTGGCGTTCTGATTTTTTTATCGCTGTGCCGTTTAGCTATCAGGTTAATCCTTTTTTTATTGATAGCTTGGGCGATCCAAATAGGTGTAGGTTTGATTTTTTTAAATTGTTTTATTTTGAATGGGGTGAAAGGAGGGTGATTTAAACTTTTATATATTTTTTCAGATTTTTTTAAAACATTTTTTTTTAAATGCCATGCTTCAATAGCCTCTATGGGAGGCTAGAAGTTGGCATAGCCTGATCGGCTCTGCTACATAGGAGCGATGCTTAGATCGCCCCTATGTAGAAAAATTGCAGAATTGCTATGAGCGCCATCCAGAGGGTGGCGCTCACAGCAATCTGGCATCAACAACCATAGAGGTCTCAAGGAGACCTCTGGTTGTGTTGCCAACGCACTGAAGACCCCCAATCACGTTACGGGGTCCAGCATTGCGCGTATTCCTGGCCGCGCACGCTTGTTAAATGCCACTGTCAGCGTTTGACAGCGGCATTTAACTAGTTAATAGCGGCGGGTGGATCGCGATTCCACCCGCCGCTATTGCGGGCACATGTCACCTGTACAAAACAGCTGACATGTCCTGGCTTTGATGTGTGCTCACTGCCGGAGCCCTCATCGAAGGACGAGATACGACCTCCGCTGTATTAGTACGGTGGAGGTCGCGAAGGGGTTAGTGGCCGGATTTAGAAAGCGGTACTAAAATTGGGCCAATTACATATGCAAATTGTTCCATGTGCTTGTCTGCATAGCAAATCAGTGCAGTAGTTGTCTTCTATTCATGTTCACTAGCCTGGTCCGTAAATCAGACCAAAGTAATACATGCTGAGATTTCTTCAAGGCAGGCCATTGGTCCGTGTGTAAAAATTGTCCATGTACACTGGAACATTGGCTATAATGGGTGCATTTGTGGTCCACAGCGCACACAGACAGCACACACATCCATATAATATCCTCGTGTGAATGAGCAGTTATTCACACTGCCCAATCTACGATGGTAATGGAACGTAGTATGACCCCCTGAACTCACTTGCATATGAAGAAACGGCTGATGGTAGCCACATTTCCAATCCTATAGTCAATTAAAATAAACCTTAAATACTTTTTCAATTAAGATTCAATTTGTCTTCTCTACATTATGAAAGTCCTTAGCATCATTTGAGCAGTCAGATATATCATCGTGGAAAATACCACAAAATGACAAATCTGCCTGTAGTAAAATGTTCACTGTTTTAAACTAGCCGGAGGCTCTAATTAGCAAGAGAATCCAGTGTGCAGGAGGATGTCACAGTGATGAGACTCTACAAGGCTATGCAGGCTAAACTAATTAAAGGGCAACTGGTAAATTGAGCTTCAAGTCACAGAGAATCCCAGCACATGCCATGACTGAAGACATTTCTGCTTGAGGATCTCATGTGAAAGGCCACAGTGACACTAAAAACTGCTCAGGACATGGTATCTCAGCTACACATATACAGAAGGAACTTATTTTTTATCATCTGCCTTGTTTACACTGTTTTTCAGTCATTCTCCCAGGAAAAAAAATTGACACTGAGAGAAAATGCTTTTCGGAGTTATTCCTGTGGAAACCGTACTACTGTGGGAATGGACTTTCTTGTGGTATTTGTATTAGGAGCAAAGTGTGTGAAAGCTCATTTTTTCCTGTGCTCCCAGTGAACCATAGTAAGAATATACAGCTGCAAATGGTTTCTAAAATGAGGCCCTGTAGGCTCCATGTGGTAAGAAAAGGGTGAATGTGAAATCTTCAGAGGTTTCAAACAGCAATTTCACAGGCTGAAAATGAATATTGCAATAAAAGTATTTTTTTGCATCACATCAAAAATAGCATAATACAAAATAAGAGTCTATTACAGTAACTTATTGGCAAGATTAATGCAAGCCAAGTAGTTACCTAAGAGTATCGCAGCTATGCATGTCACCAGGGCCAGCGTCAGCACCCGGTGCACCCAGACAAGTGCTGAGACCCTGAGCAGGCAGTCGGGGACACTGGCGAGTCGGGGACACGTCGGGGACACTGGCGAGTGGGCCCCAACCCCCCGCTTGCTCAGGGCCCTGGCTCTTGCAAAACTTACCTCTCCCCGTTCCTGTGCTGCAATGTCTTCAGCGTCTTCTGATTGTGACGTTTCAGGTCAGAGGGCGCGATGATGTGCGGTCTAACTAGGGATTTGTACAGAGGCAGTATAATGCTCTCATCATGTGTATCCAGACCTCTTTTAATGCACCCCATGATCCTGTTTGCCTTGGCAGCTGCTGCCTGGCACTGGCTGCTCCAGGTAAGTTTATCATTAACTAGGATCCCCAAGTCCTTCTCCCTGTCAGATTTACCCAGTGGTTTCCCATTCAGTGTGTAATGGTGATATTGATTCCTTCTTCCCATGTGTATAACCTAACATTTATCATTGTTAAACCTCATCTGCCACCTTTCAGCCCAAGTTTCCAACTTATCCAGATCCATCTGTAGCAGAATACTATCTTCTCTTGTATTAACTGCTTTACATAGTTTCGTATCATCTGCAAATATCGATATTTTACTGTGTAAACCTTCTACCAGATCATTAATGAATATGTTGAAGAGAACAGGTCCCAATACTGACCCCTGCGGTACCCCACTGGTCACAGCGACCCAGTTAGAGACTATACCATTTATAACCACCCTCTGCTTTCTATCACTTAGCCAGTTACTAACCCATTTACACACATTTTCCCCCAGACCAAGCATTCTCATTTTGTGTACCAACCTCTTGTGCGGCACGGTATCAAACGCTTTGGAAAAATCGAGATATACCACGTCCAATGACTCACCGTGGTCCAGCCTATAGCTTACCTCTTCATAAAAACTGATTAGATTGGTTTGACAGGAGCGATTTCTCATAAACCCATGCTGATATGGAGTTAAACAGTTATTCTCATTGAGATAATCCAGAATAACATCCCTCAGAAACCCTTCAAATATTTTACCAACAATAGAGGTTAGACTTACTGGCCTATAATTTCCAGGTTCACTTTTGGAGCCCTTTTTGAATATTGGCACCACATTTGCTATGCGCCAGTCCTGCGGAACAGACCCTGTCGCTATAGAGTCCCTAAAAATAAGAAATAATGGTTTATCTATTACATTACTTAGTTCTCTTAGTACTCGTGGGTGTATGCCATCCGGACCCGGAGATTTATCTATTTTTATCTTATTTAGCCGGTTTCGCACCTCTTCTTGGGTTAGATTGGTGACCCTTAATATAGGGTTTTCATTGTTTCTTGGGATTTCACCTAGCATTTCATTTTCCACCGTGAATACCGTGGAGAAGAAGGTGTTTAATATGTTAGCTTTTTCCTCGTCATCTACAACCATTCTTTCCTCACTATTTTTTAAGGGGCCTACATTTTCAGTTTTTATTCTTTTACTATTGATATAGTTGAAGAACAGTTTGGGATTAGTTTTACTCTCCTTAGCAATGTGCTTCTCTGTTTCCTTTTTGGCAGCTTTAATTAGTTTTTTAGATAAAGTATTTTTCTCCCTATAGTTTTTTAGAGCTTCAGCGGTGCCATCCTGCTTTAGTAGTGCAAATGCTTTCTTTTTACTGTTAATTGCCTGTCTTACTTCTTTGTTTAGCCACATTGGGTTTTTCCTATTTTTAGTCCTTTTATTCCCACAAGGTATAAACCGCTTACACTGCCTATTCAGGATGTTCTTAAACATTTCCCATTTATTATCTGTATTCTTATTTCTGAGGATATTGTCCCAGTCTACCAGATTAAGGGCATCTCTAAGCTGGTCAAACTTTGCCTTCCTAAAGTTCAGTGTTTTTGTGACTCCCTGACAAGTCCCCCTAGTGAAAGACAGGTGAAACTGTACAATATTGTGGTCGCTATTTCCTAGATGCCCAACCACCTGCAGATTTGTTATTCTGTCAGGTCTATTAGATAGTATTAGGTCTAAAAGTGCTCCTCCTCTGGTTGGATTCTGCACCAATTGTGAAAGATAATTTTTCTTGGTTATTAGCAGAAACCTGTTGCCTTTATGGGTTTCACAGGTTTCTGTTTCCCAGTTAATATCCGGGTAGTTAAAGTCCCCCATAACCAGGACCTCATTATGGGTTGCAGCTTCATCTATCTGCTTTAGAAGTAGACTTTCCATGGTTTCTGTTATATTTGGGGGTTTGTAACAGACCCCAATGAGAATTTTGTTACCATTTTTCCCTCCATGAATTTCGACCCATATGGACTCGACATCCTCATTTCCTTCGCTAATATCCTCCCTTAAAGTGGACTTTAGACAAGACTTTACATAGAGACAAACCCCTCCTCCTCTCCGATTTTTACGATCCTTTCTAAACAGACTGTAACCCTGTAAGTTAACTGCCCAGTCATAGCTTTCATCTAACCATGTCTCGGTTATTCCCACTATGTCAAAGTTACCTGTAGATATTTCTGCTTCTAGTTCTTCCATCTTGTTTGTCAGGCTTCTGGCGTTTGCGAGCATGCAGTTTAGAGGATTTTGTTTTGTTCCAATCTCCTCGCTGTGGATTGTTTTAGAAATGTTCTTACCTCCCTTGTGAGTATGTTTTCCTGGGTCTTCTTTGTTCAAGTCTAATGTTTTTCTTCCTGTCCCCTCTTCTTCTAGTTTAACGCCCTCCTGATGAGTGTAGCGAGTCTTCTGGCGAATGTGTGTTTCCCAGGTTTGTTGAGGTGTAGTCCGTCTCTGGCGAGGAGTCCATCGTACAAGTAATTCACACCGTGGTCCAGGAATCCGAATCCTTGTTGTCTGCACCATCGTCTTAGCCAGTTGTTTGCATCAAGGATCCTGTTCCATCTCCTGGTGCCATGCCCGTCTACTGGAAGGATAGAAGAAAAAACTACCTGTGCATCCAGTTCCTTTACTTTCTTCCCCAACTCTTCAAAGTCCTTGCAGATTGTCGGAAGGTCCTTCCTTGCCGTGTCATTGGTGCCAACATGTATCAGAAGAAATGGGTGGACGTCCTTGGAGCTGAAGAGCTTTGGTATCCTATCGGTCACATCCTTGATCATCGCACCTGGAAGGCAGCATACTTCTCTTCTCATACTGGAGCATCATATGGGACCCATTATATGTGGAGCATCATATGGAGCCCATTATATATGGAGCATTATATAGGGCCCATCATATACTGGAGCATCATATGGGGCCCATTATGTATGGAGCAATAGATGGGGCTCATTATGTATGGAGCATTACAGGTCCTTCTCAAAAAATTTGCATATAGTGTTAAATGTCATTATTTACCATAATGTAATGATTACAATTAAACTTTCATATATTATAGATTCATTATCCACCAACTGAAATTTGTCAGGTCTTTTATTGTTTTAATACTGATGATTTTGGCATACAACTCCTGATAACCCAAAAAACCTGTCTCAATAAATTAGCATATTTCACCCATCCAATCAAATAAAAGTGTTTTTTAATAACAAACAAAAAAAAACATCAAATAATAATGTTCAGTTATGCACTCAATACTTGGTCGGGAATCCTTTGGCAGAAATGACTGCTTCAATGCGGCGTGGCATGGAGGCAATCAGCCTGTGACACTGCTGAGATGTTATGGAGGCCCAGGATGCTTCAATAGCGGCCTTAAGCTCATCCAGAGTGTTGGGTCTTGCGTCTCTCAACTTTCTCTTCACAATATCCCACAGATTCTCTATGGGGTTCAGGTCAGGAGAGTTGGCAGGCCAATTGAGCACAGTAATACCATGGTCAGTAAACCATTTACCAGTGGTTTTGGCACTGTGAGCAGGTGCCAGGTCGTGCTGAAAAATGAAATCTTCATCTCCATAAAGCATTTCAGCCGATGGAAGCATGAAGTGCTCCAAAATCTCCTGATAGCTAGCTGCATTGACCCTGCCCTTGATGAAACACAGTGGACCAACACCAGCAGCTGACATGGCACCCCACACCATCACTGACTGTGGGTACTTGACACTGGACTTCAGGCATTTTGGCATTTCCTTCTCCCCAGTCTTCCTCCAGACTCTGGCACCTTGATTTCCGAATGACATGCAAAATTTGCTTTCATCAGAAAAAAGTACTTGGGACCACTTAGCAACAGTCCAGTGCTGCTTCTCTGTAGCCCAGGTCAGGCGCCTCTGCCGCTGTTTATGGTTCAAAAGTGGCTTTACCTGGGGAATGCAGCACCTGTAGCCCATTTCCTGCACACGCCTGTGCACGGTGGCTCTGGATGTTTCCACACCAGACTCAGTCCACTGCTTCCTCAGGTTCCCCAAGGTCTGGAATCGGTCCTTCTCCACAATCTTCCTCAGGGTCCGGTCTCCTCTTCTCGTTTTACAGCGTTTTCTGCCACATTGTTTCCTTCCAACAGACTTACCATTGAGGTGCCTTGATACAGCACTCTGGGAACAGCCTATTTGTTGAGAAATTTCTTTCTGGGTCTTACCCTCTTGCTTGAGGGTGTCAATGATGGCCTTCTTGACATCTGTCAGGTCGCTAGTCTTACCCATGATGGGGGTTTTGAGTAATGAACCAGGCAGGGAGTTTATAAAAGCCTCAGGTATCTTTTGCATGTGTTTAGAGTTAATTAGTTGATTCAGAAGATTAGGGTAATAGGTCGTTTAGAGAACCTTTTCTTGATATGCTAATTTATTGAGACAGGTTTTTTGGGTTATCAGGAGTTGTATGCCAAAATCATCAGTATTAAAACAATAAAAGACCTGACAAATTTCAGTTGGTGGATAATGAATCTACAATATATGAAAGTTTAATTGTAATCATTACATTATGGTAAATAATGAAATTTAACACTATATGCTAATTTTTTGAGAATGACCTGTATATTGGGCCCATCATATACTATATGGAGCCTTCTATGGGGCTCATTATGTATGAAGCTATATATGCGGTTCATTATGTATGGAGCAAAATATGGGGCTCATTATGTATGGGGCATCATATGGGGTCCATTATTCTGTATGGAGCAATATATGGGGCTCATTATACTGTTTTGAACATTATGTGGGGCTCATTATACTGTATAGAGCAATATATGGGGCTCATTATTCTGTATGGAGCATTATATGAGGTCCATAATTCTGTATGGAACAATATATGGGGTCAATTACCAGAATAAAGTACTGCAGTGCGCAGGCACCGGGAAAGGTCAAAAAGCCCCAGTACATACGTACTGCTGTACTTTGCTTTGCCCTCAAAGAGAAGAACATCTGCGTAGGAGCGCGATGCTGAGGAGATTGTGTGGATAACGCAAGGATGCGTCATCCACATGAAGAAGGGGGATGGCAATCGTAAAAAGATGGGAGGTGCTAGATCAAGAAGAGTGATACCCCTCGGCCCAGACTTCCCGCCCCGCAGGTGAGGATAATAAAAGTTATTTTTTTGCAGGTCGGGTTGGGGGCTGATATACAGCATTATGTGGCCACATCTCCTATCAGCCAAATCTGGTGATAGGTTCCCTTTAACATAAAAATAAGTTATTTGGAGGAGGGAAGAAAGATGGGAGGTCCTACCTTGGTGGTCTCTGTATTATGTTAAGATTCTGTAATCCTGTAAAATACTTGTATAATTTCTACTACTTTATAAGTACTCAAATAGGCATCACTGTGTGATATTTGTGGTGTTACATAGGACTGCACAAAGCATCAACTACAAACTGTGGGCATGGTTTCACTCGAGGATACAGAGATCCTGTTGATAAAAAATTGAATCCGAATGAACGTGGCCTAATAAACTTCACCTATATCTATAGATTGACACATTTTTATTGGTCTCGTAATTTTTCTTGCACAGGAATTGCCTCTTCAGACTTACATTTTTACAAACCGACATGCCTAATGCAAACAGTCACAAGTGATTAAAGGCACAAAGCCTGTGGTGTAATTAGAGTTCCATTGGCCTGGATGCAAAATTTGGAACAGGGCCCCTACATCCATTTTGGTCAGATGTAAAGGCCTTTGTAGCGTTTTAGATACTATAAAGATATAATTGTCAGTGTCCTCATTAGGGCACCTTCCTGTAATAATGTCCCCTGTTCTGGCCCCTTTCTATAATAAAGTCCACCATCCTGGGAACTTTTATGTAATAGTGTCCCCCGTCCTGGCCTCCATCCTGTAATAATGTCCCTCAACATAGGCCCCTTCCTGTTATAATATCCCCTGCCCTGGGCCCCTTCCTGGAAAAAGTGCTCCCTCATGGGCCCCTTCCTGGTATAATGACCCCTATCCTGAGCCCCTTCCAGCAATAATGTCCCCAATCAGGGCACCCTTTCCTGGTATACTGTCCCCGATCCTATAATAATGTCCACCTTCCTGGGATCCTGATTGGCACATTAAAGTAAATTGCCAGCCTCTGATTGGCTGGCGACATGTATTGCAGCGCAAGGAGTTGGCGGGTCTCTGTGCCACAATACATTTCAGCTCCCTATACGTCCGACGACACGTCCCCCTCCTGCACTGGGCCAGTAATGGTCATCATGCAACCAACCATCGATCAGCAGACAACTATTTATTCTATATAGGGAGCATAACTGTGTGGAGAGCATAACCCATGCATCACGTAAAAGTATGCATTCACGCATAGCCGCTGAAATACAGCATCAAAAGTGCATAGGAAAAGCTACATGCAATTCTTCTACAAATTTGCTGTAGTTACTGACCACACTTTTTTTTTCACGGAAAATATGTAAAATAAATGTATTTATCCTATAAAAAACTTGCATTCAATTATAACATTGCAAAACTGCATTATTGTTTAAAAAAACAAAAAAAATTATAACCAACCGCCCAGAAAACCCAGGCACATATTCCTTCACAGTGCCGAGTACTTCGCATGACGTATAATGCACTTTTAATAATGTGGAAGTCACTGCCAGTGACTCATCCATGATTTCGAGCTACAATGCACAAGCAAAAAAGAAAAACCATAGTCTAGCATCTATAATTATAAGAGGACATCACATTTTATTGACACGTAAAGATAAAAAATATGTCGCACACAACCGCTTACTATAAAACACAAAGACCATACAAACATGCCAGCCACCCTGTGGTAGGGCAGGGATCTGACATTATATACACATGTATGGGAAGGATTGTACATTGTTCTTCAGTTAGTTTTCATGTGGTTTTAATCACATTTCAACATGTGAATAATTATTACATGTTTAATCAGGGAAGCATAGAACATTGATCTAGGTAAAATGCAAACAGCAGTATTTTAGGTCTCATTTAAATATCAGTTTTTAATGTACGTGTTCTACCTGATTTCACGTACAGAACATGTACCCTTTATAGTCTATGGTGCTGTTCACCTGTCCGTGCTTTTTGTGTACTGAGTGAAGGCAAAAAAATCAGTTTCTGATCCCAGTCACAGATCAACGGCACCCACACAAGTCTACAGGCCGGTGAAAATCACTAACAACCAATTGCCACCAGTGTATCATCCATGTGCTGTCGGTTTTTAACATTGCAATGGGTAAGAAAATCCCCGAAGAAACGTTGATGGCAGAAACAGACACCCACCCAAAATTGCTGAAAATCTCATCAAAAACACTGATGGAAGCCTGTTTTTCTCAGATGCCTGAAGGAGGCCTAAACGCTAACCAGACTTCACTCCTGCTACGGTTTTGCACTTTTTTAGGGCACATGCACACTGGCATAGAACCTATACAATTCTTCCACTACAGAGCTACACTGCTTTCACAAACAGCCATGAACGTAAACCGCTCTGGAAAACTCCAAGACATGTCATCTCAATCATCATTATGACTATTTTTTTCTAATGACGTCTTTGCTTCCCACTCTAAAATGTGGTCACGTGACGTACGGCTCATTTATACCACTAGATAATGGACAAATGAGCATTCAAAAGAACACTCTATACAGACAATCTGCCGATGTAAATGAAGACAGTGCACCGAAACGAGTTTTGGATTTAGCGTCATTCTAGCAGGGGGGACTCTTATCGGTATTTTTCTACTTGTATATTGAAGGGTTTGTCCATTACTTGGACAACGCCGTCTCAATCAGAATTTATGCACAATATCAACACTTATATTTATCTATGGTGCTGGCGTTGATCCTTTGGTGTGAGCAGCTGCTCTCCCGGGGCTCGCGTGAGGTTATGTCACTTGAACCCTATGCCCAGTTAGCGCTGGCGTCACTGGCCTCGCCTTCGTAAGCATTAGACATCAAGAGCAAGTTATCGGCCAGACACAGCTCTGAGTTCCTCTTGATGTCTCATTGGTCCATTAAAGAGGATAGTGAAGCCAGCACTGATTGGCCACAGGGATGACGTGACATAACAATCTCACATGAGCCCTGGGAGAGCAAGTGCCTACACCACTGGAACAGCGCCATCCCCGGAGGGGAGTATAAGTGTTGTTATTTTACTGGTGCGAACATACTAATTGAGACGGGGTTGTCCCAGTAGTGGACAAACCCTTTAAGGTTTATCTTGGCACTTACTTTCATTACAGCTTTGCCATTATTTTGTACTTTGCGTGATTTCCTGTTGGATAAACTATTAATTCCTTCCATGGCCTTAACGTCATCTCCGATTGTCTGCAATGCTTTTTCTACTGATGGACTCATGTTTTTATTGTTCACTAATATAAGTCAAAATTTTCTTATTCGGGCTTGCAACCAATTTTTTGTCCCCAACCCCACAAACAAGCAAAGCACTCGTTCATCGTATGCTCAGGTCATTGATGCTGCCAACTGAATCATTGATACCAACAACACATCACCCTGTGTAATGTTACTGTATGGGGACAAAACGATCGTATTAGCGATCACTCTGTCCCCATCATCTGTCGGCCTTTGTAAACAGAACGGCTTGTCTGTAGTTGATGGACGCTTGTAATTGGTGCACTAATGGGCCAAAATCCGCAGGTCTACAGGCATCATATGTCAAGGGACTACTGGATAACACATCTCTTTGAACAACAGGTCACCCGGTAGCTACATAGTTTCTATGCTTCTATTTCATGACTGAGCATATGCTTACGTTGCATTAGTTATGTTGTTTATATGATTACATTCCATAAAAGCAGTTCATTTTAAAATGTTAAAAAAATGAAATAAAAATAACTATGTTCTGTTCCTGGAAAACACAGCGAAAAGAACAGTGCTCTCCTTGTAAATATAAGAGCAGGTTATTTATCCTACTTAAATGGCGATGTTACATGAGCAATGTATAATACTAAACATATCACAGAGGTACTCTTTGTATGACCCCTTCCTTGCGGGATCTACCTGACGCAGGTCAGTTTGGAGGTGCTTGTCACAAGCTCGGCAGCCTTGCAAACATCCAGCAGCTGGAAGCAAAAAGGAGGGCACGTCAGCTCAACGCGGCAGAAAAGGCCTTTTCATGGCAGCTATTTGCAAACCTCTAAGGAGTCGCAGAGCCAGCCCATTAAAACCCTGTTAAAACACTTCTGATGTTGTCAGCAGTGGAGAGCTGAGATAGCACAGTGATCACCGAGATGCTATCTGCCTCAAGCAGTTCAGTGCTACTGTCAATACTATGAGCAAAGAGGTGCAAGACGAGCAACAACCTAATTTCTTCATCAAAATTTCATAACCTCCCAGAGCTGCCTGGAAAAGAGCAGTGTGGGCAGACTCGGGAGATGGCAACTGTCATGGGCAACTGCATGAACTTTGACCAAGATCCTTACAATTATTGGTGTACTGATTTCTAACATTAAACATTGTTACATACATTGTAATACGACATGTTTTCCCAAAATAATGACTCCTTGTACAAAAACCAGGGGCTCCGTTCTTGAATAGACAGCACGGTGTAAGGCCTTCTTCAAACACCTGGGTTTTCTGCGTACAAGAAAAAATGGGCCGCCTATAATCTCACTTTCATCCATTTTTGGGTCACTTTCACTGTGGTGTCTGTTTTTTTGAATGGAAAAAAAAAATCTCCAAGCTTTTCTTACCCATTAGGGTGTGTGCACACAATATCTTTTTAACATGGAATCCGACAGCAGCAACACCTCTGCAAAAAAGGAACATAGGGCACAGCAATGTACAGTGACATGTGTGTACACAGAATCTACAGTTGAAACCAGAAGTTTACATACACTATGTAAAAAGACACATATGCATGGTTTCTCAATAGCTGGCATGAAATCAGAATAAACCTTTCCCGTTTTAGGTCAATTAGGATTACCATAATTATTAATATTTGCCAAATGCCAAAATAATGAGAGAGAGAATGTTGTAAGGGATATCCCAAGTGAAGGTCACCAATAATGAAGTCCTGAAAAACACTTTAATTATTAATATGAAACAAACTGAAAGCGGATGGGAGCAATCTAACTGTTGGTCATTATAAAGTTTTTCAAATAAAACAATATTAATGTGTTATCCCAACAACAGACCGTTAATATGAGATCAGTGGTGGTTCGACAACTGGAATACCTGATAAGCAACTAAATGTTCGAGGCTGTAGACCTGGAAAATCTCTAAAGATACATGTTTTTTAAGGGGCTAAAAAATCCTGGAAAATCACTTTCAGGCCCAAAACAAAAAGCAAATCTTAAGGGAAAAAAACCCAAAATGAACATATATCCTGCTATAAACAAGTACAAAGAAATAGGGTACTTAGTAAACACTGTTTTTTTATTTAAAAAAAAGTCAAAGCCATCCCACCAGCGCCAAGTTGCACCCAGTCGGGATGGTCCTTACCTCTTTTTTGATCGAAAATAGTGTTTACTAAGTATCCTATGTTATTTATATGCACTATTGATTCTTACTTACAGAAGGGTATGTGTTCCATTTATTTCTGTCTAGGTTTTGTCTGTTTAATGGTCAGACAAATGGTCACATTTTTACCTTTTCATGGTACAACGCTGAAGATCTGAAGTAGTCAGTGTACTCTTGTATAACACGGTAATGAGTTGGGCCCTGGTCTTGATAAGCCATTATTCACATTCAGGTGATTTTTGACCCATGGTAAGATTTTAATACTAGAAGTTAGGACCATCCCGACCTGGTACACCTTGGCGTTGGTGGGATGACTTTGATGTGTTTTTTTAAATCAAAAACAGCGTTTACTAAGTACCTTTTTTTATACACAGTATTAATTTTTACTTGCTTAAAGCAGGGTATATGTTCATTTTGTTTCTATCTTAGGTTTTGTCTGTTAAATGCCCAGTGTGAACATACTACTATACGCTGCATGCATACCAACTTATACTCTGATTTATTTTGTTCGGTTTTGATCCAAAATACAATGTGTTTAAGAGGTTACAAAGTCAGATTATTCTTTCAGGGTTTTTTTAGTATAAGTCTAGACACAGAGCATCTAAATAGTAAGCAATGAGACAGTGAGATATGCACGTTAACAAGGTGTTGTGCTATTGTATTGCTTTGATATGTTATGATAGTGTGTCCTTCAGGCTGTACGAAAATGACAAAGTATTAACACCGCTATTTTTTATTCCACATAATAAGGGCTGCACATTCACTGTCTACATAACAGATGCCGTCTGGCCCTACACTAAATAAATTCTTTAAGCACTTTTGTGGCGTTGCCCATACGGACAGTGATTGGTTCAGGAATTCTGATCTGATTAGGGCTGGAGCTGTGAAGTATGAGGAATACATGATAGGAATCAGATTGAAGGATATTGTTACTGCGCTGCCAAAGGCATGACGGTTGGCTATACTGGGTGATCTAGATCAGAATGTGAGAACAGAGTTGTGCTAAGATATATTACTTGATAGCATGGACAGCACACTGATTGACAGATTATTTTGCCTCTGCCATACAGTACTTGTATGAAAATGGCGAACTTTTTTAACCTGCAGTAAACAGGTATATGGTTGTTGTATGGCTATAGCATAGCTGGCTTTAATGTGACGTTAATTGTGTTAGGTCTCATTCACACATTCATGTTTCATGTATGTGGTATATCTGATTTACATGGACAGAACACCCCCATTATATTCTATGGCCATTTTAAACAAAACCCTTTAATGATCAGAACAGTCGTGGATAAACTGACACACTGTGCTATGGGTGGTGCAGGTCTTTAAATCCATGTGTCATATAGTGTCTGCAGGCCTAAACACCAGGCATAACACAAGGTATGCCTTTAAATTGGCATTTTTTTAGCTTAGTCACTAAACCAATTTAATACAGAATGGACATGTGCAGACGACCATATATATTTTTTCATCCAAAACAATTACAGTGTGGTCATATTCTTTAGGATGAGGAGAAGATGGAAAAAAAACAATCCCTCCATCTTCTCCATTTTGTTAGTCCATGTAATCAGACTCAATGATTTACATTGGCAAGTGGAATCGAAATGTCGGGTCAAACTTGGGTATGTTGCGATTTTTTTCCTCAGACACTATCCGTGGACACGTGCACAGTCCTAAAGAATGACATCGGTCCGAATGCGATTCAATGTATTGTGTTGGATCGCCATTGTGCCTCTTTTAAAAAGTGTCTATAAAAAGGTGTATGGTTGAGACATAAGCGCAGGGCTTAGATGGGCAAAATTGCCCCAGAAACACATTAAAGCTTTGGTCAAACATAAGTCAACCAAAAGGTGGGATAAGGAACAGAAAAGTGTCTAAGGCTACGTTCACATTTGCGTTGTTGGGCGCAGCGTCGTCGACGCATACCGACGCATGCGTCATGCGCCCCAATCTTTAACATGGAGGGCGCATGGACATGCGCCGGTATGCGTTGTACTGCGTTTTACTACGCATGCGTCATATAGACGCAGAAGACAGGGCGCAGAGGACGCTACTTGTAGCGTTTTCTCTGCACCGAAATTCCTGATCTGTAGGATCTTATGACAACGCATGTGTCGCAAAATGCAGCGTTGTGTACATGCGTTGTTGGTTGCGTCGCATTGCTGACGCTGCGCCGAACAATGCAAATGTGAAAGTAGCCTAACCTGTCTAGCAAAATGTGCCAAGCCGATAATGCAGCATGAGCCTTTGTGACAAGATTGGATTATCTTTTGACTGCCTTATCCTGTTTCAAAGGGAAGCTGTCACCGGATTTTTGCAAATCAATCTGAGCTGCATAATGAATGGTCAGAGATCTTGATTTCAGTGATATATCACTTACTGGGCTGTTTGTTACAGGTTTGATAAAATCACATATTGTATCGGCTGCAGATCTACCACTACTCTGACTGCTGATCACCATATAACCCCGCCCCCACCACTGATTGGCAGCTTTCTACTCCCACTGTGCATAGGCAGAAAGCTGACATCAGTTAGGGGGCGGGGTTATACAGAGCTCAGCAGTCAGAGTACTGGTGGATCTGCAGCCGATACAATATGTGATGGGAGCAGGGTTATACTAAGCTCATGAATATGCAGGACCACCTAGGAGCAGTTTATTAGTCCTCCAGTGAAAATCTACTACTGATAATACAGTGATTTCACTAAAACTATAGAAAGAAGCCCAGTAAGTGACACATAGCTGAAATCAGGGTCTCGGTCTTTACATCATGCTGCTAACAGATTAAGGGGCAAAAAAAGTTTTACGAAGTTTAATCTGCTCCGTTGTACAAGAAGCATAATGGGCAGATTTATTATACTCAAAAAAAAATAAACTGTAACAATCCTAACTTCTCGATCATGTTATGAAACTACTTTCTGTACATGCAGAGCATACTGTAAATTGGTTAATATCATGCCCCCTGCTGGGCAAACGAAATCAGAGGAGAAATGAGTAGCCGACAGGCAGATACTATGAGGTTTCATTCACATTCCAATGTAATTTAAAATGACAGATCATATCCACATTCCAGATAAATGTAATTGGCAGGGGGGCTAGCCAAATGCCTTTCCTGCCCAGCCCAAGCACCAAACTTGATATTATTTATATTAATACTAATTCAACAAAAACTCTTATACCGAGTATAATAAATAATAAAAGACAAATGAAAATAATTTAATACAAGTTATTTTCTTAATATAATTCATTGTGGAGAATCTTACTGGCTGCCTTTACTGTCTGTACTATCTGTCAGCAACAGTACATAATAGGGGCAAAAACAAGGACAAGCGACAGACACACAAAGCTGGGGATTCTGTTGGGAGCATTAGCCGCTAGCAGGCCACATTTCATGAATAGGGCATATTGTTAACAGAATAAGGGAGGGGAGATGCTATCTTGTAACATGCTTTGTGGAATACAATTTATCCCTCCATCAGACAGGAACACTGCGGCTGTCAAGCATTTTTCTCCAACCATATAGTCATATTCCATAGCAATTCAGTTAGTGCAGCTCACACAGGACGCCAGACAAATGAGGACTGTGCGAATGGTACTGTGGTCAGAATCTAAGTCATGACCCCAGAGCGACGAGGCAGTGGGACTCATGACATTGACATTATTTATACAAACAGAGGAATCACCTAACTCTAATCACTGCCCAGAATAGGAGGAAGTAACGCAAGGGATCCTCGGTTCCCACAGACTCAGATTAAAAGGACAGGTTGGGTGAAAGCCAGAGAGGAAGACCATGTCTTCTGTTAGTTCTGCAACATGGGCTGAGACCTGTAGTGTACGGACAGTTAATGAATGTAATAAAGGGAAGGAAAGAGTAAGGACAGGGTGAACAGGCAAAATGTCACCTTGATGATGAGGATATCAAGTCACCTAGCATCATGGAAGTATTGTACAGTACATGATTAATTAAAGGAGTTTTCCCCAACTGCTCAGCCCCCGTTTAATAAGTTCAGGACCTCACAGAGGAAAAAAAATCAGATCTATACTCTCCTTCCGAAGTGTTCCCATTCCAGCAATGTCAGGGCTGCTATTCCTGCCAGTTCACATGACATTGTTGTATCACGTGACCGCTGCACCCAATCAGCTACTACAGCCTTTACCATTTCAGCAGAGTAGATGCCGCATAACAGAATATTGATGAGCTGTAGTCAACAAGCAGCTGGAGAGTGCCAAGTTTGTGTTAGGAGAGCGTGAAGAGCCTATTTCTATAGTTAAATTCCCAAAGAAACATTACATAGCCTATAAGTCTCCTTACGCCAACTCTCCACAAAGATACAAGCTACCTCTTAGGCCCCTTTTACCCATCTATTTTTTGGTCCGTATGCCTTCCGTTTTTTTAAGTACTGCAAATATGGACACACGCACGCCCATTGAATTTAATGGTGGTGCACACATGTCAGGTTTTTCACACAGACCGTATGTCCATGTGAAAGACCCGCAAACATGTTAGTTTTTTAGACATGGACAAAATGTGTGCTGCACACGTGCGCACTGATAACACACAGATCACGTCCGTGTCGTCAACATGATATGCAAAGGCACCTGGAAAGTAGAAGTTCAGTTTGAACTGTTCCCCAGCGCCGACTACTGAAGGCAGCTCTCATCATTGTCTCTTGGTCTCCCTGTGATTTGTGTGACCAGGCAACAATGATGGGAGTTGTATTCAGCACCACCTATGAACATTCAGTGCAAAATTAAGGATTAAATAGAAAATGGGGAAGGCTCACGCGCAATTTTCATAACCAGCGGAGGGAAAGGCGGAAGCTGTGGGCTGATGTTAATAATCTGGTAAAAGGGTTCCCAGGCTATTAACAGCTCACATCTGTTTGATTAGCCTTTACTGGTGAGTTTACAAGGGCCCCAGGAAAAAAATGACGTTGAGGCCTCTTATAAATTCAAACCAGCAAAGGCTAAACAGACATCTGTGGGTTGATATTAATAGCCTGGGAAGGGGTCAGAGATAAGGTCCCACCTCCCAGGTTACTAGCATCAGCCTATAATCCACTTTTCCTTTAATGTGCATTAACAAACTATACAATAAAAAATCTTTCCATTAAGATATTTCGAATTATTTAGTATCTTACAACTAAGCCTCATATTATAAGTAATATAAGAAATATGCTATACTTACTTACTATGAAAAGTTTACCAACCACTTTAAAAGATACACAAAAATACTCCGAGGGCCTTTTTTCCTTTACTGTGGACTACAGCCTTTGGATTGTGCAGCCACATGACATAATAACACTAAAGACACACTATTAACATAGTAACATAGTAACATAGTTAGTAAGGCCGAAAAAAGACATTTGTCCATCCAGTTCAGCCTATATTCCATCATAATAAGTACCCAGATCTACGTCCTTCTACAGAACCTAATAATTGTATGATACAATATTGTTCTGCTCCAGGAAGACATCCAGGCCTCTCTTGAACCCCTCGACTGAGTTCGCCATCACCACCTCCTCAGGCAAGCAATTCCAGATTCTCACTGCCCTAACAGTAAAGAATCCTCTTCTATGTTGGTGGAAAAACCTTCTCTCCTCCAGACGCAAAGAATGCCCCCTTGTGCCCGTCACCTTCCTTGGTATAAACAGATCCTCAGCGAGATATTTGTATTGTCCCCTTATATACTTATACATGGTTATTAGATCGCCCCTCAGTCGTCTTTTTTCTAGACTAAATAATCCTAATTTCGCTAATCTATCTGGGTATTGTAGTTCTCCCATCCCCTTTATTAATTTTGTTGCCCTCCTTTGTACTCTCTCTAGTTCCATTATATCCTTCTTGAGCACCGGTGCCCAAAACTGGACACAGTACTCCATGTGCGGTCTAACTAGGGATTTGTACAGAGGCAGTATAATGCTCTCATCATGTGTATCCAGACCTCTTTTAATGCACCCCATGATCCTGTTTGCCTTGGCAGCTGCTGCCTGGCACTGGCTGCTCCAGGTAAGTTTATCATTAACTAGGATCCCCAAGTCCTTCTCCCTGTCAGATTTACCCAGTGGTTTCCCGTTCAGTGTGTAATGGTGATATTGATTCCCTCTTCCCATGTGTATAACCTTACATTTATCATTGTTAAACCTCATCTGCCACCTTTCAGCCCAAGTTTCCAACTTATCCAGATCCATCTGTAGCAGAATACTATCTTCTCTTGTATTAACTGCTTTACATAGTTTTGTATCATCTGCAAATATCGATATTTTACTGTGTAAACCTTCTACCAGATCATTAATGAATATGTTGAAGAGAACAGGTCCCAATACTGACCCCTGCGGTACCCCACTGGTCACAGCGACCCAGTTAGAGACTATACCATTTATAACCACCCTCTGCTTTCTATCACTAAGCCAGTTACTAACCCATTTACACACATTACTGTGGCCTAATCAGAGAGAAAGAGAGGGAGAGAGTGTGTATGTATGTGTTAGGGGTCGAGTTCCCGCTTCTGCACAGGGGGAATCTCGGGCTGTTTCTGATGCGGTCTCCCATTCTTCTCCTGCCGCAGTGGAACCTGCTCAGCAGAGACGTCGGTCCTTGCATCTGGCTCAGTCTCACTCTGTGCTTAGGCTTGCTGTTGCTTTTCCAGCTTTTGCCATTAAAGCCAGTGCTGGGCAGCAGCGAGCGGACACTTTTGGGACTAAGTCATGCTTTTTCCTTCTGAGCATGCCCAGGGTGAGATCTCCCGTTGGAGATCGAGGGTCACATGCTCAGATGCTGCAGCGGTTCCCATTGGTCCTCCTGGAAGGTCCTGAAGGTGCTAACTTCTGTGGCAGCTTCCCATTGGTCCTTTATTGGAAGGTCCTGAACGTGCTGCAGCTATATAAGCTTCGAATGACCGCACGGCCATGCGCTAGTGTACAATTGTATACGTGTGTTTGTTGATTAGTGCAAGTCGTTCTTTAAATACCCCTACCTATTGTATGACTGTTCGCGCAAGGTGTATGGCTGCTATCTAGCGCTCGACTATCCTCTCAACGTGTTACACACGAATCAGCGTCTATTGCTGTGACCGCCAGTGCGGCGCCACGCGCCAGTAGTGCGCTTCCTGACCCACGTCCGGGTGCTTAGTGGTGTCTGCCAGCATGGCACAGTTCGCACTTCGGTGCTCTGACTATTTCTAATCAGTTACCTAATACACCCAGCCATGACACCACATCAGGACACACTATGCCAGTGTATCTTGCCTCCTGAGGAGCCCGCGGAGGGCGAAACGCGTTGAGGCGCCGTGATCTGAGGCAAACGGCGTACAGAGGGAGATAAGTGCATGTAACATAATATCGAGATATGTGAATGTACGCATTTGTGGGTGACACTGGTCTATGGGTTCAGCCATAGTCAATGGGATCGGCCACGACTGGCACTATGTACCTATACAAGACTGAGCCCATATAAATACTCCCTAACAAATACGTCAATATCGATGTGCCGTATGTGTTCCGCACATTTGTTTTTAGTCTGTGGGGATCTAGTGTTCCCTTAGTATAGGAGCTACTCTGTTTAGCCTACAGTGGGCCCTAGGCGGTGGGTAGTGGGTGTCCCGTGGTCATTGTAGGGTGCATCAGTAACCCAGGGACAGCCGCCGCGGAGTGGGGGCGCCACAACGCTCCCCCGTAGGGTGCCAACCTCCACAGACAGGTAGGCTGTGAGCACAGTACTAAGCAGGGACACCTAGTCCCCCCATTTTTAACTTAGTGTGTAGTTTTTGAGCACATTGTTCTGTTTTTGTTTTCTTTGTCATTTTTGTCCATTTTATGTGGTGTGAACCAGTGTATTGGTTCTTTAGATTTATCAATAAAGATTTATTATTTTAGGATAGTTTATGATAGTCTATTGAGATCCTATTTGGCATTACATTCTCTTCTATATTTACCTAATACACCCAGTTGCGGTGTTGTGCGCAAGTAGTCTGAACGGACTTCAACCCTGAGTCTTGGGATTGAGTTCGCTGTCTCCTTGCTTGCACTCATCAGTGCGGAATTGCTGTCCTGAGGCTTTACAGGGTTCGCTTCCACCGCCATATAGTGCTGCCATTTACTAGCAGCAGGTTTTCACCTGCACGGTGGACCCCGGACTGCGAACACACCAATATTATTTCACCTTATACTTGGTGCGTTCCGCCAGTCCTAACAGAACACTAGCGCCAGGGTCTGGCTAGTAAATGGCGGACGATCAGCATTTACAGCGGTACATACAGCAGCTGGAGGGAAGGTTGGCGGCTCTAGAGCGTTCAACCTCAGCTGTGGATGTCACTGCTGTCGCTGTTCAGGCTGCGAGTGTAGCCGCAGCCAGTTGGTCCGCTGCCACCCCTGCTTCGACTATATCCGGTCTCCCACTTCTTGACAAGTTTGCTGGTGACAGTAAACAATGTCGCGGATTCGTGAGTCAGTGCTCCATACACCTCGAGCTCCTGGCGGTGCGTTTCCCTACGGAACGGGCGAAAGTGGGATTTATTCTCTCTTGTCGGGCAGGGCGTTGGAGTGGGCAACGCCACTTTGGGAGCGTGATGATCGTGTGGTACAGAGTGCTCCTCTCTTTATGAACGCTCTGAAGCAGGTCTTTTTGGGACCCCGTATTACCCACGATACCGCGCTCCAGTTATTACTCAGGGCTCGTCCGTGGTCAGCCAGTTTGCCGTCCAGTTCCGGACTCTAGCCTCAGAGTTAGAGTGGTCAGATAAAGTTCTAATTCCGGTGTTCTGGAAGGGACTGGCAGACCACGTAAAGGACGCCTTGGCCACCAGGGAGATACCCGCCACACTGGAGGAGCTTATTTCTGCATCTACCCGCATCGACCTCCGTTTTCACGAGCGGAGGTTAGAGCGGACCCAGTGTAGGCAGAGGTTTCGACTGGCTCCCACCTTCGCCAGACCTCTTGAATCTCCCGTCCGACTCCCATGAAGCCATGGAGGTTTCTCGAGCGGGACCTAAGTCTCAGACCGCTCGAGTACCCATTGTTTGTAAAAATTGTCACCAACTAGGACATTACACCAATAAAAGTCCACGGCGGCCGGGAAAATGATCGCGTCTAGTAACCATTGGGGGAGGTTCACTAGACACAGCGGCATTTTCCTCCAAACTGTCCTTTAAAGAGACAATCCTGTTTGACTCATCCACTCTAACAGTCGAACTTTGTGTGGATTCAGGAGCAGAGGGAAATTTCATGACCTCTGCTTTTGCTCTGCGCCACGCTGCACCACTTGTAATGCTCGCCAAACCTGTAACTGTTAAGGTACCGTCACACTAGATGATATCGCTAGTGATCCGTGACGTTGCAGCGTCCTGGCTAGCGATATCGTCCAGTGTGACAGGCAGCAGCGATCAGGCCCCTGCTGTGATATCGCTGGTCGGGGAAGAAAGTCCAGAACTTTGTTTCGTCGCTGGATCTCCCGTTGACATCGCTGAATCGGCGTGTGTGATGCCGATTCAGCGATGTCTTCGCTGGTAACCAGGGTAAACATCGGGTTACTAAGCGCAGGGCCGCGCTTAGTAACCCGATGTTCACCCTGGTTACCATCGTTAAAGTAAAAAAAACAACCACTACATACTTACCTAGCGCTGTGTTGTGAATTCTGTGGCCAAGCTCCCTCCTGTGGTCGTGAGTGGTACTTCGGCTGGTTCTGTCTATGAGTTTCTTTTGGTGGATGAGAGTGGTACTGCGGCTTCTGAGTTTCCTTCCTCAGGTGATGAGGTTAAGTCGTTAGGTGCTGCTCTATTTAACTCCACCTAGTGCTTTGATCCTGGCCTCCAGTCAATGTTCTAGTATTGGCCTTGCTTTCTCCTGGATCGTTCCTGTGGCCTGTCTATCCTGCATAAGCTAAGTTTTGCTTGTGTTATTTTTGTTTGCTATTTTTTCTGTCCAGCTTGCTATATTGGTTTTTCTTGCTTGCTGGAAGCTCTGGGACGCAGAGGGAGCACCTCCGTACCGTTAGTCGGTGCGGAGGGTCTTTTTGCCCCCTCTGCGTGGTTGTTTGTAGGGTTTTGTGTTGACCGCAAAGCAATCTTTCCTATCTTCGGTCTGTTCAGTAAGTTGGGCCTCACTTTGCTAAATCTATTTCATCTCTGCGTTTGTATTTTCATCTCAACTCACAGTCATTATATGTGGGGGGCTGCCTTTTCCTTTGGGGTATTTCTCTGAGGCAAGCTAGGCTTATTTTTCTTTCTTAGGGCTAGCTAGTTTCTCAGGCTGTGCTCGAGGCGCATAGGACTGGTCAGGAGCGCTCCACGGCTACCTCTAGTGTGGTTGGATAGGATTAGGGATTGCGGGCAGCAGAGTTTCCACGTCTCAGAGCTCATCCTATGTTTTTGGTAATTGTCAGGTCACTTTGTGTGCTCTGAACTTCAAGGTCCATTGTGGTTCTGAATTACCTGTTCATAACACGCTGTCTGTCCCCGGCGCTGTGCTTCTCTGCTCTGGCTGTGAGCACAGCGGCCGGAAAGCAGAGCGGTGACTGTGCTGTGTTCTGGACTTTCTTCTCCTGGTTACCGGCATCGTTGGTCGCTGGAGAGCCGTCTGTGTGACAGCTCTCCAGCGACCAAACAGCGACGCTGCAGCGATCCGGATCGTTGTCGGTATCGCTGCAGCGTCGCTTAGTGTGACGGTACCTTCAGAGTTGTGAATGGGTCGACACTTCCACAGCAAATCACACAACAGACTGTTCCATTCTCGTTGTTCATGTCCCCTTCCCACCAGGAGATTATTTCCCTTCTTGTCCTTCCCGAGGGAAATTTTACTGGGAATAACCTGGCTCCGTTTCCACTCCCCACATATTGAGTGGTCCTCAGGGAGAATATTGGGTTGGAGTGAGTCTTGTATGGGCAGGTGTGTGAGTGAGTGTGTACAGGTTTCTACTACCAAAATACCCGCAGTTTATTAGTTACAAAAATTGACAACCATAAAATATCAAACAATTATAATCCAATAACAATTTATTACAATCAAAAAGAAGGTGAAGGTAGCATAGGTCGAAAAACACAGCGTGGAGCATCTTAATGCCATTTACATCATTCTAAGGTGCATATTGCAAAGGGTAAACAGGTATAGGACCATAATATATGAGGTCTATATAAATCATAACGAGTCCATGAGGTAAGGTCCCTGACGAAGCTAATGCGAAAAGCGCGTTGGGGCCACGGCGTGGATCTTCTTGGTCGCCATTACCTGGGTAAGGACTTGGGGTGGGTTTATCCCTTTTGACTGCCTACTTGGTTATTAGCTTTAGAGCCTGTGCGCAGGGCTCTAACCTTCTTTTTGATTGTAATAAATTGTTATTGGATTATAATTGTTTGATATTTTATGGTTGTCAATTTTTGTAACTAATAAACTTGTTATATTTTTATGGACATTAACTCCTTTTCTTTCTCTATGATACCAATTGTGGGAGTGTCCTATTTATAATTGTGAAAGATATTTCTCCTCGGTAAGCTCCCCCACTGGGGCTTTGAGCATGGTGGAGAATTTTGGAATCATATTCTTCTATTTGTGTTTGTTTTGTCAAGATACCCGCAGACCTTTCTTCTCTTCCCAAGTGCTATTGGGGCTATGCAGACGTATTCTCTAAAAAGGCTGCCGAGACTCTACCACCTCATCGCCCCTACGACTGTCTTGTAGAACTCTTGCCTGGAGTGGAACCTCCTCGGGGAAGGGTATATCCCCTCTCTCTCTCCCTGAAATGGAAGCTATGTCTCAATACATGCAGGAGAATTTGGCAAGAGGGTTCATTAGGAAGTCAGTGTTTCCTGCAGGGGCGGGATTCTTCTTCGTACAGAAGAAGAACGGGGAATTACGTCCTTGCATCGATTACAGGGGTCTTAATGCCATCATCATTAAAAATAAGTACCCGTTGCCCCTGCTTTCTGAGCTCTTTGACAGGCTAAGGGGAGCAAAGGTATTCACCAAACTAGATCTGCGGGGTGCCTACAACCTGATTTGCATCCGTGAGGGGGATGAATGGAAAACGGCTTTTAATACCAGGGATGGGCACTATGAGTATCTGGTGATGCCCTTCAGGCTCTGTAATGCCCCAGCCGTTTTTCAGGACTTTGTCAACGATATCTTCCGGGATATGCTTTCCACCTCGGTCGTAGTCTATCTGGATGATATTCTCATCTTCTCTCCAGATATTGACTCCCACCGGAGAGATGTTGGCAGAGTCTTCGAACTCTTATGGTCGAATTCCCTTTATGCAAAGTTGGAGAAGTGTGTGTTTGAGCAGGAGTCTTTACCTTTCCTGGGCTATATCATCTCCACCCAGGGACTGGCTATGGATCCTGCCAAACTACAGGCTGTGATGGACTGGCAAGAACCCCATTCTCTTAAAGCGGTGCAGCGCTTTATGGGGTTCATAAATTACTATCGCCAGTTCATTACCCACTTCTCAACTTTGGTAGCTCCCTTGGTAACCCTCACCAAGAAGGGAGCTAATCCCAAATTGTGGTCGGAAGAGGTCTCCAAGGCCTTCACTTCTATAAAGTCTCATTTTGCTAGCGCTCCCATCTTACATCGTCCCGATGTGGATAAGCCATTAATAATGGAGGTGGGTGCCTCATCCGTTGGTGCTGGAGCAGTCCTCTATCAAAAGTATGCTCAATGTGGGAAGCATCCATGCTTCTTCTCAAAGACCTTCACACCAGCGGAGAGAAATTACTCCATCGGGGATAGGGAGTTGCTAGAAATGAAGTTGGCCTTTTCGGAGTGGAGACATCTTTTGGAAGGTGCTTGGTTTCCTTCTTCCTCACTTCCTTCTTCACGAACCACAAAAATTTGGTCTATTTGCGTACAGCTCAGCGGCTGAATTCTCGTCAGGCCAGATGGTCCTTGTTCTTCTCCCGGTTCCACTTCACTCTCCATTATCTCGCCGGGGAGAAGAACATTCGTGCTGACGCTCTCTCTCGCTCCCTTGTGTCAACTGAGGAGGAGGAAGAGGAGCCTCGGCTTATTGTTCCTTCAGAGAGTCTGAGAACCGTAGCCCCGGTTTCGCTAGAGTCAGTGCCTCAGGGTAAGACTTTTGTTCCCATCAATTTGCGACCGGAGGTTCTCTCTTGGGCTCATTCGTCCAGAGTGGGTGGACACTTTGGGGCAAAGAGGACATTTGAGTTGCTGGCGAGAATGTACTGGTGGCCACATATGGTTCGTGATGTCGGAGACTATGTTCGGGCATGTGTCTCCTGTGCCAAAAATAAGTCTCCCCGACAACGACCAGCTGGATTGTTATATCCTCTGCCGGTGGCAGACAGGCCCTGGGAGATGGTCGGGATGGACTTTGTGGTGGGTTTGCCCAAGTCACGTGGCTGTACTGTCATTTGGGTAATCACCGACCATTTTTCTAAAATGGTGCATTTGGTGCCGCTTCCTCGGCTACCTTCTGCACGGGCCTTGGCAGCATTGTTTATTAAACATATCTTCCGCCTTCACGGTATGCCGGACAAAATTGTCAGTGATCGGGGTCCCCAGTTTGCGTCTCGGTTCTGGAGAGAGCTTTGTCATCTTCTCAGTATTGAGATAAATCTCTCTTCTGCCTATCATCCCGAGATGAATGGGTTGGTAGAGAGAGCCAACCAGACCTTAGTCATATATCTGCGACATTTTGTCTCTGCTAGGCAAGATGACTGGGCATCTTTGCTATCGTGGGCGTAGTTTGCTCTGAACAACGCTGTAGCCGACTCCACTGGACAGACTCCATTCCTCCTTAACTATGGTCAGCATCCGCGGGTACCTGTGCATATGCCCGTGTCTTCCTCCGATTCCAGGATGGCAGACTGGGCTGTGGAGGCACGGGACATATGGGATCGCACTCAGGATGCCATTCGGGCTTCCAAGGAGAGAATGAGGTCCTCCGCCGATGCACATCGGCGCCCCGCTCCGACCTTTGCTCCTGGCGACTTAATGTGGCTCTCCGCCTGTAACATTAGGCTGCGAGTTGAGTCCACTAAGTTTGCACCTCGCTACTTGGGTCCTTTTAAGGTCCTCGAAAAGGTTAATCCTGTGGTCTACCATTTCGCCCTTCCGCCTCGCCTAGGTATCACCGACACCTTTCATGTGTCCCTTTTGAAGCCCGTATACATGTCCCGGTTTCCCGAGTCATCTGCTGGGACATCGGGTTTGTCTACAGGCAATTTCGAGGTGAATGCCATTCTGGGGTACAATGTGGTACGTGGCAAAAAATTTTATCTGGTGGATTGGAAGGGCTGTGGTCCTGAGGACAGGTCTTGGGAGCCTGCTGAGCACATTCGGGCTCCGCAGCTCATTGCTGCCTTCGAGCCTAGCGAGGTCCAAGGAGGGCGGGGCCCAAGGAGGGGGGTAATGTTAGGGGTCGAGTTCCCGCTTCTGCACAGGGGGAATCTCAGGCCATTTCTGCGGCGGTCTCCCATTCTTCTCCTGCCGCAGTGGAACCTGCTCAGCAGAGACGTCGGTGCTTGCGTCTGGCTCAGTCTCACTCTGTGCTTAGGCTTGCTGTTGCTTTTCCAGCTTTTGCCATTAAAGCCAGTGCTTGGCAGCAGCGAGCAGACGCATTTGGGACTAAGTCCTGCTTTTTTCCTTCTGAGCATGCCCAGGGTGAGATCTCCCATTGGAGATCGAGGGTCAGATGCTCAGATGCTGCAGCGGTTCCCATTGGTCCTCCTGGAAGGTCCTGAAGGTGCTAACTTCTGTGGCAGCTTCCCATTGGTCCTTTATTGGAAGGTCCTGAACGTGCTGCAGCTATATAAGCTTTGCATGACCGCACGGCCATGCGCTAGTGTACAATTGTATACATGTGTTTGTTGATGAGTGCAAGTCGTTCTTTAAATACCCTTACCCTATTGTATGACTGTTCGCGTAAGGTGTATGGCTGCTATCTAGTGCCCAACTATTCTCTCAACGTGTTACACACGAATCAGCGTCTATTGCTGTGACCGCCAGTGTGCTTCCTAACCCACGTCCGGGTGCTTAGTGGTGTCTGCCAGCACAGCACAGTTCGCACTTCGGTGCTCTAACTATTTTTAATCAGTTACCTAATACACCCAGTTGCGGTGTTGTGCGCAAGTAGTCTGAACGGACTTCAACCCTGAGTCTTGGGATTGAATTCGCTGACTCCTTGCTTGCACTCATTAGTTCAGTATTGCGGACCTGTGGCTTTACAGGGTTCGCTTCCACTGCCATGTAGCGCTGCCATTTACTAGCAGCAGGTTTTTTACCCGCACGGTGGACCCCGGACTGCGAACGCACCAATATTATTTCACCTTATACTTGGTGTGTTCCGCCAGTCCTAACAGTATGTGTGTGTGTGTGTGTCTGGGTGAGTGCATGTATGCGTGCGTGTGTGTATGTATGCTTGTATGCATGTCTGTGTGTGTATATGCAGGTATTTGTCCATGTATCTGTGTGTGTGTGTGTGCGCATGTGTGTATGTACAGTACAGACCAAAAGTTTGGACACACCTTCTCATTTAAAGATTTTCCGTATTTTCATGACTATGAAAATTGTAAATTCACACTGAAGGCATCAAAACTATGAATTAACACATGTGGAATTATATACTTCGCAAAAAAGTGTGAAACAACTGAAAATATGTCTTATTTTCTAGGTTCTTCAAAGTAGCCACCTTTTGCTTTGATGACTGCTTTGCACTCTCTTGGCATTCTCTTGATGAGCTTCAAGAGGTAGTCACCGGAAATGGTTTTCACTTCACAGTTGTGCCCTGTCAAGTTTAATAAGTGGGATTTCTTGCCTTATAAATGGGGTTGGGACCATCGGTTGTGTTGAGCAGAAGTCTGGTGGATACACAGCTGATAGTCCTTCTGAATAGACTGTTAGAATTTGTATTATGGCAAGAAAAAAGCAGCTAAGTAAAGAAAAATGAGTGGCCATCGTAATGTGGCACCCCTAGGGGTATTTGCCACAAAAATAGTTACTGACAGTAAGTACAAATACTAAAATAGCAAGACTGCACTACCACCTCCGGCCAGAAGGGGGAGCTCCAGAGACTCCCCTTGATCCATTCTGGTCTGAGAGAAGAAATGGCAGTTGGGCTAAGGAGCTGATAGTGAGAGGTCATACAGTTGAATCTCTAACAGCCCTGTGACTGTTACCAGGCCTAAATCACCGGCCTGAGGAGAAGAGGGATAGAGAAAAAGGACATTGTGAGAACCGGGTAGCATTAATCACTACCCAGAACAGGTGCAAAGACGGATACCGGATCCGTGGCTGTATTCATTATATATAATACAGCAACCGGAAAAACGTGAGGTGATATCAGCTTCACTAGGGTCGGATGCAGCAACAGACACAGAGTTCAGCGGTACTCCCGGAGAGGGTAAGCCGATAAAAGGACTCGGGTTGCCCGTCGAACCAGGACCCGGAGGGGACAGATTGGGCCGGCAGCCAGTTCACATACAGCAGCAGGGCCACACAGAAATTGCGCACAATAAGAGGCGAAGACCCCGGCAGGGTCAAAGTAACTCAGAGTTCCCATACAGACTCCGGTGACAGGACTGGTTGTAAATCCTTTTATGTTAAAGTAAACTGGTTAAACGTTTCAGTGCCTCAGTCTTTCATTTGGACAATAGCCATCTATCCAGGATCAGGATCGTCACCGCTGGGAGAACCTGCTGCTGATCAAGTAAGTGCCTGTCTCCTCATGATACCCCTTACACTGTGCATTGCCTGAGGCCACAGCACCGGGTCAAGCCACCCGTGACATCCCCCTCAAGAGACAGACTCCATTGGTCCGGTGCTGGGTATCCCGGTCTCCTGGGCGTCACAATTGGCGTCACGAACAGGATCTAGCCAGCCCGTATACCGGGTATTGTGTGCCGTGATTGGAGCCCAAAACTGTGAAAACTGGGATGAAAAATCTTGAAAATTGACTTTATTAAAGAAAAATCCATTCCCCATTGAAAACAATTGAAAGTGACTTTTCCCCATTGGTTATAATGGAGTAAAGATGGCCGCCATCCCCTGAGGTAATCACTTCATAACCGTTAGGCACGAGACTGTTAATTGAGCTACGCCATCACCTGAGGCCCAGTCTAACTGAAAAAACTTCAGAATCCGCCATTACAGAGCGCGGTGGGTGGGAGCAGCAGGGGGCGTGTCATTGTGGGCGGCACCAAGCTGAGCGCTCTGACATCAGAGCAAGGGGAAAATCGATCCTGCTGCACAGCGGAACGAATCTACACTATCCCGACGGAAGCGGAGGACCGGAAGGGTCCGGATTAACTAAGGGGGCACAGTATGTCGCAGCACGGAGACGCCGCAGCACTCGGCAACGCTAATGCAGCTGAAAGACAGAGTGTCAATAGAGAGTCCGGCAGCGCAGCGGTGCAAGGAGTGGCGCCCATCATGCCGGTGCTGATGCCATACACCCCGGGTGGCCCATGGCTTCCAATGTATGAAGGTGAGCCTAATACCCTTGACGATTTCAGAGAAAAGATGCTGGCCCATTTTGACATGTTCCCTGTGGGTGAAGTTCAGCGTGTTAGTCTCCTGATGATGCAGTTAAGTGGCCATGCTAAGCGAGAAGTCACAGCATGGGCAGCTGATCTAAAAGGCACTGTTGAACGCATATTTGCTGGATTAAAAGCTACATTTGAAACCACGGCCAGCAGCAAAGCTAAAATACGATTCTTTAGTTGCAAACAAAAAGCTAATGAGGGCGTGAGAGACTTTGCCTTAAACCTGCAGGAAGCCCTTAAATCACTTACACTGGCTGAACCCATTTTTAACACCGGAGCGGATAAACTGCTAAGAGATCAATTTATTGAGGGACTCTACACCCCTTCTCACCGGGGGCATGTGAGCATGCTTGTTTTTAAGAACCCTGAATTGACATTTGCCCAATTAAAGGAGAGCGCTATACGTCTCCAGCTGGCAGAGGCACCTCGGGATCAGGATCCTGCGCAACCCATGGCAGAGGCACCTCAACAACAGGGAGTGCCAGTGACATCAGCTATGTCTGGGGCCATTGCTAAGCCCCTGGGGCCCAGTACTAATGAGGCTCTTCAACAAAAGCTTGACTCTTTAGCTGATGTTGTTGCTTCAATGGCTAAAACCATGCAGGAGATGAGAGGACACAAGATGGAGTTGGCAAACTGTAGAGAGGATGTTCCATGGATGAGACCCCGGAGATACCCGACATGGAGAGGACGACCCCGCGACCGCTACCAACCGGATGGACAGCCCATTTGCCGCCGTTGCCAGCAGCCGGGCCACTTTGCACGAGATTGTGATTTAAACGGGAATCCCCTGGGAATGCGGGCCGCTTCGCAGGAATGAACTTTCAAGGCCCAACACCCTGGCACGACAGGTACATCGGAGGACGACCCATTATCCCTATCGTGCTGGACGGAATTCCCCTCAACGCTTTGCTGGACACAGGTTCCCAGATTTCATCTATACCGTATATCCTTTATAAGAGGTACTGGGCTGATGCAGATATTGATAAAGGGCCCTCTGATGTTGAACTAGATATATGGGCCAGTAATGGTAAGTTGGTACCGAAACTAGGATTCAGGGAGATGACCATAAAGATTGGTAAAGTAGAACTGAAGAAACAGGGTATAATTGTTGTTGATGTTGACCGGCGGAACTGTGAACCAACTGTATTGATAGGAATGAATGTGTTAGAGAACTGCTTTTCCGAAGTCATTTCTGTCTTACAGCAAATTGCTGAAACTGCCCAATCCTGCCAGCAGAGAGTTCTCCGGAGGGAAATAAAAGTATTGATGTTAAGGCAACAGGTAGAAGTTGCAGGTGGAGAAATCGGCAGTGTGAGGGTAAGTGATCCAACGTCTATTGTAATCCCACCAAAAACAGAAATGCTGGTATGGTGTAGAGCAGCCATTGGTACTAAGGGACGAGATTATCAAGCCTTAATAGAACCAGTGTACACCGACAGCAGGCCCACTATACTCACAGCACGAGGGATAGTCGAGGTACACCGGGGACGAGTGCCGGTACGACTTTTGAACTGTGGAGAGGAAGAGGTCACTTTGCCAAGGTATGCTACAATGGCAAAGCTATATACTGTTGACAACAATGCCATCACAACCATTGAGCCCTTAGAACCAACCTGTCAGGTGGAAGGCAATGGCTCAGATGGAGAAATGGAGGATTGGTGCCAACAGCTACACGTGGGCATAAATTCAACACCTACCCATCAAAAACAAGGGGTGTATAGGCTAGTGACGGAATATGAACAAGTCTTCAGTAAACACCCATTGGACTTCGGACGGATAGAAGGGGTAGAACACACAATCCCCACAGGTGACCATCCCCCAATAAAAGAAAGATATAGACCCATACCGCCTGCTCACTATCAATGTGCAAAAGATATGCTGAGGGAAATGAAACAGGCCGGGGTAATAAGAGACAGCTGTAGCCCCTGGGCGGCCCCTCTAGTGATTGTCAAAAAAAAGGACGGAACCATGAGAATGTGCGTAGACTACCGGAAGATTAATAACATCACCCATAAAGACGCCTACCCCTTGCCTAGGATAGAAGAGTCCTTAACTGCTTTGAAATCTGCTAATTATTTTTCCACCTTAGACTTAACAAGCGGGTATTGGCAAGTCCCTGTGGCTGAGAGAGATAAGGAAAAGACGGCATTCACCACACCAATGGGTCTATGTGAATTTAATCGCATGCCGTTCGGACTCTGCAACGCATCCGGTACCTTCCAGCGGCTGATGGAATGCTGCCTCGGACACAAGAACTTCGAGACCGTCCTCCTGTACCTAGATGATGTGATCGTCTACTCAAAGACTTACGAACAACACTTAATAGACCTGGCAGAAGTGTTCGAAGCCTTATCCAGGTATGGCATGAAAGTCAAGCCATCCAAATGTCACCTTCTCAAGCCAAAGGTACAGTACCTGGGACACATCGTTAGTTCGGAGGGAGTAGCACCAGATCCCGAGAAAATAAGCGCCATAAGGGATTGGCCAAGACCTACCAGCGCAAAAGAAGTGAGACAATTCCTGGGATTGGTGGGTTACTATCGCAGATTTATAAAAGGATTTACCAAGTTGGCAGCACCCTTGCAAGACACCTTGGTAGGGCAGACGAAGAAACCTTCAAACCGAAACCCTCCTTTTCAGTGGAACGACGAAAGGGAAGACTCCTTTGAACAACTAAAGAAGGCACTAACCGGAGAAGAGGTTCTGGCATACCCAGATTACCATAAACCTTTCATCCTCTACACCGATGCCAGTAATGTGGGACTAGGAGCGGTGCTGTCACAAAAGCAAGAAGGTCGGGAGAAAGTCATCGCCTTTGCAAGTAGAAAGCTCCGGCCTACTGAAAGAAATTCAGAAAATTACAGCTCCTTCAAATTGGAACTACTGGCAGTAGTTTGGGCTGTGACGGAGCGTTTCAAACACTATCTGGCCGCTGCAGAATTTATTGTCTATACTGACAACAATCCGTTGACCCACCTGGACACAGCCAAATTAGGTGCGTTAGAACAGCGATGGATAGCCCGGTTATCTAATTACAACTTCATAATCAAGTATCGAGCAGGTCGCAAGAATGGAAATGCCGATGCCCTATCCCGGATGCCACACTTGAGAGATGTAGAAGAGGAAACGGGGGAGCTTGAAGAAATTGAACTACCAGCCTTCCATCGTCCCAAGGCAAAACATCATCAGTCAAGTACCTATCAGAAACAACAAGAGGTGAATTTTAATCCGTTAGCACACCATAGATGGGCTGACACCCAAGACAGCAATCCGGCTGTGAAGTTGGTGAAGGAACTGTTGACTGAGCAAAGTGCATATCCCTATGAGGATGCCCCAGAAGAGACGCATCAACTCTGGAAAGAGAGAGGCAAAATGTTCCTGTATCAAGGGAAGCTCTGTAGAAGATACACCAATCCGAAAACACATGAATTGGTTTGGCAGATTATTGTGCCTAAACAAGATGTGAAGATGGTCCTCGAAGCTTACCATAATGGTGCTGGTCACTTCGGTTGGAAAAAGTTAGAAGTACTTCTAAGAGAAAGATTTTATTGGGTCGGGATGAGAAAATCAATCGAACAGTGGTGCAGAAATTGTGGCCCGTGTAACCTCAGAAGAAACGATCAAAAGAACCAAAGAGCACCACTGCAGCCCATAATCACCAAACAACCACTTGAACTTGTAGCCATGGACCACGTGAAGTTGACACCAAGCCGGTCTGGCTATGTCTATGCCTTGACCATCGTGGACCATTATTCACGTTTCTTGGTAGTAGTACCCGTAAAAGATCTGACAGCAAAAACAGCAGCCAAAGCGTTCCAAACGTACTTTTGTAGACCCCATGGATATCCGGAACAGGTTCTCACCGACCAAGGTACAGCCTTTGAATCAGAGATCTTCAGAGAATTCTGTAATATGTATGGTTGCAAAAAGATCCGGACGACGGCCTATCATCCACAAACAAACGGCTTATGCGAGAAGATGAACCATATTGTAATAGACCTACTAAAGACTTTACCTGAGACAGAAAGGAATCAATGGCCAGAGAAATTGCCTGACTTGGTGGATCTGTATAATCATGTCCCGGTGAGCTCCACCAACTGCACCCCAGCTTACCTTATGCGTGCAAGACCCGGCCAATTACCAATCGATCTAGAAATGGGAATTCTGAAACCAGACGCAGAAGTTCAAGACTCCAATTGGGATATCATACGGCAAAAGCAGTATCGCCAAGTGCAAGAGAGTGTGGAAAGAAGCCTTCAGCAAACTAGAGAAAGACAAGAGCGAACTTTCAACCAGAATGCTCTAGCGACCCCATTAAGACCGGGTGACCAAGTGCTCAAGAGAAATCGTCGAACCAATAAACTGGACAATCAGTGGGAAGCCGTACCCTACACAGTTTTACCAACAAGAGTGGATAATCCTAAAATGTGTCTCATTAGCAAAAACGGAGGCTTAACATCTGTACTAGTGTCAAGAGACAATCTTAAATTATGTCCGGAAGCATTGAAAGAGCCAGACGTTGTCCAGCCAGAACCAGAAGTTATTCAACCCATACAGGTTCAACCAGTAAAGGAAAAAGAAGAGGAAGTGTATCACACCTGTATAGGAGACTTTCCCCAAACCCTACTAACATACCATGGTGCAGTAGTGGTTCCCATGGTGGCCTTTTACCCAACACCAAACCCAATACCAGAAGTCCCAAGACAGGAAGAGGCTGACCCCGTACTACAGGAGGTTCCAGGCCAGGAAGAACAGATTCCTGGTCAGAGTAATCCCATTCACGGTGGACTTGCCAACTCCATAGTCGTGGAATTATCTTTAGCAGAGCGGGCAGATACTACATCCGCAGTAGACAGTAGTACACCACATGAAGAGACACCGCTATTACGTAGATCACAGCGTAGTACCCAGGGTCAATTACCGGCCAGGTATGCAGATTACCAACTATAAAGCTCATAATGTGAATTGTATATATGTTATGCCGTATATAGTTAAACAGAAAATGTAGTATAGTCATTGCTATCAGTCTGCAACGTTTAAGCCCAGTGCCTACAGAGACTTGTCTGTATGAACTTATTGCATATTCTTGAACTTTTAATCAGCCCGGAGGCACTAAATCAAAGCTCCGGAAAGACTGCTTTTTGAACTTTGCTTTTTGCTCTTTTTGAACTTTCTTTAGACTTTATATTGATAACTCCGTTGGAAAAATGGAACTAAATTCCTGGACACTAAGTACAGTGCCGTTCCTAATACCTTCAAGGATAGAACTGTATTAATGGACGCTATTTGAAGTGACTTTTTACAGAACTCTATTTTTGTTTCCTTGAGTGGTTTTTGTAACTTTTCATTTTTAAGACTCTATACATATTAATTGTTATTTCAAAATGTTATTGTCCCACAGTCCCGGAGTACTGTTCTTAACTAAGGGGGAATGTGGCACCCCTAGGGGTATTTGCCACAAAAATAGTTACTGACAGTAAGTACAAATACTAAAATAGCAAGACTGCACTACCACCTCCGGCCAGAAGGGGGAGCTCCAGAGACTCCCCTTGATCCATTCTGGTCTGAGAGAAGAAATGGCAGTTGGGCTAAGGAGCTGATAGTGAGAGGTCATACAGTTGAATCTCTAACAGTCCTGTGACTGTTACCAGGCCTAAATCACCGGCCTGAGGAGAAGAGGGATAGAGAAAAAGGACATTGTGAGAACCGGGTAGCATTAATCACTACCCAGAACAGGCGCAAAGACGGATACCGGATCCGTGGCTGTATTCATTATATATAATACAGCAACCGGAAAAACGTGAGGTGATATCAGCTTCACTAGGGTCGGATGCAGCAACAGACACAGAGTTCAGCGGTACTCCCGGAGAGGGTAAGCCGATAAAAGGACTCGGGTTGCCCGTCGAACCAGTACCCGGAGGGGACAGATTGGGCCGGCAGCCAGTTCACATACAGCAGCAGGGCCACACAGAAATTGCGCACAATAAGAGGCGAAGACCCCGGCAGGGTCAAAGTAACTCAGAGTTCCCATACAGACTCCGGTGACAGGACTGGTTGTAAATCCTTTTATGTTAAAGTAAACTGGTTAAACGTTTCAGTGCCTCAGTCTTTCATTTGGACAATAGCCATCTATCCAGGATCAGGATCGTCACCGCTGGGAGAACCTGCTGCTGATCAAGTAAGTGCCTGTCTCCTCATGATACCCCTTACACTGTGCATTGCCTGAGGCCACAGCACCGGGTCAAGCCACCCGTGACATCCCCCTCAAGAGACAGACTCCATTGGTCCGGTGCTGGGAATCCCGGTCTCCTGGGCGTCACAGTTACTTTAAGAAATGAAGGTCAGTCAGTCCAAAAAATGGGGAAAACTTTTAAAGTGTCCCCAATTGTAGTTGCAAAAACCATCAAGCACTACAAAGAACCTGGCTGAGGACCGCCCCAGGAAAAGAAGACCAAGAGTCACCTCGGCTTCTGAGGATAAGTTTATCCGAGTCACCAGCCTCAGAAATCGCAGGTTTACAGCAGCTCAGATTAGATACGAGGTCAATGCCACACAGAGTTCTAGCAGCAGACACATCTCTACAACAACTGTTGTAGACTTTGTGCAGCAGGCCTTCATGGTAAAATAGCTGCTAGGAAACCACTGCTAAGGACAGGCAACAAGCAGAAGAGACTTGTTTGGGCTAAAGAAGACAAGAAATGGACAATAGACCAGTGGAAATCTGTGCTTTGGTCTGATGAGTCCAAATTTGAGATCTTTGGTTTCAACCACCGTGTCTTTGTGCGACACAGAAAACGTAAACGGATGGACTCTACATGCCTGGTTCCCACCGTGAGGCATGGATGAGGAGGTGTGATGGTGTGGGGGTGCTTTGCTGGTGACACTGTTGGGGATTTATTCAAAATTGAAGGCATACAGAACCAGCATGGCTACTACAGCATCTTGCAGCGGCATGCTATTCCATCCGGTTTGCGTTTAGTTGGACCATCATTTATTTTTCAACAGGACAATGACCCCAAACACACCTCCAGGCTGTGTAAGGGCTATGTGACCAAGAAGGAGAGTGATGGGGTGCTATGCCAGATGACCTGATGGTTTGGGGTGAGCTGGACCGCAGAGTGAAGGCAAATAAAATAAATAAAATTATTATTAAAAGGGCCAACACGTGCTAAGCATCTCTCTGAACTCCTTCAAGATTGTTGGAAGACCATTTCCAGTGACTACCTCTTGAAGCTCATCAAGAGAATGCCAAGAATGTGCAAAGCAGTCATCAAAGCAAAAGGTGGATTCTTTGAAGAACCTAGAATATAAGACATATTTTCAGTTGTTTCACACTTTTTTGCGAAGTATATAATTCCACATGTGTTAATTCATAGTTTTGATGTCTTCAGTGTGAATGTACAATTTCCATAGTTATGAAAATACAGAAAAATCTTTAAATGAGAAGGTGTGTCCAAACTTTTGGTCTGTATATGGGGGGGGGGGGGTTAAAACTGCAAAAAAATAAAAACAGATGGTAACATGACTATTACATATCATGTATTTCATATATCACAGTAAATGTAATGTTTCCATAGGGCTCTGGTTCTTAGTGTAGCTGCAATAGACATCTAAGTGTGATGATAATTGTTGGCTTAAGCTCCACTCCACATTTGCATTGAGACATGCTAAGCAAATAAATTAATTTCCCATTTACTTTGGTTACACACAAGGTCCATACCATACTATTTCATAAACTATACAAAGCAGTACCGTGCTTTTTAAGGTATAAGGTTTGTTAATAAATATTTTAAAAGTTTCTTACAAATTAACTGATCTTTCAATAACATTAACGTTATAAGAATCCTCCAAAACCTGCTAACACTGCTTTTCACAAGAGTGATATGAGTGTAATTTCTTATAATCCGCTAGACCACTAAACAATATATATTTCTAAGCTCAAACACTTTGAAGAGGTCACCTTAAATCCATCCACTCATCCTTCCATTGATTCATAGAACCTGTACATATTCACTATGCACTAGGCAGAGTGTTTGCATGCTGGGATGAACTTTATTCACAGGAAATATAGAGGGAAAATTCACGCTCTGCAGTTTAATCAGAAGTGACATTGCATCTCGAGAGAAACAGGAGCTTAGGATTTTGGGCAGGTCGGCATAGGGTAAGCAGGCAGCCAATAAAATATTCAATGAAGTGCTTTGATACCACACAAGTAATATATAGGTGCATAACTTGGACCTAATGTATATGGATAGTGGATGCCAATTATAGAGCATCATTTTTTGGAAACTGGAGGACTCTCTAGTCCTGAATGGCATTAATTTTTAATCCATGAAATAGATTCTCCTGCCTTATAAAAAGGGAAACATGTTACGGTCCTGGGAACTTATGTACAATCTTTAAATATAAAATCTTAAATCTAAAGAAGAATAGCAATTAATCAAAAAGCTCACTTTACACATTTGGGATAAGGACCCACAAAAGTTGTAATTTGCTTGTTCATGACAACTGATAAAAATCAATGATTCATTTTACAAGAGGAAACGCTCAAGTATGCACTGCGTCAATAGGTTTAATGCTTACACGATACGGATCAATTCAACACATTTTTACTCTTACGTTCAGCAAATCATGCACAACATTTAGGTTTAAAAGGGTTTAAATCCTACACAACATAACAGTGGCCTTCACATCTCATGTGATGCAATGCTTTGAACATTGGGTCTACCATGGAAGGTGGGATACCTTACTTAATACAGGTTAGTAGCCTATGCAGATGTAAGAATCAGTGTATAAATTATGTTTTCAAACGCTAAATTTTCATATTTTCAGGTCCATTTTTTTTTCAAATGCACATACTGATAAAATGTACCAATATGAAACATATTTTCCTCAAAGATGCATCCAGAGGTGAAAGGGTTACGTGGGCTTAGTTGTATAAACTATAGCGTATGTGTTGGTGGAACAAAGGTTTAGGATACAAATCTGTCAAGTTTGGAATATTTCTAAAACAGTCAGTAAATGGAAGACAACAATAGCGCCTCAGTTATAGAGGATAATGGCTGGCTTATTCCATTTTTTTATGTTACAGAAACGATTATTTGTGACTCTTCACTTCCATACAAAATATTCTGATCCTTCAATGAAAACAGTTTCCCACATTGTGTTGACACCCACACATCAACATTTCTGTGTGAATGAAAATCTGGATGAGAAGCTGACGACTTTATTAACCTCTTGCTGAGCTCCTGTTTTGGCAAAGAACTTTCCCACCAAGGGTAATGTTCGCAAAAGTTATTCATAGATTGTAACATTCGTGTCTAAAAATATAGCACAAGACACTATGTCAAGACCGAAGAAGGAAAGGACACTTCTCGGGAAACAAGAATCATGTAATTTACAGAAAGCAAACAACTTCATGGCTTCATTTTCTAAAGGTTCACAACTAATATAGTCTTTCGAAAGATTTCACTGCATAGGTAGTAAAACATGTATAACTCTTCATTAAAATCTACCAAAATGCTGTAGATAATGATTCTGATGGGTCTTCCTAAATGTAATCATGTCATGTAAACTTAACGTGCACTTCCAGTATGGCATATTATAGTTAGCGAGAACCTGTCAGCACAATTTTGTAATTCAAAATAAAGATATGCCTGTAATGGGGCTGTAATATAGATTAAATGGATACCTTGAGTGAAGGAATCCACTTTGTCGTTCTTCTTTTATCGCCATTTCAAGTTTTTTGCTAATTAAATTTTGGTGCACAGGGGCCGGACTGTATACTGGGTCCTCTATTCCCTGTCGTATTTCTCCAGCCCCTCTGCCCCCTCCAGTCTGTGAATGACGTGCCTTCTCTGTTTGAAATCTCAGCAGTGACTTGTCACTCTAATGATAAATATAACTTCACCGCACACTCATGGCGATATCATGCTAATCAATTTCAAATATTTATTACATAGAATAAATTGGGAGCAAAACAAGAATATAAAGTAGAAGCAATATAAACAGACGTTTCGGCTCTACCAGAGCCTTAATCACCTTATCGCTTATTCCAAAGTCAAGAGTAAAGTGCAGAGTAAGGGATAGATTTTCCCGCAGTGCCCTGAAACGGCTAATATTATAAGACTGTTCATGTGTTATTAATGGGTAGTCACCCAGAGGTTTTTTAAGTGTCTGATGTTGTCTGGATGTATAGCGGCGCTCCTGCACCTAGCTGCAGTGGCGCTATACATCCAGACAACATCAGAACAGTGTTACAATATTAGCCGTTTCAGGGCACTGCGGGAAAATCTATCTATCTGTAATAAATATTTGAAATTGATTGGCATGATATCACCATGAGTGTGTGGTGAAGTTATATTTATTGTTACTGGGACCATTTGGTCCATTACACCAGCACCTCGCAATTTTGACCGAGTGCACGCTAACCTTACCTCTATACTTGTCACTCTAAAGGCCCCTTCACATTAAGCGACGCTGCAGTGATACCGACAACGATCCGGATCGCTGCAGCGTCGCTGTTTGGTCGCTGGAGAGCTGTCACACAGACCGCTCTCCAGCGACCAACGATGCCGGTAACCAGGGTAAACATCGGGTAACTACGAGCAGGGCCGTGCTTAGTAACCCGATGTTTACCCTGGTTACCATCCTAAAAGTTAAAAAAACAAACACTACATACTTACCTAACGCTGTCTGTCCTCCAGCGCTATGCTCTGCACTCCTCCTGTACTGTCTGTGTGAGCACAGCGGCCGGAAAGCAGAGCGGTGACATCACCGCTCTGCTTTCCGGCTGACCGACGCTCACAGCCAGTACAGGAGGAGTGCAGAGCACAGCGCTGGAGGACAGACAGCGTTAGGTAAGTATGTAGTGTTTGTTTTTTTTACTTTTAGGATGGTTACCCGATGTTTACCCTGGTTACCAGTGAAGACATCGCTGGATCGGTGTCACACACGCCAATCCAGCGATGTCCACGGGAGATCCAGCGACGAAATAAAGTTCTGGACTTTCTTCAGCGACCAACGATCTCCCAGCAGGGGCCTGATCGTTGGTCGCTGTCACACATAACGATTTTATTAACGATATCGTTGCTACGTCACAAAAAGCAACGATATCGTTAACAATATCGTTATGTGTGAAGGTACCTTAAGACCGAAGGCAAACAGAGGGGATGGCAAATCACAAGACAGGGAGGAGAAGACCAAGGGCACAGTGTTGCCCCTGTGCACCAAAATCTAATAAGCAGAAAACTTCAAGTGGTGATTAAATAAGAACCACAAAGCTTAAAAGGATAGGGCATGTTGAATTTCAAGGCCCAATCAATTTGTTCTTTGGAGGAAAATAAGCAGGTTACTCCCCTTATTAAAAACATATGCATACCAAACAGAATTGAGCAGTCAAGAGGGAAAAGTGTCTATCAACAGTTATTTACAATATGTTGGCAACATTAAATGTTGAATCTCTCATTCATCGTTACTGTTTCAACTGAAAAAAATTGTCACAAAGTAAAAAAATGGGGAAATTTACACAAATGCAAAGGAACACTTTCTAGGATGGAGCATAAGTGCTTGCTGTATCCCCTCTTAATCTAGTACCTACCATCCATTTGAAAGAAATGAGGAGTATCACAGTAGTCAATCAAGAGACCAGGATATTTTATATGGACAATTCATTGCCATGTATCGTATTAGAGCATAGAGACAACAAAGTGGAGGGTACCCTACTTAGGATATCCCTCCATGAAAGATCCACTAACATACATGAGTTCTTCTCCTGGCTGACCTGGCTCCTTCCAGGTATTACAAGAATGGACAGACAGGCTAAACTGTACAGTCTTGCCGAAACCATGGCTGCAGTCCATGGATTACATATAACACTATCAGGGTATGTACAATTATATATACACAAGGACTCTGTAGCTGAATTAAAAGTAACTCATTGCCTCCCTAACAAGTTTTGCCTTGACAGACTTCCTCAGGGGGCTAAAGCTATAAATAAATAAGCCTTAGCCGCCTGAGAAGGCCTGACAATACAAAACTTGATGGGGAGACAATGAGTTACGGTACTTTTAATTCAGCTTCAGAGTCCTTGTATATATGAATATAATATATACCTTGATAGTGTTATATGTAATCCATGGACTGAAGCCATGGTTTAGGCATCGCCGTCTAGCCTTATTAAAGTGCAAAAGTTTATTATTGTGTAGGGTTACCTAATTATAGGAACCCCTTGTAATATAGGAATAATACAGGACCACTTTAGTATTTTTCTGGAATACAGACCACGTTAAATTTGAATTAAATAAAAGACAAGTTATATTACACTCCTTAAATTGGGTTTGTTTAACCTTCTTGGGTAATTTGTTAATGAGAATTGTCATCCCTAAATGGTTGTATTACACCTTCGAGTTAATTTCATCATAGCAACTCACAATGTGTATGTCCTCCCAACTACCACTCCCCCGTGACTGTATGCACTCCTGTCAAAATCTGGACATGCTGCCGACAGAATGGGCCAACTGCACAAGTGTGAGCTTTGAGGACTTCATCCCAATAACTAATAGAAGTCACTATTATTGGCTATCACAAGAAGAATTGTGTGACCCTCGAAAGACATGCCTTTCCGGATTCCCAATGACTGTGGTCAAACTGGATATTGTTGCAGGCAGAGTAATATGCACCACAGCATCTTCAGGTTCTTTCACATTTTCATACTTGTCAAATGTGTTCAGTGAGAACCTGCTTTTATCTGCAAAAAGAACAGAATGCCGACAAAAGACCTTCAAATTTTGGTGTTCCATGTAGAATTGACATCCTTTTATGGCGCTGTCCAGCTCCCCTCATGTATGGACCAGTGTACTGACATATGCTTCATGTTCTTGAGACTGTTAGGAGACACAGCATATTTTCGGTACATATAATTGTTCCATCCTAGAGGACTTGGACTACCTGTGTAACCTTAATAGGCTGCAGGTACCACCTCTTGCTACCAGTAGTGACAAAGACACCGGCAAATGCAAAGCATGATTCAGGAAGAATAAGGAGTGTAAAATTGTTTGTTACCACCATCTACAGCTGAAAAAAACATTCCTTTTCGGGGATTGTCTTGCTGCCGCCTCTCCAGGGTAAATGATGATACTTTCATTTACATCAAAGCAGGTGAATCTTATTCATCATTTCTATGAGCAGATTGATATAAATGAAGTTTAATTGACTTGGAAGTATATTATGATGCTTATGTGTAGTTCAGAGTATACTATAGGGTCATTCACTTATGTTGCTTTTCCAGGAAAAATTGCTGCAACTTCTAAAAGAGATGGTTGACCTTACTGAAACCTGACCTGTGCCTGGTTTGGTTTATGAGAAGTGAGAATGCAATGAACCTCAGTGACAGCGAAGAAAAACATCCTAATGCTAAGTGGTCTCGCCGACTTGTCGCCCTGCAGGTCTTCTCCACTATGAGATAGACTTGCTGCACGCCTTTCTGTGTCTTTGGTAGTTTATGTGTGGTGCTTAAATTTCAGTCCTGGAAAATTCCTTATTCATTTGTTAACAATGTACTGTGTGTAAGAGCATGTTTTTATTGCGAAAACTTATTGGAAAACAGAGTCCTTAAAGAAGTGGCAAAGTGAGCTTCTAAAGAAATTTTGAAGTCGAAATCCGAGGTTCAAACAGTGTATTCTGTCATCACTGAATAAGCTGGAATGTACAGGAACATTACTGGATAGGTATGATGCAGGTTGTCTGAAAATGTAGGCTGAATTTTTTACTTTGGGTGTACACTAACAAGCCACGAACATTACATGTAATCTGCTGTATGTTTTCCTTTGGAGCCATTTGAAAGGACGGTTATACAGCAACAAGTCAAAAACATTACAGACACTCCGAGAGAAGATCTAGCAAGAAGTTCAGGCTATGACCCCAGACGTCCCACGGAATACATTTAACAATATGGAATGGCACATACAGGCGTGCTTCGATGCAAAACAGTGGACATTTTCAACACCAGCTTTATGAGTCTGAGTTTTTCATGAACCAAGGTATGTATATTCCAAATTTCAGTACGATAGATCATCTCATTTAGAAGTTACAGCAATTTTTCTTGGTAAAGTAGCGAGTGAATCACCCTGTATAACGGATTTCTGCATTAAATGTGAAATGACAAATAAGTGCAGCCCAAAATAAAGTGAATTTGTTTTATTTGAGCCATATGTCATAACCTGATTCACAAAGTAAAATGCATTGGAAGGAAATTATACCTTGTATGCCATAGCTTTGGTACTCATTCAAAATCAGTAGCACATTAACGCTTTATTTTTAAAATTTCATAAAACATTTTCAGTTGTTTTTCTTGTCGGAACACTGGCCATGGATAAAACACAGTCCTTCTTGTAAGTAGAAATAATGAAAAGTAATATTAGGGACATCACAGAGATCTATGACTGAGTTCAGTTAAGTGACCTTCAGTGTGAGAGCTCTACTGAGGCACAAAAGAGTATTATTCTGATCGGCCATTTTGAACACAGAAGTGATTAAAATGCTGCCAGAAAATAAAAACAGTCTATTGAAAAGATTGCCCTGAGGTCCCTATTTCAAATCAGATGTTACAGCGTTGCACAAGAACAATGATAGCTTAGTATTCTATGTCGCCTTCTTGGTCACTTAGCACATAGAAAGGCCTCAAAAATTACTCAAAGAACAATAGACCCTCAAGCTTTCAAACCATTTCAAGAATGGGTACAAACTATACAAAACACATATTAAAAATACATTTTACACTGCCTTTGACATTTCATGAGTCTTGTACAAAACCTTTTCGATATTAAAATTTCACTGGGTTACTCAATACTTCAGAAAGGGCACTGTTAAGACTTTTTGAATGCTGTGCATTTTGACCAACAATGATGACATATTGATTCTTTGACTTACTGGCCTTTGTGAAAGGCGGACACAGAAGAGCAGTCACATAGTCAACAAAGCTAATTAGTTTGATAATTGGATTTCATTAAAATGATTATCTAAAAACGATGCAATGAACAGTGGTGACATGCACCAATTTTGCTTGCAGAACAAAGAAGTTTAAGTAGCCAGTTTACTAA